>NC_092344.1:81180552-81833578 GCF_963676685.1 Mytilus edulis | reverse complement strand
TAAAATTCGGGCATGACGCAATTTATTGAATGAAGTCATTGTTTGGAAATCATGAAATGCAACTATAAAAAAAAGAACTCAATGAAATACCATACAAAACACACAAAAAATACAATAAACAAAATATTTTTAAAACAACAGCACGCAAATATTGTAAGGTAACCGACGTGCTTCGGATGAGTAATTTAGCAGTTCTTTTAAAGCTTGTAAAACAAGACAAAAGTAGAACTGAAGGTTATTCAGGTGCTATGGATCAGAAAGCTGTTCATATATACTCTCCTGTTGAAATATATGATAAAGCGTATAAAACATGGCAAAATCCGTATAACATGCTGTATCACCCTCGACCAATATCATCCCTCGGTCCTAAAGGCCCTCTGGGTGATATTGGTATCTCGGTATGACACGGCATATGATACGGATTTTGCCATGTATTATTCTCTATATAATCTGCTTACCCTCCGGAGCACCTGATATCACCCAGTGTTTGGTCGGAATCGTGTTGGTTTTTTTCTACATTCTTGTAATTCCTCAAATATTTAAATAATTAATTCATGTATGCATGATGATCATTATTTACTTTTTAAAGCATCAGGCAAAGATGAAGGACTACGTCTTCCTTCACTGTAATGGATACCTTAATTACACAGGCGTCTTCACAAACAACGCACTATTGCTTAGTCGTCCAAGTGCTCCTTGCAAAATATATCTTAATTATTTACATCAATGCTATCAACAATCAAAGCCGGTTTTCAAACTTGTTGTGAAACTACCCAATGTAGAAGGATTATGAATCAAATGTGGATACTTATAAAATACAAAGAATCGTTATGGACATTCAATCTGAGACTCACATCTTGAAGTAGTATTAAATTGAATGTTTCTACTTGAACAAAAGTAGTCCCTATTCCAAACTAAGAGACAAAATAAAAGATCTGTGGAATTTAAAAAAAAAATAGAATGACAAACGTACATACAAGTATTCTGTCTTAGAGAGGGATGCATCGTCCTCCATAAATCATCACTCTGAATTAATCAAACAACTTGCTGACAGTAACATTATCAAGATGATGGACTTATTGATTCATAACATATTTGTTCCTTTTGAAGGCCGAGCATTATATTCGGAGACAACTGTACTTCTTTTATTGTCTTATTCTTAGGCTGATATCATGCATGAGCTTCTTATGGATAATGAAAGAATGGGGTTTTATCCTTTAACTTCACTTTCCGCTATATAGATGATGTCCTCTCGCTATAATTCAACGTTGGTGTCTATGTTGAACTCATTTAAATTTATACTGTTGAACTTGAAATATTTAATAAATCAAAAACAATTAAGTATGTCTAATACCTTGATTTTTATCTAGACAATTATGAATTAGGGTCGGTTGAGAACAGAGCTTTACGACAAAAGAAATGATTTCAGCTGTCCAGTTTTGAACTTTGTATTTTTATTTTGCAAGTTGGTTGACTGTAATAGAATATCCGTTTCGCAGATGACGACGGATATTTACAAATTGTCGTTATGACAATCCCGTACACTTTTAAGGTAGCACAATACAAAGATTTTGTCACTCCCAATCAGACAACTTTAAACTGATGTAATTCATTTTATCCTCCTTTATATTTTATAAATGAGGTACCAAAAGAAAGAAGAAAGATTAATCTTTCAAATTGTGATAATTTCATTATGACATAATTATTACATAATTAATTATTATGTAATTAGTTGCTATATTGTGATGTCCACACTTGAATGAATTTAGCTTCTTTGTTTTTCATAGCATCCCAAAATATTTTATATATTCTTGTACAACACAGCTTGACCTCTAAAACTGTGTCTCAGATTTCCAAAAACATCAATAGAACAAATTTTATACCCAATTGAATTTAGTGGTCTCTTATGAATTGATGTTGCAAACTTCATTGAAGATTTATGAGAGAATGAAATACAATAGGAAAAATCTGAGACAATGTTTTGGAGGTCAAACTGTGTTGTACAAGAATCTATAAAATATTTTTGGATGCTATGAATAACAAAGAAGCTAAATTCATTCAAGTATAGACATCACAATATGGCAACTAATTACATAACAATTAATGATGTAATAATTATGTCAAAATGAAATTATCACAATTTAAAAGATTAATCCTTCTTCTTTCTTTTGGTACCTCATTTATAAAATTTAAAGAAAGATGAGTGGAATTACATCAGTTTAAAGATGTCCAATTGGGGATGAAAAATCTTTGTATTGTGCTACCTTAACGTGACCTACAAACTCAGATTTTATTTTTATCTTGAAAAAGCAACACGACAGGTGACATATTTTAAGCAAGATCGGCTCATTATTTCAGAACACATGATATCACTGTCGATTATTGTGTTGTTCTTGTTGCCCGGACTTAAGTCTTCTGTGGTATGTGTTATATAACTGGTTTTTTGTCAGTTTAATTTCGATTCATTAGGTTGAATGTCCTTATGATATGTTTCGCCTATCTTTCATGCAATTAAATTCTTTAAAAAATAGGTAACTTCTTAATTTGAAGCCTCATTGTTTCAAATTTGTCCAATTTACTTAGATGCTGCTATTTCATTAAGTTAACACAATGTAAACATCATAAATGCATCGTGGTTGTTTCAATGACTGATAAATTAAACACACAAATTACTATAATAACATGTACATTTGTAAAAAAGGGACGAATATACCAGAGGGACAGTAAAACTCATAAATGGAAAATAAACTGACAACACCATGGATAAAAATGAAAAAGACAAACAGACAAACAATAGTTCATATGACACAACATAGAAAACTAAAGAATAAGCAGCACGAACCCCACCAAAAACTAAGGGTGATCTCAGGTGCTCAGGAAGGGTAAGCAGATCCTGCTCCACATGTGGCACCCGTCATGATGCTTATGTGATAACAAAACCGGTAGATAGTCTAATTCAGTGTCACATTCATGAAAAGGAAGGGGATTGTAGTAACGACGTAAGGAACATATTCGATATCATTTGTGTAACGGTTATTCCATAACGGTCAACCAACTCGTGATGGCTCCCGTAAAATTTACGAAGGGATGATTTCAACTTCAACATTTGGAACTCTTGGTTTAATAGCTTCCTTGTGAGCAGCAAACCTCTATCAAGAAATTCATGATAGGCAATGCAAGCACGGTAATATCGTATCAATTGGGAGATATATACCCTGTATGCAGGTGCTGCTGGAATATTGCTACTTAGAAATGGACAGTTCACAATTTGAAAACTGAAATCATCTCTTTTGTCGTAAAGTTTTGTTTTTAGCCGACCCTCATTGTTAATTTCTATATGTAAGTCAAGATATGAGGCCGACTTAACTGTATATGTAGTATCCTATCTCTAGTTCGATGGGATAGATGCGTTCAACATAGTCACCAAATTTTGAAGTATTTAGTGAAAGAAAATCATCTATATAGCGGAAAGTAGAGTTAAAGGATATTGCTAACTTCTTATCTTTCTTCCTAAGAAGTTCCTGTATGAATTCAGCATAATAGAGAAACAAGTCTGCAAAAAGAGGGGCACGATTTGTTCTCATTTGGAATACCGACAGTCTGTTGAAAAACACGTCCTCCGAACGTAACAAATATGTTGTCAATCAAGAAATCAAACATCTTGATAATGTCAATTTCAGAGAATTTTTTGTTTGAATCAGAGTGATCCTTTAAAAAATAGGATTTATCCCTCCCTAAGACAAAATACTTGTATCTGCGTTTGCCATTCTTTTTTATGAAACAAAGCAATACCAACTCTTTCAATTTGTCTTTTAGTTGGAATGTGGAATACTTGTGTAAGTGTAGAAAAGTCAAATGTTTAAATACTATTACAAGACGAAAGAGAGTTAGATTGTATGTACTCTAAAAGATCTTTGAAATTTTTAAGTATCCACATCTGATTCATCCACCTCTAGAATAGGCAGTTTCACAATAACTTTGAAGCCCGTCATTGATTGCTGATAAAATAGATGTTAATAATTTAGAAAGAGCTCGAGGTTTCGTGGAGCACATCAAGTGATGGTAAAATTAAACAAACTGACCTTAATGCAAAAAACAAAACATGTTTAATCCCACCATATTCTGTATTTGCATTTCCCATATTGAATGTGAAATGATGATAATTTGGTCTTAGATGCATCATTTTTCTTATGTAAGTTGTTATTGGCTTTGCACTAGCTGTCAATAACCGCAAGTTCTCTCAAAGCTGTACTAAACGTCTTTTTGTTGTTGGGATGTACAAGTAGCCGGTCACGTCCATTCTGTGTTTTTGAGTGAAGCTTCTTTCAACCGATTTTAATAGTTCGTTCTTAGGTTGTACCGTTTTCTACTGTCCCAGGTTAGGGGAGGGTTGGGATCACGCAAACACGTTTAACCCCGCCACATTATGTATGTATGTTCCTGTCCCAAGTCAACAGCCTGTAATTCGATGATTGTAGTTTTTTATGTGTTACATTTTTGTTTTTCGTTTATGTTTTTGTAAAGAAAATTAACTTAGGTACAGACTCTTAATGAGGACACGGGTATGGAAACACTTTCAGAAAGAAAGTGAAAAACACAAGTTCACTATGTTTTATTAAATGGTGAATAAGAAAACTCCAGAGTATTTACCAAACTTGGTTCCAAATCAAATAGGTAATTTACATAATCATTTCACTCGTCAGCTTCAAAATACTTCGGAAATACTCACAAGAACTAATGTATACTCCGATTATTTTCTTTGTCCGTTTATGAAGTTGTGGAATGAGTTACCAGATCAAATGCGAAATTCTACGTCTATAAGTATTTTTAAAATTCAAATAAAAAACCCAAATGATAACTACCATAATTTTTACTACACTGGTTCAATAATGGGTCAAGTATTGAAATCTAGTAGATTTTTCAAACTGCTCGTGTGGTCTAATCGAGTTTACAGCTTTTTTATTGCATGGTAAAAAATATGACACATTGTGTAATGACATTATTTTCTCAATTGATTATCCAGTCACACTAAACACGAACTTACATTTAGTTAATTTGGATCACAAGCTCTTACTTTTGACCTACACAAAGATATTTTTGGAAAAGTACAAAAATTCTTACTTAAGTGCAAGAGATTTACAAGTTAAATTGTTATTCACAATTTTCACAAACTTGAATATATTGATATTGTGTAGTATTTAGGTGGGTTTTTTTCTTTTTTGCCTTCTTCTTCCGATTTTCTCTAATTTGTTTTCTTCTTTTGTTGTATATTCATTATTTTCAAATATTTTTTTTTTCTACTTTTTTTTTTTTTTGTTATAGAGTTCCTTATTTATTGTTGTTCCATGTCGTTGTAACATTGTCTGCTATATTTATGTAATCGCTGATTGGAGTTGTATCTGAATCTGAATCCTAGTATTATTGTGTATTTTGTATGATGATATATTTGTAATGATGACGAATAGATATGTTTAAACTAATATTTTTGTACATAAAAAAAATGCTGTATATTTTCTGATTTAAATTGTTTTAAAATTTGTGCTTTCATGGTGTTTTATAGCCGACTATGTGGTATGGGTGTTGCTAATTGTTGAAAGCCGGGAGGTGATCTGTACTTGCTTATTTATGTGTCATTTGGTCTTACGTGAGGAGTTGTCACATCGGCACTCATACCACACCTTGTTTTTATATTTTTTTTTGAATCTATGCTTACATTATGTATGTCAGACGCACTTTTCGTCTGCAAAAGACTGATTAGTGACGATCGAATAAACCAAGGTTGGGTTCACCCGGGAGAATTGAATATTTTTAACACACATTGGCCATATTATACAAACAAAATTACATCAGTTTAAAACACAGATCAACGCTGACAACCTTAACATGCCAAACCCTTGAATGTTATGAATTTTTCAGCAAGGACGCTATTGATTATATTTTCACAGGAAATTGTTATGGTTCGACCGACGATTTCGATCATTCGACTTATTTGTAGATCTTGTCTTTCTAACCATTGTTTTTTATTTACAATTATGTCTATCTTTTTATAAATGTCAAGATAATAGGTAAATAAAAGAAGCAGTAGAATACGTACCGCTGTTCATAAGTCATTAATCGATTGAGATAAAACAAATCCGGGCTACAAGCTTAAAGACAATAAAAATCAAAACCAAGGAGTAAACAAAGACTCACAAAACCAAAGGACACTTACATCAACATTTATAAATAATAATTAAGAAGGGAAACACATCAAATATAAGGGGAAAACAACAAAACAACAGAAACCCTAAGTGCAACAAAGAAAACACTAAACCACTAAAATGAAAACATTGCATGACAGGAATGCAGCACACATGAATGCAAGAACATTCAGGACAGAGAAATACCAATAAACAATACAATAGTTCATTTTGACATGATAACCAAAGAATAAGAACGATCACGTAAAGCAACTTAGGACAACACAACAAAACCACCACAACAGAACCACAAACTGTCCGTTCAAGATTGCTTCAACGCCACAAAAGTGACGTCAAGTAAAATTCTAAAATTCTAAATAAAAAAAATGATATAAATCAGGATTAGGTTTGTATTTTTTGTTATCTGATGTAATTTAAAACAATAACAAGAATATGGCAGTAATTTTACAATAACTGCATTAACTAAACTGTTTAATTCTATTTTAAAAACTGGGTATCATCCAGAACAGTGGAACAAACCATAGTTAATCGTATTACATAAGTCTGGTGATAAACTTGACCCCTCAAATTGCAGGGGGTTTCATTAATAACGTATACGGCACAGATTTGCAGTGCCATCTTAAATGATAGGTTAAACTTGTTGATGAGAAATATGTACTCTAATTCACAGTTTGGATTTCGTGAAAAACAACAGAACATCAGATAGTTTATTTATATTAATTTTTGATTTCCAAAAAGCTTTCGACTCAGTATGGCGAGATGGTATGATCTACAAGTTAGCTAATATCGGAGTAGAAAAATATTTATACAAAGCTATCAAAAATTTGCTTTCTAAAACAGAATTAGCTCTAAAGATCGACCATAAACACTCAAAATATTTTAAAATACTAAGAGGGGTAAAACAAGGGGATTCAATTAGCCCCATCCTATTTAATATCTTTATTAATGACCTCAGCCCAAGCTTTAACACTGAATAGTATAGACCTGCAAAATTACTTAACTCTAATATTGGTTCTCTTTCTTTTGCACATGACCTTCTAATCATGTCTGAAAGTAAGGAAGGCCTACAAAATAATCTTGATAAACTTAACAATTTTTTATATTGTTGGTAACTAACCTTAAATATTATTACTTATCTGAAAGTATCTGATTAAATTAATGATTACATTGGCAATGTAAGCATGATTACATCTGATTACAAGGAGTTTAAAAAAACTTTTTGAATGATGCGAATAAATAAACGTTTCATATAGCCTTAGCCGTATTTGGCACAACTTTTTGGAATTTTGGATCCTCAACTTTTAATTGTTTGGCTTAATACATATTTTGATATGAGCGTCACTGATGAGTCTTATGTAGACGAAACAAGCGTCTGGCGTACTAAATTATAATCATGGTACCTTTGATTACTATATTCATATAACAATAGCATATTTGAGAAAGGATTTATTTATATATGTTTTGAATACATAACTTTAAAACTTGATCTATTAAATAAACCACGATATGTACATGAACATATCGCCACTGGTTACATGTATGACCCATTAAACATTTTATCATCAATTATTTCTGAGTTATTTTGAATTCAATTGAATAAAGGTTTATAAAGAATTTGGTGTTTGTCTTCTGACCTCTCCCAGACTTTATATGTATTTCAAGGTGTAATTTCTTGGAGTTAGGATATTGATGATATAAAGTTACCCGTTAAAAACTACTGACTATGTTAAATTTAAAAAAAAAAAACTTCGTTCTCAGTCAATGTACTTCTTTCAGGTCAATATATCCTTGTATCGACCACATACAAAGGCTGTAATTGTATAATGTTTATGACTTGTATTTTTCTCGTTAGAAATCTTGTGAAATTCACCGATTAGCGGCTTTTTACTTATTCCCAAAAAAATATGACGTAAACGTCATTGGACAAGCAACCCAACCAGAAAAACAAAATGTTAAAGTGTATAATTAATTTAGAGTTGGAGAAACCAATCAATGCCATTTGATTTGGTTTGTGCGTTTTTCGATTAATGAAGAAGTAAATACAAAAAAAATCAGTAATTGACGCCAAAAAAGAATGCAAAAAATTGCATAAAAATCAGGGAAATTCTATATCAATTTTTTTTTAATTGTAATTTTATTTTTTATGTACATTTAATGTTAGGCGGGTGTAAAGATTAAAAGTTTGTATATGAGATGGAAATATAATGCGAGCTGTTAAACCATGCTTTGTAAGGCTTATTACAGATGACTTGTTCACAATCATTTTGAAAAGTGAATAAGATTACATACATGAATAATATTTCATGTGCGCAATCACATGCTTGTTTTATTTTATCTTTATTTCATACCATTACAACTGTCTTGTTTTGGGTCAGCATTGCCTGCCAAAACGTTTTATGATCTTTATTTCATATAATTACAACTGTCTTGTTTTGGGTCAGCATTTCTTGCCAAAACATTTTATGATTTTTATTTCTTATAATTACAGCTGTTTTGTTTTGGGCCAGCATTGCCTGCCAAAACGTTTTATTATCTTTATTTCTTATCATTACAACTGTCTTGTTTTGGGTTAGAATTGCCTGCCAAAACGTTTTATTATCTTTATTTCTTATAATTACAACTTGTCTTGTTTTGGGTCAGCATTGCCTGCCAAAACGTTTTATGATTTTATTTCATATAATTACAACTGTCTTGTTTTGGGTCAGCATTGCCTGCCAAAACGTTTTATGATCTTTATTTCTAATAATTACAACTGTCTTGTTTTGGGTCAGCATTGCCTGCCAAAACATTTTATGATTTTTATTTCATATAATTACAACGGTCTTGTTTTGGGTCATCATTGGCTGTCAAAACGGTTTTTATCTTTATTTCACATAATTTCAACCGTTCAGTATACACTGCTAAAACGTGTGATCTTTATTTCATACGATTTGAGTCTTTATTGCCGCCCTCCTGCCGATGCTGTCTTTACATATTGTTGGGGTGTCAATGGGATCATTCGATAGGCTACCTTAAAATTATTTTTTAATTTCATGGCTCGGTTTAACTTCCTGTATGTATACATGAATAGTTCGTAAATCATGTTATGGTTTTTAATGTTGCCTATCTAATTCATATTAATTATTCAAATTATATGTATATAAAGACTTGATAGTTAATTCCAATGTTGTCTAAATGCTATGGTCTTTAGAGGTAAATCCATCACAAACCAAAGTTTTTATATTTAACTAAACTGGTTATTAACTAAATTGGATTTTTCTTTTGGTTAAATGTTTTTAGTATGTGTCAAAAGCTATTAATATTTACTCGGTTAAAATTTACATCTTTTAACTTTTTTCGCAATTAAGGTACAAAAGAAAAATATATGAAACATCATTAAAAGCTGGAATATCATATTTTTCATTTAACAACTTTATTTACTACCATACAATATAAACCTTTTAAATGTATTGCATTTGAATAACAGTTTGTTAAAATAAGTTCTGTAGCATGCCAGGAAGAAATGAACTTATTTTATGTCAGTTTTAAGTAAGTTTGGTGTATTTGTAAAGCAAAATTATATCCGGCTGAAATTTTATCCGGAGGAAAAAATGTCATAGTAGTTGTTGTTATTTTTTTTATCCGGGGGAAAATATTTCCCTGGGATATTTTTTCCTGTGCCGTGAAATTCTATCTGGGTAGTTAACTTATTGAATAGTTATTAGAAAAAAACTTATCCTTTAAAAATACTATAATAGTGTATTTAAAATAAAGCGAAATTGTTAAAAAAAAATGTATTATAATGGGAAACAATTTCACAAATTATCCTTGAAAAGATTTCCTGAAATATTCAAGTCAATACCATCCAACAGTTTTAAAAAGAAAATTATCATGAAACATAGGGAAGAAATCCAGAAGTAATTTCAAAGATCGTAATTGTGAAAATAATATCATGATTAAATAAGGTTAGTGAAATACATGTAAAAGTGAGTTGTTTTCAGATCTCAGTACAAATATAAATTTAAAAGTAAGGTAGAAATATAGTTGCATAACTACTGTTAACAGTAATAGAAGAATTTGATTATGATGATATTTTTAACTATATCAATGGTTTTGTCTGGGGACAGAGATGTAGTTGTTGATTATATGGAAATCAGATAAATCATAGCATACAATATATTGGAACAAAAGCATGTTTAACAGCTGGATAGTTTTTACCTGTGAAATGTTATCTGTCTTATCAAATCAAGTTGTAAGTCATCTTTTTATATAAATGAATATATAAGAAATAAGATTCAAGGAAAAATTTCAGTATAAAATAGATTCAGAAATATATTATATTAAAATATCTTTAAAATATAAATTGCTCATAATTACCTCCCTTTGATAAATTATGCAAATTTGGTCTACCTTTGTGAAACATTTTATAATTATAGTCAGGTATATAATGATTGTGAGTAACTTATACAGTAGTTAATGGGACTCTATTTTACACGGTTCTGTGAAATATAGTACGGCAAATATATACCGGTACATACTATCCGCATAACACAGATAGATTTTCACTCCTCTGGAAAAAATCAACCTGTGAAATACCATGCCTGGAAAAAAATTACCGGGACAAATTATCCTCAGGATAAAATATCACAGAGGAAGAAATAAACCGTTACATATTCCCCCTTTTTTATAGTGATATTATCGATATAAATGATTACTTTTAATATTGAATGGTGATCGATGTTCAACAGTCATTAAATTTCTAAAAAGCTGTATATTAAAAATTGTGACTAAAACTTTTCTTTTTACCGTATCATGAGTTACGAAAATTATTTCTATAGTCTCATATCAATTCGGATCACAACAAATTAACTGAGAGTTAAAAAAGGTTTACACTAAATACTTATTTACTAATTTCAATTTAAAAACTTTTACCCTATGGAATTCAACCCGCCACATTATGTATGAATGTGCCTGTCCCAAGTTAGGAGCCTGTAGTTCAGTGGTTGTCGTTTGTTTATGTGTTACATTTTAGTTTTTCGTTCATATTTTTTTTTTTTTTTTTTAATAAATAAGGCCGTTGGTTTTCTCGTTTGAATTGTTTTACATGGTCATTTTGGGGCCTTTTATAGCCAACTATGCAATATGGGCTTTGCTCATTGTTGAAGGCCGTGCGATGACCTATAGTCGTTAATGTCCGTGTCATTTTGGTCTCTTGTGGTGAACTGTCTCATTGGCAATCATACCATCTTCTTTTTTATATTTATACATTTTCGATTGAAATATGTCAAGTGTAGTATGAGAATCCTTTGCTCATGATCCCTTACAGAAATAGTCAGATATAAAACTTCGTATTTAGGAAGGATCCAGGGCTTCGTAAAAATGTACTTTAGTTTTGGTTTGAATTTTCACTGGCTGGAATAAGATTTACACCTGTAATCCTTTTTACCAGTAATATCTTGGTATATGATAATATGAACTTTTAATATTTCTGCTAAATGTGGAAACGTTTTACATAATAAAGTGATATGTGTTTGGTGTACATGTATGTGAATGTATTTTTTTTCAAGTCATATATAATTGTATTCACGTCGCCAGAGTCCTCGGGTGGGGGATCGGCTCTTTCAGCCTTAGAGTGGATTTCAGATCCACTCTTTCAGCCTAAGAGTGGATTTGTGGCAGATTTTTCTCCCCACCTTTGCTATTCTTTGTCATTTATTCAATTGACATGATATTAGTTGATGAAATTTCGTATTAATTATGTATTATTATTTTATATTAAATATGAACTTTTATGTTAAATGTTTTATTTACAAAATGTATTTTTTGCATTTTATGATTTTGAATAAATGACCTTTTTTCGTCAGTTTAGTTTTTATATCATATAGCAAATCAAGCTCAGACTCTGGCATGTGTATACATAGTATGTTTATGATATTTAGCTGTCTGTCTTAAAGCCAATTTTATTTGCTAATTGAAAATTAAGCGGAATAAAATAATTTAAGACAGCAGAGAAGATAATTCTGTTTTAATTGGTTATTACTAACCGACTTAAATAAAAGAGTGAGCTATTAATATTGTAATTGTATGATGTCTCTAGTCTGGTCAAAGGGTCAGAGTGTCCTACTTAATTAAACGATAAATTGTTGAAATTAGATAACATGTTTTCACGTGCAGAGAAATTTCACTTATGACCAATGCATGATTGGATATCATCTTTCTTATTGGTCAATGATCTTGCGGGTCAGTACGAGTTCACGTGTAAGTGTATTGTGGTCACTTCCTTTTATCATCAGCATTTGATGTGTTAACTTGTGATTCTTATCAAACAATTTGTTCAAAATTCCCACCCACATACCGCCCTTAATGTTATCTTTTGAAGTAGATATGTATATATGTTTATTTATGGGGCAGATTTTTCTCCCCACCTTTGCTATTCTTTGTCATTTATTCAATTGACATGATATAAGTTGATGAAATTTCGTATTAATTATGTATTATTATTTCATATTAAATATGAACTTTTATGTCAAATGTTTTATTTACAAAATGTATTTTTTGGATTTTATGATTTTGAATAAATGACCTTTTTTCGTCAGTTTAGTTTTTATATCATATAGCAAATCAAGCTCAGACTCTGGCATGTGTATACATAGTATGTTTATGATATTTAGCTGTCTGTCTTAAAGCCAATTTTATTTGCTAATTGAAAATTAAGCGGAATAAAATAATTTAAGACAGCAGAGAAGATAATTCTGTTTTAATTGGTTATTACTAACCGACTTAAATAAAAGAGTGAGCTATTAATACTGTAAATGTATGATGTCTCTAGTCTGGTCAAAGGGTCAGAGTGTCCTACTTAATTAAACGATAAATTCAGATAAGATATATACGTTTATTGCAATAAGCACAATTGTGCTATAGCACATTTAAATTACAACATTATCATGTGTAAGCAACATGAAATTTATATTAATACATAGGTATACAAAACTGCAGAGAACATAATTAACAATATGAACATTTTGTTAATGAAAAAGACAATTAGATGCATTTTTATAACTACGTTAATATGAAAGTTCTGAGTTTCCAACTGTCACGCAAAAAACACTTCAAATTGTAAATAACAGTTTTTGTTTGAACTTGTAGTAGTGAATACAGTTTGTTGATATTTGGCCATGTATGATAATGTTTAGAGAAGTATTTAAGTCTATACTGTCTATATGCTGGACAAACCATAATAAAATGATATTCGTTCTCTATACATTGCATAGTACAACATTTACAAATTCTATCCTCTCTTCGTTGTTTTATGTAACGACCAGTTTCCATATTTAGTTTTAATACACCAAATCTTAATAAAGACAACATTTTAACATTGATATTTTTCAATATATATTGTTCCATCTTAAAACCTGTTTTTATCATTTTGTACAATATTAGTTTTTCAGAGCTCTCTACAGACTCACGCCAGCTCTGATAAAATTGATCTAACAGACGTTCATTCAAAATATCAAAGTTTACATTAACATTCTCTTGTGCATACCATAAATAATTAAATCCAAGTTGAAAAAGTAAATTACGAACATTTGTGGCCCAATTTTCTTTACCATTATTACAGTCAGCAACTAGAACTTGATATATTTCATATACAATATCTGGTTTCTTGTTTATAATATTAACCCAGTATTTCAACAACTTTTGTTTCCTAATAACATACAGTACGAGTTCACGTGTAAGTGTATTGTGGTCACTTCCTTTTATCATCAGCATTTGATGTGTTAACTTGTGATTCTTATCAAACAATTTGTTCAAAATTCCCACCCACATACCGCCCTTAATGTTATCTTTTGAAGTAGATATGTATATATGTTTATTTATGGGGCAGATTTTTCTCCCCACCTTTGCTATTCTTTGTCATTTGTTCAATTGATGTAATTTCGTATTAATTATGTATTATTATTTCATATTAAATATGAACTTTTATGTCAAATGTTTTATTTACAAAATGTATTTTTTGCATTTCATGATTTTGAATAAATGACCTTTTTTCGTCAGTTTAGTTTTTAAATCATATAGCAAATCAAGCTCAGACTCTGGCATGTGTATACATAGTATGTTTATGATATCTAGCTGTCTGTCTTAAAATATTACATGTGCGCAATCACATGCTTGTTTTATTGGCGCAAATGAAAGCTACAGTTTTCAAAATATGGTGACGTAAAAGAAGAATTAATTTAATTAATTTGTCACAGTGGTGCAAATTCCATTCTTTTTAAGTGCAAATGGATATCGGTCTTCATAAATAGTGTATTTATCGTTCACGCTGTCTAGTTTGAGAATAAAAGGTTTTGCCATTTTGTTTACGATTTTAATTTTAGAATGTAATGAACAAATAAGAAGATCGTCAAAAACCTTAAGTGAATTTGAATATGAGCTATGAACGACACCTGCACGATAAAAGAAAATAGTGTGGTGATTCGAAATGAAATTTTACAGAGGCATGTAATATTTATAAAAATGCATTAAGTCTTCAAATAACAACCATTTGTAGAACTGATTATTTCAATCCTTCAAATATGTGTAAAATAATTAATATAAAATTGGGAATGGAAATTGGGGATGTGTCAATGATATAGTATTAAGTCTCTTTCATATATACACCTGCAGTATGTTATACATACTGTAGATTTGTAGTTGATCATTGTATCAATTCATAACAACGTCCAGTGACAAATATTTCATGTACTTGCACAAAAAAACAAGTCAACAACTTCGAAAATACAATTAATTGGATATTTAAGGTGATTCGATTTAAATTATTTTTCAGCTGCGTCAAAATTTGTGAAACTCAGACAGAAAGAAGTTTATCTTTAAAATGAAGAAATATATATAAAAAAAGAAGAATAGTTATCAAAGGTACCAGGATTATAATTTAGTACGCAAGACGCGCGTTTCGTCTAAGCAAGACTCATTAGAGACTAACATATTGCACAGTATTTGGTCTCAAGTTACTCACATCAAAATGTGATGGAAGGAATTATTTTGTTGTTTACCTTTCGTTTTATATAGCTGTGGTATTCCATAGTGTAATGATATTATTTTCAGATTTTTTTTATATCGGTAAGAAATGGTATACAGTTCGAAGAGTTTATTGCATTGCTAAATGTTTCTCAATCAAGATAAAACGTTTACAACCGATACTACTTGTTACGACTAAATAGGTTTATGTAAAATAGATAGTTTATATTTCGTTCTATTGATCTAAGGGTTCTATTCTTTAGGTTAGTTTTCTTTGTAATTTGAAGAAACTTAGCCTTATCAAATATTGTATGTCTTTAGACAGAAAGTAGATATCTTGATACCTTGTTGATGTCTAAGGACTTGTTGTATTTGTGTATCATATTTGTTTTTTAAAGATAAAGTGCTATATCAATAGAATATGGCAGGAAACCAACATTTGTAGGTTTGTGAAATGGTAAAAAATATGTCACGTTAATGCATATTTATATACATGTATTTGTTTAATTTCTCACTCACTGCCTAGACCTATATCATATGCATATCCTGAGAAGTTAATTACTTGCACGGAGAATCAAATCTTCATGGCATGTAAATATATTCATAAAATTTATTTGTATGAGCTTTAGAAACAGGACGAAAAGCGAGGCTGTACCGAGCTTTTCTCCTGTTTCGTAGCGAGTATTTTCCAAAAATGTACGAATATTATGTGTATCCTTAAATTACTTCCAACACTTGAAACTTTAATTATTAAAATCAAATCATTGTCTCTAATTTCTCAAAAAAATCGATATAGTTGAAACGCGGACCGCGAAAAGGACCCCAAAATGAACTGGTTAGAAAACAGAAACATTCATATTACCGCTTGCTCAACGTGGAAGTGGGGTAACAGGAGACTTTATTTGTACAAGTACAAATAATGCAAAAAATTATTTGTATACCTGTTATTTGTACGATAGATGGCTAACTGCAGAATAAAAGATAAAAATGCGTGTTCTAAACGTGTTTACGTCCTTGACGCAATTTACACGACTTTATTGTTTATACCGTTGTTCCATTTCAAATAG
This sequence comes from Mytilus edulis, assembly GCF_963676685.1. Classification (NCBI taxonomy): domain Eukaryota; kingdom Metazoa; phylum Mollusca; class Bivalvia; order Mytilida; family Mytilidae; genus Mytilus; species Mytilus edulis. Next base: position 81,817,314 of record NC_092344.1, on the reverse strand, counting down.
ACGAGTACCCAGTATTTCTTCTACGTGCAACTGAAACAAAGGTGGAAGACCAACGATTATTTATTTCTATTCCACAGTCTGTGGAAGTTTGGCGTAATCCCTACAAAACTGCTCATATCTTGAACCATAGAAAAAGATGTCTATAGTTATTATATAAATGTATTTTTCTGCATTGTTGATTACAAATACATCACTGACAAAGTCTCTGTCTTGAGACATACTGTAAACGTCTTAAGATAATTGAGTTAAAACAAAGTATTTGTAATGGTGCCTTCCGTTGGAATTATGTCAGTGGATGGTTATAGCTTTTAAAACAGATTAAACTGGTTTCTAATTGAGTTTAAAAGTTATTAAGTATTTTCGACAAACAGAGTGGCAGCTCATGCAATGAATAGATATGACGGTACTGGCTCGTTAATCAAAACACATAATCATATGGTTTCTCGTCGTACATATAGTTTTGTTTAGAGTATATTGTGTTTATTTAAATGTATATAAAACATTAATGGTGCTCTCTGTTAAATATTTTCATCAAGATGATCATAAGCACAACATTTAGATTGGATGCATATATCAGTTTTTAATTATTTTATAAGTTATAAATTAACTTGACTCGATGTTGATCCAAAATTATTTACAGAAAAAGTTCAAAAAATAAACACTTAAATAAATTCAAACAAATTAAAAGATACGTTAATGAATTTGTTAGCTGTGGAAATACGTACTCGGTGAATGAGTGGGTAGACAGGCAACATTTTTGAAAGCAGACAAAGGTTTTCTAGCATTCTTTTGACCTAAATGAACAATATATTTTAGATGGAAATCGGAACTAATAGATTGTTTTTACAAAACTATATTAAGAGTTTTAAGGTTTGCCTTATGTTCACAAGGTTTGTTAATTATTGTTATGTATTCTCTTTTATAGCATGTATTTTAACACCAACTAAATAACAGTTTCATCTATGTATCGTAATTAAACCATTTTTTTCTATTACAGATACAAATATCTGACCAAAGAGCAGACAACATCCGAAGGTCACAAATGATTCTTCAATGCAGCGAGAAACTCCCGCATTCGGAGGCGTCCTTCAGCTGGCCCCTAAACTAAAACGTATACTAGTTCAGTGCTAATGGACGTCATTCTAAACTCCTAAATATACACAAGAAACTAAAATGAAAAACCATACAAGACTAACAAAAAGCCTGAGGCTCTTGACTTGGGACAGGCGCAAAAAATAAAACCGGGTTAAACGTGTTTTTTTTTTATATCTCAACCCTTCCCGTATACATGTACATCTAGCTAATGTAGAAAAATAAAACACACAACAATACACATAGTAAAACTCAGTTCAAAAGAAGTCCGAGTCCGATGTCAGAATAGGTAACAAAAGAAACTAAACAAAATGACACACAGATTAAAAATGTACTACTAGCAGTTAATGACATGCCAGTTCCAGACCCCAATTAAACTGATTGAAAGGGTATGTCAAGTACAATTCTTTCCGTTAGGGGTTTAATATTATACCATCATAAAATATATTAAAAGAACGTAACCTATACGTACCATGTCAACAACTGATTTTAGAATAAATGTGTTTATTTCCGATGCAAAGACCCTATAAGTGAATAACATATGGTGTTTATATGGAAACAGTGAAGATATTGGAAAAGTGAATTGTGATGCTCATTTAAGCCGATAGAAGGACAACCTAAAACCCGGAACTCATCCATTTACTAATGAATTGACCAAATGTTACTGAAAAGAAATTGGCAGAAACCAGCTTACTACGACTAGAATCTTAAAATATTTCATTTGCAGTTAGTAATATTAAGCAGTTTACTTATAACAATATATAAGGAAATACAATACAGTTACTGTTATTTAAATGGGCAAATAGGTATTAATACAATTATTGAATGTATGGTTTTGCTGAAAGAAATCAGTCAATAGTAAATAATTTGGTCTGTTATAATTATTGCATGAAGGAAAAACATTTATTAGACACAATGTCTGTAAATTGTGTCCTTTTAGCATATGTTTGGTTTGTATCAAGTAGATACATGGATAAGACACAATGATATCATTATATTAAGCCCTCCACTAGGCATTATTATATAAAGATATATCCCCCTCGGCATTATTATAAAGCCATTCCCCTGGACATCATTAAAATAAGACAACCCTAGGGTATCATTAAATAAAAAAAATCCTTGGAATCATTATATAAATACCTCCCCTAGGGCACTATCATACAAATCTATTCCCCTTGGCATCATTTATAAGTCATACTCAGAAAAACATATCCACTAGGATAGGATATCCTTAGTTTTCATTAATAGGGAAAGTAAAGTGAAAAGTTGTATCAGAGTCAGTAAAAAATTAGTGATATTTATGTAGTATGAACATTAGAAAATAGAATATTTGATCAACAACAACAAACAAAAACAAAAAATACCCTTATGCGGCTGTTGACTCGATTAACTATTGCTCATCAATGTCAAGTTATTATGTTGCATGCTGATTACTTTTTAAATGCAGTTGCTACTTGTCTTGGATCTCCAAGGATATATTTTTAGTCTATATATTTTGTTATAGGGGTAAAACTTTGTTACTATCATACAAATCTATTCCCCTTGGCATCATTTATAAGTCATACTCAGAAAAACATATCCACTAGGATAGGATATCCTTAGTTTTCATTAATAGGGAAAGTAAAGTGAAAAGTTGTATCAGAGTCAGTAAAAAATTAGTGATATTTATGTAGTATGAACATTAGAAAATAGAATATTTGAATCAACAACAAAAAAAAAAAAAAAAAAAATACCCTTATGCGGCTGTTGACTCGATTAACTATTGCTCATCAATGTCAAGTTATTATGTTGCATGCTGATTACTTTTTAAATGCAGTTGCTACTTGTCTTGGATCTCCAAGGATATATTTTTAGTCTATATATTTTGTTATAGGGGTAAAACTTTGTTACTATCATACAAATCTATTCCCCTTGGCATCATTTATAAGTCATACTCAGAAAAACATATCCACTAGGATAGGATATCCTTAGTTTTCATTAATAGGGAAAGTAAAGTGAAAAGTTGTATCAGAGTCAGTAAAAAATTAGTGATATTTATGTAGTATGAACATTAGAAAATAGAATATTTGAATCAACAACAAAAAAAAATAAAAAAATACCCTTATGCGGCTGTTGACTCGATTAACTATTGCTCATCAATGTCAAGTTATTATGTTGCATGCTGATTACTTTTTAAATGCAGTTGCTACTTGTCTTGGATCTCCAAGGATATATTTTTAGTCTATATATTTTGTTTAATATAGGGGTAAAACTTTGGTACTTAATCAAAAAGAAAGAGTATATATATATATATATAGTGAGATGTATAGTGGTTGAAAAACATTGAATCAGACACAGAGTTCAAGTCAAAATGTTCATCTTGACTGAAATTGTATCAGGTTCAACGTGAAAAACACGTCATGTTCGTGCAAGTAACCCCCTTTAGCCTTATATCAACAGCATTTTGATACCAAACCTGTGCTACACTGTCAAATAATATTGACGTTTGAAGACAATAAGATTATACACATGTTTGAATAAATTTTTTGTTTTTTCATATTTCATTGTTTTCTCAATTCAGTATGATTATACGACTGTCGAGTCATACAGTAACATTTATATATATGCTGTTTAGAGCGTTAAAGTTGAAAGTGAAAGAAGAGTATACGAACTAATTGTTTTTTAATCCGCGATGTTCCTGGGGGAATCACTACGGACTGATTCATCAGGGGAACTTGTCAGCGTGACAATCTGTCTCGTGCACTTCAAACGTCCATGACGTTTAATCATTCTGTCTGAAACACCAAATCTCGCTTCGGCTGTAGCACCACCATATCGTAAACTATGTATATCGTAAGATTTTATATCGAGAAAAAATGGTGAAAAATCATCAATTTCCTCATCCTTGTATATATTTTGTTGAACGAAAAACAAATTTTACTTTCATAAACGACAAATTTCGGAATAAATACAAATTTGAATCAGATTGAATGCCACTCCGTTGCATATATAATTCCAAATTCCGAACTGGACACAACATTGTCCCGGTTCGTACAATAATCAACCGGTTTCCATCACTGTAAATATCCGTCTTGCTTTTTTCGATGAAAATTAAAATGTGGGATGATTTGAAATTAATATCATAGTAATGCGAATTTAACAATTCTGATACACGCATAAAACCTGCATATCACAATATACACGCACAAATTGTACGTTGTAAAAAAGAGTATCTACACAGGCAGTATAGCACAATAGCACAGTATTGCGCAACATCACATTATTGCGCAAAAGAATAGTATTGGGCAATAATTTGGCTGTATTTGACAAAACCGTTACGAACATAACAAATTATTGGTCCTCCTAAATTATCTGGCATATTACCATTTTGATTTCGGAAATTTCCAGACGAAAAGCGCGATACCTTTTGTAACTGTTTAAATGCACCTGAATCAACAATGTTACCTGTGTTATCTAAAGATCTGTTTTTGTGTTGTTTTTTTGCACTAACTCACACTCGCGTTGTTACTTATACAATAGGGCATAAACTGTCAATAATGGGAAACAGAAAGTTAAGATAATATAGGCACTACTATCATAAAGTATTAAATGTACATTATTTTTCTGCTTCCCAAATCACATTCCGTCAATATTGATGAAAGTATAATCAATAACATATCGGGTGACCATTGTGCGTGATCAAAATGAGTTAAAGTGTAGTATAGTTCAGGCGAAAAGCAAAAGATACAAAAGAAACATGGAAACTCATACGCCGAAATTATACCAACAAATTGTATAAGATGAACATTACAGACACACACTAGTACACAAAACACAACATCGAAAACTAAAGAATGAACAAGACGATCCCACCAACCTTGACCTATTATGCTTTACTTTTATAATGTGCGACCTGGATGGAGAGTTGTTTCATTTGGCATTCATATCACATCTTCCTAAATTTAATTAATACGGAAACAAATGATATAATTGATAAATGTTAGAATATGAAGTTATATCGTTTAGTTGTCGTATGGATACATCGAACCAATGTTGATAATCAATTATATCTTCTTTTGTTTGAATTCTACAGCCATAGAACTCCAATATTGGAAACATGATTCATTAAAAAAGAATCTTAGACTTTATAATTTTTTTTAAATATATAAACCTGTGTGATTAAACATGAAATAATTCTTAAATAATAGGGATTGTATTATCACTAACGAACAAAGTGTCAATTCTATTCCGTATACGAAAAACAAAACGAATACATGTATATATAATGAGGGTTAATCGATGTGGCAAGCTCTAAATTGACAGAGGTCTTCTATAGGTTTAACTAAGTGCATGCAACCATAAAAATGACCTCCAATTAATCCTTGGTTCTCTATATAAGAAAACCTGTTATTAGTTATTGTATAAAAAAAAATGTTGTCGTGTATCTTTCGTGTTAATACAAAAGTAAATTTTATTTTCATAATTCATTGCTATCTTGTGTATTGTCCTCATGCAACAAACCCCAGTCTCGTATTAAAAGGTATGTTGCCTCATAACCAGGAGAGGAAACAGCCTTCCTTAGAACAGAAAGTGATTCTTTAAATGGTAAAAACCCACTATAATGTTTCAATTTGATATTGGCTGCTTTTGCGACTATCCCGATATATGCCTCTTCTACTGGAATAACCTTTATAAAGGCTACTGCAATGGCTAAAATCTTAATAGTTTTGATATTTGTCAAGATATTTCCTCCTATTATATATGGTGGGAAAAAAACAAAAGGGTAGTCTTCTGGAGAAATGTAATTTTTAGCACTGTTATCTCTGCTTGCTCTCGAAAAAGACAATCTATATCCCAACATAAGTGAATCTGTTGAATACATATTATTAGTTGCGACATAGTAAATGTTCATTGGATTAACTAATCGGTCGTCATTTACAAAAAAGACGAACTCGGGTTTTAAATTGACGCGACTTAACCACAGGATAGAATAAATTGTTTTATAAACTTCATTTTCATACTGATCTGGCATGTTCAGCTGAATAATATCTTTGTTATGTGTAGACTCGTGTTTTACAAAATTGTCAAGACCATCAGCGTATCCAACGATAAATACAGTTTTGGATCGAAGTTTTGTCGTGCTTCCCCATGTCCTACGTATAGCCTCACGTTGACCAAAGTTAAACACATATGATTTTACAATTAAGATCATTTGCAAGGAATCACAATTTAAATTATCACACATTGAATCGGCAGGATTAATTTTGTAGATATATGCCTCATCGAACTTGTTAATCGGTTTGACAGTCGAACTCACATTGGATTGCATTTCATATACTACTTTTTCTAAATCAGGAACATCAATTATCCAGTTCGAATTGATTATGAACTTCTTAAATTGACTAACTTGGAGGAGAACAATGCCACATACCAACCCAATTAAAAATCGAAATCTGAAAGAAAAAGGACATATACATTTCAATATAATATATAAGTAGTGTTATGAATGTGTGTATGCAGAAAACGCTTTCTATGTCGACTCACTTAGTTTTGCTCCACTCGATTTCTGTGGCAATTCTGTCAGTTTGTTTTCGTGATTTGTACATCTGAATAGATTTACAAGTTTTGAACACAGTAATGTGTAATTCAAAACAACACTCCCATTTCTTTATACAATAAGTATAATTATAATTTATCATTCAGTAATTAAAAGTGTCTTAATTACAATGAAGTAACATATCAGCCAACAATTTTATCCCTAAAAGGAACTTTATCTTATCGGGGCATTTTATAGCTGACTATGCGGTATGGGCTTTGCTCATTGTTGAAGGTCGTACGGTTACCTATAGTTGTTAATGTCTGTGTCAATTTGGTCTTTTGTGGATAGTTGTCTAATTGGCAATCATACCACATCTTCTTTTTTTTTATATTTATCGGCGATTTGTACATTTGCCTTTTGATCTGACTCCAAATATTTTTAAGATCATTGCCACAACTTGATAGGCGAAACTATCAAGAACCGTACCCAAGTCAATCCGTCTCAAATCATCGGTGAAATGCATACGACTTCATTGATAAAATCAAACAACTATTCCATCGTGTTGTACGTATAATTTCTGAGTATTTTTCTAACTATTTCATTTTACTTTATATAGTTGACCAATGAAAAAACAATTAAGATGAATTGCAAATAAAATAATAATGACATTCTAATTAATTTGATTACGGACGTCAATATAACAATCATAATTATTAGAAGTGGAAAGACCTATTGATTTTTCTTCTGATTATTTTTTTTCCTTCCACCTACTTTTTTTCATGCGCTATATTTTTGTTTCAAAAGATGTCGATTCGTTTTTATGTATATGATTTCATACAGTCTGTACGCTTTTAAAACTGAACCTGTTTAACCAAACACTTTTCTTTGTTATCTCCCCAAACACTCTTGTTAATAGATCTACTCCGCAACCGTAAGAGAAAGCGACAAATTTATTTTTCCGAATTGCTCGTTTTATCCTCAAAATGTTAGGTTTTATTTTTACCGAAGCTTTACGAAGACTCCATATGAGAGTTATTTTCCCTTTTGTATTTGATATAATTGAAAAGTATTTGTGACAGGAAAACCACAAGTGATAATGGCCTAGGGTCTTTTGATTTGAGGTCCTTGGTTTATTAAAATAAAAATAAGGTCAAGGTCATTATAAAATTTAGATTTTGGCTGGTTATTGCCAATTTTCAGAAATCTTATAAGATATCGACAATTTATTTACTGAATCGTGAGTTCCGACATGTCGTAACATGTAATTTTGAGTTGAAAGGGTACATTTAATGGGAGTTTTCTCCCCAATTATATTCAAAATAACACGTATGGTGATATAACTCATTCGTCCTATATAATTAAGACATAATTATGGTCTTTAAGTTTGAAGCCCTTGTTTCATGACCTTAAAAATGAGGTCAAGGTCAAAGATTGATTCTACGTTATATATTTTGACCTTTTAGTCCGGCGGCTATACAAGCATATTTCAGACGAATTGTGCACATCCTGCTACAAGCATGATATTTGGCATAGACCTTCCTCAACTATTACTCTTTTATTTCAGATAGGGAGGCATTTGAAAAAAAATTCTCACTTCCGGTAAAATCAAAAATGGCGGACTTCATACTTAAATCAGCCCAATATCAAAGGCTAGTATTTGAAAAGGTGTTATTATCATGCTACAACCATAATATTTGGTACAAATCTTTGTTTTGTACTACTTTTGGATATATTATATTGTTTAGATGTCTGCAAAAATCCTACTTCCGGTAAATTCCAACATGGCGGACATTGTACTAAAATAAGCTTATTTTTTAGGAAGGGTAATTGAAATATGTTTAAACGTATTGCTACTATCATTACATTGTGCAGGAACCTTTCTTTGGTGCTTCTTATGAATACAATGTATAAAAAATCTGTCTTTAAAACCCCTACTACCGGTAATATTCAAAATGGTGGACATAGAAATATCAATTCATTATTTAAATATTCAACTTTTTTTCAAAATGTAAAGAAAATGTTGTTTTTTGTGCTGGTCATTAATATTTTGGCTTTAAGTTATCCTCAAAACCCCTTATTCTATTCTGTTGTAAATGTTTAAATACAAAGTTGACACTTCCGGTAAAAAATATGGCGTAAATTTCAAAGATGAGTACTCAATCCATTTTTTCGATATAAAGTTTTGGATAGATTGATTTTAAAAAAAAATCAGTATAATACTAAAACATTTTTAAAATTACTACTATTTGGCCAAAAAATACATGTTGATTCACAGTCCCTACCACATGCACACAAAGCAGTGCACTGGAGACCCGATTTTCCACATTAACAACGACCGCGACATCCTTTCTTACATCCACAATGTACAAGCTTTTGACAAAATGATGAGGCCTCAGAAAGATTTTTTTAAAAGGGATCCTGTTTGTCCCTTCGCCATCCATTAGCGCCTGGACTGGGTATCATAAGAGCCAATCCAATGCTCGTCCCACTAAACACCTTCCCTAGTATATTGCACGTTATACATGCTGGAAAAGAGTAGACCAAGTTGAGGAAATAGCCTCAATTAGCCTTCCCTTTTGTGCAAATAGTTGTTTTCTTGCTTCGTTAACCATGTTAGCCCATCTGATAAGTTTGTGCGATCTTACAGTAAAACCCCGGTAATTTCAGTTGATCAATCATCATTCTTTATGTTAAAGTCACATCTTCAAATGCAATCAATGACTCCCAAGCAGTCGTTTTTCTTTCAAAGCAAAGAGAGAACCGTATCACAACCGGTAAAGGCATTGATCACAATAAGTGTGTGTGATCACTTATTGCCTAGTACATTTGAAAGACCATTGATAGATAGTAATCCAAAGTGTTTTGTCTTCCGAAACACAATCTATAGTTCGTCTACCCCTATGTCACGGAATAGCGAAACAGTAATGACAGCATCATCAGTAACGACTGTTTGAATCATGACTCGTTTAAGTTCGTGTTTCACTGCATCAGACACATGCACCATGATTCTAGTGTCAGCCTCTTAATGTGAACATGGTGCTAAATTTGAAATACATAACGTGGTTGATAACACTGAACATCCTGAGCATTTGTTGCTACAAATACCATACTCACCAAAAATTTCATCCACTCTTGTTACAGTTTCAAGGTATTTTATTAAGGTAAGGACATAATGTTCAGCATACTCGTTAGGAAACACCTTGAAACTGTAACAATAGTGGATGTAGTCTCGGATGCGTACATAGACAATACTGGTAGTTTGAAGGCTGCTACAAGAAGCAAGAGCTACATTTTGGGAAAAGAGAATACACAGACGAATCCAGGGTCAAAACAAAATCCTCAAAATTGGCAAAGTGTTCTGAGAGATGACGACAATAAGAAAGAAATTTTAGTTTTCATTCACAGCAGCTTGCTCACTAAAATTTTGAGGAAAAGGTAGTTGTAGCAACAAATGCTCAGGATGTTCAGTGTTATCCACCACTTGATGATGTTTCAAGTTTAGCACCATCGAACAGTCGATACTGATGTCATTGCTGTTTCGCTATTCCGTGACATATGGGCAGACGAACTTTGGTTTGCATTTGGAAGTGGGAAAAAACTAGATATATATCTATACATGACCTTTCAAATGCACTAGGCATTGAGAGATTACACGTTTGTTGGAAAAGGAACTGCGTTAGTGACATGGATTACGTTTGAAGATGTGACGTTAGCATTTAGAATTAGTACAAAGCAAGAAAACATGCGTTTTGGGAGAGGAAAGACTTATTGAGGCTATTCCCACGACTCGGTCTAGTCTTTTTCAGCATGTAAAGCGTGCAATATACCATGGCGGCTATGAATGAGTAACAAACTTTGAATTGGTTCCTATGCTAACTAGTCCGGACGCTTATGAATGGTGAAAGAACAAATATGATCCATGGGAACCCTTTTGAACTCTAAGTGAGGCCTCTTCATCTCATCAGGAGCTTGTACATTATGGATATAAGAAACAATACCAGTCTTTGTAAATGTGGAAAATCAGCTTTCCGATTGTGAATAAACATGTATTTGCGGGCTAACGAGTATGCTGATTGGGTATCCTGTCCTAACCTCAATAAAATACCTTGAAACTGTAACACGAGTGGATGAATTCTCGAATGCGTATGGTAGTTGTAGCAACAAATGTTCAGGATATTCTATCTTATCCACCACGTTATGTATTTCAAGTTTAGCACTATGTTCACATTAAGAGGCAGACACTATAATCACGGTGCATGTATCTGATGCAGTGAAACACGAACTTAAACGAGTCATGATTGGAACAGTCGTTACTGATGATGCTGTCATTACTGTTTCGCTTCTCCGTGACATAGGGGTAGACAAACTATGGATTGTGTTTGGGAGGGCAAAAACTTTGAATTAATATTTATCAATGACCTTTCAAATGCCCTAGGCAATGAGTGATCACACACACTTATTGTGACCCATGCCTTTAGAATGATAAAAAAAAGATCACCGGGTTTTACTAAAAAAAAAATTTAACGGAAGTGATAACTTTGTATTTAAACATTTACAGCAGAATAGAATAGGTGGTTTTGAGGATAACTTAAAGCCAGCACAATAAACAACATTTTCTTTACATTTTGAAAAAAGTTGAATATATAGAAAAAGAAATTAATATTTCTATGTCCGCCATTTTGGATATTACCGGGAGTAAGGGTTTTAAAGAAATATGTCTTATACATTGTTTCCATGAGAAGCACCAAAGAAATGATTCCTGCACAATGTAATGAAAGTAGCAATATGTTTAAACATATTTCAATTACCCTCCCTAAAAAATAAGCTTATTTTAGTACAATGTCCGCCTTATTAGATTTTACCGGAAGTAGGGTTTTTCAAGACATCTAATCTATATAATATATCCAAAAGTAGTAAAAAAACAAAGGTTTGTACCAAATATTATGATAGTAGCATGATTATAACACCTTTTCACATACTAGCCTTCAATATTGGGCTGATTTAAGTATGAAGTCCGCCATTTTGGATTTTACCGGAAGTGAGAAATTTTTTTTAATTGCCTCCCTATCTGAAATAAAAAAGTAATAGATGAGGAAGGTCTATGCCAAATTTCATGCTTGTAGCAGGATGTGCACAATTTTTCACAAAGCCGCCGGACTATTTGCTTTTACCTCATATATATATGTTAAAGCTACGGGGTTTTTTGAAAACAATTTGACCTTGAAAAAGCCAACTGGAAGTGATCTTTTGTAAACCGGAAGTAGCTTTTTCAACCTTTTACTTGTTTGGCTTTACAAATTTTTTAATCTGAGCGTCACTGATGAGTCTTATATAGACGAAACGCGCATCTGGCGTATTAAATTATAATCCTGGTACCTTTGATAACTATTTACACCACTGGGTCGATGCCACTGCTGTTGGACGTTTCGACCCCGATGGTATCACCAGCCCAGTAGTCAGCACTTCGGTGTTGACATGTATATCAATTATGTGGTCATTTTTTGTTGTGTTTTGCTATCAATGAATGATTATTATTACGTAGTTCGATTTTATACTTTGTTTTTGATAGTCCTGTTGAATGTATGTTTAGAACATATCACTTTTAATGTCGTCCTTTAGTCGAAGTAGATATTCTGTCGACATATGTTAACGTCATATGATAAGGCAGGTGTTGTTGATAAATTTGAATGGGAAAACTTCAACCGTAAAAATGAGATGTATGCACTTATGTGAAGGGGATGAATGATTATCAGCCAGGACATCATCAACACGTTTGCAAATAAAAATGTTTAACATGAAAAGATGCCTTTTTTATGTCTGCGTGAAGGCTCTCAATGAACCTTATTATTATGAAGTTTTTAGTCAAACAATAAGGAGGATGAGTAAATTCTTTAAAAAATAATTCCTCAAAACTAATAAAAAACATATGATGTCGATCACATAATTTGGTATTTTTATGATAACATATTCGATGTAAATATTGTTTATAGAGGGACCTCGGGCGAGTGGTTTAAGTAATTACTTCTGTAATCACTAGCCAGTCAACAAGGGGGTTGTGAGTTCGAACCCTGCTCGTATGGATGCACTCGACTCAAATCTTAATTGACATGAATTGCTTTTTTCCGGGCACTACGGCTTCCTCCACCATTAAAAACTGGCAGCAACGAAATAAACTAAATGTGGTGCTAAAATTTGGATTGTAAACACCAAAACTCAAGCTAAATGTATTGTTAGAACCACTGTGGTTCTTTAACACAGTGAGATCTTTTAAAGTAATGTTTATTTGCGCGTTAGAAGAAAGCTTTGTTTGAAAATATATTATTCATCTTTCAACTTCACACGTAGATCTAGAGCGTAAACTTATTAATATGTATGATTTTGCTGCATAATTGTCACACGTTATATATTTTTTAAAGCGACAGACATTTTGGTTTTACCAAAAAAATCTGATCAACGAATTGTTACATTTAAGTCTTGGTTAGTCTTCCAGTCAATTTTCAATTTTTTCTCAAAAGTGACCAAGTCGGTGTTGTTCAGGCAATTGACCGTCTCAGACTTATATGTTTTTACTGTGTAATGGCTGTAATTGAATGTTTCTCAATATTTTTAAAGATATTGCATTAGATTGAAACACATTTTTTATCGTGATCAAATGATAATACACATTAGAAAAAATACAAATATTTGTGGATAAGTGTAGTACACTGTATCGTTAATATTCGAAGTACCTGTTTTATCATGTATGTTGTATATATGCTGTTACAAAAGATATTTAGACAGACATACAAGTGATTTCTGCAATCTTCGTTTTCGTTAATGGTGAAAGTGTAATTTGGATTGGTGGTATGCAGTGTACAAAGAATGTTTTCCATTTACACAATCATATAGGACACAGAAGTATACAGCTGTTTTATAGTCAGTCATAATGTTTAACGTATTGCTACTGGAAAACAAAATATTAGCCGTGAAAGGAGGTTATTGCATTCACAAACTTCAGGCGTCTTTAGAGGATTAGAAACCAGTAGGATTACGATATATTTTAGTCTTAGCATACGCTTCAAAATGCAAGATGGAAAAGCTAATATATGTGATATACATTCAGACAAAGTATCCAGTTTTTATTTGAATCACTTGTGCTCCAACAATTATGATAGTAGTTTAAAAACTGCATCCATTAAAACACTGGGTTCATTTTCCCATTATGCATTCATTTAGAAATCACGTTAATAACTCTAAAAACAATCTGCTCATTATTCATTGTTTAAATGCGAAAAGATCCCGAACAAAACAACTGTATGGATTTGGAAAACATGAAAAATCATGGGGTTTGGATTTTTATATTATTTTTAGGTGAACAATATTGGATGCTGTATGTTTTAGTAATGAAATGTGTAGTTTTTTTTTATAAGATTCTGTAAAAGAGGGACGAAAGATACCAAAGGGACAGTCAAACTCATAAATCTAAAACAAACTGACAACGCCATGGCTAAAAATGAAAAGAACAAGCAGACAAACAATAGTACATATGACACAACATAGAAAACTAAAGAATAAACAACACGAACCCCACCAAAAACTAGGGGTGATCTCAGGTGCTCCGAAAGGGTAAGCAGATCCTGCTCCACATGTGGCACCCGTCGTGTTGTTTATGTGATAACAAATGTTTACCGTACCGTCTTTTTATTTAAAATATTGCTTTTATTGATAAACTCTGCTAATATTAATCAACATTGCTAATATAAAGAACTAAATTATTTTGCGTACACCTTGAATCCATCGATCAAATTGTATCTTAATTAATTTGTTTTTGTGTCTCATATAAAATTGACATGTTTAAATGTTCACTCTTACGACAGAAATTGGGATTGCAGACGAATATTTTATGATACTGAATTGGTGGTTTAGGTTGAATTAAATGAAAAATTTTAGTAATTTTAATTACTATTCACATTAAGGTATCCTGTCATTTATTGCCTGTTGGTACTAGAATTCTAATGCCATGATAATGGACAACTAACGAAAGGAATTTGTTTGAAGTAGGCATATTCTTTTGAAAAGTTGAAATGAAATTCGGAACTGGCATATCAGTAACTTCTAGAAGTCATTTGTAGATTTATGTTTATTATTGTATTTTTTCTTGAAGTAAGTTTTCTCTGTTAGCAACATTAGAGACTTGGACTTCAATTAAAGTTTGGTCGGGTTTCTTCCTCCATCATTGATTTTGTTGTAGAAGATACTAATTAGTCGTGATCTTTAATGAAATGTGCAAATTTTGAGAGTGGAATGTAATTCATGATTCAGACTTTTACTCTTAATATAAAAAATTATGTGTTTTATCATATTTACGACTGTAAAAAAACACACTATTTATGTTTGATTCATTTTCCCCTCATTTTGTCAAATAAGGGGGGATAACTCAAATAATAGAGGAGATAACTAAGATAATGTAATTATAATAGAAAGTGTTCTGAATTTAATATGTGACATGAAAACAGGTCGAGTGACCGACACTTTTTATTAAATTTTTGAGAAAAGCATTATAAAAACCTATTTTGACTAATTGTTATCTTTGTGATGGATAATAATGAGGACAACCCAGACACCTTGTCCGAATTTTATTTAGTGTTTCGCTGTGTGTTTTTTTATTCAACAGTTGCTAAATTGTCTGTGGAACGTATCTCGCAAGACATATCAATCCCCACCGCATTTAATCGGCTTTCTCTAATCAGGGACGTCTTTATAGCTAGTCTGTAAATATTTTTTGGCATTTTGTTTTATATGTATATTTTGGAGTTGAGCGTGTCTTCCATTTCGCTGCACTAGTTCATGTATATACAATATTGTAGCCGGACCCCGGGTGCGAGATTTTATAACAAGATCGAACCCCCATTTTATTCTTTTTGACTTCTAACCATGTTCTTCAACTCGTCGAAACTTCACAAAAATTTAATATAGTTTCAAAACATCACTTTAAAAGTATCATCATTTTTATAGAAATCCAAATCCACAATTGAAAACATTTAGTGTAGGTTGTTGACACGGATTAATGAACAGAGAAGTGCAAAAAAGTGCAAAAAATGCAAAATTTGATATATAAACAAAACTCTCTACCTGTTGACTTTCAGTTCTCTAATGTTCCATCTTCTAATTATCATTTTTACTTTCTCGATCAGTTGCTATTACATACAGCAAAATACGTCTTCAATAATCTATATTGGACTGTAATACAAAATCCATAAAAAAAGTATACCAAGTACCTTATTATGAATCTACCGTCAATTTGGTACCATGTTTTTAGATTGTTTCATTATTATTTTTTCATGCTAATGTATCGTTTTTTTACATTCATGTGACGTGAGCTTTACTCCTTGTGAAAAATTAGAAATCTGACAATATTCATTGCGTCATCATTTTGTATGTATCCTAACAATCAAACTTTTTTCCACGAACATTGTTGGCTTTGGAATTTCTCTCACACTTACATATACACATAAAACATGAAAACGGGTTTTAAAAATAGAATCAGATCTTTTTAAATCATCAAGTAATGTGATAACCACAACACAGGACCACATCAATTAATGGAAAGAACACATGATTTGGTGTAAATCGGCAAATTTTGAAAAGAAAATCGGTGAATATGATAAATTAATACAAAGAATTGGCAACTTAATAACACAAACACATCATGTTATGAAACAACTATATTACGTTAATCCATATATATATATATATATATATATTATACTTGTCTTTTTGAGGTTGTTTTTGTGGGATACTTGTAACAATTTGTAATTCTATACATTACCCCATTTGTCACGTATCAAGACAATTAGTCGCTTTCCACAGACATCATACTATTAGAAATGCCAATCCATTCAACATTTTAACACTCATTATTGAGAAAATTGAATATAAACAATTTTGCCATTAAAATTAACCAGGTGTAACAACTTTTAAATGATTGCCTTTAAATAAATTTGATGTAAAAAAAAAAACAATAATTAAATGAACAAATGCAGGTAATATATTCATTTCTTTCGTTTTTAGTCGCCTAATGGTTTCCGTCATGTATTGTTTAAATCCAAAGGAGGAAACTCTAGGTTCCGAATGTTTAATGATAAACAATTCAATATAATCATCCCGAAATACTTAACTTAACTCCAAACAAAATGAATAGTGAATTTTGAACATTTAATTCGGTATGATATCCCTTTAGAATATGAAATAGGAATTGTCAACTCTGTCATTCACACATTTAGACTTTTTTCGATAAGAATAACTCAAAAACATGTACTTTTGTCTAAATTAAATTTGACAGCTAAAAATCCTCTTTGACTTTGGGACTATGTACCCTTATTTTGATTCAATGCTAAACATATGAAAATTTTATAGAAAATCCACAGCCTGTATTCTTGTACTCTCATATTTGTCAATTTGATGACTGATAGATATAGAATTATTGCATGCAGTGCTAGCATTCATTTCCTTAAAACTAGTTTATTAATGTACTTATTGGTTAAAACAAATAAAAATATGGACCAAATCAAGTGCTCCTTTCAGAGTGCGCTAGACTTTAGTGACTTAGCACGAGGTATTTTGGAATTTGCAGGTTGGTTAAAACTTCTTTTTTTTAAATAAACACTAGCACATCATAGAAAAGCAAGTGAGTAATCTTTGTTTTAAATTTTATAACAAAAATCTCTGTTTTAAAGGCTGTGGATTTTCTATAAAAATCTTAGTTTATTAGCCACAAAGTAATCTTTTTCTATCAAATTCAATGAAACAGTAAATAATAATGCTTGGTATATGTACTAAATGGTCTATCTCTATTTTTCATTATATCTGTAGTTTTGATACAATTGAAGTTTTAAAAAGTCGTATATATAGCCTTCTTAGTGGGTTTATATGAACATTTAGATTGTTTTTAACATGTTTTATAGGCCATTTATATGATTGACAGTCCGTATTTTCTTATCCGTACCGTCTATTGGTCCATAAATTATTGTAGTGTTTATCAAAAAAAAATTTTAGCCTGGGGTCCTGGCTAATCTTGTCAGTATAGCCAGGCGTGTATCAATATACTGCGTGTTAATGATTGGTTAATACTAATTTTGTCGCGTAATGTTTGTTTAACATCTGTATCCAATCAATTTTTGTTAAACATCAATTAGTAAACATTAGACTGTAATTATTTTTCTTTGTGAATTGATGTATAGTGTTAGCATGTCTAATTATTAGTATGATGATAATTAGTAAGCAGAAAAGGGTTAATTCTTATCAGCAATCGCCTGGTGAGAAAGTTGAAAGTTTAAGATTTCACATAACCAAGGTGTGAATTCAATTTTGTGGTTTACATCAAACATCAAATTTATGCAAATATTTATTCAGCCTCATTTTAGATTCAGATTCAACTGGCACTGAATCCTTCACATGGTATTTGTTCCCTACCTGGTCCTTGCGACGCGCAGCTAGATTGGGCCGGATGCCAGACTACAAAGATTTTGCGCTCGATCTTTTCAATTCAATTTTATGGAAAAACGAGCAGAAATGCATATGATTTTTTTTTTGGACCACTTGATAGATATTGTAGCGAGCCAGGGGTGACTAACCCAACAGAAAACAAAATTAAATCTCTGAATTCCAACCACTTGGAAAAGTATAAAACTCAAGACTATATGACTATTACTGACAAGACTGAATATTCTATGACTAAAGGTTCTCCTGTTTTGATACAATCCGGACAATCAGATTATGCTGTCCTGGTGAAAAGAACACCAAACAAGTTTTGAAGTTTCCATATATTTATTTATTTTTATATACTATAGGTCATGAAGTTTACATCAAATATGTATTTCAAAATACAATATAAGTATACAGTAATTACATAATAAAATTTCTAGCACCTCTAAACCAGCCTCAGAGCTCTCAATAAAAATGAAGAACTCTAATCTTTTGACAATTTATCAATTCTATAAGGTATTATTAAATGTGTTGAAATACATGGAAAAATAGGAGGTTGTGATCTCAGGTCTCATATAGTACTGTTGGTAGTACTATATAAGAATTTGTACAGATATATACGTGAACCTTTACATGGTTGAGTCTTGCTATATAAATTACTTATTTAACTACAATTTCTATAAATATAATTTAAAGTTTAATAATTTGCGCTGAAGTTAATCAGAAACCTTTTCTGATTTAGATAAATAAGTTTAGGAAACTGATTCCTTATCAGTTTAAAATATGTTAAATAACTATCAGGTCCTTCCTGATATAAATACAAAAAAATGTCTAAAGAAATACTGTCAAGTCCTTACTTAGACAGCATTCCATAAAATCAAGGCAACTGCCAGGTCCTTTCTGAAACAGTACCTATTTTAAGTTAACAGTTAGATCCTTTCCTTGAAAACCATAATCCCTTATTCCAAAGATTGCCTATTTATTCCTATTTAAAGTGTTTTAAAATTTACAAACATCAAATAACTATATAACTAAAGTACTGCCTGCAAAATCCGTAAAATTAACAAAAGGTTTAAAAGTATTTGCTACAGTTTCTTAAATTTAACTTAACATGACTGATGAGAATAAAAGATTAAAATCTTAAGAGCCCGGCTCATAAAAGTCCGCTAAAATTAAGATTTAACTTTACAAAAACTAAAAAGACATTGTTTTACCTTTCTATATTAAATAACTATAAATTTAGTTAAAGTAAATGTGGAAATTTCGTCTAAAATTAACTTTCAATCAAAAATCTGCCTCAACAAGCCAAAGTTTTAAGCAAGACTAACGTTTTAACGTTTAAGCGTTGGAAATGTGGGAAGTTGGATAGTTGGATGTTGGAACGTAGGAAATTCCCGCGGATGTTAGATTTAAAGAAAATAATTGTTTATAAAAATAATTCGTAAATTCAAGTAAAATATATTTCTCATCTTATTTTTATAAAAGAGCTTCTACTATGTTATTTATTTCAATTCTCCTTGGCAACAATAAATAAAGTTACAACTGCGCCACCGGAAGTAGCGGCTTGTCTATGAGAACAAAACGTGTGTGTTAACGGCTGACAAAATTACAGAATTCGCCGCTAAAACAACTTGACAGCTTATAAAAACTATGTGAATACTTTTTATACAACTCATGGATATACGAAATGCCGGTGAGTACAACTATGAAAGCGTTAAATTAAAAATCGAACTAATAATCATCAACGATTAGCTTGACATGTTATAACTACTGCGCATGAGCAGGAATTTACACATTCATTCATAAAGATGAACACTCAGAACAGGTGCTCGTGATATTTACATTTCATAGTTTACAATGGAAAACTTCATATAGCAACGATTCAATCAACAGGACTGATATCAGGAATAACATTTCTTCATACAACAACTACAGTTTATTTACAACACGCATAAAAATAGTGTTTACTAACAGTAACTCTATGTGGATTGACAAATGCAAATTAATTTTGGAACAAGGCACTGGCAGCAGACGACACTTTAGCCTTAGATAACTACACGAAGAAGGACAATGTTTCAACAATTTCAAATGAATTAACATGGAAGTTATGTTAAACAAGAGGTTGTGATAGAATACAGATATTGGGAAGTATGTGATGACATTTTCTAGTCAATAATAAAATTGAATAAAATATGTTCTATTTCTATTATGTCACTGTTTCTGTTCTAAAATGAACAATTACAAAAAGATTAAAAATACTTAAAGCTGCTTGTCTAAACAACACATTTCATATGGTGAACATTAAAATAAAACACATTATAAATCTATGCACAATTCAAAATACACAATTCAAACACTGCATGTACTTGTCATATAATACACACAATAATATCAACAACAAAATTCTTATATAGATGTAAGAATGATTAGGGGCTGGTGCCTTACATTTTACCCCCCCCCCCCCACCCCCCACCCCCCACCCCCCCCCCCACCCCCAATAAAACATTAAGCGTCCTCGCAAATGTTTATATAACAAAATACATATGTTAAGTTAATGTTTCAATATTTTCAGGTTGAAAGTCACAGATCAACAGTTTAACTAGAAACCAGAAAAAATCCTTTAAAGAGCATATATTAATAATACACTCGTAATTACAACTATGCCTGGTGATTGACTTGAAAATTACTCATGGAAACCAGGAATGAGTACATGAACTATGGACTTAACATCTAGATTACTTCAAAATACTAAACAACAACTATATAATTATGCTAAGAATGATGGAAATGTGACATACTCGAGGATGCTTAAAATTACTACATATTATTCTACAAGAAAATTAAAAAGTTTATCAAAGTACATGTATGACGGAATATGAAGAAACTTGAGGCTGTAAAACACAGATGGTAAAGTCATGAGTTGCCCTTATAAGGAGAATTGATCGTTACTTTTAAATTTCTTTCTAAAATATATCTAAAATCAAAAATTACACCACAAGCCTTACAATCTAACTGACCACTTAATAAAACATAAGTTCATATGGATAAATTCACTTAACAAATTTTTCTTTTCAATACCAAATTCAAATGTCAAATAATTACACTTTTAACAAAATAATTTTCATTAGCTTTTGATACTAAACAAGTTAGTTAAATTTTTATAAATTGAAAATTACTGAAGGTAGGCCAAAATTAAAAAGTTATAAATAAACAGTAAATACAATACAGACTAAACAGTGAAAGTTGTCAGTTTTCTTTATTTTCGGGATCTTTCTTCTCTACCACGGACTTTACGATTGGTTGGCGTTGTACTTTAGATCTGTTTACATATGGATTCCTACGTATCTGTTTAAAAGGGCGGTTGGAAAGGTTCGACAACCTGTCTTGGATGGTCTGGTGGCGACCCTGCACTCTCTAGAATTGCATAAACTGCCCACGCAGGTAGAAAACATGACCTTGTGGCAAAAGTGTTAAATTCTGTACACTGTAATGATATTTTTCTGATTAAAAAAAGGAATCAGACTTTAGTCTAATTTCAAAACAATGATCCACATGATCAAAGTACATATGACTGCAAAGTTTATAGTTGATAAACTTTAAAAGTACAACAGACCTTCCAAGGTCAAGTATATAGCAATAATGATAACAAAATATTTCGACTTGAATTCAAGTCAAACTTATTGTCAAGGACAATAGTTACACATAGGATGTAGGATTTCAACAAACACATTTTTATTAATTGCTGTGTATACTGTGAATACACAATTTAAATAACAAAACTAAACACTGTCATGAATGTGTTGACTCAGTATTGACTCTTCACAAAAAGTCATACTTTAATGTTTAAACTTTTTAATCCATTTGGGATGGGATTGACCATAATATGGTTTCAGTTTGTCATGATTGACAACTTTCCTTTTGGTATGGGCATCTATTTGAATTTCATAATTCAAGTCATTGATTTTTTGGGTCACTAGACATGGACCAATAAAAAGGGGTTGTAATTTGGGACATATTCCTTCCCTTTTAATCTCATTACGGTACCACACCTTATCTGAGACTTTATATACATTTAAATTTGTTTTATTATCATAAACGTCTTTTCGCCTTTTACAGGTTACTTCCAAATGTTTTCGTGCAACACAGTGTGCACGTTGCATTCGTTCTTTTTTTTTTAGGGCATGACTGCCCCATGAAGTTTCAGCTTCATTTGGGTCCAAGTGGTGTCCTTTATGTAGTAAAGCATATGGAAGTCTAACTTCCCTACCTAACATAAGTATATTTGGGGTCAGGCATGTAGACTCATTTGGACTAGCTCTGTATGCACCGGCTAAACAGCCCAAGTTCATGTTCAATTGGTCTGTTCTCCCCTGAGATAAGATTTTATCATAGATAAAATACTACGGTTAAATCTTTCTGTTTGTCCATTACATTTAGGATTTCTAGGACTTGTCCTAGTTTTTCTTATTTCAAGAATTTGACATAATTCCTGAAAAATTTGGCTTTCATAGGCTCAACCTTGATCCGAATGAAAAGCCAAGGGACTGCCAAAACGACATATAACTTCATTCAAAATCAACTGTGCACATACAACAGCAGTTTGGTCTTTAACAGGAAATACCTCAACACACTTGGTAAAATAGTCGGTTACAGTTAAAATAAATTTGTTGCCTCTAGGGGTAGTGGGTAAGGGACCTAGAAAATCAGTGGCTTACCTATCAAGTGGTGCACCAACAGGCATAGTTCCTAGTGGGTCTCTTGCTGACTTATGAATGTGTTTATTTGCACTACATATGTCACATTGACTAATCCAGATATCTATATCCTCTCTCATTTCGTACCAAAGATAATATCTCTGAGATAATTTAGCTTTTGTTTTCTTTTTGCCTAAATGGCCTGACAATATCGAATTATGCATGTTTTCTAAAATTTCCTTTTTGAGTAGGAATGGGACTAAAAACTGTATATGGTCCTCTACACCATCTCTTCTACTGAATTTTTTATATAACAATCCATTAAGTAATACAATGGAATCCCATATGTGCCAGTAATGTCGTGTCGCAGCACTATTTTGCTGTATATCAGACTTTGTTGGTCTTTGACCACTTTTCTTCCATTTAAGGAGTGGTCCTAAATCAGGGTCATTTTTGTTGCATTTTACGCAACTTAGTTTCTGAGTGTCCACCCTCCCAAGGGGTCCAAATATTTTGGTCCTTCTGCTGTCTGGTTTTTAACATACATATGGGGGCTGTAATGATTTCATTACTAGGGACTGGGTCATCTTTATTTTGACCTGCTATTGTCTGGTTTAGCATCTCTGATAAATTCACCAGAGAGCTATCCATATCAATTGCTCTTTTGTGGCATTTTTTACAGGGGCCACATTTTAAAAATTCCATGTTGTCAACTTGGGAACAGTCACATTCACGGGGATTATGGCATCTGGACATAGCGTCCGCATTGCCATGTTTTATACCAGGGCGATACTCTACTAAAAATTTAATGGTGAGAGTATCTCCAACCATCTGGCAACTCTGCCTTTTGGCTCTTTTAAACTAAATAGCCAAATTAGTGCTTGGTGGTCTGTTCTGACACAGAATTTCCGTCCCAATAAATATTGTCGGTAATATTCTACAAAATGTCTAACAGCTAACAGCTCTTTGTCTGTTACGCAGTAATTTTTCTCAGCTTTATGAATCGTACGACTCCCATAAGAGATTACTTTTAGTTGACCGTCTTGCATTTGGCTTAAGACAGCACCGATTGCAATGTCAGATGCATCAGTGTCAAGATAATATTCGCCCTCATCTTTTGGAAATGCCATTATTTTTGGGCTTGTAAATACAGTTTTTAATTTGTCAAAGGCATCTTGGCAGTCTTGTGTCCAATTGAACCCATTGATTTTCTTGGTTAGTACTGTTAGTGGTTTTACTAAGGATGAGAAATCCTTTACAAATCTCCTATACTAACTTCACATGCCTAAAACTTGTCTTACTTCAGTGACAGTTTTGGGTGTAGGCCAAGTTAAAATTTTATATACATTGTCAGGATTGGGTAGAATTCCTTTATTTGAAATAATGTGGCCAAGAAAAGTAACTTCAGATTGAAGTAAGCTACATTTTTCTGGTTTTAATTTCAAACCAGCTTTAGAAATTCTATCTAAAATAATATCAAGTCTCTCCATGTGTTCTTCAAAGTTTTTACTAATGACAATAATGTCATCTAAGTAGATGAGACAAATTTGCCATTGGAGACCATTTAAAACAAGCTCCATGAGCCTTTGACATGTAGCTGGACCATTACAAACGCCATATGGCATAGTTTTGAACTCATAGAGTCCATACTTTGTTGTAAAAGCTGTTTTATGCCTATCTTCAAGTTTAACGGGAATTTGATGAAATCCACTTATTAGGTCGAAAACGGAGAATAAGTTGGCGCCTGACACAGCGTCAAGACAATCCTGTATTCTCGGGAGCGGGAAGGCGTCACAAACAGTCTTAGAGTTCATTTTTCTTTAGTCCACCGCTGGTCTTATCTTACCATTTTTCTTCCTTATAAGGAATAATGGGCTGGTCCATGGGGAACATGAATGTTCTATAACCCCCTGGTCAAGCATTTGGGTAATAATTTTTCTTTCTTCCTCTGCAAAGGCCAGAGGTACTCGCCTGTGTGCTTGCTTTATAGGTCTGGCATCTCCAGTATCAATGGAATGCTCAGTTAAATGAGTCAGTCCTAAATCTGTCTCATGGGCAGAAAAAGCTGTTGTATATTTATGTAACAGATTTGCAATGTCTTCATGTTCACTTTCTGAGCGACCTTCAGATGCCTCAGTATATAAATCTATTAAGTGTGGAGGAACAATTCCACTTTGCTCCCCCCCCCTCCGTAGTACCCTTTTTGGTAATATTACGGATTATACCTTCATTGGTTTGCCAAGTTACTGGATTTGACTCCAGTTTAATACGTCTGACACTATCAAAATTGGTAGAATCTATAGTGTTTAAGATGAAAACAAAAGAATGGGTTGGTCTTCAACTTTTTCGGCTAAACCAACTACAGTATCTTGATTAATTTGAACTTCTCGATCAAAAGGGTTAATTAATCTAACTTTATTAGTAACATCATGGCAAATATCAACTAGACTAGATGCCATCATCACAGGATGATTTTCTATAAATTTGGGACTGGGTTCTATCAAATAATCTTGGGGTGAGGATATGGGATCATTTTCTGTTTTATCGACAAAAACATCAATAAGTATTTCACTCTGTGGGAGATAATAAAATTGTCAGCTGCTCTGACTTTTCTAACAGGTTCGGGTTGTCCTATTTGGATACATGGAATAGTTACTCCATTTAACAATATAACTCCTTCAGTTAATTTTATATCAGCAGGGCCCGTCTCGCCCTTCATCAAAATATCTAATCCCAATAACACTTCATCTTTTATTTCAGCCACTACTATTTCTTTTGCTAGGGACAAATTTCCCAATTCAAGGTTAAAAATAGCTTTTCCCTTTTCAACTAAGGGTTGGCCATTGGCACTAGCCAAGGTGGTCGACTTTTCAAGTTTAGGTCTGTCAGAATGTGGAATTTTTTTGAAAATACGAGTAGAAATTACAGTTCGAGCAGCACCTGTGTCTGCTGTAAAAGTTACTTTGACTCACTGAATACTGCCGTCTAAATATACACCGTCGCATCGTACGACTTGACGACCAATTATGTCCAATTTGTTTTTATCTTTAACTTCAGATGAAGTTTCAACTTCCTCATCACTTTCGGGTATAGGAGATTTTTCATTAGTAACAGCTAATGATTTTTCTTCCTCCTGACTACAATTAATTTTAACGAAGGACCTATCATCTTTCACATCAGATGAATCAATGCCCACTGTAAATTTAACTTCTTTATTAATTACTTTAGGAGATCTATTGTCAATAGGAATACTTTCCTCTACCAAATTTTGACCTTTAAATTCAACCCTTGAGGTCTTCTCCCGGTCACCAGAGTCGACCCTTCCTAGTTTAACCCAAAGTCTTTTGATGGGGGACCATTGTAAGAATAAGCTCCTCTCGGATCAAAGTTGGGTTTGTTTTGAGCCCAGGGAGGATTAAATGGTGGTGGTGGTTGGGAATTAAAAGGTGGTGGTGGTTTCATGTCCATTTTGTCATTCCTTTTGGGCTTATTAGTACAATTTCTGGCCATATGGCCTTGCTGACCACAGCGAAAACATATAAGAGGACCTCTGAGGCCATTATTTTTTTTATAAAGAATTTTCTTTATTGTAACAAATAGATTAGCACAACATGTATGAACAAAGGTATACAGAATGACATTTTCACACAAAGGAAGTATTAAATAATAAAACAACAATTGAATATATATGATGGTACAATAATAGGTTGAAAATAAATAAATATCTTATAACATTGAAATCTTATGTGTTCTTGCAGTATACATAAGTGGTGGTTCAATCAAATTTTAACATTTATTATTTATTCTATGATAGGGGCCCAGGGACTCCAGTATTTGATATATTCCTCTACAGAGAGGTTTTTAAATGAAATGTATTTTTCTAAGTTCAATTGTTCCTTTAAATAGTTTTTTAAAGCATTTAAACTCAAGATGTTAAGTGCATGCCAGAGACTGGCAACCATCGGACAGCTCCAAAATAAATGTTCTATGGTCTCTGGTCCTTCTTTACAAAATGTACATATGTTGTTGCTATTTATTTTCATCTTGTAAAGTAGTGAATTAGTTCCCAAAATTCTATGGATAGTTCTATATTGGAACCAGCAAAGCTTAGTGCTTTTACTATATTTTGTACACGAAGTGTGTTTTTTTTCCAGTTAATACCAGTCATATTAAGATGGTTCTCCCATTTTTCCTTTGCAGCAAATGTAACACATTTTTCATTCAATACTTTGTACATTTCCCTTGAACCTTTTTTTTTTATTAAAAAAAGATACTTATGTTAAAAGGTAGTATTGCATGAATTTTTGTCTCCTTTATTTCAATATTAATCGTGTTTAACCACTCATTAAGCGAGTGCGCTATTCCATAATAATGTAAAATATTTGGCCTAAATTGATATAATTGTTGGAAATTTTGAAATGACATAACTTTGCCCTGGCATCTAAAAAATCTTGTACTGTCCAAATTCCCGCATTTGTCCAGTTTTTATAGTAGACTCTTGAACCACCAATTTTAAAGTTTTCTACCTCCCATAAAGAATATAATAGAATTTCATCAATACATCTTGGTTTTCTAATTTGATTAAGGGTTTTCCAAGCATCAAACACCTCTCGCCCAAATTTATTTGTTGACCTTTTAATAAGCCCAATATAACTTATTTCAATAAAATTTATTTGCTCCACAATAGAGACTAATCTCACCCACTTTGAGTTCGAATTATACAGACGTCTTACCCATGTAAGTTTTAGTCCCTGTATAAATGCTCTTAAATTTAGCATTTTTAAACCACCCTTATAATAATCTTGACATAAAAGATCTCACTTGACCTTATCTGGTTTATTATCCCAGATAAAAGCATACATTTTATTTGTTAAATTACGTAACATATTCTCATCTGGACTAGGGATAGATAGAAACAGTCCATTATTTTGGTTATTATAACCTGGATGAGGAATTTGGCTAGGGTTTGGCTTTGTAAACTGCTTATTTTGTATTTCAGACTGTTTGCATTCAAACATTCTATCAAATAAGGATTTCAGTTCATCTTCTTTTATAGTCAGAGTTTTTGACTTTTGTTCAGTAACTTCTGCATTATCGGAATTTGGAATAGGATTTGGTTTGCTATCATCAGTGGTCTTTTTACCGTTAAGTTGTCTAAAATTTTTCTTAACTTGTCTAACTGTCTTTTTATTATTTTCATCTGGATTAGGGTTTTTCATTGTTTCAGAATAGGTTATAACCTCATGAACTGCCTCTTCTATTGTCTGGGGGTCTTTATTCAATTCAATGTGTATACGGGCTTTGTAGTCTTGCAAGCCCAAAAGAAACTTTTGAAGCAGGTCTTCTTGTCTAGTTTTAAAATCCCTATTTTTGTATGCCTTGTCATAGAGGCGCTTTAGGTCTGGATTTAATACGGGGATTTTGTATTTTAGGGGTTTTATCTGTATAAGATTTAGCCATATGACTGGCATTCCCCTGGAGGGCAGTCAAAACAGCAGAAACTATCTGTGTGGTCATGTCCACAAATTCATTTTTGTTTAATCCACCCTTTTCAATTGAATCACCTTGATTCATTTGTTGACTGGGCATGTCAGTCTCATGAGCTTTATTTATTTGCTTTTTCTGGAGTAAGCGTAAGCTCTTTCTTTGAGTTTGTTTGACTGGTTTAGAGTGCTTAACAGCTGAACTGGTGCTAGGTTTAGGTCATAAGATGACCGTTTCATCTTCATGTTCATAATCTGATTGACCGGATGTTAGGTCATATTCTGTGTCACATTGTTCTGTTATATATTCATCAAATTCATCAGAATATTCAGTGTCAGTGGCAGGAGCCTGAGTTTTTCTCCGTACCATATTTCTTTTTTTTTAGTCGAGTACGTATCACTGGATTCACTAATTTAAATGAATCCCACCGAGGATGGCAAAATCTGTAGCGAGCCAGGGGTGACTAACCCAACAGAAAACAAAATTAAATCTCTGAATTCCAACCATCTGGAAAAGTATAAAACTCAAGACTATATGACTATTACTGACAAGACTGAATATTCTATGACTAAAGGTTCTCCTGTTTTGATACAATCCGGACATTCAGATTATGCTGTCCTTGTGAAAAGAACACCAAACAAGTTTTGAAGTTTCCATATATTTATTTATTTTTATATACTATAGGTCATGAAGTTTACATCAAATATGTATTTCAAAATACAATATAAGTATACAGTAATTACATAATAAAATTTCTAGCACCTCTAAACCAGTCTCAGAGCTCTCAATAAAAATGAAGAACTCTAATCTTTTGACAATTTATCAATTCTATCAGGTATTATTAAATGTGTTGAAATACATGGAAAAATAGGAGGTTGTGATCTCTGGTTTCATATAGTACTGTCGGTAGTACTATATAAGAATTTGTACTGATATATACGTGAACCTTTACATGGTTGAGTCTTGCTATATAAATTACTTATTTAACTACAATTTCTATAAATATAAAGTTTAATAATTTGTGCAGAAGTTAATCAGAAACCTTTTCTGATTTAGATAAATAAGTTTAGGAAACTGATTCCTTATCAGTTCAAAATATGTTAAATAACTATCAGGTCCTTCATGATATAAATACAAAAAAATGTTTAAAGCAATACTGTCAAGTCCTTACTTAGACAGCATTCCATAAAATCAAGGCAACTGCCAGGTCCTTCCTGAAACAGTACCTATTTTAAGTTAACAGTTAGATCCTTTCTAACTGTTAACGAATTTAAATATGATTTCCAAACCTTATGGAAACCATAATCCCTAATTCCAAAGATTGCCTATTTATTCCTATTTAAAGTGTTTTAAAATTTACAAACATCAAATAACTATATAACTAAAGCACTGCCTGCAAAATCCGTAAAATTAACAAAAGGTTTAAAAGTATTTGCTACAGTTTCTTAAATTTAACTTAACATGACTGATGAGAATAAAAGATTAAAATCTTAAGAGCCCGGCTCCTAAAAGTCCGCTAAAATCAAGATTTAACTTTACAAAAACTAAAAAGACATTGTTTTATCTTTTTTATATTAAATAACTATAAATTTAGTTAAAGTAAATGTGGAAATTTCGTCTAAAATTAACTTTCAATCAAAAATCTGCCCTAACAAGCCAAAGTTTTAAGCAAGACTAACGTTTTTAGCGTTTTTTGCGTCACCGTTGGATATGTGGGAAGTTGGATAGTTGGATGTTGGGACGTAGGAAATTCCCGCGGAAGTTAGATTTAAAGAAAATAATTATTTATAAAAATAATTCGTAAATTCAAACAAAATATATTTTTCATCTTATTTTTATATAAGAGCTTCTACTATGTTATTTATTTCAATTCTCCTTGGCAACAATAAATAAAGTTACAACTGCGCCACCGGAAGTAGCGGCTTGTCTATGAGAACAAAACATGTGTGTGTTAACGGCTGACAAAATTACAGAATTCGCCGCTTAAACAACTTGACAGCTTATAAAAACTATGTGAATACTTTTTATACAACTCATGGATATACGAAATGCCGGTGAGTACAACTGTGAAAGCGTTAAATTAAAAATCGAACTAATAATCATCAACGATGAGCTTGACATGTTATAACTACTGCGCATGAGCAGAAATTTAAACATTCATTCATAAAGATGAACACTCAGAACAAGTGCTCGTGATATTTACATTTCATAGTTTACAATGGAAAACTTCATATAGCAACGATTCAATCAACAGGACTGATATCAGGAATAACATTTCTTCATACAACAACTACAGTTTATTTACAACACGCATAAAAATGGCGTTTTCTAACAGTAACTCTATGTGGATTGACATGAGCACATATTTACAAATGCAAATTAATTTTGGAACGAGGCACTGGCAGCAGACGACACTTTAGCCTTAGATAACAACACGAAGAAGGAAAAAAGTTTCAACAATTTCAAATGAATTAACATGGAAGTTATGTTAAACAAGAGTTTGTGATATAATACAGATATTAGGAAGTATGTGATGACAATTTATTTCTGTTAAAAGCAGTTTCAAAGTTTAAAACTGTGAAAAGTTAACTTTATGTGCCATAAATCATTCAAAATGAGAATATTACAGTTATGAAATTTTCTAGTCAATAATAAAATTGAATAAAATATGTTCTATTACTATTATGTCACTGTTTCTGTTCTAAAATGAACAATTACAAAAAGATTAAAAATACTTACAGCTGCTTGTCTAAACAACACATTTCATATTCAAATGAATAACATTATAAATCTATGCACAATTCAAAATACTCATTTCAAACACTGCATGTACTTGTCATATAATACACACAATAATATCAACAACAAAATTCGTATATAGATGTAAGAATGATTAGGGGCTGGTGCCTTACAATATAAACCTATGGATTCAGGAAAGGTATCACTGTAAATGATTGAAATTTTCCTTTAGACTAAATTTTGGAGACTTTTGTGACATGTTCACCCCCTTTTTTGCTATATTTTGTATCTAAGAAATGCAGATTGTTGCCATGGTTACACCCAAAAGGGATTATATTTCACCCTTATGACCATTAGAAATCAAATCTATTGCAGATTTCCTTTCTATAAGTATATACATGCATAACACACATATAAAGCCTTCTTTGTTAGACAGGAGGGGAAAGAGGGTGTTAAAATATTATGAGTGTCAATTTTAAGTTTTTTTCCTAACTGTGTATTGCTTCCTTATGGCCTTTGACAAAGCAAAGAATTGCTTTTTTTAGACAAATTATACCACAAATCTATTGATATTTAGGTTATAGATACAATTCTGAGGGAGAAAGAACCTTTAGTAAGACAATATTTGTTAGTTTTGTTGTTTATTGTCCTTAGCAACCAATATAGACATTTTGAAACAAAGACTTGGTTCCGTCATAAATTGATACTTTATTGGCTACCTCTTGGAAAAGAAGATTGCGCGTTATGTAGAAACCTTACACTACAAAAGTCTAAAAGTCTGAAAAGACCAGTTTTTGTCTTAATTTGCATGAACTTTTACTCGACATTCTCCAAAAGTATGACTTGTGTCTTAATTTTTCTTGACAATTTCTCATTTATATTAAATTTGTATTAAATTTACTCGACATATTCTCGACATTCTGAATATTGTCTTAAAATTTCTTGACAAATTCTTGATATTTGAATATTGTCTTGAAATTTCTTGACATATTCTTGACATTCTTATTTTTTATAAGTATGGCTTGACATATTCTGAACATTTTAAATTGTGTCTAAAATTTACTTGACAGTTCTGAGTTTTACAAATCATGATCATTATACATGATATACTTACTTTATCTTTATTTCTCTTTACATGATATATCATGATATATTGTTGTTTCAAGTTACACTTTTTACAACAAAAAATAAAAGTTGGGCATGTAAAATAATTGAAAATTTGGATATATAAATATTTTTAAAAATGCAAATATGGCTATGAAAATCTAAAGTATGAAATAATTTAAATGTGGGTTTTAAATAATTACAAATTTTGATTCCTAAATCTTATAAATTAAATGATTAAAACCAATTATACTGTAGACATATTTCATTAAACATTCATAATACTCAATGTTTATATGGTAAATAATTATTGTACCAAAATGTGGTTTATATAAATAGCAAATCATGATGATATACAAATCATTCATTTAATAAAAAAAACAAATTGTGTAATGTCACCGGTTGGAATACACATGGACAGGATGTTCCCCATAAAATTAAGGTATTCCACACCCCAGAGTACATGCAGCTATCAAATAGAAATTACTGATTTACCTGTAATCAGCCATACAACTTATCATTTGACTGACCATGCCAGTACAATTTAAAAAGTTTGTTGATAGATGAAAATGAAAATCATCATTTTGATGATGAAAAATTGAATTAAAATGAATTTTCTTCATCAAAATTATGAAGTTAATTATTTTAACATAAAAAAAAATTGAATAATTCCCAAAGATTAAAAATAAATTATTATCTACGCCAGGAATAATAAATCTGTTCACATTTCAGGCGAAATTTATACTGTTGAGATAGTGTCAAAACATATTTAAGACTGTCAAGAATATGTCGAGACATATTCAGACATTATTTAGAATGTCAAGAATATGTCAAGACATATTCAGACATTATTAAGAATGTCAAGAATATGTTAAGACATATCGAGACAAATTTAAGACAGTCAAGAATTGGTCGAGACTAATCCAGACTCTTATCAGATGATACAGGAAGTGTCGAGAAATTTTAAGACAATGTTCATACTGTCAAGACACTTGTCAAGAAAAATCAAGAACCTTATTAGACAAATTCATACTATGTCAAGAATTTTTAAAAATTATTCGGGCAAATTAAGAATGTCGAGTAAAAATTCATGCCAATTCAGACAAAAACTGGTCTTTTCAGAGTTTTTGACTTTTGTAGTGTAAGAAGGGAACGCTTTATATTTTTTTCATGTGACTAAATCAAATTTATTATTTTAGCAAGTATAAAGTCACAATTTAGCATAAATTAAGCCTAAATTTTTTCCCGCTGTTATAAATAAATTCAGTATTTACTAAATTTTAACCAAGGCTTTGGTATGGTAATACACAACAAAATTGACATTCTAGAGCTTTAAAATAGCTTTAACTTGTAAAATGTGTCTACTGTTAAGGTTAATTTAAGTTTTTAAACAAGCAAAGACAGGCTTAGAAGGTATATTTTTAGAAATCTGACTAAAACATGAGAAAATGCACTGTGACATGGCATGTTTCATAAAATCACTTTTTTGTTACATTTCAGTGTCAACTGCTAACCTTCATAAAATATTTATTTCTGAACCGATTTTCAAAACTAGCAGGCCAATTTGCTCGTTTTAGCTAGTAGAAAACAGAAATCCATTTA
The DNA here is from genome assembly GCF_963676685.1 of Mytilus edulis. Lineage (NCBI taxonomy): Eukaryota > Metazoa > Mollusca > Bivalvia > Mytilida > Mytilidae > Mytilus > Mytilus edulis. The sequence goes on along the minus strand of NC_092344.1, from coordinate 81,783,618 downwards.
AAGTGGAATTGGGAAAAAAATGTTAATCCTTAAGGTAGCAATACACAGTTAGAAGTTTAGTTTCGCATTATGGCCCCTGTGACTTTTTTAAATATGAAAGTTTTTGTACAATACAATTAATTTTTAGATAATTGAAGAATAATATAGCCTTCTTAGTGGGTTTATATGAACATTTAGATTGTTTTAACATGTTTTATAGGCCATTTATATGATTGACAGTCCGTATTTTCTTATCCGTACCGTCTATTGGTCCATAAATTATTGTAGTGTTTATCAACAAAGATTTTGCGCTCGATCTTTTCAATTCAATTTTATGGAAAAACGAGCAGAAATGCATACGAATTTTTTTTGGACCACTTGATAGATATAAACCTATGGATTCAGGAAAGGTATCACTGTAAATGATTGAAATTTTCCTTTAGACCAAATTTTGGAGACTTTTGTGACATGTTCACCCCCTTTTTTGCTATATTTTGTATCTAAGAAATGCAGATTGTTGCCATGGTTACACCCAAAAGGGATTATATTTCACCATTATGACCATTAGAAATCAAATCTATGGAAGATTACCCTTCTATAAGTATATACATGCATAACACACATATAAAGCCTTCTTTGTTAGACAGGAGGGGAAAGAGGGTGTTTAAAAATTATGAGTGTCAATTTTAAGTTTTTTTCCTAACTGTGTATTGCTAACTATACGTCCGGTAGAAGTCCGTTTAAAATTCGTTCAAAATCCGTTTTATCCGTTAGACGTCCGTTACAAGTCCGTTGGTGAATTTATCTGCCAGACCTCCAACGGATGTATAACGGACACGTAACGGATATAAAACGGAAACGAAACGGACGAGTACCGTACAAAACGGACGGCTACCGGACGTTCAACTGACATTTCATCCGTTGGACGTCCGTTCAAAGTTTTGAACATGTTCAAAATTTTCCACCGGACAGAACGGACGTCGACGGATAAAACGTAGCTAAGCGGACATGCAACAGATATGGACGGACGTCTAACGGATATGGACGGACGTCTAACGGATAAGAACGGACGTCTAACGGACATGAACGGATTGAAAATAAAATATCCGTTAGGCATCCGTTCGAGCTATCCGTTAAGGTGTGACCGAGGCTTAATATAGTAACACAGCTATATTTTGTGCAATGTCAATTTCATCATGGAACTCTTTCTCTACAATCAGGTGTTCATTAATGGATGAAAATAAGCTTGATATCTATGTTACGATTTTAAAAGCTATCAATATACTAATTTAAGTTGCAGTATAAAAACAATATTTAGTCATGGTCACAAAAATATAAACTTTTTTGTAACCATCGAAGTTCGTATAATATTGTATTGAAATGGAATTTTGAGGTAGGTTTTGTTTTGTTTTCTATTCTATTGCATTTGATTTCAGGGAGTCAACATGGTAGCTCCTTCGTTACGAAATGTCAATTTTGGATTTGACGGTAATTTACGAGAAAACATGTAAATTAAAATTCGGAAATATTGGGTTTGAGAATTAAACATATTTTTTCTAGCGGTTACTATCGAAATAATCAATGCAAGCTAGAGATTTATGAGAATATTTTAGTCTTATCTAACAGAACATCTACATACACGGCATACCCACCCTCGCTTCAGTATTTGAAAGAACTTATTTGTCATATTAGAATCGAAATAATTCATGGAATCATAGATTTGTTGTAAATTTACACATGGGTTGGGCCCTGATATTCGTTAATTTTATCCCTCGCTAACGCTCAGGATAAAATTCAAATATCACGGCCTAGGCCATGTGTAAATTTCCAACAAATCTATACCTTCCATGAATTATTTCTTAATTAGTTTTTAATGTAATGTCAGCTTGAAACCATATATTTTCTATAATATGATTAATAGAAATGAAAGTTTAAACGATTTGGCACAATGCCAGAAGCTCCGTTTTTTTTTTTTTTTTGTTCATGAATTTACCTAGCTATAAAACAAGTTAAAGACAACATTTCAAGTTTGACATACGGACATGGCTTTACCAAATCAGGACTACGACAGTTCTTATCCATGCGTTTGATGTGCTTGAGCGTTCGATTTTGTCATTTGATAAGAGACTTTTCGTTTTCATTTTTAAATGGATTTCGTTTAATTTCTTGTTAGACCTGTTCAAGATATGTATGCAACTTATATCAGTTTTAACCAATGAATATGTTTTCTATCATAACAAAAAGTTAAGCTTTGTCAATGATTATTAGATGTTCATTTGTGCCTTGGAAAAAAGTTAATTTTAGTGATAAATTAACACCTTTTGAATTTGATTTGAATCAATTAGGCCGTGTTCACATTGACCTAAACTCCGTGTTGGGTTAGTGTAACTTACACGTAAACTAAACACAATTACGTTCCCATTGATAAAACTCAATGGTTGCATGTATTTGAAATCTGTTTTCATGCAGTCGATAGTCAATGTAGGCTTTGTGTAGGTTAAGTGTACACAAAAGTAGGCATCAAGAACATTTGTTTTGCCATATATATTCAACGAAGAAACGATTTTTGAATAAAATTGATATTTTTTTTATTCTTTAGTTTTCTATGTTGTGTCATGTGTACTATTGTTTTTCTGTTTGTCATTTTCATTTGTAGCCATGGCGTTGTCAGTTTGTTTTAGATTTATGAGTTTGACTGTCCCTTTGGTATCTTTCGTCCCTCTTTTTTTTTAACTATTATTGATAAAGTTCTTTACAAAAATATTTGTCTAAACTTGATACATCTATTTATTATAAATACAACTTTACGTAGCTTTATTAACCCCTTATCAAGACTCAAAGCATCATCATTGCTGAATACATAATTCATTTGAAAAGGTCTTCTCGAATCGACTGGACGTACACAAAAATATTTGCCACTGGTATTTACTCAAACAACGATTCACTCATAAATGCATTACTAAAAAAAATGTGAGGTAAATGTATTATTTGTCTAGTATCTCAGATCCGTAAAAATACACTTAGAAATTAAAAACAAAATCATTACCCCCTCCCTTTACCAAATACTCATTGGAGAGAAAAATATCATTTGAAACAAACAGAAAAGATAAAAATGAAACTGATCCTTAACATCTAAATCCATTTTCTTCGTCTGTAAGTACGCTGTTGCAGCCTATGTTTTCGAATGCGTAGTCGAGACATCTGTAGTATCTAAAAACTAATGCGAATCATCAAAACGGCTTTCATAAAGGAGCAACCACTTAACTTCAAAAAAGGGGGGTTGGGGTTATGTTGTCTTTTTTTTCTGAGACAGATTTCTTTTCGCGCGAACGTTTTTATTCAGGTTTTTTTTTCGATGCTAGCAATTAAATTTGTTTTGTTCAATATTTAACACTATAATGTATGGGGAAACTCAGGATTCAGAATAAATGTTTTAATCATCTGTTTGACCAGAATAATTTTTTTTTATCAAATTGGGAATCAGAATATTTTTCTAGGAAAAATCCATCCCCCCTTTTTTTTAAGTCAAGTGGTCGTTCCCTAACTAGTCCGTAAAATTTGCATTCGGTTCTACGTAATAAACATTTAAATAACATATTATGTACACGTAATTAAACAAGTGTAATGTGAAACCAGTGTCCATTACATTAAACTAATTGTAAACATGTTTACTGTACATGGCGTTTTGGGTTATTACGGCCTTAAACATAAAAGGGCATCTATAATCATTAAAAAAAGTGAATGGATTTGATAAAAAAAAAAAAAAGTAATAAGAGGTTTATGTATTGCAAGTGCAAAAATCAGTTAGTCGAAACGTGTGAGTTCATCTTTTTTATGTTTTTCCATTAACTTATGTCCCTTTAACAATATCTCTCAAATATATCAGCTTCCAGTGTTGGGTTGATGTGTTTGAGCTTTTGATGTTGCCATTTGTTAAGGGACTTTTCGTTTTGAATTTTCCTCGGAGTTGAGTGTTTTTGAGATATAACATAGTTGACAGACGATGACTACAGATAAGTTTGCAAAGTTTTCAATCTTGGAGTAGCATGTGGGCTATCCGAGCATTATACTTCCACATACAACAAACTATTAAAAATATCCAAATTCACTAAAGACCCCTAAAATGTCCGAAATAAAAAAATGCCAAGAAATTCCAAATTACACGACAATAAATATTATGCAAAACAAGTCAAAAATAATAAAAACACAGAAATATTGTATCTCTTTCTTCGTAAAAACAGTAAAGAGTGTAACCAACCTGAGGACACTACATTGCGTGCACCAAGCGTTGAAATCAATCTTCATAACTAATCTCGCAACCCATCAATAAATCAATGGAACTCTTTCAACCGTTGTATTAAAGCAAGTATGGCAACCCACAACATATCTATGCAGATACAGACTACCATTCCTCTCATACGTCTGAATAGCACTGAAAACTTTGGTAGTGAATTGTATCTCTTACTTCGTAAAACAGGAAGGAGTCTAATCACCCTAAGGACACTATATTGCGTGCACCAATCGTTGAAATCAATCTTCATCACTAATCTCGCAACCCATCAATAAATCAATGTAACATTTTTTTACCGTTGTATTAAAGCCAGTATGGAGATCCACGACATATTTATACAGATACATATTACCTTTCCTCTAATACGTCTGAATAGTACTGAAACCTTTTGTGGTGAATTGTATCTCTTTCTTCGTAAAGCAGTAGCGAATGTAACCACCCTGAGGACACTATATTGCGTGCACCAAGCGTTGAAATCAATCTTAATAACCCATCAATAAATCAATGGTACACTTGCAACCGTTGTATTAAAGCCAGTATGGAGACCCACAACATATTTATACAGATACAGACTACCATTCCTCTCATACGTCTAAATAGTACTTAAAACGGGGGTGGTGAATTTCCTCCATGACGCTTTATTCTATAAAGGACAAGGAGTGGTATATTTTACATCAACTAGTATTAGACGTTCAGCAAGATGTCAACACTCCAAGTCCCAGACCTCTCCTTTCTATCAAGACCAAGGTTGACTGAGGATATTCACCCTGATCTGCATTTATAAGAAACTGTATGAAACTAGTTTTGTTTTCCTTCAGGAACAGGTGCACATATAACAATCTCATTTTTTCCCCTTTATAATCAATCTAAAATGCTCTAGATTAAACGTTGGGTGGAAAATGCGACAGAAGTATAATCGTAATAATTTAAAATCGCATTTTGAAACTATTTACATGAACAAATGAAATCAATCGGTATTAAAAATGCACTCAACAATTTCTAAATTAATAGTAAGTAAAAATGACATTACGTGTTTGAACTCTACCATAGGAAGTAAATAAGTTGTTTTAGAAACAGGTGTAAATAAAGATCCACATGCCTCCTCGAAATAATTTCAGATGTGTTTAAAGATAACGCTCGAATGCATATATGAATCACTATTATTATACGCTAGAGAAAATAATCATATTGTGTAGACATGTATTTTCTCTTAAAGTGAAATTGAATGTGCGTATTGTTATGCGTTTACTTTTCTACATTGGCTAGAGATATAGGGGGAGGGTTCAGATCTCATAAATATGTTTAACCCCACCGCATTTTTGCGCCTGTCTCAAGTCAAGAGCCTCTGGCCTTTGTTTGTCTTGTATTATATTTAATTTTAGTTTCTTGTGTATAATTTTGAGTTTAGTATGGCGTTCACTATCACTGAACTAGTATACATTTGTTTAGGGGGCCAGCTGAAGGACGCCTCCGTAATTTTGTGTTTAGTATGGCGTTCACTATCACTGAACTAGTATACATTTGTTTAGGGGGCCAGCTGAAGGACGCCTCCGGGTGCTGGAATTTCTCGCTGCATTGCAGACCTGTTGGTGACCTTCTGTTGTTGTCTGTTCTATGGTCGGGTTGTTGTCTCTTTGATAAATTCCCCATTTCCATTCTCAATTTCATGTATAAACTATTAACTGATGACACGATAAAATATGTATACCAATGCATGTTCTAAAAATTAGGTTGGACTTTATTTGAGTAATTGATTACTGACATGGTTCCTACATTAAGAAGTGAAAAATAGTCAATCTCAAAGTTTAAAATGTGTCTTTGACCTTTGACCTGAAATTAAAGGCTTAATCTAATTTTCCTTTTTTACCAGGTTCCCTAAATAAAGAGATTATAGGTCTCTATTACTTATGTTTGACCAGTGACAAATGAATGTAACCCATTTTAAATGCACATTTTTCATAATAATAAGATGATACACTACTTTTAGTTAAATTGCAGCCTGTTGATTTTGATATATCCTGTCAGATCATATGTACTTAACATCATTCATTTCATCTGTTTTATTACCTTCAAAACTAATTTTTCGTTCAAATATATCTATGCAAAGAAGAGTATGAGTATTATTTAAGAAATGATTCATGGAAGTCATATATTTGTTGGGAATTCACACATGCCTCGGCAATGATAAATTCCAATTTTATCCTGAGCGTTAGCGAGTGATAAAATCAACTGTTAATTATGCATTTAAGCCCCGGTCACAACATATCGTAAGATTTCTTGTCGTGGACGACCTATAAAATAGTTGTCGTGGCACTGTCGTACAAACTGTCAAAAATATTTCAATGGGTCACATCAGCTACGACATGTCGTCGATGGTTCCACAATGGGTACACGACAGAAAAGAAATTGTAATTGTACTGTCGTGGGTTTGTCGCAAGTCGGCCGTGCAGCAGTCGTGTGACAGTAATACGACAATTGTGAGTTGTTTTGGGCTATTTTTCAGGTTTTCATGTTATGGGATGCATGTGTAACTGTCGTGTCACTGTCTTGCCGCTGTCATTCGACTGTCGTACAACATTTGTGGGTCATTTTTGAATCGCGTTTAAATCCGGACTACTATTATATATAAAGAAGACCTGATTTATTGCGTGCCATTTGCCATTTGTTTTCAATATTATTCAGTGTTATTATAAGTTTGGTCCAAGAAAACGACGTTTTTCGTATTAGTTTATATCATAATTGTTTAGCGAATTTCAGGATGCCCTCGAAAAGAAAAATTAACAAAAGAAAGGTGGAAGCACTGCTAACATGAACATATTTTTCTCTTGTTCGAGTCCAGCAAGGCCATTCGTAACGTTCTTGTGGAATAGCCATTCTCTTTAAACGTCAGACGGTATGTTTTTAACATTCATTCCCGCTTCAACAACAGTAACATTGAAGAAAAATCCGCCATTTACAATAATATTATACACCGGTACATGTAAATAATTGCCGTTAGGTACACAGTAATGAGGGAGAAAGGAAATATTTTTACAAAATAAATAATGTTGATGTCCATTGTACAAATAAGAGAAAATGTATAGTAATACAAAACATACAGAGCTAGTATATGCGTTTCCCACAGTTTAAGTTTATTACCCGGATTTTTTTTCTCAATCTATTTATTTATTTCGAACAGCGGTATACTGCTGTTGCAGTTATTTCTATAGACCAGATACAACCCTGAATAAGCGAACATTAAATAACGAAAAAGGATTAAAAATAGTATCCACAGGTCAAATCAACAATGAAGTACGATTTGAGAGTACTCACAGCTAGTTAAAAGCAAAAAAATAATTAATAATAAAGATCATGCATATCCGAGACTAAAATCAACTAAATCACATCCCAGGAATTTAGTATTTTAACGTCATGACCAGTCAAAAGAGACACGAATTGTGCAATGCCGATAATAAGTGTATCTAATAAAGTCTAGAATGCATTTTAACTGCGACGTTATGCACAAGTGGAGATTTATCAAAATTCATTAAAAACAAATACTTGTTTATTAAGTTTCCTCTACAAAATTAATATTCTCTATCTTAGAAACTTCTATAAACTGATGCGAACGTCATTATGTGTCTCCCTTGGTTTACAATACAACATTTTTTCATCCCTTATTAGACCACTTTAAACCGATGATATTTCTTCTATCCACATTCAAATGTTATAAATGAGGTACCAAAACAAGGAAGAAAGAAAATATTTTAAATGATGATACAGACATATTCAGTCGGGAAATAGTTACGATACTGTTGTCAGATAATTTAAGATGGCATATTTCGGTATTAATATTGATTCGCTTATAGGTCGGAAACAAACACATTTATTTTAAAACCAGTTGTTGGTATGATACAGTGCATGTTCTCCTCATACATTTTATGATGGTATGATACGGTTAATGTTCTTCTCATATGTTTTATGATGATATGGTACTAAACCCCTAATAGAAGGGATTTTGCTTGATTTTAAATAGACATAATATTTCAGTCAGTTTACTTGAGGTCTGGAGCTGAATTGACAGTATTTAATTTGCATTTTCTTTAAAATGTAAATTATATTTTATAATTCGCTTAAAGAAATTCGCGTATAAAACCAGCAACATTAATTACAGTACAATTCTACAATCTTAATATTTGTACATTTCTATTTTGATTCCCCCAATATCTTCAGATAGTTGTATTATTTGTTTTTTCTCTTAGCAGCCCCAATGTTAAAAAGCATTTTTATTTGGACTTCATTATCTTTTTTTTTCTCATAAATTCCCAATCTACCTTCTTTCATAACTATTATTTTTATTGCTGGTCAGCGATTATAAATCTACTTGTTTCATCTTGTATCAGTCAGACACGTACATTTGTTTATAAAACTATATATCATCAATACTCAATAACAGTGCAAGATAAGTAAATAAATTTTGTTCTGTGATTTTGGAAGATAATGAGGTAACCAAAACAGCTGAAAACGAAATTTTGATTAAATTTAGTTGCTTTTGTATTGTGCTACTTTGCTAACGTGAACACAGATTGTTATTGTGATTAAAAGAAATGTTATAGTTCCGTTCCAGTTCTATATTTCAAATGTAGCCCATCTTTATTGCTAGTGTAATGTTAATCTTGAAACAAATGTAATAACTAGGTATTTATTGGGTGTAATATCACCATTGATTTTTCCCCATCAGTCTTTGTTAAAGGAGTAGGGAAAATAATTAAGGCCCTTATTTGGCCCAAAAATAACTGCAAATTTAAAAGTTATCATACATATTCTTAAATAAATGAAAACTTGACTAAGGTATAAAGTACTAAGAAAAACAAACAAAATTTGACATCCAACAAGTTACCATGGCAACACATCATGACTTAATTTGCATATTATGTTCAATTTCGTGATTTACCTTGTTTTTTCATCAAATTTTAAGTATATTTTAGATTGAAAAGGTATGTGCGCACCCAACAACTTTATATTTGGTAAGATTATGCCAATAGTTATATTAAAGCTTCTGTTAAATTATTTTGTTGTTTCTTGGCTGCGCAGGATGTTTCCACAACGAAAATAAAGATAGAAAACTGCATAAATTCTGTATTTTTTCATCGTTTTGTGAAAACAGTACATATTAAAACGTAATTGTGACGTCATCAGATAAAAATCTTTATGTTTTTCATTTATATTTCTTGACCCGATGCATTTTTAAACATTATGTACCAATTTGAAATGGTTTTCAAACATTTTATTTTCTTGGGCGAAAACTAGGCCTTAATGCCCCTACTCAAATATTGTGATGAATTCATCTTTGTTTTAAATAATTAAAATACTGGCATGAGAAAGGTGTTATCCTGTCCGGTACTAAAGACAAACTTCCACATAACGTTTCATTACATATACGAATATAAACATAACTGAAAGTTAACCAGTAAAATGTTCACATTTTTCTCTGGTCTTAAATCGTTAGTAAACAGGTAACCTCAAAAGTATGCAATAGAAACACCAAATAAATAAATAATGGTGCTTTAAAACGCACATGATATATGTCTATGACAGACTTTTTGGTAATTGCCATTAAATGTAGGAATGATTTCCTACCACTGTCAAATTCAAGAAATATTTTTTTCAACCCAATTTCGTATAGAACCGCATGTGGTATGATATGGTGTTATTATAAGTTTGGTCCAAGAAAACGACGTTTTTCGTATTAGTTTATATCATAATTGTTTAGCGAATTTCAGGATGCCCTCGAAAAGAAAAATTAACAAAAGAAAGGTGGAAGCACTGCTAACATGAACATATTTTTCTCTTGTTCGAGTCCAGCAAGGCCATTCGTAACGTTCTTGTGGAATAGCCATTCTCTTTAAACGTCAGACGGTATGTTTTTAACATTCATTCCCACTTCAACAACAGTAACATTGAAGAAAAATCCGCCATTTACAATAATATTATACACCGGTACATGTAAATAATTGCCGTTAGGTACACAGTAATGAGGGAGAAAGGAAATATTTTTACAAAATAACTAATGTTGATGTCCATTGTACAAATAAGAGAAAATGTATAGTAATACAAAACATACAGAGCTAGTATATGCGTTTCCCACAGTTTAAGTTTATTACCCGGATTTTTTTTCTCAATCTATTTATTTATTTCGAACAGCGGTATACTGCTGTTGCAGTTATTTCTATAGACCAGATACAACCCTGAATAAGCGAACATTAAATAACGAAAAAGGATTAAAAATAGTATCCACAGGTCAAATCAACAATGAAGTACGATTTGAGAGTACTCACAGCTAGTTAAAAGCAAAAAAATAATTAATAATAAAGATCATGCATATCCGAGACTAAAATCAACTAAATCACATCCCAGGAATTTAGTATTTTAACGTCATGACCAGTCAAAAGAGACACGAATTGTGCAATGCCGATAATAAGTGTATCTAATAAAGTCTAGAATGCATTTTAACTGCGACGTTATGCACAAGTGGAGATTTATCAAAATTCATTAAAAACAAATACTTGTTTATTAAGTTTCCTCTAGAAAATTAATATTCTCTATCTTAGAAACTTCTATAAACTGATGCGAACGTCATTATGTGTCTCCCTTGGTTTACAATACAACATTTTTTCATCCCTTATTAGACCACTTTAAACCGATGATATTTCTTCTATCCACATTCAAATGTTATAAATGAGGTACCAAAACAAGGAAGAAAGAAAATATTTTAAATGATGATACAGACATATTCAGTCGGGAAATAGTTACGATACTGTTGTCAGATAATTTAAGATGGCATATTTCGGTATTAATATTGATTCGCTTATAGGTCGGAAACAAACACATTTATTTTAAAACCAGTTGTTGGTATGATACAGTGCATGTTCTCCTCATACATTTTATGATGGTATGATACGGTTAATGTTCTTCTCATATGTTTTATGATGATATGGTACTAAACCCCTAATAGAAGGGATTTTGCTTGATTTTAAATAGACATAATATTTCAGTCAGTTTACTTGAGGTCTGGAGCTGAATTGACAGTATTTAATTTGCATTTTCTTTAAAATGTAAATTATATTTTATAATTCGCTTAAAGAAATTCGCGTATAAAACCAGCAACATTAATTACAGTACAATTCTACAATCTTAATATTTGTACATTTCTATTTTGATTCCCCCAATATCTTCAGATAGTTGTATTATTTGTTTTTTCTCTTAGCAGCCCCAATGTTAAAAAGCATTTTTATTTGGACTTCATTATCTTTTTTTTTCTCATAAATTCCCAATCTACCTTCTTTCATAACTATTATTTTTATTGCTGGTCAGCGATTATAAATCTACTTGTTTCATCTTGTATCAGTCAGACACGTACATTTGTTTATAAAACTATATATCATCAATACTCAATAACAGTGCAAGATAAGTAAATAAATTTTGTTCTGTGATTTTGGAAGATAATGAGGTAACCAAAACAGCTGAAAACGAAATTTTGATTAAATTTAGTTGCTTTTGTATTGTGCTACTTTGCTAACGTGAACACAGATTGTTATTGTGATTAAAAGAAATGTTATAGTTCCGTTCCAGTTCTATATTTCAAATGTAGCCCATCTTTATTGATAGTGTAATGTTAATCTTGAAACAAATGTAATAACTAGGTATTTATTGGGTGTAATATCACCATTGATTTTTCCCCATCAGTCTTTGTTAAAGGAGTAGGGAAAATAATTAAGGCCCTTATTTGGCCCAAAAATAACTGCAAATTTAAAAGTTATCATACATATTCTTAAATAAATGAAAACTTGACTAAGGTATAAAGTACTAAGAAAAACAAACAAAATTTGACATCCAACAAGTTACCATGGCAACACATCCTGACTTAATTTGCATATTATGTTCAATTTCGTGATTTACCTTGTTTTTTCATCAAATTTTAAGTATATTTTAGATTGAAAAGGTATGTGCGCACCCAACAACTTTATATTTGGTAAGATTATGCCAATAGTTATATTAAAGCTTCTGTTAAATTATTTTGTTGTTTCTTGGCTGCGCAGGATGTTTCCACAACGAAAATAAAGATAGAAAACTGCATAAATTCTGTATTTTTTCATCGTTTTGTGAAAACAGTACATATTAAAACGTAATTGTGACGTCATCAGATAAAAATCTTTATGTTTTTCATTTATATTTCTTGACCCGATGCATTTTTAAACATTATGTACCAATTTGAAATGGTTTTCAAACATTTTATTTTCTTGGGCGAAAACTAGGCCTTAATGCCCCTACTCAAATATTGTGATGAATTCATCTTTGTTTTAAATAATTAAAATACTGGCATGAGAAAGGTGTTATCCTGTCCGGTACTAAAGACAAACTTCCACATAACGTTTCATTACATATACGAATATAAACATAACTGAAAGTTAACCAGTAAAATGTTCACATTTTTCTCTGGTCTTAAATCGTTAGTAAACAGGTAACCTCAAAAGTATGCAATAGAAACACCAAATAAATAAATAATGGTGCTTTAAAACGCACATGATATATGTCTATGACAGACTTTTTGGTAATTGCCATTAAATGTAGGAATGATTTCCTACCACTGTCAAATTCAAGAAATATTTTTTTCAACCCAATTTCGTATAGAACCGCATGTGGTATGATATGGTGTTATTATACCTAAAAGACATCATCCTATCCTTTTGATAATATCATCTGGTGCAGTAATCTATAAATCAGACTGAAAACTTCTTCAAAAGATAATTTCGATTAAGATGCACAATTCATTTCAGGAAAGCGGTAGTTTGAATAGATGATGGTTCATGTTGACAGTTCGGCATCTGAGGTAAAATTGTCGGGCAACGTATGATAGTCCCATCTGCAAAAACCAACAGTCCTTTTGTCATGCAACTTCTCGGGATAAAGTATTTTTTTGTCACACAATTACTTTTTTCAAGATTTAGCTCTTTGTATAAAATTGAAGTATCGAAATTGGTCACGTTCATTTGCTTGTTAACAATGAAACAAGATTAATAGCACTTCACACATATTTTGTTTCATACACTGTTGTAGATCCTAAATGTGAGGAGCAGTTTGCAATTTGCACAAAATTCCAAGCACTTTGAAATGTTTTTCTTTCTATTTTTCAGCATGATTGATTTTAAATACATTATTCAGATATACAATTCAAGCCTTTTGATTATATATTGAATTATAAAAATGTTTGTATTTGGAGTATTATATTGGAGATTAATGGTAATTATGTGGTAAAAAAAAAACAAAAAAAATATGTTTCTGATTGTGCTGAAAAGTAAAAATCATAATGTGGCGTCAACCATTGACTCCTTAAGGCAAACTACGATATCATTATGGTAAGAACATATAGTCTCAAATGGGTTATTTTGGGATTGCATTTGTGTCAATAAAAAAACGTTTTTGTTCTAGATAACCCATTTTTGAAGGTTTTTCTTATAACATACCTAGGAGTGTCCCGGTTGACTACAAGAAAGACCAACAACCGTAGGGATGTCTTTCCTTGGGCAATCCTCACACCCTGATGTGTGTTATACGACGATAACACCCTAAAGCTGGGGTCACATATTCACGATTTTTACTACTGTCCTTGACAGAACCATTCCCGATTAAAACTTATTAAAAGTCTGATCAAGATCCTGTGAATCGTGGATGGAAATTCAAACTTTAATCAAAATTTGTAAAAGAAAATAATTTAATCTCGACAACAATCAGATATTGTTCAGGAAGCGTCGATATTCAACCGTTTCCAAGAGAATTTATCCCGATAATCCCGTTCTGAATCCGCTTCTAATCCGATTTGTATTTTTCGCCAGGTAAAATTCTACCGAGTCTGTCACGACTGCGTCCCGATTCTACCGAATGTAATCCGACAGAGATCAGACAGTGATCAGACAGTGAACCGACGCTGACGGAAGTTATCCGTTCGAAAACTGTCGGCATATTCGGGATGATCAGGTACTGTCGGAACATAATCCTATCCCGGTCCGCTCTATCGCATTGCAAACGGCTTTTGGCTGGTCTCAGTCGGTTTGAATTTTGTAATTGTCGGTACTCAGACGTAAGTATCATTGACGAATTTCGTATTAATAACGGGACTGTTTCGGCAAAAACGGTTCGCAATCGACAAGATCTGGATGTAATCTGGACTCAATCGGCAGAAAAACAGCAATGAAAAAATTCTCCAGATCATTCAGTTCCATAGGACACCGTCCAGAATACACAGAACATTGTTCGGAATTCGATCCGATACAACAGAATCTGTCACGTCATAACTACGATTGTAATCCGACTAGACAGAATCGGTTGAGTTTCCACGAATGTTACGGGACGCACCTAACTGTCGGGGTGCTTTGCCGAACTATTCTGACCCTTCCCGACCCGTAGGAATCTGTTACGAACTAAAACGACTGCGTCCAGACAATGATAGGACATTCAAGATAATTGAGGATACTAATCCGACTTTTTCATTTTTCGTGGTGTCTCGCTGTCTGATCTCAAACGGGAGCAATAATCGGCAATGTGTGAACCCCGCATTAACCCTGTATACCGTGAAACAATATGAATCACTGCAAAGATTTGCAAACTTTGCATACTACTTTACAGACAACACTAAAATGGGATATTATTTTCTGATGTATTCTGGATTTAAATCGGCCTACTAGTCATTTGTAACATAAATAAAAACTAAAACAATTGGTATATTATCTAAGAGAATGGTTATCCCTTTTTTCGTGATAAAGTACGAGCGTTAGCAAACAAACTTACAATATTGTACAGTGCTCAAGTTTCAAATAATTTAAAGCTTGTTATTTTTCTTTTGATAACTTTAATTTGTTAAGTAATTTGTAATGATTGATATTTCATAATAACATTCACGATACCAATTTTACTGCACCGGTAAACTTTTTTTCTTTGTTTAATTATTTACCCTTTAGTCAGCAGTAATCTCTGTGTTATACATCATTTCAATATGTTTTGGAGCAGTTGTAACTCATTTCTAGAAATTCTTTGTTTTGAACTGTAAATTGACACAAACAATTGATAATTCCTTACTGAAAACATTATTTTCATTCTTTCTTCAGAAGTAAGAACCACCAAATCCGACAATTTCATTAGTAGAGAGCACTTAGCTATATTCTAATTAAGATATAAGCTTCAGTAATAATTATCAAGTTACAATATAGTGAATTATCTAACCTCCTATACATTTCTAGGAATATGATTGGTAAAAAGCGTCCGCGTGCAAACCGTGTATATTTGATATTAGGTTAGTAGGGAGGCGGGGCTTATTTCATACACAGTTAGTAGTGGTGTTACGTCCCTTTATATTCCAAATTAGGTAAGAAGGGAGGCGGGCTTATTTCATACACGGCTAGTAATGGAGTTACGACTTTGGTACGGTTTGAGTATTTAAAATTATTGAAAGTTCTATTTAATATTGTTATATCAAGGTTGTTAATAATAAATAGTCATCGTTGAGATTAGGTTTTTAGTGCATACCAATTTAAGAAGGTTCTATAGGTTGCACTTTGTAAATACAGCTGTTTCTCAAAACACGCCTCTTTTGGGGAGTAATTGAATATTCATAGAAAATTGATTTTGTTTACATACTGGTTCCCAGTTATACTCTCTGTGTTCCATATCGCAGAGACAGAACTTGGGAATGTTACCAGTAAATAAACACGTGCATATTGTTTAGATTGAAATCTGTGGTAACCTTTCATTCGAGGTAGGGGTAGTTAAGAAAATTAGTGTAAGTTTAAACTCTGAGAAGTTCAGGGCATATAAACGTTGAAAATATGCCGCACAGCCCTATATTTTGACCTTTGAAAAAAATTGTGGTGCATATGAACTTTCAATTCTAGGATAAGATTTTTTTCAAAACTTTATAGTAAAAGTGGTACAGTTTTAGCCGTAAAAGGAGTTCCTATGGGAAATTGCATTGTCAATATTTACAGAAATGCAACCTATATAGGGTGAAAAAGGGGAACATTCAGAATTTAACCAAATTTGCTTTATTTCACAGATTTTAAAGAAATTAACTGAAATAAGAAGTTTTATAAATATTTAATGAAGATTGATAGAATCCTGGGCCTTAAATATGATGACTCAGCATAAATTCACAGTTTACAGTATGCATAGTTTACTTAAAGTCCTGGATACAAAATTAAATCATAATATTTGCATATTTGTAAGTTAAATTGTTAAGAAGTGCTTATATTTACTCTTCGCAGTCATTGAAACTCATAGATCCTTCCTGAATATTATTTATGGGGTATTTGTGTCCTTTCGATAACCCAAAAGTAAGCCGCAACACCTAAGTCTGCTTTTTTGTCACCACGGCATAATAAATACAAGCTAGAAAAACAAAAATATCTCAAGAAAACTTACAATAGTGTGTTCTATCCTGAATATGTACTAAATATTCCAAATTGCTAGAAACAGCAGAATGATTTAGGAAATTTGAGGCCCCAGGGGCAAAAAACATAGAAAATTGTCTACCCCTCAGGTCATAAAACAAATAATTCAACTTGTAAATGCTATGATTTTATGATTTTAAAGTTCTTGATATAGAAAACAATAACTATGCTTGGAAGTTATGTAAAAATCAGATGTTAGCAGTCATCTCTTCAACATTTTAAGTGAATTTATATCTCAGACTGGTATCTGCATACATACAACTATTGCAAATATGGCTTTGTTTGAACACTTCTAGTATATATAGTAGCTAAATTGTGTCAGATATATGATTACAGATGATACTGTTGTGACAAGAATTCTAAATTGACCATTTGAGGTAGAAAATGTGTTCTTTAATTGACAAATAGGCATACAGTAAGATGTGGACTGGAGATAGAGGCTGGATTGGATACTTTATATAATCTTGAATGTTGTAATGATTGACTGCTAAACATAACATTTATGATATTCTGATATGCTTTCAGTATGTTATAAAAACAGTTTTTAACAGGTTCTAGGCATTTTTTATCAGAAAATATGCAAATAGGGTAAGCTGGCAATAATTAAAGTCTTGTTTTCAAATTCTTTAAAAAATTGAAACAGGGGAGGGGGTATAAAATGTATAGTAAAGAAAAACTTAGAGTATACACAGTGATTTCTTTAAGACTTTAATTCTGATAAATGAGTATTAATGTGAGAAAAATTGATTTTAGAGAGTTTTCTATTTGAATAAATGTCTGTTTAAATTGATCACTTGAACACTTTAATATAGAAATAAGAAGATGTGTTATGATAGCAAATGAGACAACTCTAGTTTAAATTCAACATATAAAGATATTCGGTAAGATAAATTCGTTACATAGTGTGCTAGTGACCTAATATGAAATATACCGGGTCAGTAAATTCCTAATGGGGTTCGAGCTTTCTTTTCTGCACAGCTCATTAAAAAGTGGTCACTCAAAATTTGCATAAAAAAGGAAATAATGCAGGGTTATGTTCTTCTCATATATTTCATGATGGTATAATAATAAACATCTAACGAGAGGGATTGTGCCTGATATTGATAATAATATGATATACATAATCTGTCAATCAGTTTGATTGATGTTTGGAGCTTGAATGTCAGTAACTGTTAGCAGCCTGTTGTTATTTATTTATTACTGCTATTTTGTTTATTTTCTTTTGTTTCATATTCTGACATCGGACTCGGACAAGTTAGGAGCCTCTGGCCTTTGTTAGTCTTGTAAGATTTTTAATTTAAGTTTCTTATGTATCATTCGGAGTTTAGTATGACGTCCATTATCACTGAACTAGTATACATATTTGTTTAGGGGCCAGGTGAAGGACACCTCCGGTTGCGGGAGTTTCTCGCTACATTGAAGACTCGTTGGTTGCCTTCGGCTGTTGTCAGCTCTATGGTCAGGTTGTTGTCGCTTTGACACATTCCTTATTTCCATTCTCAATTTTATGATATAATAACAAGTTAACACCTTATATGTAGCAAGTGTTGTAACGATAAACATATTTCATCCAATTTACACAGACACACCATACTTCTCTCAAATGAAATATGCTTAACACCTTGTCCTACATTTTCTTTTCATTGAAAATCATCCTGTTTGCCTTATTTTTAAATCAGCCTAGGCTAGAACATGTAAAATATCGAAACTCAATGCATTTTATTTAATGACGTGCAAACCATTAAAACATTAAAAAAAAATACAAATTACTTCGTCTATATATAGCTAGTGTCCGTTATAAAGGGCGAATATCCTCAATCAGCCTTGGCTTTGCTGAGAGATGGTTGGATGTGATGTTGATATTTTGCTGGACTATTATTTTTCGAGCATATTTTAAGACAATATTATGTTACCACCATGGGAAAATAAACCACTCCTAGTCTTATATAAAATAAGGAGTTATGGAGGAAATTCGGTTTTATTCAGACTTCGGAGATGAACGATAGTCTGTAGTATCTGTATGAATATGTTTGGTTACCAATACGGGTTTTAATACAATGGTGGAGAGAGTGTCGTTGATTTATTGACGGTGCATTTTTGACAATCTCAAATCTCACTTCCTGGTGCAAGCTATATTATACATAATACAGTGTCTGCAAGGTGGCTCCACTCGATCACTGTCTTACTCAGAATGATATAGAATATTGCTATGTTTTGCTTGGCGAAATCTCAAAACTCGTATTGTTGTTATTTGATTGACTTGTTTTTCCAATCAATATTTATTCACTAATTTTTTGTCTGGTAATTTTCAAATTTATTGGTATTAAATCTTTTTGGAAATGCTATTCTGGTCTGTAGAGCAGTCAGATATTTTAAAAAGTTCATAATATGAGTACTCTGCCAAACCATCACTAAACGCTGACATGTTTGAGATTTTAACCAAGGGAAATAAGTCAATGGAACAGCATAAAAGATGGATTCACTAGTTTCAGACAATTTATTGAATTTTGGACTTGCAGTACAAAAAACGTTTATTTCATTCTTTTAGTGAAATTGGTTTTAATTTTTCAAATGATTTTATCAGCCATTTATTCTCAATTGTGGTTAGACGTTCATTAAAATCGAAATCAAAATGTGTCAATTTGGGACTAAAAACACAATTCTTCTAAAGCATACATAAACATGTACATATAATAGTCATTTGTTAAGCGTAATATTGTGTTTTGATATAAAATATACCCCATAACTTATATAAGTTACACACAAATCCGGAATGGGTTTTCCAAATTAGAAGCAAATGAAAACCACGTAAATTCTTTAAATAGAAAAAATGCCTTGTGTCCGTGCTCCTGGCAATGTGCCAAATCGTTTACATTTTCATTGGTATTGATCATACCATAGTAAAATTGATGGGTTCCTGACATTACTCTAAAAACTCAACTACCCCATTTAATATGCTCCTGTGTCCTTCTTAAAAGGCATAAACAAGTTGGATATTTTCTTAGTTTCATTATGAAGAATCAGAATTATACAAATGAAGCTGTTACTAGAAAGAGATATAAATTTGGGAAAAAATAAGTCGTAAAATTCTTTTATTTTATTTCAAGGATTAAGATGGTGTAAAAGAATTTGTCAAGTTGTGATTTTTTATTTGGAGGATTTTTTCAATATTGCATGGTTTTCTGGCGGATTGGCTCTTAAAATACAAAGTTAATCCCTCTTTGTCTAGTAATAATAATAAGACAAAATTTCTTGAAATACGTGTTTTTTCTTTAATAATAAAAAGGCAAATATAGCAATGGAACGGATTTTGCTTCAGATAACAAATAGATTGGTAAATTAGGTTATCAAATTGTTTTCGTTTTAAGTTAACAATATTAAGCTGAACATAAGTATAATTACAATAATCTGGCTTGATTTTTTTGTGTTTTAACGCCACTTTTAAGCACCGCATTTTTGCTTGATGCTAACTTGATCGGTATAAACAGATAAAGGAGTAGGTTTAGTAAGACCCCTTTTTGGCCCCAAAATATAGTAGTTTTACAAAATTATGAAAAT
Organism: Mytilus edulis; assembly: GCF_963676685.1. Taxonomy (NCBI): domain Eukaryota; kingdom Metazoa; phylum Mollusca; class Bivalvia; order Mytilida; family Mytilidae; genus Mytilus; species Mytilus edulis. The sequence goes on along the minus strand of NC_092344.1, from coordinate 81,763,311 downwards.
GTAATCTTCTAGCTATTTACTGGACAGTAGAATGCTTCTGCTACATAAATATGGGCTGTTATTGACAATACAGTACACATATATCGGGAACTAGCATCATTGAATCATGCTAAATTGCTGAAATCTTCACAATTTGAGCATTTTAGTTAAATTTTAGACGATTTCCGTCTTAAATGAAAGTGGCCGCATTCGTGTTCATTCATAATATTGAAATGTAAGTTGTATTTGGGGATAATACATAACATATATAAAGGTTGAGGATGAACACGGATGCGGCCACTTTCATTTTTGACAAAAACCATCTGAAAAGTGACGCTTTTTTGGCAGATTTGATAGATTGTTCACATTTAAGCTTGAATCGGAGCATTTTTAATGAATAAATCAATTAAAATCTTTCACAAAAACTGATTGAATCAATTTAAACAGACACTTGAGTGTTTAAAAAGTGTCTAAAATCTTTCGTTAGATGAAGCTGAAATTTGAGGCCAAAATCGGCCCTTACTGGACCTACTCCTTTAAAATTCGAAACCCTTGATGAGGTGAAATCATAGATCCAGTATTATGTTAGTTGAAACAACGTACGCACTTCAATATTATTCAAGTTATTGTGATTATTTTTTAGCATATTTGAGAGAAGATTTTATCAGTATGACGAGATTGCAGAATGCACAATTGTGAGTATAAACTTTTCAGAAGATTTCTTTTCTTGTTCTATTCTTCTTATTCTTTGCAAACTGGTCTAAAGATACATCAATTTCATCCATAATGAATTCCGAACATGATTTAAGAATTTGATTTTCTGGGTATTATTAATTATTGTCATTTTTCTTTTAGTTCCTGTGTTGCATGTCTATCGTCGTAATGGTTTCTGAAAGTCTTTTGTATTGTCACAATTTGAGGTACAATCAAAAATCAAAATCCTGCTTTTTTGTTCGAATATGAAATAAAAGGTATAGTTCTGTGTTATCAAAATATTAAGTTATTTGGCTATGAGTGATATTAATTGATTCATGTCAATTTTGGCAAGGTTGCAGAGGTTCGCTTATAGTAGATCAGTCCATGTACAGATGGGTGTTTTTGGACAAATTGATCGATGAAGTGTCCAGTCATGATGATTGCCTCGGTTATGTGTATTAGCAAAGTAAAAAAAATGAGACACATGCATTGAATTTCTTTTGTCGAGTTTTTAACATGCAATAATTTTCAAATGTTGTAAATTGTGAATATGAAACTATGACGACAGCAGAAAATGACCTGCAAATTATGCATATGTCGTAATTCTGTAATGTTGTGGAGATGTTTTTCCTCATTTCATTCTGAATGATTATTATGTGAGTGTAGGGAATAAGGACAGGGGGTACGTTGCAAATGAAACTTTGGCCCTATTGATTTCCTTAATGGAACAGCAAGTAGAATTGTATTTAAATTATGTGACCCAAATTTTAAAAAACTGTAAATAGCGCAATTTTTTTAATTTTGATAAACATGCAGCAAAAAATGCCGTTTTTTCCTCTATTCATGAACATTTGATAAATATGAGATATTTCTGAATACAAAATTGCATAATTTTTAATGATACTTATAAATTACAGAAATTACCGATTATTTAACAAAAAACAATTTGTGTTTATCTTTTACAACAAAAAAGTTATGTCTTTCTTTCGAAAAAGAAAATACGGACACAAATCTGAATTTGGAGCAAATATACAAAATTTCGACCTCATTTTACTTAAAAAGTAGCACATGAAGGTATATTCTTTATAACATATTTGATTTAATGAGGTAAAAAATAGTCTATATGCAAATTTTCATCAACTTGTAAATACAGGTTCAAAACTGTATCGTATGCCCTAGGTTCACACTGCCGATTAGATCAACTCGATGGTCGTGATTGTTCAAATTTCCATTTTGTTGTTATTTGAATTTATTAGGCGTGGAAATATCCTCCGTAGAAGATGTTATAGACACCGAGGACATCGCTCCTCTATGCATATCTAATTTCATTGGCAGTTCTTCATTTTATTAGATTAATGTATGAAGATAGTGATGATAAAGCTTTTTACGTGTTGAAGGCCGTACATTGACCTATAATGGTTTACTTTTATAAATTACTATTTGGATGGAGAGCTGTCTCATTGGCACTCACACCACATTTCTTCCTATATCTATTTTAAAGAAAAGAAGGTATGTTCTTGCGTGTCATAACTCAAAATATTGTCTAAAATTACTCAACTTTAGATATCCGGTATTACCCTCCTTTCTTTCATAGCTGTTATTTTAATGAAAGAAAGGAGGGTAAAACCTAAACTTGAGTAAGTTTGGATATTGTTTTAAAATATAACAAGCAAGAACACGTTAAGATAGTTGAATTAATATTAAAGTTAGAAGAAATGCATCGTTTAAACTAACAAACCACAAACGACAAACTGTAGACGCATTTGCAGCCAGTGTATAGTTTGTCTAAGTTTATGCAAACTTTGCAAAAGTATGTTAGAAACAAATGATCAAAACGTGTGCTCGCTCAACAGTGTATCGTTAGTGTTAAAAAGAAATTCGCTCCAAATAAAAAAAAACATTTTGTCTTTCGTCTCCTTTTTGTGTGAAATTACGTCAAAAAGTTTGAATGAAAAAAAAAATTACGGTAAAGTGACCTTTATGAACCACATCTTCTTTTTTATACTACAAACTTTCTGGACAAACGGAAAATACGGACAGATAAAACAGAAAATATCCCATAAAACAGGTAAAATATAATCTTCTTATAAACCAACTTTGAAAGATAACTTAGTCATCTAATAATGAATGTTATTGCTCAATTACTTATACCTCTTATTATTATTTTAATTTAAGACAATGTCATAAATGATTTTTAGCTTTATCGATTTTAGGTAACAGCATGTGTTGACAAAAGGACGTATTATTACGGGTTAATTCATACCATGGGCTGAAAATCTTAATTCTATTATAATCCAGAAAAATGTCATATAGTTTACCTAATGCAAGCAGTTAATTGCAAATACACAAAGTTCTATTGTATAATGGCATATGGGGAATCATTTTTAATAGGCATAATTTGACAGTGCATGTAGCAGCATATACATAAAAAAGAAGATATGGTATGACCAAAATGACACAGAAATTAACAACTATAGGTCACCGTACGGCTTCCATTAGCTATAAAAATCCCCCGAAATGACAATGTAAAACAATTCAAACGAGAACACTAACGGCCTAATTACGTCTTTTATCTTGATCGTCACTCTGTTTTTAATGTGATTATTAGTTAGTATATACATATCATTGTATTATAACGCACGATGTCTTCGTATGGCAAAATATTCTTTTCTCGTTAATTCTCTAAAGGTGCAATATATAAATCTGTGTTAATGGATATGGCGTTCTTACTTGAGGTAAATCTTGAAATGCGCATTGGGCGCACAAAATTAAAAAGATTCTTATTACAGATTAAAGCCGTTGTTGTCCTTACCGCTGCTTCTAGATTGCTTGTCCCCGAGTGTATGAGGAGCTAAGTTCTGAGAGTCTCGGTACTGATATCACTTTGAGGTGTACCATTCTAACCATGTACATTTGGAAAATTGACGGGAGATTAATATGGCTATTCGGATTCCTATATGATATATAGCTCATTATGTATTCCAGTACTTATAAGGAAAGTTATTCCTTTCACTCGTTTCAAAATCGTGACATTAAGTTTTGTTTCTCTTTGAGTGTCCCGATGAATGTTTCTTAAAGAATGTGCTTATGAAGCATGTATTTTGTTAAGGTTGATTGTCATTTAGTGTCACTATGGTGACATTACTGGTAGTGGGATGTCTGTCTGCGGAGGTATGTTGAGCTCATTTGTCATTGTGTCAGTACTAACTTGATTTGACACGTACTGTGCTAAAATTATCGGGTAAACTGTACAAGTTACTTTGATACATGCATGAGCATGAAGGTTATAATTTCAAATGGTTTAACTATGTAAAATCTGTGTTTAATGACTGTGGCTTTTGTGAAATATACAATATTCCGGAGCAAGTTGATTATAATTATATTAAAACTAATGTGAGGCAGCGTCTCCAGGACCAGTTTATTCAAAAATGGTTCTCTGATATAAATAACTCATCAAGGGGGGAATTTTATTTACACTTTAAAGAAGAGTTTTGCTTAGAACCATATCTGTTGAAATTAAGGCGGGGTCATAGAGTAAATATATGTAAATTAAGGGTATGTAATACAAAGTTTCCCATTGAAACAGGAAGATGGAGAAATGTACCACGAAATGAGAGAATTTGTCCACTTTGTAAAGCTGGTCTTGGGGATGTGTACCACTATATATGTATATGTACCAATTATAAAGTTAAAGATTAAAGGGGGAAGTTCATACCTCCATATTATTTAAAATATCCAAATGTTAAAAAAGTACTGGGCATGCTTAAATATTGTACTAATAATGTGCTGTCTAAGCAGTCAATTTTTATTCAAAATGTAGAAAAGATGCTTGTCTGATTTAAAACTGCAATAAACAAAGATTTATCTCTGAAGATGGGGTTCGACGACTTACAGAAAAGAGCGACGATTTACAGAAAAGAACCGAAAAGGACCGAAAAGGACCAAAAAGAACCGGAAAGGACCGAAAAGAACAGAAAAGGAGATCGACGTTTTTTGTAATTGAAGAAAATTTAGTTAGCAAATTGCAAATTATTTAAGTCTATTATAAATGAAAATTGGTGGGGTAAACAGTCTTGCAAAATTATATAATATTTCTACAGGTTACCTAAGTTTGTATTCCGAAATGAATTAATTGTCAAAAATAACTGAAGTACAACAACCATTAAGATATAATCACATCATACGTGAATAATTAGCTCTAAAAGTCCTATGCACTTATTTTACACTCTTTAGAAGTTTTAGTGATGAAATTTCTATACATAACCTTCAGACGTCGTCTCGTCTGATGCAAAAAAAAAAAAAATAATTGTTGCTGTCTGATGAATGTATTTTCACCCTCTCCTTTACGACAGATATACGATAAACTAAACAGGTACAAATAAACAAACAAATTAAAACAAAACTCAGCTTTATAAGCAAACTGGTACCTATGAGACTGTACATTATGACAATCTATTGCCGGTTGCTGTGTGTGTGTGTATTTTTCTTGTAGTACCGCTGTTTCATTAACGTGAGCCTCAAATCTTATTTTATTTCAGTATTTGACTTTCGAATTCGAATTGTCTTTTGCATTCAACTGTCCAAAATGCCTTAACAGGTGTATAGTTGTTTACACACGAAATAAGATATAACGTATAAGCATTTCGTTCGTATTTTAGACTAGATGCCATCAAATTAACTATCGAGATTACCTCCGAAGACTGCCGATAGTTATTCGACCCGATTTAAACATAAATATAAATATAGAATAGACTGAGAAGCATGTGGAGTTGTGTAATGACGAACTTACGCGGTCTGTTTAATTTCATGTCATAGATTTGAGAAATGTAAATCATTGTTTTTACCTGGATATGAATGATTTCTTGTTGACCAAATCGGTCGAAGAAAGTTTTTTTTTTAAATGGTGGATCACTTGTTTCACTTTTCAATGTTGACATTCCTTTCGTTTTAGTTTCTGAACACGCTAAGGGCATGCGTAATCAATCTTCAGATTAAGGTCAAGTTAGGGTTACTTGAAGACGGGTTCAACTGAGGTTGAATTATTCACCTGCAAGTCAATAATATATTTGAAATGTTTTCGATTTTGACCAAATTGTACCAAATTGACTGCCAATAACGAAATAGTATATCATTATTCTCCTTTAATAACTGTTTGAGACCCCAAAAAAATCAAATTTTGATATTTGTCTAAATGGAATCTAACATGTCTTATGTCCCTTTAACAGATTTAAATAAAATTTTCGATTGTGTTTAATTGGCCTTTATTTAAAATACATTTTGTATAGCAAATACTGTAAAAATTATCTCTTCTTGTATTAGACCGTTTAAGATTTTGGAAACAACTCATCATTTAAAACCAAACTAATGTCTTGCATTCTTGTGTCAGTGAAAAAGGTGCGTCAAGATCGTTTCAGATTGTAACATTTATATAAAATCAAAAATACAAAAACTGTAATAGAAATTAAAGTGTAAAACTATAAATTAAACAACAACCCATCCATAATTATTTTACACATCCATGTTCCAACTTATGCATGTTATATTTATCTAAATATATGTCAAATTTGCTTTTAAGTATACCGATGACAATCTTTACAAGTGATAAAGACAAATTAATGGAGTAAACAGTCTTGCAAAATTATATAATATTACTATAGGGTTACCTAAGTTTATATTCCGAAATGAATTAATTGTCGAAAATAACTGAAGTGCAACAACCATTAAGATATAATCACCTCATACATTTATAATTAGCTATAAAAGTCCTACTTATTTTACACTCTTTAGAAATTTTGCAATTGAAATTTCAATATAAAACCTTCAGAAGTGGTCTCATCTGATGCAGAAAAAAAACCACCCTACAGATATAGCAATTTTTTTTCCCCATTGAATTTTTCTTAAAATTTGCATACATATACCATGCAATGGCCTCTATAAAAATTTGAGTTAAAAATAGTATGTCACCAGACTCGTTTCCATGGTAACGGCCAGCAAAGTTGGTACATTACGGGTATGCATAAATACATACCTGATGTAAAAAACCTGGATTTTTTTCAAGCTTTTGAAAGTTTTTTGAAAGGTTTGTTCTTAATTTATTACAAAATTATTATTAAAAATGTAAATAAAACACAAATAATGGTAGTTTTATTCATATTCATTAATTTCGGCTCCAATTTCATTAACACTGCTGCACACAGAAGTCGTCTCATCTGATGCAGAAAAAAAACCAATAATTGTTGCTGTCTTATGACATGTATGAAAGTATTTTCACCCTCTCCTTACCATGTTTACGACAGATATACGATAAAATAACTAAACAGGTACAAATAAACAAACAAATTGAAACAAAACTCGGCTTTCAAAATATAAGCAGACTGGTACCCGTTATCTCCATGTACAAATTTCTCTATAGATACATGTAGCACAGACCAACATTTATCACCATCTGACATCGTTTAGCTAATCTGCATATCTGTTTTAACTTTTAAGTGGTTTATAAGATAAAATTAATAAAAATCAACAGGCCATTAACGTTTTTCACACCCTTTAATCTATACGCTATATAAAGAGTAAACAATTATCAATTATACCGAAACCGTGTGCGCTTTTCATTTATTTATATTTACTGAAACACGAAATGAAATGACTGTAAAGTGCACAAAATTTATTATATAGATAATGATGCATTTTTTTTATTGACTAATCTCCTTTTATTCACATGTAGCCCATCGTTTTATACCGTAAATTGAATTAAGAAATTGAAAAGAATCAAGAACATCGTAAAGTTTGCCAAGGTTTACATGTAGCAGGAATTGAAATTTTCTTCAAACGTATTTTACAATTCTATCTTCTAAAACAAGGAAATGACACTTTGATTTTTGTTCAAAAACATTTATAAATGCCTTAATACAGGGAAATCTAACTTTTTTTGTAAGTCTACATATCCCTATAAATGTACAATCTAAATTTGAATTATACATTCCTTTATTACGAGTGGAAAACAATTGGTGTATATATATATACATTGTTTTAACTTTAAATAATAATTATATGTATGCTCTTTTCGGCCTTTTCGGTTCTTTTTGGTCCTTTTCGGTTCTTTTCTGTTCTTTTCTGTAAATCGTCGCTCTTTTCTGTAAATCGTTGGACCGCTGAAGATGTATAATTTTAAAATGTATACTGTATGTATTATGAAATATGTTGTGATTTATATTGTGCATAATATGCTCCTGTTACGCAGTCTTCTGCGGCTGAGTTTTCTTTAATAAACTATAAACTATAAAACTATAAAACTCGTTGAATAATAAGAAATTATAAAAAAAAACTAAGCTTTCATCTGAACTTAGCCACAATTGTTTTCAAATTTCCAGTTTATTATCCAACTGAATCACATGCATTAAAATACATTCTAACTGAATGTATTCTCAGTTTTTTGTCTATATTCTTTAACCTCCCATTTATCAATTAAGAAAAATAATTTATCAGCTGAGGTAAAACATTGTAGCTGGCATTTTCCCTTTATCTAAGTATATTGGTAGATAGCAAAGCAAAACAACTTAGATGGGACACAAAAATGTGTTTCAATCTGACAATGTGCACATGAATTATTATACTTCTATTCAACATATTCAAGGTAAACAATATACGATTGACTATTTATTTGTACCAGACAAGTAATGTTCATATATGTTTAATTTTATTCATAGTAGGTACATCTATACTATACTTGAACTCATTATACTAGTTAAACCATATCAATTCTTTAAGATAAACGTTTTGTGATGAGAGATATAATATTAGAAAATGTCATGTTTAACTGTTCCGAAAAGAATGTACAGATCAGAAGCATTTGTGGATATGAATTACATCCGTATTTAAGGTTGGACATAAACCTAGGAAGTGATTGCAAAACTTTTACTAATGAATGTATATAAAAAAAATTTGGAATTGTTTATTAATTCAATTGATTAGGATTATCATGATTATACTGTTATTTAGAACTATCGTTCTTTTTTTCAGATTTCAAATGTTCCTTTTCTGTATGCTATGGATATGCTTTGTAAATATGCTCTTCCAAATGAAACATCTAAAGAAGCATAAACAATTCAAAAAGTTATCGATTCTTAACGTTGAAAAACTAGTTTTCGATACAAATCACAGAAAAATATTGAATAAAAAACCAGTAAATAATTTCAAAGATAAAGACATATTCTTGATAAATCCTTCAGAGTTACTGTGCGAAAATTTCAAATGTGATTCTCTGCAAGTTTTATTTATTGTGAAATCCTACGTTTTAAACTTTGGCCAGCGCGAAGCTATACGTAGGACCTGGGGAGGCATGACTAAACTGCGATCAAAAACTGTTTTTATCATCGGATATCTAGACGGCATTGACTATTTTGTTGAATTTGAATCAGAAAAGTACAAAGATATTGTTCAGTTAAATATGAGTGATCAGTATCAAAATGTTGTTTATAAAACAATTTATGCTTTGATATGGCTATCAAGAATACACATAACATCTTTATTCATTCATTTTGTTGATGACGATCGGTTTGTTGATCCACTGCATATTTATGATATTGCAACACGAACCATTAACTCCGCAGACTTGATAGTGGTTGGATATTTGCTTAATCGATCAGAAACAGTTAGAGATAAAAGTTCAAAAACTTATGTTTCACAAGACGACTATCCATTTGAAGGGTATCCGCCATATATAATTGGGGGAACTATCTTGACAAATGAAAAAACTGTTCGAACCTTAGCAGTTGCAGTAGAGTACACAAAGGTTATTCAAATAGAAGATGCATATATTGGAATGGTAGCACACTCAGTAAATATAAGTCTGAAACATCATGCGGCTTTTTTTGCCTATAAAAAAAATCTGACGAGTTTTATTCGAAATGGAGTATCATCGCCTGGTTATGAAAACACGAACATTTTGATGAGGGACTGGAGTTTATTACAAGCAAAGCGTCATAGTATGCAGTTGAAAACAAAATATTAGAAATAAAAAATATATACATGTAGTCATCTAGCTTCAGTTCTTAATTAGATTCAGTTCGGCAGCCTTTTGGATATGACTGGTGAGAATATGCCTATGTCCCTGTTATTCTAAATATTAAATTTAAAAATAATGCTATATGCAGAAGAGATCTTGAATTTTACCAAAAAAAACTGCCTTTTGGGATTTATTTTTCGGTAAAAAAAAAAAGGGACAGGCCACCTCCGTCGAATTCAAGGATTTTCTAAAACCAATAATCTTAATTAATTTGCCAAAACGGGGGAAGTAGTGAACGTATTTAGCGAAAAACAAAAGCCATATAACAGCCTCAAGACCTCTTAAATTAAGCTTCACGTTCCTTTTTTTAACATCTAAAAATAGAATTGCTTAATATGATTCGCCCACAGGAGAATGTTTGAACGTATTAATCGTCTAGAACTAAGGAGTAAAGCACGTACAGAATATTAGGACATCATGATAGTTTTGTCCGTAGTGAAAAAGGGTCTTCAGAAATACTGTGAAACTGTTTACTCGTGAAGTAGTATCAACCATGTGTGGATATATTTTTGTATCTGATTACAAGTTTTGGCTTAGTTTGAGGGATATCGGCGAATATGTGTGCCGACCCTCTTTACGAATGATTGGTGGTTACAGATAAGTGTATGTTAAAAACAGGTCTCCAAACATCCAAAGTATATTGTAAATCATGTTTTCAAGAATAATTAAAGATGAAAATTTCTGTTATTAATTATGCAAATCATTGGCACAATTGTTCAGCTGTTTATTAACATGGACCAAACAGCAAAAATACAAAAACAAAAAATGTTAGAAGTTGATCACTTAATGAAAGAAAAGATATTTTGAACTCCAATTGTTGGGGAAGATTTCAATGAAGCATACAAAATTTTGACAGAATTAATACATAAAACTATCACCAAAACAAAAACCAGTATCTAATTTGAAATCACTGTTTGAAGAAAATATTGATACTTGGCGAGATATGCATCAAAACATACAACAATTTACTTGGAGGAGAAATGATAAATATCAGGCGAGTAGAATAGTTCTAATATTGATTAGTAGCAATTTTAAACCATAGATAGATATATGCAAAATTAAACCGGCAACTATCAAGGATTATGTACCCTTGTGTTGATTCAATGCTAAACATTTGGAAGTTGTATAGAAAATCCACAGGCTATCCCCTTGTACTCTCATATTTGGCAATTCAGTTCTTGATAGATAGAGGATTTTAGCATGCAGTGCTTGCAATGATTTCATTAAAACAAATTTATAAATTTAGATATTGGTTAAAACAAATATAAATATGGACCAATTCAAGTACACCTTTTAAGGTGCACTCGACTTTAGTGACTCAACACGAGGTTTTTGGGGATTGAAAGGTTGTTTATGACTTTTTGCAAACAATTAACAGTCGCACTGCTAAATTGTCATTACCAACAGGTCTGCAATGCAGCGAGAAATTCCCGCACACGGAGGCGTCCTTCAGCTGGCCTCTAAACAAATATATATACTGAATAATTTGGTACATGAAGTTTCTGATATCTTGATTGATTCTGTAGAACCTACTTTTGGTACAAATGTGTATGCTAAAACTATGTCGCGTAATTCTAAGAAACAAAACAATAATGAATGGTATGATAAAGATTGTAACAAAGCAAAGAAAGAATTAAGAAAATCACAAAGACTTTATAAACATTATGGGTCAAATATTTTTAAAGAAAGATTACGACAGAGTGAGATATATTATAAGAAATTGATGGATGGAAATATTAAGAAATTAAATGCAGATATGAGTGACAACATGAAAAAAATGAAAAATAAAAATCCAAAAGAATTTGGAAATTATTTAATAAGGGACGTCACAGAAAAAAAAAGCAATATATCTATTAGAACATTATTTGATTTTTTTTAAAGATTTAAATAAGAACAAGTTTGAAGATGAATTTATTTTTAAAAATGACGTGCGCTCATCTTGTCACGATGACACACTTACACTGGGGTAAAGCTGATGACCGTAACTGCATTCACGGTCATCCCAAGATGTCGGATGAAAAATTAGGTCAGTTTTTGTATTGTCTGTTAAAGTGTTTCTATATCATTTTCTTTATAAATCATACATTGAAACGATGTAAATTTATAAAAGAATCACTCGGAAATCACTAATTACTTCTGAGAAATGTGCATGAAACGGGAAATTCGATTTGAAAAAATCGCCAAGATGACCGTAAATCATAATCGAGATGACCGTAACAGAATCAGCGATTCATAACAAGGCTGACCGTAACTGCTTTTAAGATGACCGTAATTTGTAAATGATGACCGTAACTTTTAAAGGGTGACCCTCAATTCTAAGAAATATCCGTATTTATATAACTATCTTTTTGTATCAAATGATTAATCGTGTTGGTATACACATATTAATATGAGAGTTTTATCCTATAGGTAGAAGAAAATAGGAAGTGCTTCAAATGCAAAGATTACCATATGTATCTTTTTTACAGTAGAGGGTTTAATTTTTAAAATGAATTTGCCAAAAGACATGCAAATGAACAGGAAGGGAAAACATGCTACAAAAACGCGATAAAATGACACCTTACAAGCATAATGAAAAAAAGCGGTGCACCGCCTTCAACCGCTCGACAAAAGATTTTTTGTTTGTTTCTGGGATTCCTTTTAATGACATATAATAAATACACATTTTTAAAAATGCCAAAAAATTGCATGTACACCCATTGATATTATATCGTCTTTAATTTTGTCGTGCAAATAAAATAACAGAAATATTTTGAAAATATCATTCGAATAAACTAGTGAAGGTTATATGTCAGTTATATTTAAAAAGACAAATGTATCTACTTAGCTAATGAGCATTAGTTAATGATCTTGTCTGCATTGATTCAACTTTCAAATATTCAAAAATATTGTCTGTTCGGATGTCAGATTGAATTTTTGAAAATAATTAAGCATTTAAAAAATTCTAATTAAATATTTCTTGGAAGGGCAGACTAAACATTTTAGATCATTTTCAGTGGCTGAAGATTATAAACCCTAGTTATCACACACAAGAAAATCATATTTTTTCGAAGATATTCATTTTCATCATCCAAATTAAAAGACTGTCGTCAAGTACTTTTAGAAAAAATAGCTATTCGAACACACCTACTCTGTTTTTGTGATTCATTAGATAGGTATTTCACTTGACCCATATATTTCATCTTTACGTACTGTCATTTTTTTACGTTATAAAATCAACCTGTAGCTTTGATATATAATAATGATAGAATCTGAAGCGAGATGCTATATAAAATACTCTTGCTTTGTACGTTTTAAAGACAAAATATACACCCCAAACATGCCCTAACATAAAAAGGTGCACTCGATTTTTCTCTTTTCGATACAATCGTTACCTGTTTTGGGGATTTTTTTCTTGATTCACATAATGGAAGGGCAGACAGGAAAATTTCTGAACTAAAAGATTAATATGTTCTCCGTCCGTGATAAAAAAAAAATAGGAGGTTATGCATTTTCTACATCCAACTTATAGATACTATATATAAAAAAGAAGATGTGGTATTATTGTCAATGAGACAACTATCCAGAAAAGACCAAAATGACACAAACATTAACAACTATAGGTAACCGTAAGGCCTTCAACAATGAGCAAAGCCTATACCGCATAGTCAGCTATAAAAGGCCCCGATAAGAACCAAGTCGTCGACTTGATATCTTATTGTTTTGCATTACTATGTAATAGATACATTGAAAACTTATGCAAATGGTGTTTTTAAAATAAAGAAAATTGTCGTTTTATTTGTTTCTATTAACTTTTTAAAATTTTGTTATTATATCAAACATTACAGTTAACATTTATCGCTTTCTCGATAAACACAGAGCTTCGATTCTTTTGTTCTATTTCAAAAGTGTTTCCGCTTGCATATATCAAGACAAATTAAGATTTTAGTCTGCTTCCTCTGGAACCATACACATGGGCTCGATTACCAAATATTCGTATGTATTATTAATGTTTTTAATGCTCCATTTATTGGCATTATGTTTTTCTGGTCTGTGCGTACGTTCGTCCGTTCGTCTGTTTGTTTGTCCGTTTGTCCAGCTTCAAGATAAATAAAATTGAAACTTAGTACACATTTTCCCTATGGTATGATCTTTTTAATTCTAATGCCAAATTACAGTTTTATCCCATTTTCATAGTCCACTAAACATAGAAAATGATAGTGTAGATGAGGCATCCGTGTATTAGGGACACATTCATGTTTCTTCAAATTTTCGTCGTATCGCTGTCAATTTGTGTTAAAATTTTAACGTCGATATCAATAAATATTTCATTGTTTACGAGAAATATGCAATTTACTATCATTGTTATAAATCCTAAATATGCATGGCCAATTATATTATAGTTTAAAAAAAGAAATTTATGAAACATATTTATATACGCTAACCGAGACCCTATTGAGTTTGACAAACTCAACAAAAAAGCTTTGAATACAATACGGATATTTCTTAGAATTGATGGTCATCCTATAAAAGTTACGGTCGTCCTATATAAATTACAGTCAGTCTTTACAAATTACGGTCATCCTTTACAAGTTACGGTCATCTTTTTACCAATCACGGTCATCCTTGTTTTATGTTACGGTCATCTTGAAAATATTTTGATTATGATTTACGGTCATCTTAACGATTTTTTCAAATCGAATTTCCCGTTTCATGCACATTTCTCGGAGGTAATTAGTGATTTTCGAGTGATTCTTTTATAAATTTACATCGTTTCAATGTATGATTTGTAAAGAAAATGATTTAGAAACACTTTAACAGACAATACAGAAACTGACCTAATTTTTCATCCGACATCTTGGGATGACCGTGAATGCAGTTACGGTCATCAGCTTTACCCCAGTGACTTAATTGTGTTATAACACGAGAAAAAATTTTAAAAGCTGTAAATTAAAGGCGCACTAGCTGTCAAATTCATGGTCACCGATTTGACTCAAATTCTCATATTTGATTTATAACAATGTAAAACATTTATCCAAACTATCAAAAGTCTAAAATAAACAGTTTACAGAGCATGGGGTAGATAATATATAGGTTCGTTTTGCGTGTATTTTAGTCCAGACGCCATCTAATTTACTATCGATTTGACCTCAGATGACCATATAAGCGATGTAAACATAAATAAAGATATGAATAGATTAAACCAACACGTGCAATTGGATTTTTATAGGTCTGTTTGATATTATTTTATAGATTAAAAATAGATGTTTCTCATTGCTTTTAATCGCATAAGAATGATTTTATGTGCATCGAATTAGTAATCAAACGATTTACCGTAGTTTCACTTTCATTGTTGACATTCTTTTTCTTTAAATAACCAGTACACGTACAATGCATGCGTTGTCAATCTCTAGCTAGGGGTTAAATTGGAGTTCACATGAATACGGATTTAAAGAGATCGACTCATTCACTTGCAAGTGAATTACTAATAATCAATGTTTCTTAGCGTAATTTGACAAAATTGAACCTGTTTGGCTGCAAAAAGCGAATTGTTATTTCACTATTTCACTTTCATTTTTATATATCTCGTAGCTAGTGCCCCTTTAAAAAGGCGAATAATAATAAATCGCCTGGGGCAGATCAAATCATTAATGAATACATTGCTTCATCTCTAGACAGTATGATTGATATATACACAAAATTGATACGGGTATATTGCCGGAAGCCTGGCTTATTGGTAATGTGATACCAAAATTATATTAAAAACCAATTGTTCAGAGAACAGTTGAAGGTCTTTCCACCACTTATAGGTTCGACAATAATTGGTCATGTTTTATGAAGATTTAATCCCAAGGCGAAGCCGAGGGCTTAAATCTTCATAAAACATGACCAAGTATTGTCTGACCAATTTAGAACATATTCACACTTTCGAGTGACCTTACAAAACAATCCTTTCCCATTGTAATATATTCAAACATAAATAAGAGTTCACTTTTTATAATGAACTAAATATAAAACATAGGTAATGCTCATTTCAATGGATGAAATGAAATAGCACCGACATAGTTTGTGAAGGATAAATTGTTTTTCTTCTGCTTCAGATAAAATCTAATTCTTATATATCTTTAGATTTTCTTTATTTTAAAAAGCAACACAATGTTATATAAATCCCCTTTTTGAATTTTTTTTTTTTTATAAATATAAAACTCTCTGTATGAATATTTGAATTCAGACCATTCAACATTAAATGCTTACTTTTTATTGATAAATTTAAATGTATTGTGTTTCTCTGAAAACAATCCCTTGCTTTATATATCATCAGTCTGGTATTGTTTTGTTTTTTCGAAAGAAAAAGAAAATACATCCCTCAAATGTAAGGTATATAAATTAAATAAATGTCATTTTATTTATTCTTACCAAAAAAAATGTTGTGTATTATATATATGTGTACCATTAGAAAATGCATGAAATTTTGCAAAATTCAAAATGTTTTTATTTTAATCTTTGCTCTTTCCTCTATAATCAGTAGGCTATTTTCCCAAGGAAAATGCCTTAGGGGATTGTACACTTCAATAATGCAGCTATTAAGAGTTCACTTTCATAATTAACTGACAATGAAAAGTTATTCATGTATAGCATTTCATAGTGCATGGAAAACCATGTACTATGAAAATTAGAGGGCAAAAAAATGACTTTTCATTGGACGAGAAGGGGTGAGTATGTTCTAATTACAACATATTTTGATATTAAAACATTGCAATTCAGTTTAAATTTCAATTCCTATGGCTTTATGATGTTATAGGATTAAACACATTTGTTCTAGAGGTTATTGATGTGTAAACCGGGGCGATTAACTCACAGACTGAATAAAAGTCCGAAGAACTTTTATGTTAAGTTTGTGAGTAAGAGACCCGGTTTAACCTCGAAATCAAAATTTAAGTGCTATGACATGTCGCAACAATTTCTCGATATGTTATACGGTTTTTGAAAATAAGTAAAATAAGCCAATCACTTATGCCCGCGTCACACTGTCCCGATTTTTATATACGATGGACACCCGAATGCGAAAATTGTAAGTTCGTACGAAGTTGGTCCCGATCTCGTTAAAATACCAAAAAGTGACCGAAGAAAGTACGATGAATAACGAAGTCTATACGATGGTGCCGAAATTATATACGATAGCAAAAGATGGACATACGAAGGTTAACCGAAGACGGGTATTTAAGCTTCATATCTCAGCCGCAGCCTTCACGGTGGATCACGAAGGCTACACGATGGATTACGAAGGCTACACGATGGACTACGATGATGGCGCGATGGCCATACGATGTCTAAAAGATACGAACAGAATTTCGACAACATATCGTTTCTGTACAAGTCTGCCATGCATGGCGGGAAATCGATCTTTTTGTCTAATTCTTATAAAACTTAGTTTATTATCCCCTCGCCTACTACATGTAAGTTGCGTGTATATAAAATTGTTATTGACACTCTAGACCCAAAATGCTCAAAACTTGGTATGGTGTTACTCGTTAAGAATATCTTAAGCGCTATTGACTTCAAAGTTCAAAGGTCGAGGTGACAGTGGCAGTTGTAATACAAGGCAATATCACCCTTGTGGACACTCTAAAACCAATATGCTTCAAAAGATTTTAACCACATTTGGTATATTATTCCTCCTTGTAATGATCTGACATTTTGACCAAGGCCAAAGGTCAAGGTCATGCAGATGGACTTGTTTTTTCTCCTTGAAATAGCATAATACACAGGAATTGGTTGCCCATTTTTTTATCTGCTGGTTCTAAAGACAATATTAAAGGTATTTCCAGTTACTGAATGTTTTGGTTGATTTCTAGAAAAATAGTTTATGTATCAAATATGCATATTCAATGGGCGCACTACGTTTAATACGTTAACCTTTACGATTAGGTATGTTTTAGCATTTAAAATTTTTTATCTTTATATTTTTCTAGAATTTAGTGCTTGTGCATAATAAAACGGACTTATCTTTCTCGAAATCCCACTTTAACCTCATCGTTGGTGAGCTGGGGACTAACACTAACGGAATGAGAACTTATACTTGTTAATAATTGACCAAATTATAATCAAATAAGTATTATTGCCTGTATTTTACCTGAGTTTACCTGTCAAAAAAATGCGCGCAATTGTAATCAAAAGCTGCGCGCAAACGTAATGATTTTTGCGCGCAAATGTAATGGTAATGCGCGCAAACGTAATGCACCGTATTCAATTTACCATTTTCTGCATGTGTATATACAAATATAGTGTCCATATTTGTCCCCAATATGTTACATACGAGGGGATGCCACGCTCGGCATTGCCTTGTTTGAACTGTAAAATGTGTGCACTAGTCTGAATAACCACCCATAATTATGCCCATGTTTACTGATCTATCTTAAAGGTAAGGTAATGGGTTCGTTGATCCCTTTTATTCAAAAAGAGCTCTTTCCAGGAGAATATCATAATAATATAGACAAAAGGAAGGATGTGGGGAAAGCAACAAATGCGGCAAAATATGACATATAGAAAACAAAATGTTTATGGAGTAAACATTCGTGGGACAACAACTCAGACGATACATAAAAAATCAGAATAATGAAGAAAAAGTTGGTTTCCCTATACGTGTACCTGCAGTGTTGGTATACGAGGCGCGTTTATGATTTTTATTATGTTATTTGATATGAAAAATTGACAAAAAATAATATTTTATTTGTAAAAGTAAATCCTGAGCCTGTAATACCTGCTCTTTTTGTTCCATTTGAATTAATAGAAACAACGCTGTCGCCTTTCTTGTTCTCATAGAATCATATGATATGAGGTCCATGTTTTGTGAACGTCTTTCTTAACTGTCGTATTAGACTGACCAGTGCATATCGAGCATGGCATTTTAAATGAATTTAAGCGCGAAAATTAACTTACATTTAGCTGGATTTATTGCCGTCGTAGTTCCATCTTGTCACCTTCGTACTTTTATTCGATGGCATCACGACGGGATTACGAGGTCTTCACGAAGTCGTGTTGCCATCGTAAGACCTTCGGTTAGCTTCGTGATTCATTCGTGTAGACATCGTAATGTCAAAACTGCCCGAAGGAAACGATGGAAACACGAATGCAATACGATGTTCAAAGATGCATTCCCGGTGACATTACGATGGTGAGGATGGTGATACGAACTCAATACGAACCATAAACATCGGACGCACCTTCGGGGATTTTTTAACATGTTAAAAAATTTAGAACCCTTCCCGAAGTTGTCCCCGAAGGCTAGAAAAAGTGGCCGATGGTTCTACGATGGTTAAAGATGACACTACGAATAGCCCGATCTGGATACGATCAGTCCCGATTTTGAAAATTTCCATAATCGTGTTGCCATCGGCGTAAAAATCGGGACAGTGTGACGCGGGCATTATGGTTTACCAGTAAGAAATGCATATCACTTAATTCAAATAAAAAAGGGGATAACTCTCATATGGAGTCTCCGTATAGCTTCGGTCCAAATGAATATCCTAATCCTGAAGATGTAACGAGCAATTTGGTAAAATAAATTTGTCGTTATCTATTACGGTTACAAAGGAGTAGTGGCCACAAGAAAAACAGTGTTTGGGGAGATAACTCTTACAACGAAAAGTATTTGGTTACGCGGTTGTCAGTTTTTAAAGCGTATAAACTATTTGATATATTGATTTGATTCCAAATATATAAGCGACATCTTACGAAACAACAAAACTACGCAAGAAAAAAAATTAGGCGGAAGAAGAAAAATAATAATAATCAGAACAAAAGCAATAGGTCTTTCCACGGAAAGGTGGAAAGACCTAATTAAAAGTTATCCCACAAGGACGCGGTGTGTCAGTGTAAGATCACCCCGATGGCCGGAGGCCAGAGTGTGATATAACACTGACACACAAAGTCCGAGTGTGATAACTATTTTACATCCCAGCTGTTTTATATTAGACGAAAAGCCATTTACAATTCATAAAATCTAGTTTAGAACGCCACACAACCATTATTATATACTTTATTTATTACTATATGATGTTAACCCTTTATATTTTTTATGACCCCCGAACACGATGAATAGATATCAAACAATGTCAACTCGTCCCACTCGCCAATAGGCTCACACTTTATCACCACTTTAAAAAAAAATCGCACCACTCTTGTTTATCGGCTCGTCCCACTTTTGAAAAAGTGTAAAATCAAATTCAACAATCAGTCTGACAACTCACTTATTAACGAAAAAGGTTTAAACCCCACTGAATAAAGGTCAGCCAACTCGCCCCACTTATAAAAAGAACTTGCTTCCTTTAAGTATGTTAAATTACTGTTATTTCGTATCCAGTCGTCCTGGTGTAGTGGTATGTGTCGTGGCTTGATATGCTAAAGGTCTTGAGTTCGAATCCCAGCATATACACTGGATTTTTTCTACGTGAATTTTGATAGATAATCTTTTCCGTATAATTAATTATAAGTTTTACATCTATTCTTAACGACAGGTTGGGTTTTTTTGTTGATGAATTGACTATATTAAATGAAAATCAAGCCAGCTTTCGACATAGTTACTCTACAACAGATCATATTTTTTCTTTATATGCACTTTTTGACTTCTCAGTTTTAAAAAAGAAGAAAGCTGTAGATTTAGAAAAGGCATTTGATTTTGTACACCGTAATTCTTTACTATATAAACTCCTTTTGAATAATGAAAAAGGAAAGTTTCTTAGAGTTGTTCAAAATATGTATGATGATGTTAAAACACGTATTGTACATGATAATAATTTATCTGACATGTTTGCTAGTGAAATCGGTGTCAGACAAGGGGAAATCTTTCTCCTCTGTTATTTTCTTTATATTTGAATAATTTACAGCAGTATTTAGAAAATGTTAACAAGTGGTGTACAATCTTTAACATTAGATATGGAAAATGAACTAAATATATATCTAAAACTGTTTGTATTATTATATGCTGATGATACTATTTTACTTGCTGAATCAAGTTCAGATTTACAATAACTTTTAAATATTTTTTCACAGTATTGTCATAATTGGAAATTAAGAATCAATGTTAGCAAAACCAAAGTGATGGTTTTTACAAGAGGAAGAATATCCAATAATTTGAAATTTTGTATTGAAAATGAAAAAATAGATAGATAATTAAACATTATAAATAGTAATCAAATGATCCAGGATTATAATTTAGTACGTCAGACGCGCGTTTCGTTACATAAGACTCATCAGTGACGCTCATATCAAAATATTTATAGACAATAGACAATACTTTATTAATAAACCTCAGACACATAGGTGTACAAGAGGACATCACATATACACGTATACACATGTTTATACTCTATACATTCACACTAAACATAATAATGCTACATACATGAGAGAATATAGCAAATGTCAATTTACAAACTACCATAACTTTCAACTAAAAACCAACATAAATCACAAGTATCGTGTAAGAATTTTTAAAAATATTGCTAAGTTTTTGTAAAGTTCTACATGACAAAATGTTAAAAGCTGTTTCAATTTGTACTCCGTTGGATTTGCAGTATAATATTGTGGAATATATTTATTTCTAAGCAGTTTTATTTCCTGTTTTTGACATTTAAAAAGATAATGAAATTCATCCCCTATTCCATTTCCACAAAGATGACAAATTCGTGCATTTTTTGGAATTCCGGACCATCTTCCCGTTTCTACAGGAATTTTTAAATTTGAACATCTGAGTTTTGCCATATAAATCCTGTCACACAGCTTCAACTTTATCAAATAGGTTTCCAAACGAAATTCCTCTTTATAAAATGAATAAAATGCACCTCTTGAAGAGTTATTCATTTGTGAAAACCAATGTTGGATGAATTGATCATTCAGTTTTTGTGAAATAATGTTCTTTAATCCCAGTTTATCCAATGGAAGTTGATTTTGCCAAATAAAACTAATTCCATTTTCATCAAATATGGATTTAACGTACGTAATCCATTTAAATTTTGTGGGGTTTTGAAAATGTAATTTGAGCATTAATTTATACATAATGGAAGATAACTTGTTATTTTCCGATACCAAGTTATTCCAAAACAACACCATTTTACGTTTAATAATGGTTTCCAAAGGGAATCTTCCGAGTTCCCCATACACCATATAATTTGGTGTACTGCTTCTTAATTTCAAAATGTTTTTGCAAAATTGAAGGTGTATTTTCTCAATGCTTTCTTTATTTTCAAATCCCCATACCTCTGAAGCATATAATAAAACAGGACTAACCAATGAGTCAAAAAGTTTTAGCTGCAAATCGACGGGAATACATATATTTTTTATTTTTCGGTATAGAGCATACAAAGACTTCTGTGCTTGAACAAGAAGTTTTTTTCGTGCTGTACAAAAGCTACCGTTGTAATTGAAAAGTACACCAAGGTAGCAGTAGGAATCAACTATTTCAATTTTTTCACCATATATCATAAAATTCTGATTTCTTTTTACTTTCCTTTTACTAAAAATCACTGCTTTGGTTTTGCTTGTGTTAATCTTTAGCTTCCATTTTTTACAATATTCTTCAAAACATACAAGGGTTTTTTGTAATCCTTCTGCACTTTCAGACAATAGCGCAGTATCATCTGCGTACAGTATAATAAACAATTTAACATACATTTCTAATGATTCCAAGCACAGCTTTGAAATCTTATTTAGACTTTCTATATTATTTTCCACAAAATAACTTTCTAAATCATTCACCTTGTTTTACTCCTGTATGAGATATAAAAAATTCGGAAAATTCATTTCCTTTCTTGACACATGTTTTTATATTTTGATACATATTATAGATCACATTAAATAATTTACCTTTAATGTTTGATTTTTGCATTTTTTGCCACAATCCTGACCTCCATACAGTGTCAAAGGCGCTTTTAAAGTCTATAAAAGTGCAAAATAGCTTCTTACCAAATGAAAAATATATAGTAATTAAAGAATACAATACAAATATATTGTCAACAGTAGAGAATCCTCTACGAAAACCTGCTTGTGCCTTTGAAATCAGGTCTACGTGATCTGCATAATTATTTAACCTGTAATTCAACATGGCAGAAAAAGTTTTACTAAAGCATGAATTCAAAGTGATTCCTCTGTACATTTCGGGATCAGATCTTGATCCTTTATTTTTAAATATAGTAATCATGATTCCATTAGACCAACTGTCTGGAACAATTCCAGTATCTAAAATCAAATTGAATAGCTTAACATAAATTGGCATTAAATCGTCAATTGTATTCTTTATATACTCATTTAAAATTTCATCACTACCTGAAGCTTTGCCATTTTTTAAGTTTGAAACAACTTTTTTAATTTCATCTTCTGATACTGGGCAGTTTAAAAATAACCCAACATCGTCTGGTAGAGTATCAAATTCCAAATCTTGTTCGAAATCATTTTCTGTCTCAACAGTTTCATTTAATATTTTAAAATGATCATACAATGCTTTTAGAGATATATCGTCATTGTTATCTTTTTTTTTACTATCATTTAGATTATTAAGGATTTTCCATAGAGCTTTTGTATCCTTTTTAGAGATGTTACGCAACTCATCAGCAGCTCTCTGTTGATAGTTTGCAAAAGATTGATTTAATGTTATTTTATGTTCTTTACTAGCTTGTCTCATTTTACTTCTGTTTTCAGCATTTTTCAAAAAACTATATCTCTTTCGAGCTTTATGAAATTTTTTTCTACTCATCGAGCATTTTCTATTAAACCAAGGTTTTGAATTTTCATGTTTGTAAAAATGTTTATGTTTATTTACTTTCCCAAACGTTTCTGCTGCCGCATCTTTAAAATTTTTGCTGATATCTAAAACTATATTGTTTATATCATTTTGAGTTGCATCATTATTTACGGACAATTTGTCCAGTTTATTCATAACAGTGGTCAAAATACCTTTGGGATCATTGTGAATTCGATCAACGTATTCAGATTTCTGTTCACTTTTCCACCTGACAAAAGTTTTATCATTTCTATTGTTGATAACAATTGAATCTGATTTACTAAATGTGGCCTGAAGTCTAAAATTTATAAAAGAATGACAATCAGAATATAACGGTATAAAGTCAGCAATTTCAAAATAAACAATCAACGGGAAGAGCATTGATGAAATAATTAAATAATCAACAACACTTGAATCGTTACATGTTTTCTCCCCAATATCTTTATCTGATCCAACTCTTGAATTTGCAATATATAAATTATTTTTTTCTGCACAACTCTAACAGTCTATGACCATACTTATTAGGTCGACATGTACACTGAGACACTCTTTGTAAGGTGATTTTGTTTCGAGTCAGATTCTCATAATCATACAAATAATCTAATATATCAGCATCACAATCTAAATCAAACATACTAACAACTGACTCATCAGGTATAATATAATCGGGTAAAGACCCAGTTTTTGAGTTAAAATCGCCAACTAGGGCAATATAAAAATTTTCAGTGTTTGTAAGGATATTCAATTCATTTTCCAATTCTTCAAAAGCTTCTATAGTAGAATACTTAGAGTTTTCAGGTGGTACATAAACACAACCAAAAATTACATCTGAATTAAGTGACAAAATTGATTTCGAAAGTTTAAACCATGAAACAAATTGACTCTCAGTATTATAGAAATTCAACTCTTTTTCTAAACTCTTTCTATAAATAACAACTATTCCACCTGATGCTTTTTTAAATTTTTTTCTATTTTTTGTGACATAAATATAATCGTCTGGTAAGTTTAAATTATCTAAATCAGTTAACATCGTTTCAACAAAAATACAGATATCATGTTCAAGCAAAATGTCAATCAAATCGGGAGACAATAGTCTTTTCTTAAGTCCACAAACATTTAAGAAACAAATATTTAAACTATCATTGTTAATTGTATATTTCTTATTCACAGTTTTATAATTTTTCGATTTCTTTTGAGGTTGTCCTCTTGCACCATTCCCCTATCTGCCAGAATTTGGTGAATCATCTGTGTGCGGTGGGCCAGGAGACGGTCCCTGTCGCTGTCTTTTGCTAGGAGGGGTATCACTAGAATAAGAACCTTTTGGGCTCGTGTCATGGTTTGTTGATGAAGAGCCAGTATGCTCCGTTCTAGTGTCCTCTAGTACCGTGTTAGGAATGTAGAGCTGGTTGTCTATGTATAGCCTATCACGCACAAGAGAGGCTTGTCTATTTTGCTGTTTGGCCTGTTTTAATACCGGATACAGTTCCTTCCGCTTTTGTTCAATTTCATGAGGAAATTGCTCCCGTATTCCGTATGGTCTACCTTTTAGTCTGGTAGCATTTGCTAAAACATATTCAAGATCACGGTGATATAGGAATCTTGCAACTATCGGTGCTCTTCTGTTGTCCCCCTTTGTTCGGAATCGATGGACATTGCCGAATTCGATCCTGTAGTCGATCTTCAGCTCATCGTATAGAAATGATCGCAAAAGCTCTTCCGTATCTTCACCCGGAACTCTATGCAATCCCGTAAAGATCAGATTGTTTTTCATTGACCTGCATTGCAAGTCAAGAATGGCTGACTTTAAGGACTCAATTTCCTTTGAATTGATGACTGATGGAACACCCGGTCGGACGATGGTGTTGTCTTCAAGTTTCTTAATTCTCGTATCATGATTGTTTATATTACGTATGTTAGTTTTTACTTGTCCAGATACCTGATCGAAAAGATTGCTAACACCTTGGCAGCTAGTCTCGCAGTCTGACAGCTTTTTGTTGAAATCGCTCGCCTGGTTTTCTAATGTTCTAACCCTAGCTGACACCGTTAAGAAATCTTGTTTCAAATCATCAAGGCGCTTCTCCATACTTGTTTCCATTCGTCTCATTGTAGAGTTGATACCCGTACCTATTTCCAAAATCATGTTAAGCAATGTGCCGGAGTTCAGATTTACATCATTGGAAGCGTCAACTATTCTTCGGCTCTCTTTAATCAACCTCGACGTATCGCTCATCGACATTCTTTTTGATATGATTGGTTGTTCTTATAGGTGAATAGGTCAAATTTACTATAAAACAGCTGATTTTACTATAGTCCAAAGTCCACTTTCATTCAATGTTTAATGAACAGTTTTCAATATATACACTGTTTATCCCCCAGGGTATACAGGACAGGTCTCAGTGAAAATAATAGTTTCGTTGTTATCAAAAACTTCTAATATGGGTTCAAGATCTCCGAAATTTAGACAATAAGTTCAAAAAGTATAATATTTACAGTTGTTGAAATCTTACTCCAAAATCTCCTGTATAACTAACCGAAATCCATATTTTTGTTGAGAGAGTAACAACACTTCATTTTCTTTCTAATCACGTGATTATAAAGGCAAACAAGTAGAAAGTTGAAGAGCATTGCGGATCCGAAATTTAAAAAGTTGTGCCAAATACGGCTAAGGTTCTATGCCTTGGATAAGTTAATCCTTAATTTTTCGAAAAAAATTCAAAGTTTGTAAACAGGAAATTTAAAAATAAAAAAAATGACCGCATTCTTGATATTCATCTCAACAACGAAGTGTTGACTACTGGGCTGGTGATATCCTCGGGACGAAACGTCCAAGAGCAGGGGTATCGACCCAGTGGTGTAAATACCTTGGTGTTATTTTCTCTAAAAATGCATCTTTTTTCGAAACTAAAAAATATTTACAAGATTAAGGTAGCACAATACAAAGATTTTTTCACTCCCAATCAGACAACTGTAAACTGATGTTATTCATTTCATCCTTCTTTATATTTTATAAATGAGGTACCAAAAGAAAGAAGAAAGATTAATCTTTCAAATTGTGATAATTTCTTTATGACATAATTATTACATAATTAATTATTATGTAATTAGTCGCTATATTGTGATGTCCACACTTGAATGAATTTAGCGTCTTTGTTCTTCATAGCATCCCAAAATATTTTATAGATTCTTGTACAACATAGCTTGACCTCCAAAACTGTGTCTCAGATTTTCGAAAACATCAATAGAACAAATTTTATACCCAATTGAATTTAGTGGTCTCTAATTAATTGATGTTGCAAACTTCATTAAAGATTTATGAGAGAATGAAATACAATAGGAAAAATCTGAGACACAGTTTTGGAGGTCAAACTGTGTTGTGCAAGAATCTATATTTTTTTTTAGAATGCTATGAAGAACAAAGAAGCTAAATTCATTCAAGTATGGACATCACAGAATGGCAACTAATTACATAACAATTAATTATGTTATAATTATGTCATAATGAAATTATCACAATTTGAAAGATTAATCCTTCTTCTTTCTTTTGGTACCTCATTTATAAAATTTAAAGAAGGATGAAATGAATTACATCAGTTTAAAGATATCTGATTGGGGATGAAAAATCTTTGTATTGTGCTACCTTAAGCAACTAAGGCTATCTATAGTGTTATTAAGAAGGGCAGATTGAATCACTTATCGATTGAATGCCAACTAGAAATGTTTGATATAGCTGTTGTACCCATTCTTCTATACGGGACTGAAATTTGGGGATACGAAAAATTTTATGTACTTGAGCGAGTACATTTGAAATTCTGTAAGCACATTTTAAAAGTTAAAAACTCGACTCCAAATTTTATGATTTACGGAAAACTTGGGAGATACACCATTTTTTTATATGCAAAACTACGAATGGTCAACTTTTGGTGTCGTCTTCTTGATAATACAAATGAAGATAAATTATCCTGTATACTATATAAATTACTATACATTAATTGTAACAATTATGGTATTGGAAATTAATGGATTTTATGTATTAAGAAACTTTTTGATGAATGTGGCATGTCAAATGTATGGCGTTGCCAAGATTATTGTAACAAAAAATGGATAACATTAAGTATTGAGCAAAAGTTTAAAGACCAATTTCGACAAGAGTGGTGTGCAGATTTACACCAATCTTCAAAAGGTTTATGTTATAGAATTTTCAAGACTGAATTAATTTAAAAAGTATTTATCGATTTTGCCTTTTAACTTTTTTATATACTCTGTGTAAATTTAGATGCGGAAATCATCGTTTGCCATTGGAGACGGTAAGGTGGCAAACTATTCCGAAATCGGAAAGGTCTTGTCATCTCTGTAGCTCTAACGATATTGGCGATGAATTTCACTACAGTATGTCATGCATTTTTTTTTAACATTTTAAGAGACAAATATTTACCACATTATTGTAACAAAAATGCTAATATTATTAAATTTAAAAATGTATTCTCATCTGAAAATGTTGTAGAACTAGAAAAAAATATGTAGATTTATACGATACATATCATTGAAAGTCTGTCCTCCTGGTTAGAGGAATTGTAATACTTTTATATTGTTATTTATTTTCACACATGCGAAACAAAATATGTATTATACATGTATATGAACTGTTATTTTCTCTGTAGCTATGTACTAGTTTATGAGGATAAAGTCATTCATTCATTCAAAAAAAATAATATCAACGATATACAAAAGTCTATGATTAAAAATTGAATTAACGGTAATAACATTTATATATAAAATAAAAATGAATAGAATAAGATATAGATAAAAATGGGAAACTTCATAAGATTAAATTTTGCAAAGAAATAGAAAATAACTCCAACTGGATTTCTCGGTTAACATTCCTAAAACGCAATTTAAAATGATGGTACAATGTCTTAGATCAGAGAATACCACCAGAAGAAGAGGCAATTCAAAACGATAATATTTGTCAATAAGTGGTAATTAAAAAGACATTTCGTTTTAGTAAAATAAGTTATTATAAAATAAATTGGTTAAACAAAATTGTAAAACAGATTGGTATAAATATATAGTTGAACGTATGACCACTTTATCAAAATTGCATTTGAAATAAATGTATAGCTTTATTTGTTTTAGTATAAATACTATCTAGAACAAAAATAATTTCAAGATAGATCGATGGAAAATTTACAAAGTATATTAAATACAAAAACAATATTGTTTAGATGGAAGGTAACACACAATAATATATATATATATATAGCAAATGCTTTTCTGAAGCATATTGCTATCACTTTTTTAAATTACATTCCTTTTTATTAATTATTGGAAAACAGAAATCATAAAGTATTGCAAAATGTAAATATAGAAAAAGGTAAACATGATTTTCTAATATAAGTAATACAATACAATATGTTTTATTTCAAAAACACTCCGTCACATTGACATGTGTAACAAGAGGTAAATTACAAAACACAATCACATACAATTAAAGAAATAAATAAAACAACTTAGAAATGAAATATTTAGAAAATTACTTTACTTTGTATTATAATATTTTATTTAACTTTGAAAAGAATAAAGACACATTTTTAAGTGCGTTAATATTAGTCAATGACAGTAGTCCTTTCATTTTTGCTTCACTTGGATATTTCACATAGTACTCTGGAATATGCTTATTTCAAATATTTTTTTACTAATAAAGAATTGCACTCAAATAAATAATGGTATTCATTGCCAATTGCAGTTAAACACAAATTACATGTCCTCTCTTCTTTTGGAATGTTATACCATCTTCCCAGCTCTACTGGAATTTTAACATTGCAGCATCTTAATTTAGAAATATATTTACGTTCGAATGGTGTTAATTTTAAAAGAAAAGT
This sequence comes from Mytilus edulis, assembly GCF_963676685.1. Lineage (NCBI taxonomy): Eukaryota > Metazoa > Mollusca > Bivalvia > Mytilida > Mytilidae > Mytilus > Mytilus edulis. Next base: position 81,733,937 of record NC_092344.1, on the reverse strand, counting down.
TTCTAAGCCAAAGATTTTTTTTAAAAGTCCATAAAATTCTCCTCTGCATGAGTTGTCAATTTGACTATGCCATTGTTGAATGAAAATTGTAAGTCGACAGGTATTGAGAGATTACGTATCTTTGTATAGAGACTAAAAAGAACTTTCTGTGCTTGTTCGCTAAGACGTTTCTTCGCTGTTGCAAATGAACCATTGTAATTGAAGGTTAGTCCTAGATATAGATAAGAATCTTGAATTTCAATAGACTGGTTAAATATTTGAAACTTTGGTAATGTTCTTGATTTCCGATTGCAGAACACAACAAACTTTGTCTTCGATAAATTAACGTTTAACTTCCATCGGACACAGTATCTTTCAAAAACATTTAAGGCGTGTTGCATTGATTCGGCCGTTTCAGATATAATTATAGTGTCGTCGGCGTACAAAAGAAAGAAAAGTTTAAAATATTTTCGATAACTTGCAAGTTCTGAACATCATTCTCAGCAAAGAAAGACTCCAGATCGTTTAGATAAACAGTAAATAAAAGGGGGATAAGTTTTCTCCCTGTCTTCTTCGTTCCCATTCCTTACGCAAGATTTAACATCACTATACCTACTATATATTACCTTACAAATTTTCCCGGAAATATTCGCCATTTGTCATTTTATCCATTAAGATGTATGAGAGATTGTATCAAAGGCTCTCGAAAAATCAACAAAAGTGCAAAAGATTTTTTTTCCAAGTGCTTGATAAATTGATATTAATGAATATAATACAAATATGTTATCCAATGTACTATAACCTTTTCTGAAACCTGTTAGAACCTCGGAAATCAGATTGATCTCAGTTGACAGTTCCCCAAGTCTTTCATTTAAGATGGATGTGAAAGTTTTCCCAAGACATGACACTTATGGTATTGGTCTGTACGAGCTAGGATCATATATATTGCCTCTATTCTTGAAGATAGGTTGAATAATTCCCATTGTCCATGAATCTGGTGCCTTCCCAGTATTTAAAACAATGTTGAATAACTTGTGATAGATGGTCAACATTTCCTTAACCGTTTGTTTAATATGTTCATTCACAATACCATCATATCCGGAAGCCGTATTGTTTTTAAGTTTTTTGACGACATTCAAAATTTCTTCTTCTGTGATTGGAGAATTTAAAATTCTGTTAATGTTCTCTGGTGGTACCTTTGTTAAATCTATGTCTGAGTTGTCTTCAATGACTTCATTTTGGCTTAGACGTTTAAAATGTCCATATAAGTCTTCAATTTTAACTGCATCAGTTTTATTTGATTTGTTTGTATTTATACTATTTAATTTTTGCCATAGCCGTTTTAGGTCAGATTTAGCCAGTTTTCTAAGATCTTTTGCGGTATTCAATTGTAAATCAATATAACTCCGATTTAGTTCTTTTTATAAGATATACTTGCTTCTTTTAAAGCTTTTTTATTTTCTTTACTCTTTAAGTTCCCGTATCTTTGTCTAGCCTGATGAAATAAATTTCTTTTGCCTTTGCATCCTCTTTTACACCATGGTTTTTCATTGTGCTTTGCATATTTCTGGTTTTTACATTTTGTTCCAAACACTGAGATGGAAGAGCTGTTAAATATTTCACAAATTTTATTCATTGCCGTATCAATATCGGTTTGTTGTACAGTATCATTTCGATCGATTAATGCAATACACAGTTAGAAGTTTAGTTTCGCATTATGGCCCATTTTAAATATGAAAGTTTTGTACAATAAAATTGATTTTTAGATAATTGAAGAATAATATAGCCTTCTTAGTGGGTTTATATGAACATTTAGATTGTTTTTAACATGTTTTATAGGCCATTTATATGATTGACAGTCCGTATTTTCCTATCCGTACCGTCCATAGGTCCATATATTATTGTAGTGTTTATCAACAAAGATTTTGCGCTCGATCTTTTCAATTCAATTTTATGGAAACACGAGCAGAAATGCATATGATTTTTTTTTTTGACCACTTGATAGATATAAACTTATGGATTCTGGAAAGATATCACTGTAATTGATTGAAATTTTCCTTTAGACCAAGTTTTGGAGACTTTTGTGACATGTTCACCCCCCTTTTTTGCTATATTTTGTATCTATGAAATGCAGATTGTTGCCATGGTTACACCCAAAAGGGATTATATATAACCCTTATGACCATTAGAAATAAAATCTATGGAAGATTCTCTTTCTATAAGTATATACATGCATATCACACATATAAAGCCTTCTTTGTTAGACAGGAGGGGAAAGAGGGTGTTTAAAAATTATGAGTGTCAGTTTTAACTTTTTTTCCTAACTGTGTATTGCTACCTAATTTATCAAGAATAGTTGTTATGTCCCGTATTCCTTCAGACTTTTTTTCCAATAACAAATTTGACAAATTTATCTTGTTTATTATTATTCCATTTTATAACTTGTTTCTCGACGGTTTTCACATTGTTGATATTAGTATGTGGTTGTAATTCCAGAGTAAACTTAAGGTTACAGTGGACATCTGATAGGATAGGATTAAATTCTTCTACTTCGAAATTCTCTGTCATTTGAAAAAGATCAGAACTAAGTATTAGATAATCAACAACACTAACGTAATTACAAGTTATTTTTCCTACTGTTTTGTCATTACCTTTTCTTGAATTTGCAATATATATGTAGGAATCTAAAGTGCGATGGTACTCTAAAGTACGATAGTCACGCTAAAGTGCGATGGTCTATCTGTACGCTAAAGTACGATGGTGTCTTACGCTAAAGTGCGATGGTTGTTTGTTTGCTAAATGACGGAGGTATATCAAGCTAAAGTGCGACGGACCAATGGGATAAGGTTCGAGGGATGCTGATTTTCAATAAAAGTTACAATATTTGAAGGGAATCGTAAAGTAAACTGCAATATAAACAATTATTTTAATGCATCTGTTCACTTAAAAAAAAAAGAAAACAGGAGGTTTATGCGAATGACCATTTTGTATCTAAAAAGTAAAATGGTCGACTGCATAATACAAGTTTTTCTTCGAGCTACCGAGAGAAAAGAAAACATTTGCCACAGACGACAAAGTACGATTAGGTTTAAGTTAATTAAGTCATTGTTGACATTTCAAATTAGTTTAAAGTTGTTAATCAAATATTTGTAATTTATCTTCCGGCGTGTTCATTTTTAGTATGTATAAACGACTGTAACGTCATAATCCAACTACATTTCTTACGTCTATACTTTCGCGGACCATCGGTCTTTAGCGTATGGAGGCATCGCACTTTAGCGTATACCATCGCACTTTAGCGTGACCATCGCACTTCAGGCTTTTAGCGTCCACATCGGACTTTAGAGTCTTACATATATATTCATTTTTTTACACAAATCTAGAAGTCGGTGATCATACGTATTTGGTCGACATGCACATTTGCTATATCTTTGCAAGGAAATATTGCTTTTAAGAGCCCAGAGTTTGTGTGACTTGAAAAGTAGTCCATCTACACATGAAATATCATCTCGGAATGTCCAGTAAGGAGTCATAATCTTTACTAATTCTGACTTGTCTAGCGGCCATCCTTCGATAACTGTTTTTGTTAATTCTTTGAGTTCAAAATCTTCGGCTGTTGACTTTTGAAATCTATCATACATCTGTTGTGAGATTGGCAAATACGCTAATAAAGTTAATTCGTTAACTGTTAAATCAGGAACCAAGTCTTCTTTGGTTTCCTGCAGGTAATTTCGACTCAAGTGATCTGCTAGAAACATTAGTTTTCATTGCTTGTATTGTACATTGAGATCGTACTTTTGTAATGACAAAAGTAGACGTTGCAATCTTGGCGGAGTTTGGTATAGCGGCTTTTTAAATATCGCTTGTAACGGCTTGTGGTCTGTTTCAACAAGTACCTTTCGTCCAAAAATATATTGGTGGAACTTTTCACAACCATACACTATTGCTAGTGTTTCCTTTTCTATTTGTGCATATCTCTGCTGACTTATTGTCATAGCTCTCGACGCGTACGCAATCGGTTTTCCTTCTTGAAGAATCACTGCACCCAATCCCTTTTGACTTGCATCAACTGAAAGAGTTAATGGTAATTTTGGATCAAAGTATTTAAGTACTGGCGATTTCGTGGCCATATGTTTCAGCTTTTGGAAGCTTGTTTGTTGTTGCTCGTTTCAATGCCATGCAGAAGAAGTTGCCTTAGTGGTGCGCTAACTTCTGACATATTCGGTATGAACTTGGTAAGATAGTTTATAAATCCTAGAAACGTTAACAACTCGCTTTTGTTTTCAGGCGGATTCATAGCTTCTACAGCTCTAACTTTTTCTTGATCAGGTTTCACTCCTTCAGATGTAAGTAAGTGTCCAACATACGATATTTGATTTCTTCTGAATTCACATTTCTCAGTACTCAATTTTAGATTGTTTTCTCTTACTCTATCTAAAACTTTTTTAAGTCGTTCGTTGTGTTCTTGTAAATCTTTTGAGATATATATATAGGTGGTAGAAATATAATAGGACCAAAGTTTTTATTTATATGTTTGACCTTTGACCCCAAGCATCTGCATGGTATTCATGAATATATACATTTTTTCTGTCAACATTTCAGTTTACCATTAAGAATACTTAAAGACTCAGCAATATAACTACCACAGCACACCTCATACACATAATGAACAGAATGATTTAAAAAATTACCTATTTTTGATAGCGTATGATTATTGTACATACAAATCTTAGTTCGCACAGGAAAATATGGGAAATTGAACTAGTTAGCACAATACATTGAAAAACGAAATATTCATTTACTTATGGTCTTCGAAAATTTTAGTTCAAACAAAACCCCATTTGTAAATAAGTTGATTTTAATCGGATTAAAATTTATTTCATTCAGTGTTAATGCTTCAAGTTTGTCAGTACTAAATCCAAGCAAGGCCGTTATTTACTAGCCTCTTTTAAAGGTGAGGCAAAATATATTAGACGAGCGAAACGAGAGCGAGGCAAAAAAAAAATGGCGAGGGGTCTGGCGGTCGGCCCCCAGAAGCTCTGAAAAAATACGCAAAATCGTGCTTTTGAGCTCTTCCCTGACTCTTTCTTACTCTGAAAAGCAATTAATTTATAGCTATATTTTTCGACAATATAGATAAATTCATTGCAATTTAAGACTTTTAGGTTTAAGGGGACAACATCAGAAGACCAATATGTAGAATAAAGCAAAAATCTTTATGACTGAATTAAAGTATAGTGAAAGTGTAGTATTATACCTTGACACTAGGGACCATATTGGCCTTATTTTATGGTATTAATGATTCTTTAATTGTTGAAGACTCTCCAGCGACTATCAAGATGAACAGGAATTAAAACCCTGAACATTTATAAATTGTAGTTTTTTATGCTTTGACTATGTGTGCGATTAAGTCCCGTACACGTTTCCTCCATTTCCCTTTATTTTCTTCTGGACACGACTTAATGCAAGTTTAATCTTTCAATGTAAGAGGCCATATGACAAAACACAAAAAAGAGAGCCAGGTTTATATTGTTTAATGTTAAAGTTCAATTCTTCATGAAGAAACGAAACATTTTTCTGTGTTCAGTAGCATCATATCTTCTTTAAATATTTTTTCGCTTAATGTCTGGACATCGGTGGACATGCAAAATTGCGAAACCAGACATTTACAAATAAAAAAATACACTTAGACTATAGTCATAAAGTAGGATAATAAATGAACAAAAGACAAATCCTAGTACAGATAAGACACATAATTCAATCAAAAGACAATCGACACTGACAACTAAAAGTAAATCAGAAACATGGATCACGTAAAACATGCCAGTACGACTTCAGGGAGTAAAAGGAGCTTACTGTTTGCAATACGTTTACTGTGAAAACAATGGGGGAAAGGGGAGTTTCCAACATGATGCATTTGCCTATTTCATATTTCATGATTTTCAGAATGAAGTTGATAATTAATGGTTCACTTTTATAATACTGTCATTCTTTCATTTCATTTGTCTTGTTTTAGTTTGTTTTTTTGTTTTTTTTCTCTCTTTATAAGTATGTTTACTACGTGATAGTAAGTATAAATTTTAGTGCAATAAATAACTTAATAAGTACGAAATATACTTTGATTAATTTTTTTTACTAGGAAAAACAGTAAAAGGGCTGAAAGACTTTAAGTTAAGTCGTCGAACAATTTATTTTTTATCTACGATCTCGACAACATCATAAAATTTAAACTTAGAATTTTATCAATGTCAAAAATCTGTTCTGCTCTAGATGTGAACCATGCATTGTTCTGTTCATGTGCAACCTTCATATCCAATGTGCTCGATTTCTCATAGTTAACTATGAATTACTTTTATCAATATGTAATTGAAAAAAGGTTTTCCAACGTCTCAAGTGTGGTCGTTAGTGTCATTTTCGTCAGGAAATGTTTGGAGATGTGTCGAATTGTATTACGAGATCTTTTCATCTCAAGAAAACGTTAGGTAACAATACAAGATTTATCGAATTACATATTAATACGTCCGGTGTGTATTTTTCACTTTATCTTACATCTTTATCGCCAGAGACGCTTTTAAAAAGGATGAATAAAGGTCACAATTCTGTCATCTAAAATAAAAACGCCTTTAATGTATAGCGCACCTTTGAAAATTATTAATTTAAAGAATTGTTTATCCATAATGTAATGGTGCCAATACGCACTTCTTCTATAAAAATCTATATTTAAAGCTTGATATATACCTTTTTCCAAATTTTAGGTAACACTAATAACTTTTTAAGATTATCAATAGTGCAAGTATTGCGAATTAGATGTGGGAATATATTTGTCAGATTTGTTTTGTCAGCTTATAAAGTGGTACATGTATTTTATTTCCATTAAAAAAAAACAATTTCATTCTCACAAATTCGGTAACAATCGGTGCGACAAAGTATATAGTTTGTATATAATTGCCGTTATATCTTTGCCCTCCTTAGCGATATTTAAAATGTATTTTTCTATTCCAAAATAATAGCTATCGCGTGTATCAAATTATGGTACTCCTGAAAATATTGTCCGTATTAACTGTAGAACGGTTATATGTAATGCTTACTCACTTCCTTCGGTCAATGTTACTTTTTTTTATCTTTCAAAAATCGAAATTACAAGTACTGTTCATAATGTTGTACTATATCAAAGAATTTATGATGACAACAAGTTTAGACTGGCTGTTGCAGTTATTCAGTTCATCAATTGTCATAATTATATAGCACATTTTTATTCTTTTATTTGATAAATAAACATTAGAATAGACCATACAAAGAAAATAAACTCACCATAGATACCAGGATTAAGTTTTGTATTTACTCTAGACGCACGTTTCGTCTACAAAAGACTCATCAGTGACGCTCGAATTCAAAAACGTTAAAAAGGCCAAATAAAGTACGAAGTTGAAGCATCTCCGCGAGTATTGTCCGTGTAGTTTGTTTTAAGACCAGACACAAGTTGGTTCCTTTTTCCTTTTTCCTTTTTCGATATTCAAATTTTGAAAAATATTACAAGTCCAAACTAAAAATTTGTTTTCCTTCAAAAATTTTTTTCCTCAGAATTTTTTTTTCCTCAAATTTTTTTTTCCTCAAATTTTTTTTTTTCCTCAAATTTTTTTTTCCTCAAAATTTTTTTTTCCTCAATTTTTTTTTTCTCAAATTTTTTTTCCTCAAAATTTTTTTTCCTCAAATTCTTTTTTCCTCAAAAAGTTTTTCAAATTTTTTTTTCGTTTCCTTATTCGGTTTCTTTTTCCTTATTCGGTTTTCATTTCCTTATACAGTTTCTATTTACTTATTCGATTTCCATTTCCTTATTCGATTTTCATTTCCTTATTCGGTTTCTTTTTCCTTTTTCAATGTTTATTTCCTTTTTCAGTTTCTATTTCCTTATTCGGTTTCTATTTCCTAATTGGATTTTCATTTCCTTATTCGATTTCCATTTCCTTATTCGATTTCCATTTCCTTATTCGGTTTCTATTTCCTTATTGGGTTTCTATTTCCTTATTGGGTTTCTATTTCCTTATTGGATTTTCGTTTCCTTATTCGATTTCCATTTCCTTATTCGATTTCCATTTCCTAATTCGGTTTCTTTTTCCTTTTTCAATCTTCATTTCCTTTTTCGGTTTCGATTTCCTTATTCGGTTTCTATTTCCTTATTCAGTTTCCATTTCCTTATTGGATTTTCATTTCTTTATTGGATTTTCATTTCCTTATTCGGTTTCTTTTCCTTATTCGGTTTCTATTTCCTTATTCAGTTTTCATTTCCTTATTGGATTTTCATTTCCTTATTCGATTTCCTTTTTCGATATTCAAATTTTGAAAAATATTACAAGTCCAAACTGAATTTTTTTTTTCCTTCAAAATTTTTTTCCTCAAATATTTTTTTCCTCAAAAAGTTTTTCAAATTTTTTTTTTCGTTTCCTTATTCGGTTTCTTTTTCCATATTCGATTTTCATTTCCTTATTCGGTGTCTATTTCCTTATTCGATTTCCATTTCCTGATTCGATTTTCATTTCCTTATTCGGTTTCTTTTTCCTTTTTCAATATTCATTTCCTTTTTCGGTTTCTATTTCCTTATTCGGTTTCTATTTCCTTATTGGATTTTCATTTGCTTATTCGATTTCCATTTCCTTATTCGATTTCTGTTTCCTTATTCGGTTTCTATTTCCATATTCGGTTTCTATTTCCTTAGGTAGCACTCCACAGTTAAAAAATAAAATTAAAAATGAGCCACAAAATGTTTTATCATCTCCTATTCCTGGATTTCTAATACATTAACGTAACTGTTTGTGTTGTACATGTGCATATGTATGTAATCAGTATCTTCCATAGATTTGATTTTCAAAAGTGAAAAGGGTGAAAATTAATTCCTTTTATGTGTATCCATGGCAACATTCTGCCATAAAATCCATAAAAGTCCATAAAATATACGGATAAACAGTTCGTAGATATATAAAGCCGTTAAAGTTCTTTATAATAATAAACAGATAAATATTCTTGCACATGTCGGGTTCTGTCTGGAATTAAGTTGTCTCATCGCAGATACGAACAGTTTGAACGGTAAAATGTTCATAATTTCTTTATAACATAAGAAAAGATATTAAAACAGTTCATGGCTGATGTAAATACAAAATTTGTAATGTTTTAAATGTAACTCACGCTGTGGTTAGCCATGAATTGTTCCTTTGGACAACCAGTTGACGGTGGCCGCTTACCGGAAGAAGAAGAAGAACGTGTGACTGTCCGCTGAATGTTCCTTGTAGTTGTGCACATGACCCGCTGAGCAGTTTTCGTTATTCAGAGAAAGGGGAAAGTAACATGGATTCCTACACTGTCCTGTATAAAACTCCTAAAACTGGCGCACATTAAGCGATGTACTCAATGGAACGTTAGCAATATAAAATGATGATCACTTGACGAATAAATGAGGAATGAGTTCCAGAACAACATGTAAGACTAACATTAAAGTATATCCGACTAAAACTGACGTTCGGTCTTTACTACATCTTCATCCCCAAAAGCTCGCTATATTTTTCCTTTTTTGTCTTTTGTTCGAGCCTGTATATTGACCTCTAGATATCTTTCAATTACATCCAGTTTGGTGTGTGTTGATGTTTGATAGTTGAAAATATAAGGAAATAGTAACCGAATAAGGAAATGAAAATTTAATGAGGAAAAAGAAATCAAATAAGGAAACAGAAACCGAATAAGGAAAAAGAAACCGAATAAGGAAATAGAAACCGAATAAGGAAATAGAAACCGAATAAGGAAACAGAAATCGAATAAGGAAATGGAAATCGAATAAGGAAATGAAAATCGAATAAGGAAATAGAAACCGAATAAGGGAATAAAAACCGAAAAAGGAAATGAATATTGAAAAAGGAAAAAGAAACCGAATAAGGAAATGAAAATCGAATCAGGAAATGGAATTCTAATAAGGAAATAGACATCCAATAAGGAAATGAAAATCGAGTAAGGAAAAAGAAACCGAATAAGGAAATGATAATCGAAAAAGGAAAAAGAAAACGAATAAGGAAACGAAAAAAAAATTGAAAAACTTATTGAGGAAAAAAAAACTGAGGAAAAAAATTTTGAAGAAAAAAAAATTTGAGGAAAAAAAAAATTGGGGGAAAAAAATTTTGAGGAAAAAAAATTTTGAGAAAAAAAAATTTGAGGAAAAAAATTTTGAGGAAAAAAAAATTTTGAGGAAAAAAATTTTGAGGAAAAAAAAATTTTGAGGAAAAAAAAATTTGAGGAAAAAAAATATTTTGAAGGAAAAACAAATTTCAGTTTGGACTTGTAATATTTTTCAAAATTTGAATATCGAAAAAGGAAATGGAAACCGAATAAGGAAATGAAAATCCAATAAGGAAATGAAAATCCAATTAGGAAATGGAAACTGACTAAGGAAATAGAAACCGAATAAGGAAAAAGTAACCGAATAAGGAAATGAAAATCCAATAAGGAAATGAAAATCCAATAAGGAAATGGAAACTGAATAAGGAAATAGAAACCGAATAAGGAAAAAGTAACCGAATAAGGAAATGAAAATCCAATAAGGAAATGAAAATCCAATAAGGAAATGGAAACTGAATAAGGAAATAGAAACCGAATAAGGAAAAAGTAACCGAATAAGGAAATGAAAATCCAATAAGGAAATGGAAACTGAATAAGGAAATCGAAACCGAATAAGGAAATAGAAACCGAAAAAGGAAATGAAACCGAATAAGGAAATGAAAAACGAATAAGGAAATGGCAATCGAATCAGGAAATAAACTGTATAGGTAGCAATACACAGTTAGAAGTTTAGTTTCGCATTATGGCCCCTGTGAATTTTTTAAATATGAAAGTTTTTGTACAATAAAATTGATTTTTAGATAATTGAAGAATAATATAGCCTTCTTAGTGGGTTTATATGAACATTTTGATTATTTTTAACATGTTTTATAGGCCATTTATATGATTGACAGTCCGTATTTTCCTATCCGTACCGTTCATAGGTCCATAAATTATTGTAGTGTTTATCAACAAAGATTTTGCGCTCGATCTTTTCAATTCAATTTTATGGAAAAACGAGCAGATAAGCATATGATTTTTTTTGGACCACTTGATAGATATAAACCTATGGATTCAGGAAAGGTATCACTGTAATTGATTGAAATTTTCCTTTAGACCAAATGTTGGAGACTTTTGTGACATGTTCACCCCCTTTTTTGCTATATTTTGTATCCAAGAAATGCAGATTGTTGCTATGGTTACACCCAAGAGGGATTATATTTCACCCTTATGACCATTAGAAATGAAATCTATGGAAGATTCTCTTTCTATAAGTATATACATGCATAACACACATATAAAGCCTTCTTTGTTAGACAGGAGGGGAAAGAGGATGTTTAAAAATTATGAGTGTCAATTTTAAGTTTTTTTCCTAACTGTGTATTGCTACCTTATGGCATTTGGCAAAGCAAAGAATTGCTTTTTTTAAGACAAATCATACCACAAATCTATTGATAATTAGGTTATAGATACAATGCTGAGGGAGAAACAACCTTTAGAATGACAATATATGTTAGTTTTGTTGTTTATTGTCCTTAGCAACCAATATAGACATTTTGACACAAAGACTTGGTTCCGTCATAAATTGATACTTTATTGGCTACCCCTTGGAAAAGAAGATTGCGCGTTATGTAGAAACCTTAGAAGGGAATGCTTTATATTTTTTCATGCGACTAAATCAAATTTATTATTTTAGCAAGTATAAAGTCACAATTTAGCATGAATTAAGCCTAATTTTTTTCCCGCTGTTATAAATGAATTCAGTATTTACTAAATTTTAACCAAGGCTTTGGTATGGTAATACACAACAAAATTGACATTATAGAGCTTTAAAATAGCTTTAACTTGTATAATTTGTCTACTGTTAAGGTTAATTTAAGTTATTAAACTAGAAAAGACAGGCTTAGAAGGTATAGTTTTAGAAATTTGACAAAAAAAGTAGAAAATGCACTTTGACATGGCATGTTTCATAAAATCACTTTTTTGTTGCATTTCAGTGTCAACTGCTAACCTTCATAAAATATTTATTTCTGAACCGATTTTCAAAACTAGCAGGCCAATTTGCTCGTTTTAGCTAGTAGAAAACAGAAATCCATTTAAAGTGGAATTGGGAAAAAAATTGTTAATCCTTAAGGTAGCAATACACAGTTAGAAGTTTAGTTTCGCATTATGGCCCCTGTGAATTTTTTAAATATGAAAGTTTTTGTACAATAAAATTGATTTTTAGATAATTGAAGAATAATATAGCCTTCTTAGTGGGTTTATATGAACATTTTGATTATTTTTAACATGTTTTATAGGCCATTTATATGATTGACAGTCCGTATTTTCCTATCCGTACCGTTCATAGGTCCATAAATTATTGTAGTGTTTATCAACAAAGATTTTGCGCTCGATCTTTTCAATTCAATTTTATGGAAAAACGAGCAGATAAGCATATGATTTTTTTTGGACCACTTGATAGATATAAACCTATGGATTCAGGAAAGGTATCACTGTAATTGATTGAAATTTTCCTTTAGACCAAATGTTGGAGACTTTTGTGACATGTTCACCCCCCTTTTTTGCTATATTTTGTATCCAAGAAATGCAGATTGTTGCTATGGTTACACCCAAGAGGGATTATATTTCACCCTTATGACCATTAGAAATGAAATCTATGGAAGATTCTCTTTCTATAAGTATATACATGCATAACACACATATAAAGCCTTCTTTGTTAGACAGGAGGGGAAAGAGGATGTTTAAAAATTATGAGTGTCAATTTTAAGTTTTTTTCCTAACTGTGTATTGCTACCATAAGTAAATGAAAATCGAATAAGGAAAAAGAAACCGAATAAGGAAACGAAAATCCAATAAGGAAATAGAAACCCAATAAGGAAATAGAAACCGAATAAGGAAATAGAAACCGAAAAAGGAAATGAATATTGAAAAAGGAAAAAAGAAACCAAATAAGGAAATGGAAATCAAATAAGGAAATGATAATCGAATAAGGAAATGAAAATCCAATAAGGAAATAGAAACCGAATAAGGAAATAGAAACCGAAAAAGGAAATAAACATTGAAAAAGGAAAAAGAAACCGAATAAGGAAATGAAAATCAAATAAGGAAATGGAAATCGAATAAGGAAATAGGAACTGTATAAGGAAATGAAATCGAATAAGGAAAAATAAACCGAATGAGGAAACGAAAAAAAAATAATTGAAAAACTTTTTGAGGAAAAAAAATTTTAGGAAAAAAAAAATTTTGAGGAAAAAAAATTTGAGGAAAACAATTTTGAAGGAGAAAAAAATTCAGTTTGGACTTGTAATATTTTTCAAAATTTGAATATCGAAAAAGGAAATGGAAACCGAATAAGGAAATGAAAATCCAATAAGGAAATGAAAATCCAATAAGGAAATGAAAATCCAATAAGGAAATGGAAACTGAATAAGGAAATAGAAATCGAATAAGGAAAAAGAAACCGAATAAGGAAATGAAAATCCAATAAGGAAATGAAAATCCAATAAGGAAATGGAAACTGAATAAGGAAATAGAAACCAAATAAGGAAATAGAAACCGAAAAAGGAAATGAATATTGAAAAATGAAAAAGAAACCGAATAAGAAATGGAAATCGAATAAGGAAATGGAAATCGAATCAGGAAACGAAAATCCAATAAGGAAATAGAAACCCAATAAGGAAATAGAAACCCAATAAGGAAATAGAAACCCAATAAGGAAATAGAAACCGAAAAAGGAAATGAACATTGAAAAAGGAAAAAGAAACCGAATAAGGAAATGGAAATTAAATAAGGAAATGGAAATCGAATAAGGAAATGAAAATCCAATAAGGAAATAGAAACCGAATAAGGAAATAGAAACCCAAAAAGGAAATGAACATTGAAAAAGGAAAAAGAAACCAAATAAGGAAATGAAAATCGAATAAGGAAATGGAAATCGAATAAGGAAATAGAAACTGTATAAGGAAATGAAAATCGAATAAGGAAAAAGAAACCGAATAAGGAAACGAAAAAAAATTTGAAAAACTTTTTGAGGAAAAAAAAATTTGAGGAAAAAATATTTTTAGGAAAAAAAATTTGTGAAAAAAAATTTTGAGGAAAAAAAATTTTTGAGGAAAAAAAATTTTGAGGAGAAAAAAAAATTTGAGGAAAAAAAAATTTGAGAAAAAAAAAATTTGAGGAAAAAAAAATTTTGAGGAAAAAAATTTTGAAGGAAAAAAAATTTCAGTTTGGACTTGTAATATTTTTTAAAATTTGAATATCGAAAAAGGAAATGGAAACCGAATAAGGAAATGAAAATCCAATAAGGAACTGAAAATCCGATAAGGAAATGGAAACTGAATAAGGAAATAGAAACCGAATAAGGAAAAAGTAGCCGAATAAGGAAATGAAAATCCAATAAGGAAATGAAAATCCAATAAGGAAATGGAAACTGAATGAGGAAATAGAAACCGAATAAGGAAAATAGAAACCGAAAAAGGAAATGAATATTGAAAAAGGAAAAAGAAACCGAATTAGGAAATGGAAATCGAATAAGAATGGAATGGAAATCGAATAAGGAAACGAAAATCCAATAAGGAAATAGAAACCCAATAAGGAAATAGAAACCCAATAAGGAAATAGAAACCCAATAAGGAAATAGAAACCCAATAAGGAAATAGAAACCGAAAAAGGAAATGAACATTGAAAAAGGAAAAAGAAACCGAATAAGGAAATGGAAATTGAATAAGGAAATGGAAATCGAATAAGGAAAAGAACATCCAATCAGGAAATAGAAACAGAAAAAGGAAATGAACATTGAAAAAGGAAAAAGAAACCGAATAAGGAAATGGAAATTGAATAAGGAAATGGAAATCGAATAAGGAAAAGAACATCCAATCAGGAAATAGAAACCGAAAAAGGAAATGAACATTGAAAAAGGAAAAAGAAACCGAATAAGGAAATGAAAATCGAATAAGGAAATGGAAATCGAATAAGGAAATCGAAACTGTATAGGGAAATGAAAATCGAATAAGGAAAAAGAAACCGAATAAGGAAACGAAAAAAAAATTTGAAAAAACTTTTTGAGGAAAAAAAAAATTTGAGGAAAAAAAAATTTGAGGAAAAAATATTTTTAGGAAAAAAAATTTGAGAAAAAAAAAATTTTGAGGAAAAAAAATTTTGAGGAAAAAAAAAATTTGAGGAAAAAAAATTTTTGAGGAAAAAAAATTTTGAGGAAAAAAAAAATTTGAGGAAAAAAATTTTGAGGAAATAAAAATTCTGAGGAAAAAAAATTTTGAAGGAAAAATTTTTTTTAGTTTGGACTTGTAATATTTTTTAAAATTTGAATATCGAAAAAGGAAAAAGGAAAAAGGAACCAACTTGTGTCTGGTTGTTTTAAGCTAGTAACATAAAATGTATTCCTCAGTTGTTTTGGATCATTATTGCCTAAAAAAACGTTGATGATCTTTATGTCATACAATTACAACTGTCTTGTTTTTGGGTCAGCATTGCCGGCCAAAACGTTTTATAATCTGTATGTCATACAATTACAACTGTCTCGTTTTGGATAAACTCATCATAGAAACCAGGACTAAATTTTGTATATACGCCAGACGCGCGTTTCGTCTACAAAAGAAACATCAGTGACGCTCGAATCCAAAAAAGTTACAAAGGCCAAATAAAGTACGAAGTTGAAGAGCATTGGAGACCAAACTTTCTAAAAGTTTTGCCATATACAGATTAGGTAGTCTATGTGTTAGCATTTCCTGCCAAAACGTTTTATGATCTTTATGTCATACAATTATAACTGTCTTGTTTTGGGTCAGCATTGCCTGACAAAACGTTTACTGGTATATGATCTTTAGTAATTAAATGATATGCTTTTGCTTTGGGTCAGTATTGCCTGCCAACACGTTTATGAACTTTTTTCGTAGAATTACAACTTTTTGTTTTGGGTCAGAATTGCTTGTAATTTTTTTAATAGTTAGTAAATGATCTTCAGTTGTAATATATTATGCTTGTCTTTGTGTCAGTTTTGCTTGCCAAAACGTTTATTATCTTTATTTCATTTAATTACGACTATACTTTGTTTTGAGTTAGCATTGTCTGCCAAGAAATAAATGACCTTTTTTTTGTCAGTTTAGTTTTATTACATATAGCAAATCAAGCTCATGCTCTGGGTTGTGTATACCTAGTATGTTTAAGGTATCTAGCCGTCTGTCTTAAAAACAATTGTATTTGCTATTTTAAAATTAAGCTGAATAAAATAATTCAAGACAGAAGAGAAGACAATTCTGTTTTAATCGTTTATTACTAAGACTTAAAAAGGAGTGAGCTATGTATACTGTAAATTTATGATGACGATAAATTGTTGCAATTAGATAACTTGTTTATATGTGCAGACAAATTTTACTTTTGACCAGTGCATGATTGAATTACATCTTTCTTATTGGTCAATTGTCTTGTGTGGTCAACGCGAGTTCACGTGTAAGTGCGTTGTGGTCACTACCTTTTATCATCAGCATTTGATGTGTTAACTTGTAATTCTTATCAAACAATTTGTGACAAATTCCCACCCACATACCTCCTTTAATGTTATCTTTAAAAGTAGATATATATATATATATATAGACATAAGCCCAGGTGGTCGTATGGTCTAGCGGGACGGCTACAGTGCAGGCGATTTGGTGTCACGATATCTCAGTAGCATGGGTTCGAATCCCGGCGAGGGAAGAACAAAAAATTTGCGAAAGCAAATTTACAGATCTAACATTGTTGGGTTGATGTTTAGACGAGTTGTATCTACATAATGTACACAGCCATGTATCACCATCATTGCTGGTGATCCGATGGATAAATCTGTTGTAGAGTTGTCACTGACTCAGACGTACTTATAAATATAATTATTTTCTGTGACTGTATCTTACATTAATTTGTAGGATCCTTTACTATAGATAATTGAGCTGATCTGTAACAATAACATCTCCATGCCTTATGTATCATGTACTGTAGTACGCCGCTAGATGAAAACTGACGAGGAAAGGTAACACACGGCCACCGAAAGATTTATTTTTGTGAAGCCCAGGTGGTCGTGTGGTCTAGCGGGACGGCTACAGTGCAGGCGATTTGGTGTCACGATATCTCAGTAGCATCGGTTCGAATCCCGGCGAGGGAAGAACAAAAAATTTGCGAAAGCAAATTGACAGATCTAACAGTGTTGGGTTGATGTTTAGACGAGTTGTATATACATAATGTACACAGCCATGTATCACCATCATTGCTGGTGATCCGATGGATAAATCTGTTGTAGAGTTGTCACTGACTCAGACGTACCTATAAATATAATTATTTTCTGTGACTGTATCTTACATTAATTTGTAGGATCCTTTACTATAGATAATTGAGCTGATCTGTAACAATAACATCTCCATGCCTTATATATCATGTACTGTAGTATGCGGCTAGATTAAAACTGACGAGGAAAGGTAACACACGGGCACCGAAAGATTTATTTTTGTGAAGCCCAGGTGGTCGTGTGGTCTAGTGGGACGGTTACAGTGCAGGCGATTTGGTGTCACGATATCTCAGTAGCATGGGTTCGAATCCCGGCGAGGGAAGAACAAAAAATTTTCGAAAGCAAATTTACAGATCTAACATTGTTGGGTTGATATTTAGACGAGTTGTATATATATATATATATGTATATATGTTTATTTGTGGGTCAGATTTTTCTCCCCATCTTTGCTATTTTTGTCAGTTATACAATCCATATGATAATTTTATGATTTTAAATAAATGATCTTTTTCGTCAGTTTAGTTTTTATATCATATAGCAAATTAAGCTCAAACTCTGGCCTGTGTATACAAAGTTTGTTATGGTATCTAGCTGTTCATCTTAAAGCTTTCTAAGTGTATGTTGTTCATACAGTAAAAGATCCACCTACTGGAAAACCGGATTTGCGTTTGTATTTTAAGATAAGATGCCTCAACGAAATTATATATCAATACTAATAAATGTATAATACCGTCATTCCACAAAATTTAATGTTTGCCTTAAACAGAAAACCTGTAACATTTACATTAAATAATAAACAAATAATGGAAAAACAAATTCAGCGTGATTAAGATAACTGTTATTCTATTGAAGTGGCTACCTTATGTTTCCATTGATTCATGCACATAACCTGTTTAATGTAAAATGTTTATGAAATGAATTTATCATATGTGATTTTATTTTACTTTTTATTATACAAGTATTATTTGGTCTGTTCTTTTATACCTCAACTTGTTTCTAATTCTATTAAAACCGAGACGTTTGGTGGCTCATTATACGAACTAATTTTTTAACCTCATATTGTATTTATCGTGTTAAGTAGAAAAATGATGACAAGTATCAGCATTATCCAGCAAATGAGGATTGGATAAATAATTATAAAAAAAACAAAAAACTTACCACAAAAAGGGATATATCCAGCACGAGGTAACTTGGTTGGTTTTTTTTTCTATTTTACTCTTCGACAACGGCAGGTATTACCTGTGTTACATGGATAATTTAAATGACCACATGATGAAAAACCTTCTGTTTAGTTTTTTTCTATTTATCACCGTAGTTATTGTGTCATGCGAGTAAATGATTTTAGGGGGTCTTTGTCGTGAATATTAGGAATATTTGTAAACATCAGTAAACATTTCAAATGTAGCATTGTTTAAGTCTGCTTTCAACTAGCTGTCAGTAATAACAAATACTCTCAGTGTCTCTTGCTGTAGCGATGTATATGTACCTATTCACGTCCTCTTTGTGTTTTTGTTAGATGTATTTCTGCTTTGTATGTCAATCTGATGAATTTAGCCTTTTTCAACTGATTTTTATAGTTTGTTCTTATTTTGGACTGTTACAATTCTCTCTCTGCAGGTTAGGGGAGGGTTTGTGCCTTTAAACTAGTTTTATACCGCCACATTATGTATATGCCTGTGCCAAGTCAGGAGCTTGTAGTTCAGAGGTTGTCGTTTGGTGTTGTGTAAAGCATGCTACACCGAGTAACAAGTGATTATTATGCTTCAAATTTTCATTATCAATGTTTTGTTCAATTTGAGGTAGAATTTTTTCATCGGGTTATCGGTATTCCTCTGAGTGATAACTTTTCCCCTGGGTGTTGAAACTTGTAAAAACCTACATCATTCAATTTCAGATAAAGGTAAAATTGAGAAGGGAAAGAGCGATTGTCGAAGAGATAACAACCTGACAAAGAGCAGAAAACCTCTGAAGGCCACCAATGGGTCTGTTACACTGCAATTATAGGCACGTATGATACATTTGTACATGTATTCTCTCTATTTACAATTCAAATTTTTCTGATTTGATCAAATTAAAATATCCTCTTGAACAGGAGATTTAAAAAAAAACAAGAACGCAGCTTCATTTGTCATATATATGTTTAGACGTTTACGTTGAATTTGACTGCAACGGAAGTCTTAGTATCAAATTTAAAGACTAATAAGACGATTTAAAATTTTGAATTTTTCATTTCCTCACTTTTGTAGAATTTTACCAAATTAAATCGCTTATTGAATATTTAGACTTTGTACATATAACCATCATCGGTGTCTGAGTAAAAATCGTTTAGCAAGTTCTCAGCCTTTTTTTTTTTTTTTTTTTAAATCTTTGGAAGGAAAAAACATATAAACTTCACCAAGTAATACAGGATCGTCTCAAGTTATATATTTTGTGTGATTGTATATCTTGTTTTTTGTAGTTTTCCATTTATTTGATTTTGTATTATGATGTTCCGTTGCAGGGGTCGTATGACTCTTTGCATGGTATTATGTTTTAAATAGTTTGTATCGTGTTGTTTTCCTTGTATTTGTATTTATATTTCTATTATTTGTTTTTTTTAATTCTGGAAAGTGTGCATACATGTTTAACCCTGCCGCAATTTTGCGCCTGTCCCGATTCAGGAGCCTCTGGCCTTTGTTAGTCTTGTATGATTTTTAATTTAAGTTTCTTGTGTATAATTCGGAGTTTAGTATGACGTCCATTATCACTGTACTAGTATACATACTTTTTAAGGGGCAAGCCTATGGGTGCAGGAGTTTCTCGCTACATTGAAGCCCCACTGGTGGCCTTCGGCTGTTGTCTGCTTTATTGTCGCTTTGACACATTCCCCATTTCCTATCAACTGGAAAATATATTTCTAGGCGTTTTTGTCAGATTTGTGTGTGTTATTTTTGGCTTTATTTAATCATTTGTGTTGAATATTCATGAATTTTTTTTATACATTTTGATTCTTTGGTAACAAATATTGTAAAGTTAACCAATTGTGTATGTTGCTCACACAATTGTTTACAAAATGTTACTATTAACAACTGTCGTGAAAGCGGGAAGTTTTGTCAGCTATAAAATCAAGTTTTGGCCACCATTTTCTTCAAACAATTCCAGAAAGTCATAAATTTGATCATTAGTTTAATGTTTTTCCCAAAGTTGATAAAGACAAGCGTTAAGTTTTAACAGGTATATGGAATATCCCTGTTTATTTTACCTTTAAGTTCAGTATTTGTGTTAAAAAAAGAATGTTATAGAATCGTATACCATACACTATTTGTCTTTAACCATGCATCATACACTATTTCTCCATACACCATGCATCAAACTCTCTTAAAACCATACACGTTTTATCTGGAAGATTACATCTTACAATGAATGACTGTAAAATACTACTTATTTATGCAGGATGGGTCCTACTTCCAAAACGAATATCCATATTAGTGAAAACATTTAAAAAACATATCAGCAGAACATGAAAAGTCGTTATGTTTCTTACAAAAAATTGTGAAAGGGAAGCGTTGTTACGTTTGTTAATACATTGTGAGAAAAAAAGGGAAAAAATGGAACAAAGGTGCATACTAGAAAAAAAATGAGGTTGAATTTTTGTTGAAAGCAAGATAAGTGGGATAAATTGTTTTTTTTTATATTTCTCTATTCATTACAGAGAACATGTCAATCAAATATCGTCAATAATTGTTAAAAACACCTCTAGAAACGTAAATGGACGTTTCACAGCTACAAAGAATTTTGCAATGAAATCGTTGGTAAACGAAACAGGATTTTGTTGATTGTTGAGTGCAATAGACATGTGCATCATGTGAAACGTGATCTGTCGTCTAGTCTAGAGGACCTCAGATTAATCAAAATCTTTAGTAGAGTTCAAGTTGCAATATCTTAAGTTTATTATGCAGTATTTTGTTTACTGTTGTATAACTTTTCGTGATATGATATTGTCGGTTTTCGTCGCCTTGTGATTTTATATTATTCTGCTTTTTCATTATCAAGGTTGGAATAGATCTGATTCTTTACTTCCTCCCTGTACTTTTCACTTTCTACTTTTCACTACTACGACAATACCGACTAACATTGCTTACACGCCGTATCTCTTCTCTAACTAAAACTAATCAGTTTTTGTTTTGGGAGGTCTTTATAGTTAAAATTAAACAAGGCCGTCCTACACAAAATACGTGTCAACACCCCCATCTGGTAAGTTTGACTTTATGTACTTGTAAACCCAAGGCATGAATATTATATTTGAAATATACACATTCGACATTTCATTCGATATGTACAATCCATTTATAATTAGTAGTTTAAATTATGCACTTAAAGATTCAAACACCCTCTCTATTGTAAAAATGTGGTTTTAAATTATCATTTCAAGACAGAGCTCACTTGGATTTTCCGTTTAAAATGTCGCATGACCGCATTTGGCAAAGTCTGATAATGATGCAATACCAATTTTATAAATAAACTTATGTAACTCACAAATGTCTTTGTTGATATCGAATGCCTTTAATATTTAGTCAAACATATAAGTAAACACGTCACATTCTCCATCTTCTGTCAATTTCAGGTTGCAAGCTTTTGTTTATTCAGAAATATATGTCACTACCTCCGTAAAACAATTTTAAACTTAAAACCCTCACGAAAACGATAGCATGTATTTCAAATCTGCTAAGTGTCAGTTGTTCTGCAGATTAAGAACAACACTGTCAAAAATTGGGACAATTTTGGAGCTCATTAAGGCTACAATGAATAATCAAATAATCAAATATAGGATACAATACTAAACTTGAGAAATGGGAGTCTTAGAATCATGGAACTACCCCTTTCAACTCTGGATCACATTTTTGTACCTTTCAAGGTCAAGTCTTAAAAATTGATCATTTTTGCAGTTTTATGCACGTTGTTATCTGTTATCGTTTCAAAGATATACACAAAAACGTAACTTTTGAACGAATTGTTGGACAGTTTTATACCTTAGCCGTATTTGGCACACTTTTTTTTGGAATTTTGGGTCCTGGATGCTCTTCAACTTTAAACTTGTTTGGCTGTATAACTATTTTGATCTGAGCGTCACTAATGAGTCTTGTGAAGACGAAACTCGCGTCTGGCGTATTAGATTAAAAGACTGGTACCTTTGATAACTATTGAGTCTGATCAACAAAATGTAGCGCTCATGTTATATCAAGTAAGTATGCAGCTATTTCTTATCATTTTTCTTGATATTCAAGCTGGAATTTGGGCGTTAAATTTTTTGCACTCTATAAACTTTGACCTTTGGTGCAAATGACAAAAAATTAAAACAACATGCGTCCGAATCTCTTTCATGGATTCACCTTCATAAAGAACGTTTAAAGCCAAATATTTTCGAAAGACAAGGATGTATAAGAACCGAAATAGAAGAAGAGATATATGACCAAAAACACATAAAAGCCAATCCATCTAACATGTCTAAGGCCAACTTCTCTGACTGAGCTGAAACCTCAGTTTCTTTGTAATTTCAAAATTTGTGAATGGACAATTTCAGAAAATAATGGTTATAAATCGTTTCAAGTACTGAATACTGTGTTAATGATACACTCGGGTAAAAATAGTCCACCAGAAGATGTATCGACCCAATTTATGAGATTACCTTCATCCATAAGGCTAAAACCCAAATAGGTCAAAGCTAAGGGTTTAAATGAAACAGAAAAGTAGAAGGTCACATGACTGAAGAATATTTGTGAAGGTCCCATAATTCTACTACTTCCAATTCTCAAAACATAATTTTACAAAACTTTAGTGATATTTCAAGTGAAATAGTTTTTATTGCAGATGATAAAAAAGACTGTTTTAGTATATAAACATTGTTATCTGTACGTTACTGTACATGTTGCCATTTTCAAATCTACTCTATCTGTAGCAATTTATATATATATAAATAGTAATAATACATGATTCGTCTAAACATCAGCCCAACAATGTTAGATCTGTAAATTTTGCTTTTCGCTAATTGTTTTTGTTCTTCCCTCGCCGGGATTCGAACTCTAGCTACTGAGATATCGTGACACCAAATCGCATTGCAATACGCCCGACGCGCCAGACCACGCGACCACTTAGGCTCTTTAATATTATAGTATATGTATATAAGAATATGTGGTACGAGTGCCAATGAGACAACCCACATCCTTGTCACAAAATGTAAAAAGTAACCCATAATAGGTCAAAGTATGGCCTTGGTTCACATCGAACAGCAAGCTATAAAGGACTCAAAAATTACAAGTGTAAACTATTAAATCAGGAAAAACCCTGATTTTTACTTTTAAAAAACGAGAAACGAGAAACATTTAAAAACCACACCAACAACGACAACCACTAAACAACAGGTTCCTGACTTCGGAAAGGTGCAAACAAATGTAGCAGGTTTAAACGTTGTATCAAGAACCAACCTTCATCCTAACCTGAACAGTAGTATACTAACATTATAACATAACACGCTATAAAATTTCAATTGAAATTGAAATGTTTTAGCCCGATCAACATGAAATATAAACTGTTACAAAAGCAAGTTAACATACACTGAACGAATAAGATTGATCTATGACATAATATAAATGCAATATGTAAAACAATGTCAAAAACACAGCCGTAACCACGGACAAAATGGCGATAAATCAAATAAAGTACACAGGTAACTTATAATACATTATTTTTGTTGTTAGGAGTACCAAAATATATTTTTACAAAATGAATTTGGTGTTTGTAGTACGAGAACAGAAGCGAAAAATTATCTTCAATCTAACAAGTAAATAACAAACATACCGAACTCCGAGGAAAATTCAAAACGGAAAATACGTAATCAAATATCAAAATTCAAAAGCTGAAACACATCAATCGAAAGAATAACAACTGCCATATTCCTTACTTAGTACAGGCATTTTTTTCTGTAGAGCATGGTGGATTAAACCTTGTTTTATAGCTAGCCAAACCTTTCCTTGTGCGACAGTCGCATAAAATTCCTTTATATTGACAACGATGTGTGAACAAAACAAACATATCTAATAAATAAACATGTTAAATATTTGGATATAACAGTCAACATTGTGTTATCATCTTAATCACTATAAAACAAACAAATGTATAAACAAACATTTACCGTGGCACAATAACACAATGATGCGATGTTTAAGTACAGAACCACTTCATATGTAAAAAAGATGAACAAAAAGACATATAGACAAAGCACGTTATCAAAAATGACAGACAAGAATATAAAAATTTACCGTAGCACAACAACAACTTATCAAGGTGGAATATATGTTTCTGACCATATGAGTATTTGGACCATACGGGTATGGTCAAAACAATATGAGTACATACTCGTTTGGTTATTAAAGGGCCTGACCATATGAGCATTTTGACCATAAATAGGTATTTTTTTTAAATATGCCAAAGAAACTTTTCAAAATTTTTAGCCATGGCGTTGTCAGTTTGTTTTAGATTTATGAGTTTGACTGTCCTTTTGGTATCTTTCGTCCCTCTTCAATGATACTATTAACTTTTATTTAAAAGAAAAAAATGATGATAACATGAAAATGCATTAATTTTATAATTCAAAAGCTAAATAAAAATCAAGAGATAATGCCACAGTAAGTTTTCATTGTTAATTGTATTATTGCATTTATGCTTAGGGTGACATTAAAATCCAAACGGTGCCATATCTTTTCTGCATTTGAACGTCTTGGTTGTGCACGATCCTGTGCAGTTACACCTTTTGCTTTCGAGCGAAAAACTAGCCTTCTATGCAGCTGTGTGCAGTGATAAAGAGATTTTGGGACATTCCATAACAGTTCATTAAAAAATTTCGGAAAATATCTTCCCAAGTCGACATACATTTATTGCCATTCACTTGTAATAACAAATCGGTTATGACCATAGGTATAAAATGTGTTTACAATAGTCTTGACTATTGAATAAAAATAATTGCACGAAACGGCTTATTTTCATTCTGTAAATTTAGAAATTATTGCATGTATTCTGTCATTTCAGACTAAATTGCGATTTTAATTTTTGCCATATTGACAAAAATCCTGTTTAATTCATTTCAAAAAAAAATGCGAGTTTAAATTATTACTATAAGCAACCTATCGCATTTATCGCAATGATAAAAACACAGCAATAATATCTGAAGTTACAGTAGTAAATCTTTTTATCATTATAGTATAATAAAATGTCATTTGATATCGGATTTTTTTTAATGACTTGACAACTAGAAGGGTCATACCTTATGAAGAGTTTCAAGTGTAAACATATTAATTACTCCGACCATACACGTACGGTCGAACCATACAGTCTAGTTTACAAATTGTGTGCGGTGACTCGGCCAACCAACCAAGATGGCCGCCATGGCTAAAAATAGAACATAGGGGTAAAATGTAGATTTTTTTAATGTGTTTTGTCTATATGTTTTTTTTGTAGTTCTTTGTTATATTTGGAGTGGCTCTGTTATACATCACATCATTGTGTTATTGTGGCACGGTAAGTGTTTGTATTATAGTGATTAAGATGATAACACAATGTTGACTGCTGTACCCATTTTTTTTAAAACATTTTTATCTATCATTTCTGTTTGTTTTGTTCACACATCAATGTCAATATAAATTTTATGCAACTGTTATACAAGTGACAGGTTAAGCTAGCTACAAAACAAGGTTTACCATTTTCTACATAAGACAATGCCTGTTCTAAGTCAGGAACATGGCAGTTGTTATTCATTCGATTGGTGAGTTTCAGCTTTTAAATTTTGATATTTGATAACGGACTTTCCGTTCTGAATTTTCCTTGGAGTTCGGAATTTTTATAATATAAACCAATTACCCTGAGAAACATTCAGCCAACGTCTAAAATAATTAAACCCAGTATTGTCAAAGAGAATATTTTTAATGTTAGCCATAGTTATTAAAGGTACCAGGGTTATAATTTAGTAAAATTGTATAAAATTGTCTTTAAGGGGCAATTACTCCTTGCTCAGTCAATTGGCAATTTTGGTCACATAACGGTAACATTTCATAAAAAAAATTATTTTTGAACAATAACCCTGCAATACATGGTCCTTTTGGTCTAAAAATTTCATAGCAGATAAATTCATCACAATACCTCACGTCTATTTTGCTCTAACTTTAACTTCTATAGTTAAAGAGAAAAGAGTGAAAAACTGCATTTAATCCATATGGTCTATTTTTAGCCATGGTGGCCATGTTTGTTAATGGACCATTAGTTCAGATACAATTTATAAACCAGTTACCGTAAGGAACATTCAATCAAAGTTTAGAAGTACTAGGCCCAGTAGTTTCAGAGGAGAATATATTTAAAGGTTAGCAAACATGATTAACAAATTGTGTAACATTGTCTTACAAGGGCAATAACTCTTTAAGTGGTAATTTAACATTTTCAATCATGTTAATATTTTTTATAAATCTTTTTTTGGATTTTTTGGGTCATCAATGCTCTTCATCTTTATTGGGCTTTCTTTACTATTTTGACATGAGTGCACTGGTGAGTCTTATGTAAACGAAACACGCGATGATGCCTTTGATAACTATTAGCATGTCATAATGTTCTATTGTATTGTTAATTTGTGTATTTATCTATCCTGAATGATTTTGCATTTATTTGTATTGTAGTCCTGTCATGTAATGTTGTCATTTTAGTCTTATATCTATTTTGTGAAGAAACCACACTGAATGTACCAGAAAATATACTGAAGATGAAATTATCAAAATGCTGGACTTTTTGATCGAAAATATATTTGTTGAGTTTGCAGGATTCATATTTCAACAGACAATCGGTATTCCAATGGGTACTAATTGTGCACCCCTACTAGCTGATTTGTTTTTGTAATCGTAAGAAGCAGAATTCATTCTTGAAAGCCCTTTTAAAAGACAAACAGAAAAAGCACCTTGCGAAATTCTTTAATTTTACTTTCCGATAATATTAATGATGTCCTATCACTGATTCTAATATGACGTGCTTCTTTCGCTTTGTAAACAACACTGTGATAAAATTCTCGATATATCTATACTTAGCGCAAACTCAGAGATATACATAATAATGCTGTTACAATATACTTCCCACGTAAATCCACATGTATTGGAACTTATTTGCAGACCCTTTGCCGATTTTATTGATTTAAAAAGTGCAATTAAAAAAAGATAAAATAACTGTTATTCTTATTCGGATGCATAATCCCCCTGTTCTAAAACAAACTTAAATATGGTCCTCATTAAATTCGATCCAAAAATAGTCCCTTTATATCTACTGTATTACGTTTTAAAAGACGTCCATCTAAATGAAGTCTGATTATCTCCAGCTAATCCCCCTGTTTTAAAACAAACTTAAATATGGTCCTCATTAAACTCATCCAAAAATAGTCCCTTTATAGGAATAGATATATAAAAAAGTCGTTAAAAGTTCCATTGAGTCTGATACTAATCCAAATCAGATTTCCTTTATTCGGATATTCTTAGATACATTTCTTTTTTGGCAGAAATTACCAAAAGTTGTTTTAACTATCTTTCTAACTTTAAAACACTGATTTAGATTTACGTTGTAGACACAATATAATAAAATAGTTTATGTCCCAGCTGAGATAAAAAAAAATAAAGGAATGAGAAACCTTTCTTTTTCCTATTTTGAAACGACTTTGTCGTAATTTCAAGGCAGATGGCGGATTCGGGGATGGGGGCGAACAGGTCGTTAACCCTTGTATTGGACACAGTCCTATCGTGTTTTAGCTTAAAATCGTCAATATTATATTTAGTCTCGCTCCACTCGGTGATATTTTTTTTTAATTTGATAGAATAACGCCCCTTTCAAAATCCAGGAACCGCCCCTTAATGTAAAAATAGATTTGAACTGTGCAGTATATCTGAGGTAGTTAATGCACACCTCTGCTGTGCATTATCCAGATTATAGCACAGTAAGAACAAAGAGATTTTACTCTTGCCATGTGTTAAACTAAATTAAACTCCAAATTGTACACAAGAAACTAAAAGTTAAAATAATACAAGACTAACAAAGGCCAGAGGCTCCTGACTTGGGACAGGCGCAAAAATGCGAGATCTCAACCCTCCCCTTATACCTCTAGCCAATGCAGAAAAGTAAACGCATAACAATACGCACATTAAAATTCAGGTCAGGAGAAGTCTGATGTCAGAAGATGTAACCAAAAAAATAAACAAAATGACAATAATACATAAATAACATCAGACTACTAGCAGTCAGTAACTGACATGCCAGCTCCAGACTTCAATTAAACTGATTGAAAAATTATGTCTTCATCATATGAATATCAGGCACAATCCTCCCCTTGAGGGGTTTAGTATCATACCATCATAACATATATGAGAAGAACATAACTACATAAAGTACATCGAAATAGCTAAAAGTTTAAATTTCGATTTTTCTTACTCTGATTTAACAACAGAACAAAAGCAAAAACTTACAAATAGGGACGTTTTTGCTATGAATTTATCCGAACTTGGTTTGTACAGATCTCCATATCCCCATCGTATTGAAACAGGCGACGGGCCACCTGTATGACAAAGGTTCTACAGGCAATCGACAGTCATTAAAGGAGAAGCCAGCAAACATGTAGAAGAGATGTTAAAAAATACGATATTATATAACCGTCACAAAGTGAATGGGCCAGACCCATTTGTTTAGTCCTAAAGAAGAGTCCAAAGTCAGCATCGTCAACACCCAACACGCCCCAGTATAGGTTTTCCGTTGATTTTCGTCTCCTTCTCGATCGAGATCTCTTCTTTGACGACTAAAAAAGTGCACCTGATTGTTCAAATGGACAATATCGTTGATATGTTAGGCGAGGCGAAGGCGAAATTCTATAGTACCGTCGATATGTTCAATGGATTCCATCAAATAAAGCTTGATCCAGAAACTAATTTTATACCAACAAAAACCTGTAAGACCAAAGATAAGTACCTATATGGATTACACGGAAAATAAAATCAATCATTAGGCGTAAAAAAAACGAGCATATAAAAAGAAAAGAAATCAAATCATCCTGAGTGACAATTGTGCAAGATTTAAAGAACTAAAAAAGACAGCACAGAAAAGCATCAGACAAACATATTGGAAATATATTGAAAATATCATCACCCCAGAGAATCCTGAAGAAACACATGCCACATCTAAAAGATGTTGGACATACAACAAGCACAGGAAAAGCGATAAAAGGGGAATGGCACCTCTAAGGAAAAAATGCTAGTTTAGAAACAGATCCATCAACAAAGCTAACATATTAAATAAACAATTTCAATCTGTATTTTCCACAGCAAACAACATCAGCAGTGAATTATTCAATCAAAATCATATGTCCGACTCACCAGAAAATTACCCTGACTGTAGAGACATCCTTATCATAATAAACGGAGTAGAAAAACATGATGATGTTGCTCTTTTCCCCACACCTAGTAATAATTTACAAAATTTCATATGTAATCTTTCTGAAAAAAGTTTAGGATAGGCTTGATCAACTGTAGAAGTCTGAGAATTTAATTTTTTTTTGAAAGGATTAAAAAAGCCCCAAATTTCCGAACTATACAAAAGAATGGGTTTAATTGTATGATCAAATACATGGAGGCTGTTTTTAATATTGGGATTCAGTGATAAAAAGTCCTTTCGTAGCTTGTAGTATGCTTTCAATGCCTTATTGTACAATTCCTTTTGAGCAAAGGAAAAAGATCCTGATGCACTAAATGTTATATCTAAATATTTACAATGTTGAACACAATCTATCAACATGTCATTAAAATAAAAATTATGTTTTATATGCCTGCCTGCTTTGTTAAATACCATCACCGTAGTTTTTTTTAGATTAATTTGTATACGGAAGAAGATTTCCTATATATTGTATTATTGTATTGTAATCAAAAGTAATAGTTAGTAAGAAAATTTCCTCACAGAAATATTTATGGTATAATTTTGTACCTTATTGAAATATAAAAAAGAACAAACACATACGGCCATAAAAGCAATCGATAATCAAATACAAACGCTTGTTGTGAATGGGACCACAGGCCAATTCTTCTCAAGAAAATACATAATAAAGAAAACCAAAACAAGAAATCTACCAACATATTATATTATTTAGCATAAACAAGTTGTCGTTTTAAAGTAACGTTTTGGTGATGTACTGCTTGTAAATATTTTTAAGTACTTAGATATATTAAAAATGATTCTTTACAGCAACTTTTACAGACAAGAACACCGGTCTGCAAGTGTTCGACAATTACCAAAAAACAATATAGTTATGACAACGGACAAGTTGATGTCCGTCCGCTTTTGCTTTTGTGTTGTATTTTTTTTTTTATTAAAAAAGGAGGGAGTTTTTATTTTTATTTTAGAAGTTTTATCAGTTTTATTTACTTTTTTTTCATTTTCTGTTTAAGTACACGATCTTCGGTGCTTTTCGTAGAAACTTTTGACGTTCGCGTCGACGCGTTTTTCCCAAATGACCATAGGTCAACCAGGAAAGTTCTAATAATTTAAAAAACATATTATTAGATAATGGTATGCACTAAGCAATTACCGAGCCAACATTCTATTGTGAGAATTCCTCATCACTCCTCGACCCCCTTATAGTTAATGATATCCATATTCTTGCATATCACGAAGTGAGTGAAAATATTTTGGAAGCAAACACTAGGTTCCATTGTCCAGTAAGTGGAATACTTAATTTGCACAAACCGAAATACACCCAATTTAAACGTAAGGTTTGGGACTTTGAAAAAGGCCGGACTACGACCGCTACTGCGATGAGTTAAGACAAGTTGACTGGGACACATTACTTGATACAAATTTAAATAATGCAGTCTCCATTGTTACACAAAAAATTCTAGATGCTGCTAACAAGCATATACCAAGTAAATTAATTGTTGTTCGCACGAAAGATCCTCCTTGGATGACGTCACTTATAAGGAGACAAATTCGTAAACGGAAACGTTCGCACAAAAAAGCAAAAAAATACAATACTGCTGAGTCTTGGGCAAACTTTAAGAAAATTAGGAATGAATGCGTAAACTTGATTAAACTAGCAAAAACCCATTATTTTGAAAAACAATGTGAATCATTACATTCAAACGTAGATTCCATTAAGAATTGGTGGAAAAAATTGCGCAACCTGGCTGGATTTCCTTCTAAATCCTCAGACTATCCCCCTATTTTATTAAATGATATCTACTTAGACGATAATAAGGATAAAGCAAATGCATTTAATCGTTATTTTTGTGATCAATCGAGTGTTGATGACTCATCTGCAAATATCCCAGAACTAAATTTAGATGAAATCATACATACATTAGATAATATAATTATAACGCAAGAGGAAGTTTATGACCAACTTCTCTTGTTAGATGTGTCTAAGGCAACAGGCCCCGATAGCATTAGTCCAAGATTTCTTAAATATGCTGCTTTAGAATTAAGCTATCCCTTGGCTCTGTTGTTCAATAAGTCACTTCAATTATGCACTTATCCGTATGAATGGAAAATAGCAAATGTGATACCAGTTTTTAAGAGTGGTTCTCAAGAAATTTTATCAAACTATAGACCAATCTCTCTGTTATCTATTATTGGTAAAACGATGGAAAAATGTGTTTTTAAATATTTATTTAATTTTCTTTCTTGTTATAAAATTATTACAAACTTGCAATCAGGTTTTATGCCTGGAGATAGTACTGTTAATCAACTTATTTATATTACAAACGATATCGCTAGAGCCCTTGATTTTGGAAAGGAAATAAGAGTTGTGTTTTGTGATATCAGTAAAGCGTTTGACCGGGTCTGGCATGAAGGCCTCCTTCATAAACTAGAAAAATATGGAATAAGAGGGGACTTACTAAAATGGTTTAAAAGTTATTTATCTGTAAGAAGACAAAGAGTTGTCATAGGAGGACAGACCTCTGACGTGTACAGCATTAAAGCAGGTGTCCCCCAGGGCTCAATTTTAGGCCCTGTATTATTTTTATTATTCATAAACGATATTGTATGCGACATATCATGCAACATCAGACTTTTTGCTGACGATACGTCATTATATATAGTTGTTGAGGACGAGTATGCTACATCTGAATTAATGAATTCTGATATAGAAAAAATTCACCAATGGTCTCAACAATGGCTTGTTAATTTTAATCCAAGAAAAACTGAAACCATGACCATATCTAGAAAAAGAGCAAAACCCCATAATCCACCAATATATATGAATGATGCACTGATACAAGAGGTTGAAGAACATAAACACTTAGGGTTAATTTTTCAAGAAAACGGTTGTTGGGAAAGTCATGTAAACTATATTATTGATAAAGCTACGCCTCGCTTAAATCTTATGAGGAGTTTAAAGTTTAAACTATCGCGTAATAATCTACAAGTTATATATATCAGTTTTATCAGGCCTATTCTTGAATATGCGGATACTGTGTGGGATAATATACCAATTTATTTAAAGGACAAACTAGAGAGCATT
Organism: Mytilus edulis; assembly: GCF_963676685.1. NCBI lineage: Eukaryota > Metazoa > Mollusca > Bivalvia > Mytilida > Mytilidae > Mytilus > Mytilus edulis. The sequence goes on along the minus strand of NC_092344.1, from coordinate 81,701,052 downwards.
CAAATAGAAGCGGCTCGTATAGTCACAGGTGCCACTAAGCTTTGCTCTAAATCTAATCTTTATAATGATACTGGTTGGGTATCTCTGAGAGAAAGAAGATCCAGACATAAAATTATTAAATTTCACGAAATGTTTCATGATCAAGCTCCTAATTATCTTTGTAGTCTCGTACCTCAACAACTATATCAAGTCTATAACTATAACACTAGAAGTGCATCTAATGTCCAAAATATGAACTGTAGAACTACCTTTTATCAAAATTCTTTCCTACCATCTGTTATTCGTGAATGGAACAGGCTTCCACAAGATGTTAGATGTAATCCATCAAAATTTACACTTAAAAATTACATAAATCGAGATGCTAAGAAAGTCCCTACATATTATAATACTGGTTGTAGAAAAGGCCAAATACTTCATGCCAGACTCCGGTTGAATTGTAGTGGCTTAAATGAGCACTTATTCCAGAAAAATATTGTTCTTTCCAGCCTATGTAATTGTGGGCAAGTTGAGAGCAGCAAACACATTTGCTAGAATGTCATAATTATAGACTCATCAGGGCACAAACCATTTCTACACTACCAATATATAATGTACAAACATTAGTATCAGGTAGTGAACTCATCAGTGATGAGGAAAACGAAAATATTCTTAAAGTTGTACAAAGATTTATTTTAGAAACAGGGAGATTTGGTCCATAACAATTATCTTTATATCGATGTCGATTTAGATGTTGAAACTTTGATTTAATGTTACCCTTTTTTCGGAACATTTACATATATATCATATACATGAACCATAATTATGATAAAAAGAGTTGATCACATTTTTCGATCAAACTGACTTCTGAGTAACGGGCAAACCACAGAATAAACATGTTAAATGTGAATTGAAAATTAGATTATACGAGTTTCTCATATACTATGTTCCTAATTTTGTCATTTCTTTTTAAAGGGAGACGGATTTATATAAGTTTTTCTTGTTTCCGAATCCCTGTATTTATATTGTATTATTATATTTCATGCACTTTTTTTGAATAAATATTGTTTAAACTAAAGTTCATTCATGAAAAAGGAAAACAAAAAGATCTATATCTTCTGCTGAGAATAGTGTAAAATATTCAAAGATGAGCGGAAGGACATGTTTTTGAGACTTCGGCATTATGCCTTTTTTTTCAAGAATTTGGGGTGAACGACCATCCAATAATTCCGACTCTAGGAGGAACTGGCAAATGAGGTCATAATATTTTTAACTTAAAGGTGGCCAGGTTTGGTTTTTTCACTCGGACCATGCAGAGCCAGAATATTAAAAAGTAAGACATTAAAATAACGAGCTTCAAGTAAAATTCAATCCTTTATAGAATGACAAAATCAAAGCTCAAACACATAATTATAAAAACAACTGTCTTATTTCTGACTTGGTACAAAAATTTCCTTATGTAGAAAATGGTAGATAAAACCTGGCTTATATAGATAGCTAATCCACTTACTTGTATGACAGTCGCATTGATTTCCATTAAATTGGCAACAATGTGCGAGAAATATTTCTACTGGACCAAAAAGTAACACAATAATTGCCTTCCTCCTCAGAATCAACAGGTCGCCGCCTATTATAAAAAAAAAATGTACAGAAATTTTTTATCAACTTTAAATATTTTAGATAAGAATCTAAGGTATGTTTTATAGATTTTCAGACTTTGTTTCCAATTTATATCTAAACCCTCAAAAATTTACATATCTTCTATTAGTTATAAAATGGTTTGTTAAATATTATCTGTCCCTTTCTCACCATGAGATGACAGATGTCATTTTAAAAGAACCATTTTAAAAGTAATGAGGTCAGTCAGATGAAACATGCAAGACTGGCATGTTTGTACCCCTTACATGTATCGCATAAACCAAATTTACATGAATGACTTCTTAAAGCATCTGAGAAACCAAAAGTTACATGACCTAGTACTACTTAAAGCATCTGAGAAACCAGATTTACATGACCTACTGCTTAAAGCATCTGGGAAACCAGATATGACCTACTGCTTAAAGCATCTGAGAAACCAGAGACTACTACCAGAATTATTTATATTGTGATATAGTTGTCTCAGAAGAAACTAAGGGGACGACCATTTGATATTCTGGGGGGGGGGGGGGGGGACAGGAGGATTTTGAAAATAAATAACTCGTCCTTGATAATTGATAATCACAAAATAAATGGTTTGTTGTGTGGTAGTTGGAAAATAAATTACCTGACTTGTAATGTCTCATGTAGGAAATTTCAAAACCAAACGCTTGTCTCCATATCAAATTGTGTTCACGGGGAGTGCCTTGCAAGAAGCAAGTTCTGTTTCCCTCAGACGTAGCCCTGATTTTTCAGGATCAATGTTTCTTATTTATTTGTCTTTTTGTTCATTGTTTGTCCTTCTGTCATGTCTGTATTCTGTTGCATTCCTTTTGTAATCTAGTAATTTTGTTATAAACTTGATCATGAGTTTTAAGAAAAACAGCAGCAGCCGACTTAACTATGTGAATTCCCATTTTGCTTTACCATGCACATTGGTCGTTTGATGTTGTCCCTAGAAACTTAAGTCTTACACTGAATTTATACATTTTGCTTTGAGACCAAAATATTGTCAAAACAAAACTTGCATTTTCAGATTAAGAAAGGGTCTTCGAAACAGCCAAAAAGTATGATTTTGCATCATTTGTTCTATAGCATCTTGGGCCTTCAGTGGCTCCAAAACCCTTCAAATTATTTTTTTTGCCTCGCTCCGCTGGGAATATAAAAGATTCATTTCTGCAGAGGATAATGATTAAATTCTGATTAAATGGTACATAATGACTTGACTATACATGTTTTATTAATAATAAACAAATCATTTAAAAATTGTGTGTTTTCGAATATCATAAATATTGTTGTACAAATGAATAATCAGTCCCTTGCTTTAATGAAAATGAAAAATCTTGCTTCAATAGTGCAGAAAATGAATAATCTGTCCTCTTAGTTTACAAAAATAAATAACCGTGCAAAAACAAATCCTCCTGCCCCCCACCCCCCCTCAGAATATCAAATGGTCGTCCCCTAACCTTTATATTAAACTTTAACCTTGATCACTGATCCATGGGGTCAAGGTGAGGTTGTCCCTCAAACTGTCTGACGGACACGTAGACATTGCAAGAAAACTTGTGCATGTCCAACTAGCTGATGTCATCGGACCTTGACCTAATTTTATGGTTCAGTGGTTAAAGTATGAAAGGTCATATTTTGGTCTGTTTTCCTTTAAATACTGTATGCAATTGTTAAACTATACTTGATGAATGAAAAACTTTTACGATGAACATGTACAGGTCAATCCGGCATGATTGTTTGACCTCGACTTCATTATTGCGGTTCATTGCTCAATGTTAAGTTTTAATTTTGTTTGGGGTTTGTTTTCTGATACTATAAGCCATAGGTCAACTGTATTATGTGTATAGGAATGATTGTAAGGTGTATGTGTCTGTCTGGCAATTATCACCTGATCATGACCTAATTGTAATGGTTCAGTGGTCAATCTGAAGTTTTCCAGTTTAAAATAAAAAAAGAAGTTTGTTTCTTGGATACAATATGCAATAGGTCAACTATATTAAAAGTATGTAATGATTGTAAGGTGTGCATGTCTGTCTGCCAATGTTCATCTGACCCTGGCCTCATTATCATGGTTCATTGTTTCAATGTTAAGTTTTCCTGGTCAAGTTTGTTTCTTAGATGTGCAATAAGCCAACGTTAAGAGTATTTTTGGTGTATCATATCGAATGATTATAAGGTGTGAATGTATTTCTAGGTAGGTTAATCTGATCTTGCCCCCTTTTCTTGGATCATGTTAATTCAATGTGAACGTCGTAGTAAAGCTTTATATTTAGAAATATCAACATAAAATCAATGGGTTGTTGAGCAGGCAAGACATTTCAACGTCTACACTCTTTTATCCTGGCATTGATCTTTCTTTAAAATTTCATGAATTTAGCAATGTTAAAACTTTTGATAACATGCCATGTTCATGTTTTGGAATAATGCAGGACGAGAGTTAAAATTATTCTTAACAGCCCCCCCCCCCCCCTTTCTTATCAGATGCGGTGCCCCCCCCCTTCTTAACAGATGCGGCGACAACAGCATAAATTAAAAAAACTAGAGGCTCTAAAGAGCCTGTGTCGCTCACCTTGGTCTATGTGCATATTAAACAAAGGACACAAATGGATTCATGACAAAATTGTATTTTGGTGATGGTGATGTGTTTGAAGTTCTTACTTTACTGAACGATTTTGCTTCTTACAATTATATCTATCATGAACTTTGCCCATTAGTAACAGAGAACTATATTTGGTAAAAATTTACATAAATTTACCAAATTAATGAAAATTGTTAAAAATTGACTATAAAGGGCAATAACTCCTTAAGGGGTCAATTGACCATTTAGGTCATGTTGACTTATTTGTAGATCTTACTTTGCTGAACATTATTGCTGTTTACAGTTTATCTCTAACTATAATAATATTCAAGATAATAACCAAAAACAGCAAAATTTCTTCAAAATTACCAATTCAGGGGCAGCAACCCAACAACCGATTGACCGATTCATCTGAAAATTTCAGGGCAGATAGTTCTTGACCTGATAAACATTTTTATCCCCTGTCAGATTTCCTCAAAATGCTTTGGTTTTTGAGTTATAAGCCAAAAACTGCATTTTACCCCTATGTTCTATTTTTAGTGGTGGCGGCCATCTTGGTTGGTTGACCAGGTCACGCCACACATTTTTTAAACTAGATACCCCAAAGATGATTGTGGCCAAGTTTGGATTAATTTGGCCAAGTAGTTTCAGAGGAGAAGATTTTTGTAAAAGATTACTTTAATTTACGAAAAATGGTTAAAAATTGACTATAAAGGGCAATAACTCCTAAACGGGTCAACTGACCATTTTGGTCATGTTGACTTATTTGTAGATCTTACTTTGCTGAACATTATTGCTGTTTACAGTTTATCTCTATCTATAATAATATTCAAGATAATAACCAAAAACAGCAAAATTTCCTCAAAATTACCAATTCAGGGGCAGCAACCCAACAACCGATTGACCAATTCATCTGAAATTATTAAGGCAGATAGATCTTGACCTGATAAACATTTTTACCCCATGTCAGATTTCCTCAAAATGCTTTGGTTTTTGAGTTATAAGCCAAAAACTGCATTTTACCCCTTTGTTCTATTTTTAGCCGTGGCGGCCATCTTGGTTGGTTGACCAGGTCACGCCACACATTTTTTAAACTAGATACCCCAAAGATGATTGTGGCCAAGTTTGGATTAATTTGGCCAAGTAGTTTCAGAGGAGAAGATTTTTGTAAAAGATTACTTTAATTAACGAAAAATGGTTAAAAATTGACTATAAAGGGCAATAACTCCTAAACGGGTCAACTGACCATTTTGGTCATGTTGACTTATTTGTAGATCTTACTTTGCTGAACATTATTGCTGTTTACAGTTTATCTCTAACTATAATAATATTCAAGATAATAACCAAAAACAGCAAAATTTCTTCAAAATTACCAATTCAGGGGCAGCAACCCAACAACCAATTGACCGATTCATCTGAAAATTTCAGGGCAGATAGATCTTGACCTGATAAACATTTTTACCCCATGTCAGATTTGCTCTAAATGCTTTGGTTTTTGAGTTATAAGCCAAAAACTGCATTTTACCCCTATGTTCTATTTTTAGCCGTGGCGGCCATCTTGGTTGGTTGACCGGGTCACGCCACACATTTTTTAAACTAGATACCCCAATGATGATTGTGGCCAAGTTTGGTTTGATTTGGCCCAGTAGTTTCAGAGGAGAAGATTTTTGTAAAAGTTAACGACGACGGACGACGACGGACGACGACGGACGACGACGGACGACGACGGACGACGCCGGACGCCGGACGCCAAGTGATGAGAAAAGCTCACTTGGCCCTTCGGGCCAGGTGAGCTAAAAAAGGGGTTTCTAATTTCTTCCCTCAAGGTTAAAGTAATTTTCAATTTCAAAAGAAAAAAATTGGGGGTCACAATATATTTTGCTAATTCTTTGTATATACCTGCAGTCTTAAAACAGATTTACTACGTATTGCATAAAAGCAGTGTATGACACAACAGAATGAAATCTTCAATGAATATAAATTATCATACAACCAATTTCAAGTTCTGTGACTACATTTATTCTGTGTCCGAAATCTATACATCAAAAGTGATGCCACAAAAATTCAAACTTGATCTATGTTTTGTGGTAATAAACATTGTGTATAAGGCAGCAACCATTTGATTTTCTGGGGGGGGCTATGGTTTTTTTTTCTGGACAAATTTTTTTTTTCGCCTGCGGCGAAAAACAATCGATTTTTTTCACGACAAGTCGAAAACAATTTTTTTCTTTCAATTTTAGCATTACATATAGTGGCAGCTGAGGGTGAAACAAACATTTTTTTTTCTCAGAATCAAAAACAAATTATTTTTTTCTACAAAAACTGGAAACAAACTTTTTTTTTCAAAAAAAACCCAAAAAAAAACCATAGCCCCCCCCAGAAAATCAAATGGTTGCTGCCTAAGTTTCATAACATTTGGTTGAGGCAACCTAGTTAGAGAACGTAAACTAATGTTGGTGATGTACAGACAGTCAAGGCCGAAACTTCGCTACGGCAGGGACATATAAAAGTTTTAGGCTGGACAAGATTGTATGAAAAGAAAAATGAATACTGCTTAAACATAATGTATCCATATGACAAATTAAAGTTCCACAAGATATTTCATCATTTGTGACTTCTCTATCTGACAACAGAAAAACAAGTTTTTGTTTTGATGATACAACTACCTTGACCTTCCAATGCTCAATGTACAGATCTTTTACCTACACTAATTTCAAGTCTGTCACTTACCTGCAGCTTCATCAATGGCCACTTTTAAATATGTACCTTTGTTTCATGTGTATTTTAGTCAAGACACCATCTAATTAACTATCAAGTTGACCTTCTGAAGACCATATAAGTGATAGAAACATAAATATAGATACATGTATAAATAGATAGTGAACTCATGCAATTGGATTACTCTAAATCTGTTTAATTTCATTTTCTAACATGACGTCCTTCAAACGCTTCGAGTACACGCCCGTGGTAAATATGAATATATTGCCTGGGCTGTTCCCATCATACTACCAACAAAATACTTACTGCCAATTAAAGTTGTAAATTTATAGGAAAAGCTGTACAAAAATTGTTCACTTTTTCGGGTTTTATCATCACTTTGAGATATATTTTATCTTGACAAATGGACTTGTTCCACCACTGACCCAGGTTAGGGGTAGGGTTGGAATCCAGCTATATAAACATGTTTATCCCCCGACACATTCTGTATGTGCATATATTAGGCCATCAGGTTTCTCGTTTAAATGTTCTACATTGGTCATTTCATGGCCTTTTATAGTTAACTATGCGGTATGGGCTTTGCTCATTGTTGAAGGCTGTACCCTGACCTATAGTTGTCAATTTCTGTGTCTAATGGACTCTTGTGAATAGTTTTCTTTTCTCATTGGCAATCACACCACATCTAATTCTTTCAACATTAACATGAAGCCCACTTTGTCTCAAATGCTGAGCTGGATTTTTTACATACTTCCTTACAAGGTTATAGTCTGCAGGATGATATCTTACCTTACACAACACCTTATTTGAACTCTTGAGCGACCTATCTTTGATTGAACAGTCTACCAATTATCATCTTTAGATTTCATAGGCGGATCCAGGGGGGGGGGGGGGGGCCTGGGCCCCCCTTTTGTGGAAAAAATTTGGTTGACTATATAGGGAATCACTGAAGCATGACTGGATCGGCCCCCCCCCCTTAGGTCAGTCAGCGGACCCCCCTTAGGTCAAGTTCTGGATCCGCCACTGGATTTGACCAGACCTGGGATGAAAACAATGACCTCGTGCACGTGAAGTAAGCTGGTATTCACAAACAACATTTGGGGGTTCCAATAAAATGCGATGTGGGATATGCAAGGAACCTGCAAACAAATCTCCTGTTCACAGATAAACTTGATAGACTTTTTTTTTTTAACTAAAAACTTAAGAACCATCAGAACACGGGTTAAATATACATAAATTTTGAAGACTTATATTACAGGTAAAATTCTGAACTTCCAATTACAAAAGGTACATTTTAGTTTAATGATTCTATTTGCTATGAGCATTTATAACAACAGTGTAAAACAAGTAAACTTGTCACGAATTCATTGATTAACAATAGTCTACTTTTGCTTACAAGCACTACATGGAATAAAACTTGATTTGACAACATAAAATACGAGTAAAATTGTGCATTCACTCATTTAAAATATTCTATTAACATTTTCTCTCTTGTAATATCAGATTGTATTAAATATATATGACCCTTTTGTAAAATCAGATAGCATTAAACATGTCCTTTCTTGTAATATCACATTATATTCAAGAATGTCCTCTCTTGCAAATTTAGCCTGAAAGTCATATGAGCACTCCTTACATTTATTTTTTGTCTTTCTCTTTCTTATCAGCCTTTTTTGCAGGAATAAAATCTGGGAAGAATTCATCCATAAGCTGAATCAACTTCCTCTTGCCTTTGAAAGTATGTCTAATGAATGTAATTACTACTGATCCAAACTCTTTCCTTCCATTTGGTACATACTGTTCACATGCCTTGCATGCATTTTTCATATCCTCCAAGACGTTTATGTAATGAGTATGATTACAGTTCCTAAGTTCTTGATTGAATTTAGCAAGGTAACTATTGACGAGCTCTTTACCTAACTGTGTTTTTGTTTCCTTTAATCCAAGCGGGGAACCTTCCATGGCTTGGTAGAAATCTAACATGAGATTAACATCTTTTTTCAGAACTTCCTTAAGTAATGTCATTAACTTAGTAAAAGGATCACATTTAATGATCTCCTTACTTAAACATGCTGCTAGCATACCAAAGTACCACTTGAGGTATTTGAGTTCTTTACTGTTTAAATGTAAACCAGATGAAGACCATCCATAGCTAACATTCTTCTCCTTTAGAGATTTTAATCCTACCAGTAGGAAACTATTCACATATTTACTGAAAATATTCAAGTTTGGATTTGTTTTGGACAAGAATTTATATTCAGTGATTCCAAGCCTCAACAAAGCACATGTAGTGAAGTTTTGTGCATTAGTTGCTATTTTCTTCAGCATCTGATGACGCTTAGTTTCATCAGGAAAGAAAATTCTCATCAAACTACAACATTCTCTATCGTGTTTAAAAGTAGATGTAAAGTATTTCTGCAGTGTTGGAGCCATATCATTAATGAGAGACGGCTTTACTTCCACAGCCTTGATAATGATACCAAGGATAGACTTCATTTGATACTTGTTAAAATATTTACACAATTCTGTCCACAATGGCAACACCCTTTCAGGAAACTCCTCTACCAGAGCATTACCTAGATACATTAGAGTATCAGCAACACTTGTGGTATAACTGAACAGTCCATTTTGTCCACTGTGAAGAACACATTCCTTAATACAATTCAATAAAACAATCAGCAATATCCTTTGATCTTCTTTTTCTTTGATATTTTCAATATTCATTTTGATACAATTGTAAGCAGATACCACATATTCACCATCCTGGACAGATTCCAAATGCCATAATACCTGTAAAAGATGCAAAAATTAAACTAACTACAGTCTTCACGCTGAGTGGCAGCCCAGGCTTGTAGAATTGCTCTCGGGCCTGTAAAAATCATATCTACAGGCCAACAGAATCTAACTAAAAAATTTCAAAAATTGTGCTCCAGGCCTGTAGATTTAAGTTCATCGTGAAGACTGTAACTACACTAAGATTTATGGTGCGCGACTGCAAGAAGTTATTTTAGTTTTAAAAAAAAACAATTTAACCCTTTCGCCGATGAGTCCCGTTTTACCGGGATTCACTCTTCAGACAGCTGACGATGAGTCCCGTTTTACCGGGTTCAGAATACCTCTTTTATATTTCCCACTCAAAACAGTGCAAACACGAGTTGTTGAATACCAGGATGAAAGTGTAAACATGGGGCTTCCGTTTGTTGAAAACTGTGTCAAAATCAGAGGAAATTTACGGAATTTACAAGAATTTGAAATGAGGGAACATTTTTTTTGAAAGAATATGGAAGAATTGAAGCCAAACTAGTATACTTTTTTTACATAAAATGTCGTTTTATGTACAAAACACTTGGAATGGACATCGTTCAGTGTAAGGAATTTGTACAGCCTCATTAAATTTTTCAAAATTTTGCCATTTTGGGTTAAAAAACTACGATTTTGGGTCAAAGAGCAGAATTTTGAAAATTTCACCTAGATAATGTCGAAAATTAGAATATTTTATGAAGAAAAAAATTTCAAAACATGAACAAAACTGTGAACATGGTGTCAGTGAATGAACATGATGAAATAAAGACACAAATAACTACAGATAAGTTTTAATTGACATTTATTATGAAGATCTCCCACTCGAGTAATAGTAGCCAGGGAAGCCATCGTCTCAGAGTAGCTTCTGTCTGGGCAGCTATCGGTGAAAGGGTTAAGCATTAACTGTATACTGAAATATCTTTAGCATTGTTACAAATATATACACAGTAATTTTTCTACAAACATTCACACACATTACTTTATAAATTTACAATCTATAGACACCATTATATACTATAAGGTCTAACTTGAAGTATCCTCATTTAACCTAATTACAGCTTCAAGAATACCAAAACAATATAAAAAAGAAGATTTGGTATGGTTACCAATGAGACAAATCTCCACAAGAGACCAAAATGACACAGAAATTAATAACTAAAAGTTACTGTATGACCTTCAACAATGACCAGATATGACAATGTTAAACAATTCAAATGAGAAAATTAACAGCCTAATTTATGTAAGTCAATCTTAAAAATTATGTAGAAAATAAAATATAGGATATGTTACAGTTTTAGAGATAAAAAGCAGATAGAATTAAAGAACCTTAGTGAGTGCGCTCACATACCCCACGTCCCCACATTGTCATTGGAGAAATGAACCAGATGCTCCGCAGGGCGCAGCTTTATACGACCGCAGAGGTTGAACCCTGAACGGTTGGGGCAAGTATGGACACAACATTCAAGCTGGATTCAGCTCTAAATTTGGATTGTGATTAAATAGTTGACACAGCATAGGTTTCTGACACAGAATGAATGTGGTCTAATGAACTTAAAAAAAATATGTTTGCCTTTGAACAATTCACTATGCTGTTGAATATTAATCCTCTCAAAAAAATGTTTGAAGAAATTTTATTTTTATTTATGAAATCTGAAATGAAAAAAATTGACCCCCCAATTTTTTTTTCACATCCCCCTTTCCCTTATTTCAAAACTGATCTCAATTCAAATTTCTAATGAAGTTTGCAACAATAACTACTCATTTAAATACATCATAAAATATTAAAATGTAAAAAAAGTGCTTGTTATTACTGAATGGTAAAGATTGTTTTAATCTATCAGTTGGTAGTAAAAGTGAATATACATTGTATATTGTATAAAACAATGATTTAAGTTGATTCAACTACTATTCTGGACAAAGAAAGATAACTCCAATTGAAATCCAATTGGAATTTCTTGCTATTGCACAATATTGTGCAATTAGATATTTCTTGCTATTGTGCAATACTGTGCAATTGAAAATATTTGCTATTGCACAATACTGTGCAATTGAAGATTTCTTGCTATTGCACAATACTGTGCAATTGAAGATTTCTTGCTATTGCTGAATACTGTGCAATTGAAAATTTCTTGCTATTGCACAATACTTAATATAAAAATTTTGGATCCTGATTTGGACCAACTTGAAAACTGGGCCTATAATCAAAAATCTAAGTACATGTTTAGATTCAGCATATCAAAGAGGCCCAAGAATTCAATTTTTGTTAAAATCAAAATTAGTTTAATTTTGGACCCTTTGGACTTTAATGTAGACCAATTTTAAAACGGGACCAAAAATTAAGAATCTACATACACAGTTAGATTTGGCATATCAAAGAACCCCAATTATTCAATTTTTGATGAAATCAAACAAAGTTTAATTTTGGACCCCGATTTGGACCAACTTGAAAACTGGGCCAATAATAAAAAATCTAAGTACATTTTTAGATTCAGCATATCAAAGAACCCCAAGGATTCAATTTTTGTTAAAATCAAACTAAGTTTAATTTTGGACCCTTTGGACCTTAATGTAGACAAATTTGAAAACGGGACCAAAAATTAAGAATCTACATACACAGTTAGATTCGGCATATCAAAGAACCCCAATTATTCAATTTTTGATGAAATCAAACAAAGTTTAATTTTGGGAAACTGTTGGGACCAAAACTCCCAAAATCAATACCAACCTTCCTTTTGTGGTCATAAACATTGTGTTTAAATTTCATTGATTTCTATTTACTTAAACTAAAGTTATTGTGCAAAAAACAAGAATAATGCTTATTTGGGCCCTTTTTTGGCCCCTAATTCCTAAACTGTTGGAACCAAAACTCCCAAAATTAATCCCAACCTTTCTTTTGTGGTCATAAACCTTGTGTCAAAATTTCATAGATTTCTATTAACTTAAACTAAAGTTATAGTGCGAAAACCAAGAAAATGCTTATTTGGGCCCTTTTTGGCCCCTTATTCCTAAAATGTTGGGACCAACACTCCCAAAATCAATCCCAACCTTCCTTTTGTGGTCATAAACCTTGTGTTAAAATTTCATAGATTTCTATTCACTTTTACTAAAGTTAGAGTGCGAAAACTAAAAGTATTCGGACGACGACGACGACAACGACGAAGCAGACGACGACGCCAACGTGATAGCAACATACGACGAAAAACTTTTCAAATTTTGCAGTCGTATAAAAAAGTGTAAGAAAAGAAAATTGTAGGAAAAAAAAAAAGAATCATAATTTCCTGTCAATATGCACATCTACATAGTATGTCCTTATTATCTACAAAGTTTCATGAAATTCTGTTGTGTGGTTTCAGAGGAGTTGCGATGACAAACTGTTGCAGAAGAACATTGAAGTAAACAAGTTCAAAGGAGCATAACTCCTAGAAAAAAATTAAATCGTTATTTCCTGTTGATATACACATCGACATAGTATGTCCTTATTATCTACAAAGTTTCATGAAATTCTGTTGTGTGGTTTCAGAGGAGATGAGATGACAAACTGTTGCAGTAGTACATTAAAGCAAATAAGTTCAAAGGGGCGTAACTCCTAGAAAAAATATTGAATCGTAATTTCCTGGCGATATGCACATCTACATATTATGTCCTTATTATCTAAAAAGGTTTTGTGAAATTCTGTTGTGTGGTTTGAGAGGAGTTGCGATGACAAGAAAAAGGACTGACGGACGGATGGACTGACGGGTCAAAAACATTATACCCTCCGCAACTTCGTTGTGTGGGGTATAATTAAAATTTGTATCAAATTGTCATTGAACTTTTTTAAGGGCAATAACTCTTATATAAGGAGTCATCTGATAATTTTGGTGAAAAATAAGAAGTAAGTAGATCTTGATATTCTAAGCTTTGAACTTTTGCCTCATGTCAGATTTTCTCAATCTATCTATATAAAATCATTTTATCCTTTTGTTCTATTTTTAGCCAAGTGCAATGTTTTTTGAAATTCAGATTTTTTATAAGTCTGTAACAACAATGATAACCAAGTGTTGGCAAAAGCTCCAAAATGAATTTTCTTTGACATTGAATTTCTAGGTTTTGTAAAAATTCAGCATTCAAACCTTCATGTATGAGAAATGTATTGGGCTGTTCGCTTCAATTTGTGATTAAAAATCTTTACCCCAAAATTTAGTACTGAATAGATAATAATGCATTAACAGTACAATTATTTGAACAATTTATTTCCATACCTGTCTGGCTGCTGCTGACTGTTCAGGCATATCATTGTTTACACTAAAAACTAGAGACAGCAATATCTTGTATTTCTTGACGATATCCCGTTTAAGATTTGACATATCTGTTTGAACTGCAAATAAAAAAGATTAAGAAAAAAATCATGATGTTTACTCAAAACACTATAATATATCATGTCCATGTTATTCCTAAATACATCCCAATAATGTTAAATGGAAAAACAAGGTAAAATACAACATATTACTAAGATTTCCTGAGAGTTTATTAACTTTTAGAAGATTTTATCTTGTTGGATCTTTTTTTTTTCAGGTTGCCATGTTTTATAGCTTTTTAGAGCTCCAATAAGGAGTTGACTGATGATTTTGGCCATGTTGATTTATTTGGGTCAGGATCCCTAATAGACCTTGAGATGAGGAACTCAGATGACGTAATTAATCAAAGAGCTGAAAGCTCTGAAGAAAAATGACGCCACTGTCTCTAATATTGGGATAGTTTTTATGCAAGTCTTGATTTTCACATACCGTAATTAGTTTAACAATGCAACATGTATCGTAAGCATATAATTGATATTCGTATATGTGTGTGTGTGTGAAGTGAAGGTGACAACTGGCTGGTTTTTTAAGACAAATGAATAGGTCAAGACTAGCTGAATTGTACAAATAAATACCGTAGAAAGGCTTGTATATTTCTCACTGGTACATAGTCTGAATCTGAGTCCGTTCGCTTCCATTCACGTTTGCGCCCACTCATTTTCACCCCTTTCACTTTCACACCCTACATGTTCGCACCCAATCTTAATTGGTTTTGTGTTTAATAACTATGTAAGCAAGTGTTTTCTTATAAGTATAATTGTTGTCATTGTCTCAAAATAAAGTGAGACAGCAATTTTTTTTTGTGTTGAATAAATCTTAATTATGTTTTGGATAAGGTATTGCTAAAAATAATAATAATCCTTTCTAAATAAAGTGGTATTTTGTCAACGTTTTATTTTGTGTTGAATAACTCTTAATCATGTTTTGGTTAGTGTATTGCTATAACTTGTTTCATTGACTTGTTTCAATATGAAGTGAGATTCTGACTATGTTTGTTTCTGCGTGTTGAATAAATTTTATCATGTTTTGGTTATATTAGTGGATTGCTATATTTTGGTTTCTATGTTTTATTGTTTCGTTGTTTCAGATCAATGGGACCAAGCTGTTAAAAACAATTATCTTTTGTGTTTTTTCCTTTAAAATCTTCAATGTTTTACTCATACCAAGCTATAAATACATTCAGTATTTACACCAAAGCAATTTAAAACAACAACCATAATTTTCCAATTATTCAACTTGAATTTGAATTAAAATTGGGCGTGAATGAGTAGAGTGTGAATGTGCGAACGTGTAGGGTGCGAAAATGTATTGGGCACAAACAGACCTGATGCCACACAGTCTGAACCCCCTTCTCCCACAAAATATTAAGTAAATAATCTTTTTGTTACTGCTATCAAAGGTCTAATGAAACTCAGATAGTTTCAAACATTTGTCAAAGAATTCTAGTCAAACTGGCACCTAGTTAAATTGGCACCTGAACGTGGTAGGAAGGCGTCCCAGAAAAATAATAAAATAGCCTTGCCAGACGTCATAATTATTTGGACTAATACATGAGATATTGTGTATTTTTCTGCATTATTTTAACCAGTTGAGCATTTTACAGGATTGTTGGTTTAATGCTGTTTAAACTTTACTGAAAAACAAACACCTTAAATTTGCTAATTATTTGGCATGAAAGTTTGATTTATTGAAAGGGACTCATAGTTTTCCATTTTATTTTAATAATTGACTTGTTTTTACAATTACACAAATTGTCTAATTGTTAAAACAACAGCTTTGGTAAGGGCTTCGTTGTTTACCTTTATACACCACATATTCACTTTCGTTTCGTAGTTTACCAAAATACACAACAACATATTCACTATGTACTTGGTAACAGTAATTAATTAATTGAATAGAAAATATTATATCAAATATTATTGGATGCCGAATTGACGTCGAATAGGTGCCGATTTGACTAGATGCCAATTTAACCAGGTGCCGACTTGACTTGTACGTTTCAATTCCTCTGCGATCGTTTGCGGTATTTTCTTGAGAAAACCTATTTTCCATCATCAAAGAGAAGAAGAAACTGCTTTAAAATGATTCTGGAACGCTTCATGATTGTTAAAATAAGTTTAATTCACTCAAAAACAATTTTAAAACTTGCGATTAAACAGGAAGTTCCCAATGCACGTGTAAAAGAAGAAATTAACCGGTGAGAGTGGAAATCCGTATATGACAGATATCCCTATAGTACGACTTTGAAAGTAAAACAGTTCAATCCTTTTGTAAAACAATCTTTAATATACCTATCACATTAATGTTTGAATGGTCTTAAGCTTATTGAAACCATATAAGTCGGTATGAAACACCAAAACGGAATGAACAATAACCGATTACGTTTTGTAGTTTACAAATTCTAAAACTGGTTCCCGTCAAACTACAACACTTTGTTCGAGTGTAGTGGAATACAAGCAAAAACCAGTGTAAACTGGGTCCTGGCTGGTTTAATACTACACAATGATGCATAATGATAACACAAGCAGATTCCAGTTTGTTTGGAAAATAGGAAATACGAAACCAAGCGCGGTAGGCAGAGCAATGTAATGAAGTTCAGGTCGGCAGTTATGGAACAATGACTGCGTCATTTTCCAAAAAAAATATTAGTCCGCCATACAATTGTGGATGCTGTGATTTTAAAAATGGACATAAATGAACAATAAGAACTGTTTTATAGAGCTGGTGTGATGAGAAAAGAAAGATGTAGATTTGACCTGAAATAAATTATTAGAAAGGACAATTTTTTTATTGAATTTTATGATCAGAATTTTGGGATTATTTCATGAGGAGAGTGTCATTTTTCACCATCTTCCGGGGTCCATCAATTTGCGAAAAAAGTAATCTCACTTGCCACCCCGAAAATTTAACCAGACATGTATAAATGTATCAGCTTCGATATGAGCCATCATACATGTTCAAGTAAACGATATGGACTGAGCAACGGAGGAAAACGTTACCATTACGGCCTATGGAGAATTAATTGTAAATGTATACCCAAATTAGAAGCTTAATTCCAGAAGTTTTCAGGCTGATTTATGGATGATTTCACCTTGTACACCACCGAAAATGATGGTTAGTAGTTTTTTATTTATACCTAGTTATTATAAATGGTTTAAGATAAATATTATTGATAAAGATCAGCAAAAACTCAATGAAACTTTGCTTTTAAAATGCATTACTGGCACGGGGCTGAACACTTTTTTTAGGCACAATCATAACTTTGTTTACTTCCAAGAGATCCGAAAGGAATTTGTTTACTATATTGAAAAAGGCAAGAAACAACTTTTAAATATTATTAAATTGTAAGTAAACATGACCCAATATAGTCTTTGTTATGTAATTATCACTTCGGTCTACAGGAATACCTGATAATCAAGGGAGATAACACACTACATACGAGTAAAGTGAGATACATCATCGCATGTGCTTTTATCCAATGATTTGACCCCTGGTCAGTAGATATCATATGCAAAAAAACAGAAAAAACATGTACATGTTTTAAGAAAATCATGAACTAATATTTTTAATGCACTTGAGCAAAACAATAGATATTGTCATTTCTCAGTGAAAAAGGGGGAGGGTCAAACCTTTTTGAAAACAATATTTCTGCACCTATTCAACTATTAAGCTAGTTAGCTACTACCCATTGCTTCTAAAATAAAAGGTTTAAATGAAGGTGACTAAGCCACAAGGGAGAAGCATTTGTCTTTCTTTGTGATTAAACTTTCAAGAATTAGATTTTTCTCTCTCAATAGTACTTATGTATTTAAATCAAATGATAACACAGCCTGAGTAATTTTTTTGTCTTATTTCAGTTCCAGACATATCATTACTTTTTAACCTGAGATGGCAAACTAGAGGTTTTAAAAAGTCCTGAATAACTGGTAAGCATTTTGCTTTATTAGGCAAGCTCTAAATTGTTTATTTATGGTATTTATGCAATTGAAATTACAGTCGGTATGTTAAAAATATGCAAATATGAAAACTGTTGCTATGGTCTTGGTATTAAATGAAAAGGCTTAGTTACAGATCGTTTCGACTCAATATTTCGAGTTAAATCTTGCAGCAACTGTTTCTCACGTAACACTGCAAACTATATTTAGCTCTATTTTGATCTGTCGTTATTTAATGACGCCATAATACATGTGATGTCACAATGTTTCCTTTAAAACCTCATGTGGATTTCTCAATAATAAAAGGTTTTCACTGAAATACATGTTGAAAACATTTTTTCTCAAATAGAATTATGTGAAAGGACAAGTTTTGAAAATTTGCACTATATTGCACTCTAATTATATGATAAGGATGACTTTCCAAGTAGTTAAGAGTGCTTTCCACAGTTTTAAATACCAGATTTCCACTAGTAAGAATAATTATTTTGGTGTTGGTTTTTTTATAAAATCTTCATTTTTGCATAATTTCTCTGTCAAAATGCACTTTAAGGCACAAGAAAATTTTATAGAATGCTTTAACAGGGTCTGTGTATTGTAATTAAAGGTTATAATCAGAAGTTTTGTCCTTGTTTTGACTAGTGCAGGTATTCTGGATGAAATTAATTATACAAACACATTGTATTCAAAATAAATGAATATAGCGACGAAAGTGTCATTGCCGTATAGTGCTAAAACAACTTTATTTTTTTTCAGAAATGGACAAAAATACACAGATTTATTCAGAATGTTATACCGATGAAGATCACATAAAAATATTTGGAAAAATCAGAAGTATGAATTTCAATATGGGTCAGGATCCCTAATAGACCTTGAGATGAGGAACTCAGATGACGTAATTAAAAAAAATATTAGTCCGCCATACAATTGTGGATGCTGTGATTTTAAAAATGGACATAAATGAACAATAAGAACTGTTTTATAGAGCTGGTGTGATGAGAAAAGAAAGATGTAGATTTGACCTGAAATAAATTATTAGAAAGGACAATTTTTTTATTGAATTTTATGATCAGAATTTTGGGATTATTTCATGAGGAGAGTGTCATTTTTCACCATCTTCCGGGGTCCATCAATTTGCGAAAAAAGTAATCTCACTTGCCACCCCGAAAATTTAACCAGACATGTATAAATGTATCAGCTTCGATATGAGCCATCATACATGTTCAAGTAAACGATATGGACTGAGCAACGGAGGAAAACGTTACCATTACGGCCTATGGAGAATTAATTGTAAATGTATACCCATTTGTATGTCTTGTCTTGCTCATCATTGTCCTTGCTGTGGATTCATTAATATTCGTTGGATACCAATTTTTCATGGATTTTGTGGGTACAGGTAAACCACGAAATTAAATTTTCAAGGAATGACAAGTTTTCTTTAGGCTTGTATGCAGACGTCAGCAAAACCACGAAATTAAATATTAACGAACATACAAGTTTTCCTTTATCCACGAAAATAAATGAATCCACAGAATTTAAAGTGTCTGGCTATCAATCATTGTTGTTAAGATAATAATGTAGGTACTTGCTTTTAAGTAGGAAGTTTGTGAGTATAATTCTGATTTCAGAGAGGGGTAGATTAAATAGTGTGATCCAGTATCCAGAAGAAATATCCAAACCTGAGACTGTGGTCAGAGGAGAATTTCCTGAGCTAATTATGTTGGGGATAGCCAACCCTACTTTAAAACTCTATATAGTTTGTTAAAAAATAAATGACTATAAGATTATGTTTGTGTTCTATTTTTTCTATGTTACTGTTCTCTATTTCCTTAGGACTTATTTGTAGATCTTTTAGCTGTATATGATATTTTGCATATTTGTTTTTAAGACATTTACATATAACCCTGCTTTTGTAGTATTGCAAAATCAAACCTCAGATGACTGTACTATTTGTTTTATCTGAAGAAGAAGATTAGGTAGTATGTACCATGCTGTAAAACTAGTATTTAATTATTTTGATTTTATAAATAGAACACAATGCAAATTGACTTACATGATACAGCCCTCAATTAAGTCATTCAATATTGAAAATCTAATAATATACAATACTTAAGCTTACGAAAGTTTTGAGCATGTTGAAACTGGTAGATTGGTTGTCGCGAGTGACAGAGAACTTCAACTGCAATCTTGAGCTGATCACAATAAGGGAGATCACCATATGTGATCAACAGATCTGTCAGAGGTAAAGGTAAGAAGTCATTATAGAAATTCAATTTGCTCTGTAATATTGCACTGCAGTATCTCTTGGCTATCTGTCTGAATGAATCATAAGTTGTAAATGCTTTCATATAGTTAACAGATTTATCCATCAACTGTTCCTACCATTCAACTTCTTTGATATCCATACTTATGTTATATCTGAATCTAGACAGTTCAAATACTCGGACAGTTGCTTCCATTACTATATTCTGCATTGCAGTGTCAAGGTCCGCCACCATTAACGTCTGCCAAATCCTAAAACTCACATACAACATACTGTAGCATACTTGACCCTAAAAATAACCATAACATTTAACTATTATGCATTTTGACTTCAAAATTCAGAGCAATATTACTTGTTTATAGTAATATAGTTTCCAAATAAATTGTTTCCCATGAATTTGCAATTTTGCTAAAACAAACATGTCAAGTACAGTTACATCTATGACATCAAAATATAATCAACCTTAAATTATACTGTAGGTCAATAAGAGATTTCAATAGAATAGAAAGAAGTATATCTTTAAATATAGTAAATCTGCGCTGATTTTCAAAATTTTCAATTTATTTCCTTTTGAATAATCCTTGTAGGCATGAGAACGCTTACAAGACTTAACAGAAGAATGTCTGGTATTTCTGTGTCCCCAGATCTGCTTTGAAGCTCAGATCTTTTTTTTATCTTACCACATATTTGCTAATTCTTTGAGATAATTAATGTCAAACTTGCAGTTAGTTTTAAATAACAAGTTATTGTCATATAGTCACTCTACTAATTTAACTTACTTGCATGACGTCTAATAATTAATGTTATAATTTAATCAGTATATAATGTAGCAGCAGAAATTACCTGTGATAATCCACCTAAAGACTCATCTTCTGTGGCTCTTCTCATTTCTTCCTTTATTTCTTCAAAATTATTGACATTTTTTTTCACTGCCTTTACTTTCTCTTTAGGCTTTCTTTTCTTTGTTTCTCTCCTTTTTGCTCTCTTTGGTGGAGGTGGCTCAAAGGCTTCATTATCTACATCTAGTAATATATCAATTCAATAAATAGGCTTATTAAGATTGTTTTCAGTCATACACTTTTAAACAAACCAAAATGTACACCTCTTAGTTGAACAAATTTTGCAAGAAATTTTGTCAGAATAGGTATTTGGGCAAAATTTTAAAAAAAAAGAGTTTATAACTGTCTAACCGACCCTTATTTATAATTTCTAACCCAATATTTTTACAAAAATAGAATTAAATACTTAAATTTTGTGTATCATTTGGCATATTCCAAACTGCATTCCCTTTGGGGTATTATTTCTACAGAAATATAAATAATATACCTGCAGTTTCATTTTCAGTCTCCTTGGTTTTCATTTCTTCTATAACTTTTAATCTTTTTTCGTCAAATCTAAGGATTGAATACTGAAAATAAATATTCAAGATTATAAGTTTTGCCTTTTCATATAAAACTGACATTCATACCATTTAGGTTGAAGAGATAAGACTTGACAAAATGTGGAGTGATCCTATGGGTCCCCTTATATTGACAACGTCAGGCAATACAATAAAAGCTGACAAAAGGACAGAGGGGGGGGCAAGGGGTTTAACTGTTAAAAAGTTTAACTGTTATGCTGTTATGGGGCAATTTAATTCTTTGTTATCTGTTATTTTGAAAATATATTTGCTGTTTGCTGTTATTGTCTTATTCTTTGTTAGCTGTTATTGGGCTTTTAGTTTTTTTGTTATCTGTTATGATCTGTTATTGTGATAATGTATTTCCTGTTAACTGTTATTGAAAATTGGAATGTTAGCATTTTTTTGACTGTCAATATTCGGTATAAATTGAAGATCATTGGCCATTGGGGTCTACCACTACTAATATGTTTGTCCCGTATTCAGAGAAGGATTCCATTAACATATACCCATCACAGAAGTGAAGTCCAGGACAATTCAAGTATATCTTATGATTATCCTTTGTAATAAATTCCATTTTTTTATGAATGTGTATTTAGAATTATCTTAATTTTTTGTATGAGAATAATGTTCCTTGTTTTCCGTACGAACATATTAAATTAAAACAATTCTTAATATGACAAAAAGGAAAACATATGGCCAGGAATATCTGACAAGGATCTCAATTAAGGACTATATAGCGCTAGGTCCTAACAACCACTTAACCTTTTATATAATATGGTACATAGACTCAGCTCTGTAATTCTTTTCAAAGCAGAACCAAATGCATTGTACAATGAAAGTTCCAACCATGTACTTGGGTCCGAAGCTGCACATAACTCATTACAAACAAAGATTTATTTCGTTTCAAGCCATTGTTTCCCTACTAAACTATGTATTCTACTTACTACACTTAAACGTTTTGGAGGATATGAAAAATGCATGCAAGGCATGTGAACAGTATGTACCAAATGGAAGGAAAGAGTTTGGATCAGTAGTAATTACATTCATCAGACATACTTTCAAAGGTAAGAGGAAGTTGATTCAGCTTATGGATGAATTCTTCCCAGATTTTATTCCTGCAAAAAAGGCTGATAAGAAAGAGAAAGACAAAAAATAAATGTAAGGAGTGCTCATATGACTAGCGGGCTAAATTTGCAAGAGAGGACATTCTTGAATACAATGTGATATTACAAGAAAGGACATGTTTAATGCTATCTGATTTTACAAAAGGGTCATATTTAATACAATCTGATATTACAAGAAAGGACAATCTGTAATGCTATCTGATTTTACAAAAGGGTCATATTTAATACAATGTGATATTACAAGAAAGGACATGTTTAATGCTATCTGATTTTACAAAAGGGTCATATTTAATACAATCTGATATTACAAGAAAGGACAATCTGTAATGCTATCTGATTTTACAAAAGGGTCATATTTAATACAATGTGATATTACAAGAAAGGACATGTTTAATGCTATCTGATTTTACAAAAGGGTCATATTTAATACAATCTGATATTACAAGAGAGAAAATGTTTATTCTAATGCAACAACGTTTGTAACGTTCATTTTGATTGGATAACGTCATTTTCTTACATGGCATCAATTGACAATTGATGCTATGGGACGTATGCGCAAGGGCAGACGGCATATGACAGATTTTAAATACATGCTTTAACGTTGTTTTCTGTCAGTTTCATTAGAATGGAGATAACAATATTGTATTTTAAGCTCCGACGGCATCAATTGGGGATTTGATGGTCGCAAATACCCGTTTACTGTCTCCGCTAACGCGTTGCCAGTAAACTTAATTTGCGACCATCAAATCCCCAATTGATGCTGTCGGAGCTTAAAATACAATACAGTTATCTCCTAAATAGAATCTTTTAAATGAGTGAAGGCACATTTTTCATGTGATTTTACTCGTATTTTATGTTGTCAAATCAAGTTTTAGTACATGTAGTGCTTGTAAGCAAAGGTAGACTATTGTTAATCAATGAATTTCATGTTTACTTGTTTTACACTATTGTTATAAATGCTCATAGCAAATAGAATCATTAAACTAAAATGTACCTTTTGTAATTGGAAGTTCAGAATTTTGCCTGTAATATAAGCCTTCAAAATTTATGTATATTTAACCCATGTTCTGATGGTTCTTAAGTTTTTAGTTAACAAAAAAAAGTCTATCAAGTTTATCTGTGAACAGGAGATTTGGTTGCTGGTTCCTTGCATACGCCACATCGCATTTTATTGGAACCCCCAAATGTTGTTTGTGAATACCAGCTTACTTCACATGTACGAGGTCATTGTTTTCATCCCAGGTCTGGTCAAATCCAGTGGCGGATCCAGAACTTGACCTAAGGGGGGGCCCGCTGACTGACCTCAGGGGGGGCCCGATCCAGTCATGCTTCAGTGATTCCCTATATAGTCAACCAAATTTTTCCACGAAAGGGGGGGCCCGGGCCCCCCAGGATCCACCTATGAAATCTAAAGATGATAATTGGTAGACTGTTCAATCAAAGATAGGTCGCTCAAGAGTTCAAATAAGGTGTTGTGTAAGGTAAGATATCATCCAGCAGACTATAACCTTGTAAGGATCTATGTAAAAAATCCAGCTCAGCATTTCAGACAAAGTGGGCTTCATGTTAATGTTGAAAGAATTAGATGGGGTGTAATTGCCAATGAGACAACTCTTCACAGGAGACCAAATGACACAGATATTTACAAGTATAGGTCAGTGTACTAGAACAAAGTGGGCTTCATGTTAATGTTGAAAGAATTAGATGTGGTGTGATTGCCAATGAGAAAACTATTCACAAGAGTCCATTAGACACAGAAATTTACAACTATAGGTCAGTGTACAGCCTTCAACAATGAGCAAAGCCCATACCGCATAGTTAACTATAAAAGGCCATGAAATGACCAATGTAGAACATTTAAACGAGAAATCTGATGGCCTAATATATGCACATACAGAATGTGTCGGGGGATAAACATGTTTATATAGCTGGATCCCAACCCTACCCTAAACCTGGGTCAGTGGTGGAACAAGTCCATTTGTCAAGATAAAATATATCTCAAAGTGATGATAAAACCTGAAAAAGTGAAAAAATTTTGTACAGCTTTTCCTTTAAATTTACAACTTTAATTTGCAGTAAGTATTTTGTTGGTAGTATGATGGGAACAGCCCAGGCAATATATTCATATTTACCACGGGCGTGTACTCGAAGCGTT
The DNA here is from genome assembly GCF_963676685.1 of Mytilus edulis. NCBI lineage: Eukaryota > Metazoa > Mollusca > Bivalvia > Mytilida > Mytilidae > Mytilus > Mytilus edulis. Next base: position 81,676,124 of record NC_092344.1, on the reverse strand, counting down.
TGAAGGACGTCATATTAGAAAATGACATTAAACAGATTTAGAGTAATCCAATTGCATGAGTTCACTATCTATTTATACATGTATTTATATTTATGTTTCTATCACTTATATGGTCTTCAGAAGGTCAACTTGATAGTTAATTAGATGGTGTCTTGACTAAAATACACATGAAACAAAGGTACATATTTAAAAGTGGCCATTGATGAAGTTGCATGTGAGTGACAGACTTGAAATTAGTGTAGGTAAAAGATCTGTACATTGAGCATGGGAAGGTCAAGGTAGTTGTATCAGCAAAACAAAAACTTGTTTTTCTGTTGTCAGATAGAGAAGTCACAAATGATAAAATATCTTGTGGAACTTTAATTTGTCATATGGATACATTATGTTTAAGCAGTATTCATTTTTCTTTTCATACAATCTTGTCCAGCCTAAAACTTTTATATGTCCCTGCCGTAGCGAAGTTTCGGCCTTGACTGTCTGTACATCACCAACATTAGTTTACGTTCTCTAACTTACCTGACGGAAGCGTTTCTTTTGTTTACATTGAATATGACGTCATAACTTAAACAACGTCACAGCTAAATCCCTGACCACAGAACCGAAATCGGGAACGTTACGGTATTTCCGTTTCCTTTATTTTACATGTTTGAGGTATAAAAAAAAAATAATACATACAGACTTCGTCCCCATTCACAGGTTATGCCTGCCTCATATTAATTATAAATATATAAAAATTAAAAAAAAAATGTATAGATATATATAACTATATATATATCACATATTGATGTTTTTGGGTTTTTTTTTTTTTTTTTTTTTTTTTTTTTTATGATTTTCTTTTGTTTAACATAATCATTGTAATCATTGTAATCAAATGTACATTTAAATTTATCTTGATTATTCTGCTTGTAATGGGCGTCTTTAATTGACAATAAAAATATTGAATTGAATTGAATTGAATTGAATTGTATGTAAAAGTTGCTGTAAAGAATCATTTTTAATATATCTAAGTACTTAAAAATATTTAAAAGCAGTACATCACCAAAACGTAAGTTTAAAACGACAACTTGTTTACGCTAAATATATAATATGTTGGTAGATTTCTTGTCTTGGTTGTCTTTATTATACATTTTCTTAAGAATTATTGTCCTGTGGCCATATTTACAACAAGCGTTTGTATTTGATTATCGGTTGCTTTTATGGCCGTAGGTGTTTGTTCTTTTTTTATATTTCAATAAGGTACAAAATTATATCATCAATATTTCTGTGGGGAAATTTTCTTACTAACTGTTACATCTGAATACCATACAATACCAGGAGTCTTTTTTGCAACAGTGGTCAACAGCCTAATGATCTCCGATCAGGACAGTCAACGGATAGTACGTCCACGACTGGCACGTTCAATAAAACATTATTTGATTGGTCCGGTACTAACTCTTTACAATAAAGAAATTAAGCATTTGCTACTATAAATACATTTGTCCTCGTTGTTATATATGTCGAGTTATCTCGCCTACAACAATCTTAGTTTTTCGTATTTATATTATTTTTGTAAAAACAAGGATTTGTATAGTACAAAATATATATACAAATTGTAAGAATAAATAAATTATAGTTTCTATCATAAAAAAAATATAACTGAAATAATATGAGGCAGGCATTACCTGTAAATGGGGACGAAGTCTGTATGAATTATTTTTTTGTAACTTAAATATTTGTTAAAAAAAAAAGAAACGGAAATACCGTAACGTTTCCGATTTTGGTTCTGTTGTTAGGGATTTTAGTTGTGACGTTATTTAAATTATGACGTCATATGCAATGTAAACAAAGAAATGCTATCATCAGGTAACGTTTTTTCATATCAAGGAATTATTAAAAATGAAATTGGTATTGCGCGTTCCTTCCTATTTTATAAAAAAGAATTCATTGGTGTATAAACTCTACAAATTCACTCACCTTGAAACGAGAAAAAAAATCTTTCGGACTTTTACATTGTTTTATGATATGATCTGATATGTTTGTGACTGACTAAGTCAGGGGGGGGGGGTAACTTCCTATTATTGGGTATACGGGGATGTGCCAAAAATATGGGTCATAATTTTGCGAGATTTTATATAAAAATGACCCTCGAGTCCTTTTTTCAGTGAATGTTATATTAAAATAGGCACGTTTTTTGGGGCAAAAATGGCACACCCTACCAAAAAAATATCGAAGTGACTATATTCATGTCAAAGATTATTTGTGTATGCATGTATATTTTTTGTTCCGTTTCAGGAAAATAATTCTTGTTGCACTTTTTTTTTTATTTCTTGTCACTCCTGAATATATTTGAATCAAACTACTATGTATAATATATTTTGATTGTATAATAGTAATAACGTTTTATATATATCTTGCAGATTGCAGAAAGTGTGAACAATTTCAGTAGAAATTTTCATAATATTTCCCAGTTAGTTAACTGAGATATGAAGAAAACTGCTGTTGTTTTATGATTGGAGGAAATACCTTCAGCAATATTTGAAAAAATACTGCAGCATTTTAGAACTTAATTATCACCACTTCACGATTCATTCAGCGAAACCTGAAAATTTTGTTGGCAAAGTCCTGTCAGACTCTGTACCTATAACCGTCAGTTTATTTAAAAAAAAAAACCGCTATAATTTCAACATCTTCTATGCAAAACACTTTTTAACACCAAAAGGATTAGATGCAGCCAGACAGTTGTATTTATACGAATTTACAAATCAGTGATTTTTGTTATAACGACTCTAATAAAGTTGTTATTTGTCCGAAGACAACCATTGCAAAAACTTAGATTTACATGACCATTGATGTGGATATCAATAAAGATAAATGTCCATCAAGAAAGCTGTATCTACTCATAGATCTATGATCTACTGAATAAAAATACCAACAAATTAATTGTTGTCTCCTTTTCTAATTTAATGATAACAATATCATATTTAATGATATTGTCAACTATATAAAAATAAGAGATGTGGCTTGCTAATTACATACATGTACCAACGACAACCAACGCACTACTGGCAAACGGAAAAAAGTCACATGAAAAATATTAAAAAAAAGTCGCATTATATATTTGATTAAAATCATTTATCAGAAGTATGTTGGAATGTACATGAAAAGTCACTATGTATATGTAATTGCAATGAATTATAAGCCAGAGTTTATAAATGCAGAGAAAACGTTATATTAGACTTGTATTAGATCAATTATTCTAAGTGGTAGCGGCCTTTTATATGTAAATAATTACATTAGATGTATGTTTCATTATAATATCTTATTCTGATTGGCTAACTGTACATCACGTGTTATTCCGTAAGCAGTTGCATTGCTCAATACAACTTTTCATTCATGATAACACGTGCTCCAACAATAAAGTGCACAGGTGAATTAATTAATTAAATATATAAAATTCGTGTTTTCATGATCATAGCTAAAAAATGTAATTATAAGTATTGAATGCTTCTTTTTGTAACTTTATAGGGTTGTAAAAGCGTTGACCGTGCGTACATTTTTAAAATGAAGCGCTTCCGCGCTTCATACAAAATGTACTTCGGTCAACGCTTTTACACCCCAATAAATTTACAAAAAGAAGCATTCAATTCTTAAGTGAATAGGTAACAGTATAGAACAGTTGAACTAAATCAATCAAATGTGATGATTTGTTATTAATTAAACTAGTTTTTTTTTTCAACCAGACTCAAGCTAGCGAACAATAAGCCAGCGAACAATAAGATGAATCAAGCTAGCGAACAATAAGAAAACGCGCCAACATGATCATGCCTAAAAACCGAAGACTTGCAATAACACCAAACGTACTTATAAATATGATGACAAATAAATAAATATTATGACAAATTTTCAAGTAGGAAGATGAAATGTTATTCCATTTTAACACATACAAAGTTTTATTATTTATTCGTGTATTAAATACAACTCTTTTTAAAGCCGGGAATCTAAAAAAAACGCTTTAGCTATTAACCCTTTCTCCTTTCTCTCTGATAAGGGATGGGTTATTATCTGTATAATAATAATAACAATTGATAACAACAGGTTACAATAAACTAGTGTAGCGATTCAATTAGATCTTCAAGCTTATAGAAATTATTCGATTGAAAAGAAAAGCTGATAACCATTATATTCACTTTTCGCCTAAGAACTAGCTAGTTCAGGTAATTATTCAAAAGTAAATAGTAACTCTAGTAATTTATTTAATACATTCTTATAAGAAAAGCGATAAGTGTAAGAACAACTACACACGTCAAATAGAACGAAAACGATTTGACATAAATATTTTGGTTAATCTAAACAAAAAATTATTTAGATTCAAGCCTATGTAAAATAACTATAATCCGTATACATTTCCCTACGGCAAAGTCCCGGATGGGGTAGGGTGACCCTACCATCCCCCTTCTTTCCTTCATAAAATTTTCCCTACGGCAAAACTTATTTGCTCACAAGTTACAAATGATAGGCACTTGCCCAGGGTTGCCTGGGCCGAAAAACTCAGGTGGATAAAGTTACGGAACTTTTTTTTTAGCTCCAAAGTTGGGGTCGGGTGACCCTACCATCGATCCCCCTGATATAATTCATAGCAAACTCCCTACAGCAAAGCTTTTGTCCACACTAGGTAAATCCGATAGGCAATTGCCTAAGCTTGCCCGGACCCAAAGACCCAGGTGGGTAAAGATACATTACTTTTTTTTTTTGAGGTCCAAAGTTTGGGTCGGATGACCCTTCCATCCCCCTTATTGAATTCATAGCAAAGTCCCTACGACAAAGCTTTTTTCCACACTAGGTACACTCGTTAGGCAATTGTCTAAGCTTGCCTGGACCCAAAGACACAGGTGGGTAAAGTTACGGAACTTTTTTTCAGGTCCAAAGTTGGGGTCGGGTGACCCTACCATCCCCCGTGAATTAATTCATAGCAAAGTCCCTACGACAAAGCTTTTTTCCACACTAGGTACACTCGTTAAGCAATTCTCTAAGCTTGCCTGGACCTAAAGATCCAGGTGGGTAAAATTACGGAACTTTTTTTTTCAGGTCCAAAGTTGGGCTCGGTTGACCCTACCACCCCCCTTATTTAATTCATAACAAAGTCCCTACGGCAAAGCTTTTGTCCACACTAGGTACACTCGATAGGCAATTGCCTAAGCTTGCCTGGACCCAAAGATCTAGGTGGGTAAAGTTACGGAACTTTTTTTTAGGTCCAAAGTTGGGATCGGGTGACCCTACCATCCCCCTTATTTAATTTATAGCAGAGTCCCTCCGGCAAAGCTTTTGTCCACACTAGGTATACTCGATAGGCAATTGCAAAAGCTTGCCTGCACCTAAAGATCCAGGTGGGTAAAGTTACGGAACTTTTTTTTAGGTCCAAAGTTTGGGTCGGGTGACCCTACCATCCCCCTGATTTAATTCATAGCAAAGTCCCTACGGCAAAGCTTTTGTCCATACTAGGTACACTTGATAGGCAATCGTCTAACTTTGCCTGGACCCAAAGATCCAGGTAGGTAAAGGTACGGATCTATTTCTTTGAGGTCCAAAGTTTGGGTCAGGTGACCCTACCTCCACCCTTATTTAATTCATAGCAAAGTCCCTACGGCAAAGCTTTTGTCAACACTAGGTACACTCGTTAGGCAATTGTCTAAGATTGTCTGGACCCAAAGACCCAGGTGGGTAAAATTACGGAACTTTTTTTTTAGGTCCAAAGTTGGGGTCGGGTGACCCTACCATCCCCCGTGAATTAATTCATAGCAAAGTACCTACGGCAAAGCTTTTGTCCACACTAGGTACACTCGATAGGCAATTTCCTTAGCTTGCCTGGACCCAAAGGACCAGGTGGGTAAAGTTACGGAACTTTTTATTTTGAGGTCCAAAGTTGAGGTCGGGTGACCCTACCATCCCCCTTATTTTATTCATAGCAAAGTCCCTTCGGCAAAGCTTTTGTCAACACTAGGCACACCCGTTAGGCAATTGTCTAAGCTTGCCTGGACCCAAAGACCCAGGTGGGTAAAGTTACGGAACTTTTTTTTTAGGTCCAAAGTTGGGGTCGGGTGACCCTACCATCCCCCGTGAATTAATTCATAGCAAAGTACCTACGGCAAAGCTTTTGTCCACACTAGGTACACTCGATAGGCAATTTCCTAAGCTTGCCTGGACCCAAAGGACCAGGTGGGTAAAGTTACGGAACTTTTTATTTTGAGGTCCAAAGTTGGGGTCGGGTGACCCTACCATCCCCCTTATTTAATTCATAGCAAAGTCCCTACGGCAAAGCTTTTGTCAACACTAGGTACACTCGTTAGGCAATTGTCTAAGCTTGCCTGGACCCAAAGACCCAGGTGGGTAAAGTTACGGAACTTTTTATTTTGAGGTCCAAAGTTGGGGTCGGGTGACCCTACCATCCCCCTTATTTAATTCATAGCAAAGTCCCTACGGCAAAGATTTTGTCCACACAAGGTACACTCGATAGGCAATTGCCCAAGCTTGCCTGGACTTAAAGACCCAAGTGGGTAAAGTTACGGAACTTTTTTTTTAGGTCCAAAGTTGAGGTCTTGTTACCCTACCTTTCCCCTTATTTAATTCATAGCAAAGTGCCTACGGCAAAGCTTTTGTTCTCACTAGATACATTCGATAGGCAATTGCCTAAGATTGCCTGGACCCAAAGATCCAGGTGGGTAAAGTTACAGAACTTTTTTTTTAGGTCCAAAGTTGGGGTCGGGTGTCCCTACCATCCCCCTGATTTAAGTCATAGCAAAGTCCCTACGGCAAAGCTTTTGTCCATACTAGGTACACTTGATAGGCAATTGTCTAAGCTTGCCTGGACCTAAAGACCCAGGTGGGTAAAGTTACGGAACTTTTTATTTTGAGGTCCAAAGTTGGGGTCGGGTGACCCTACCATCCCCTTTATTTAATTCATAGCAAAGTCCCTAAGGCAAAGCTTTTGTCCACACTAGGTACGTACACTCGATAGGCAATTGTCTAAGCTTGCTTGGACCCAAAGACCCAGGTGGGTCAAGTTACAGAACTTTTTTTTCAGGTCCAAAGTTGGGGTCGATTGACCCTACCTTCCCCCTAATTTAATTCATAGCAAAGTCCCTAAGGCAAAGCTTTTGTCCTCACTAGATACACTCGATAGGCAATTGTCTAAGCTTGCCTGGACCCAAAGATCCAGGTGGGTAAAGTTATGGAACTTTTTTTTTGAGGTCCAAAGTTGGGATCTGGTGACCCTACCATCCCCCTTATCTATTTCATAGCAAAGTCCCTCTGGCTAAGCTTTTGTCCACACTAGGTACACTCGATAGGCAATTGCCTAAGCTTGCCTGGACCTGAAAAACCCAGGTGGGTAAAGTTACGGAACTTTTTTTTTAGGTCCAAAGTTGGGGTCTAGTGACCCTACCTTTTCCCTAATTTAATTCATAGCAAAGTCCCTAAGGCAAAGCTTTTGTCCTCACTAGATACACTCGATAGGCAATTGCCTAAGCTTGCCTGGACCCAAAGATCCAGGTGGGTAAAGTTACGGAACTTTTTTTTTATGTCCAAAGTTTGGGTAGGGTGACCCTACCTTCCCCCGTATTTAATTCATAGCAAAGTCCCTACGGCAAAGATTTTGTCCACACTAGGTACACTCGATAGGCAATTGCCCAAGCTTGCCTGGACTTAAAGACCCAAGTGGGTAAAGTTACGGAACTTTTTTTTTAGGTCCAAAGTTGGGGTCTTGTTACCCTACCTTTCCCCTTATTTAATTCATAGCAAAGTCCCTACGGCAAAGCTTTTGTTCTCACTAGATACATTCGATAGGCAATTGCCTAAGATTGCCTGGACCCAAAGATCCAGGTGGGTAAAGTTACAGAACTTTTTTTTAGGTCCAAAGTTGGGGTCGGGTGTCCCTACCATCCCCCTGATTTAATTCATAGCAAAGTCCCTACGGCAAAGCTTTTGTCCATACTAGGTACACTTGATAGGCAATTGTCTAAGCTTGCCTGGACCCAAAGACCCAGGTGGGTAAAGTTACGGAACTTTTTATTTTGAGGTCCAAAGTTGGGGTCGGGTGACCCTACCATCCCCTTTATTTAATTCATAGCAAAGTCCCTAAGGCAAAGCTTTTGTCCACACTAGGTACGTACACTCGATAGGCAATTGTCTAAGCTTGCTTGGACCCAAAGACCCAGGTGGGTCAAGTTACAGAACTTTTTTTTCAGGTCCAAAGTTGGGGTCGATTGACCCTACCACCCCCCTTATTTAATTCATAGCAAAGTCCCTACGGCAAAGCTTTTGTCTGCACGAGATACACTCGATAGGCAATTACCTAAGCCCTATCCCCACTTTGGACCTCCAAAAAAAAAAGTTCCGTAACTTTACCCACCTGGATATTTGGGCCCAGGCAACCTTAGGCAAGTGCCTATCATTTGTACCTAGTGGGCAAAAAGCTTTGCCGTAGGGAAAATTTTATGAACGAAAGAAGGGGGATGGTAGGGTCATCCTACCCCCACTTTGGACCTCCAAAAAGAAAGTTCCGTAACATAATGTTACGTTTCGATGTACATTACAACAAATTAATAATAGTACTCAGGACGTTGGACGTGCCAGTATGTTATGGCCATAACATGCCTATTTACATGACATCAGAATTAATCCACGCCCAGGACGTTAGATTTGCCAGTCTTCTATGGTCATAATATGACTTTTAAATTGATATTAGAATTAATCCACGCTCAGAACGTTGGATGTGCCAGTCTTTTATCGCCATGATACGACAATTTAGATGACAACAGAATTAATCCACGCTCAGGACGCTAGATGTGCCACTCTTTTTTTTACCATAATATTATTTTTCAATGTACATAAGAATTAATCCACGCTCAGGACGTTGGATGTGTCAATCTTCTATGACCATAATATTACTTTTCAATGTACATAAGAAATAATCCACGCTCATGACGTTGGATGTGCTAGTCTTCTTTAGTCGTAATATTACTTTTAAGTTGATATTATAATTAATCCACGCTCAGGACGTTGGATGTGCCAGTCTTTTATCGCCATAATATGACAATTTAGATGACATCAGAATTAATCCACGCTCAGGACGTTGGATGTGCCACTCTTTTTTACCATAATATTACTTTTCAATGTACATTAGAATTAATCCACGCTCAGCACGTTGGATGTGCTAGTCTTCATTAGTCGTAATATTACTTTTTAGTTGATATTATAATTAATCCACGCTCAGGACGTTGGATGTGCCACTCTTTTTTACCATAATATTATTTTTCGATCTACATTAGAAATAATCCACGCTCAGGACGTTGGATGTGCCAGATTTCTAAAGTCGTAATATTACTTTTTAGTTGATATTATAATTAATCCACGCTCAGGACGTTGGGTGTGCACGTCTTTTATCGCCATAATATGACAATTTAGATGACAACAGAATTAATCCACGCTCAGGAAGTTGGATATGCCACTCTTTTTTTACCATTATATAACTTTTCAATGTACATTAGAAATAATCCACGCTCAGGACGTTGGATGTGCCAATCTTCTATGACCATAATATCTCTTTTCAATGTACATAAGAAATAATCCACGCTCAGGACGTTGGATGTGCCAGTCTTCTTTAGTCGTAATATTACTTTTTAGTTGATATTATAATAAATCCACGCTCAGGACGTTGGATGTGCCAGATTTCTAAAGTCGTAATATTACTTTTTAGTTGATATTATAATTAATCTACGCTCAGGACGTTGGATGTGCCAGTCATTTACCGCCATAATATGACAATTTAGATGACATCAGAATTAATCCACGCTCAGGACGTTAGATTTGCCAGTCTTCTATGGTCATAATATGACTTTTAAATTGATATTAGAATTAATCCACGCTCAGAACGTTGGATGTGCCAGTCTTTTATCGCCATGATACGACAATTTAGATGACAACAGAATTAATCCACGCTCAGGACGCTAGATGTGCCACTCTTTTTTTTACCATAATATTATTTTTCAATGTACATAAGAATTAATCCACGCTCAGGACGTTGGATGTGTCAATCTTCTATGACCATAATATTACTTTTCAATGTACATAAGAAATAATCCACGCTCATGACGTTGGATGTGCTAATTTTTTTTTAGTCGTAATATTACTTTTAAGTTGATATTATAATTAATCCACGCTCAGGACGTTGGATGTGCCAATCTTCTATGACCATAATATCTCTTTTCAATGTACATAAGAAATAATCCACGCTCAGGACGTTGGATGTGCCAGTCTTCTTTAGTCGTAATATTACTTTTTAGTTGATATTATAATAAATCCACGCTCAGGACGTTGGATGTGCCAGATTTCTAAAGTCGTAATATTACTTTTTAGTTGATATTATAATTAATCTACGCTCAGGACGTTGGATGTGCCAGTCATTTACCGCCATAATATGACAATTTAGAAATTTAGATGACATCAGAATTAATCCACGCTCAGGACGTTAGATTTGCCAGTCTTCTATGGTCATAATATGACTTTTAAATTGATATTAGAATTAATCCACGCTCAGAACGTTGGATGTGCCAGTCTTTTATCGCCATGATACGACAATTTAGATGACAACAGAATTAATCCACGCTCAGGACGCTAGATGTGCCACTCTTTTTTTTTACCATAATATTATTTTTCAATGTACATAAGAATTAATCCACGCTCAGGACGTTGGATGTGTCAATCTTCTATGACCATAATATTACTTTTCAATGTACATAAGAAATAATCCACGCTCATGACGTTGGATGTGCTAGTCTTCTTTAGTCGTAATATTACTTTTAAGTTGATATTATAATTAATCCACGCTCAGGACGTTGGATGTGCCAGTCTTTTATCGCCATAATATGACAATTTAGATGACATCAGAATTAATCCACGCTCAGGACGTTGGATGTGCCACTCTTTTTTACCATAATATTACTTTTCAATGTACATTAGAATTAATCCACGCTCAGCACGTTGGATGTGCTAGTCTTCATTAGTCGTAATATTACTTTTTAGTTGATATTATAATTAATCCACGCTCAGGACGTTGGATGTGCCACTCTTTTTTACCATAATATTATTTTTCGATCTACATTAGAAATAATCCACGCTCAGGACGTTGGATGTGCCAGATTTCTAAAGTCGTAATATTACTTTTTAGTTGATATTATAATTAATCCACGCTCAGGACGTTGGGTGTGCAAGTCTTTTATCGCCATAATATGACAATTTAGATGACAACAGAATTAATCCACGCTCAGGACGCTAGATGTGCCACTCTTTTTTTTTACCATAATATTATTTTTCAATGTACATAAGAATTAATCCACGCTCAGGACGTTGGATGTGTCAATCTTCTATGACCATAATATTACTTTTCAATGTACATAAGAAATAATCCACGCTCATGACGTTGGATGTGCTAGTCTTCTTTAGTCGTAATATTACTTTTAAGTTGATATTATAATTAATCCACGCTCAGGACGTTGGATGTGCCAGTCTTTTATCGCCATAATATGACAATTTAGATGACATCAGAATTAATCCACGCTCAGGACGTTGGATGTGCCACTCTTTTTTACCATAATATTACTTTTCAATGTACATTAGAATTAATCCACGCTCAGCACGTTGGATGTGCTAGTCTTCATTAGTCGTAATATTACTTTTTAGTTGATATTATAATTAATCCACGCTCAGGACGTTGGATGTGCCACTCTTTTTTACCATAATATTATTTTTCGATCTACATTAGAAATAATCCACGCTCAGGACGTTGGATGTGCCAGATTTCTAAAGTCGTAATATTACTTTTTAGTTGATATTATAATTAATCCACGCTCAGGACGTTGGGTGTGCAAGTCTTTTATCGCCATAATATGACAATTTAGATGACAACAGAATTAATCCACGCTCAGGAAGTTGGATATGCCACTCTTTTTTTACCATTATATAACTTTTCAATGTACATTAGAAGTAATCCACGCTCAGGACGTTGGATGTGCCAATCTTCTATGACCATAATATCTCTTTTCAATGTACATAAGAAATAATCCACGCTCAGGACGTTGGATGTGCCAGTCTTCTTTAGTCGTAATATTACTTTTTAGTTGATATTATAATAAATCCACGCTCAGGACGTTGGATGTGCCAGATTTCTAAAGTCGTAATATTACTTTTTAGTTGATATTATAATTAATCTCACTCAGGACGTTGGATGTGCCAGTCATTTACCGCCATAATATGACAATTTAGATGACATCAGAATTAATCCACGCTCAGGACGTTAGATTTGCCAGTCTTCTATGGTCATAATATGACTTTTTAATTGATATTAGAATTAATCCACGCTCAGAACGTTGGATGTGCCAGTCTTTTATCGCCATGATACGACAATTTAGATGACAACAGAATTAATCCACGCTCAGGACGCTAGATGTGCCACTCTTTTTTTTACCATAATATTATTTTTCAATGTACATAAGAATTAATCCACGCTCAGGACGTTGGATGTGTCAATCTTCTATGACCATAATATTACTTTTCAATGTACATAAGAAATAATCCACGCTCATGACGTTGGATGTGCTAGTCTTCTTTAGTCGTAATATTACTTTTAAGTTGATATTATAATTAATCCACACTCAGGACGTTGGATGTGCCAGTCTTTTATCGCCATAATATGACAATTTAGATGACATCAGAATTAATCCACGCTCAGGACGTTGGATGTGCCACTCTTTTTTACCATAATATTACTTTTCAATGTACATTAGAATTAATCCACGCTCAGCACGTTGGATGTGCTAGTCTTCATTAGTCGTAATATTACTTTTTAGTTGATATTATAATTAATCCACGCTCAGGACGTTGGATGTGCCACTCTTTTTTACCATAATATTATTTTTCGATCTACATTAGAAATAATCCACGTTCAGGACGTTGGATGTGCCAGATTTCTAAAGTCGTAATATTACTTTTTAGTTGATATTATAATTAATCCACGCTCAGGACGTTGGGTGTGCACGTCTTTTATCGCCATAATATGACAATTTAGATGACAACAGAATTAATCCACGCTCAGGAAGTTGGATATGCCACTCTTTTTTTACCATTATATAACTTTTCAATGTACATTAGAAGTAATCCACGCTCAGGACGTTGGATGTGCCAATCTTCTATGACCATAATATCTCTTTTCAATGTACATAAGAAATAATCCACGCTCAGGACGTTGGATGTGCCAGTCTTCTTTAGTCGTAATATTACTTTTTAGTTGATATTATAATAAATCCACGCTCAGGACGTTGGATGTGCCAGATTTTAAAGTCGTAATATTACTTTTTAGTTGATATTATAATTAATCTACGCTCAGGACGTTGGATGTGCCAGTCATTTACCGCCATAATATGACAATTTAGATGACATCAGAATTAATCCACGCTCAGGACGTTAGATGTGCCACTCTTTTTTTTTTTTATCATAATATTACTTTTCAATGTACATTAGAATTAATCCACGCTCAGGACGTGGGATGTGACAATCTTCTATGACCATAAAATTACTTTTCGATGTACATTAGAAATAATCCACGCTCAGGACGTTGGATGTGCCAGATTTCTAAAGTCGTAATATTACTTTTTAGTTGATATTGTAATAAATCCACGCTCAGGCCGTTGGGTGTGCAAGTCTTTTATCGCCATAATATGACAATTTAGATGACAACAGAATTAATCCACGCTCAGGAAGTTGGATGTGCCACTCTTTTTTTACCATTATATTTCTTTTCAATGTACATTAAAATTTAATCCACGCACAGGACGTTGGATGTGCCAATCTTCTAGCTATGACCATAATATCACTTTTCAATGTACATAAGAAATAATCCACGCTCAGGACGTTGGATATGCTAGTCTTCTTTGGTCGTAATATTACTTTTTAGTTGCTATTATAATTAATCCACGCTCAGGACGATGGATGTGCCAGTCTTTTACCGCCATAATATGACATTTTAGAGGACATCAGAATTAATCCACGCTCAGGACGTTGGATGTGCCACTCTTTGTTACCATAATATTACTTTTCAATGTACATCAGAATTAATCCACGCTCAGGACGTTAGATGTGCCACTCTTTTCTATCATAATATTACTTTTCAATGTACATTAGAATTAATCCACGCTCAGGACGTTGGATATGACAATCTTCTATGACCATAAAATTACTTTTCGATGTACATTAGAAATAATCCACGCTCAGGACGTTGGATGTGCCAGATTTCTAAAGTCGTAATATTACTTTTTAGTTGATATTGTAATAAATCCACGCTCAGGCCGTTGGGTGTGCAAGTCTTTTATCGCCATAATATGACAATTTAGATGACAACAGAATTAATCCACGCTCAGGAAGTTGGATGTGCCACTCTTTTTTTACCATTATATTTCTTTTCAATGTACATTAAAATTTAATCCACGCACATGACGTTGGATGTGCCAATCTTCTATGACCATAATATCACTTTTCAATGTACATAAGAAATAATCCACGCTCAGGACGTTGGATGTGCTAGTCTTCTTTAGTCGTAATATTACTTTTTAGTTGCTATTATAATTAATCCACGCTCAGGACGTTGGATGTGCCAGTCTTTTACCGCCATAATATGACAATTTAGATGACATCAGAATTAATCCACGCTCAGGACGTTGGATATGCCACTCTTTGTTACCATAATATTACTTTTCAATGTACATTAGAATTAATCCACGCTCAGAACGTTGGATGTGCCACTCTTTTTTACCATAATATTACTTTTCAATGTACATTAGAATTAACCCACGCTCAGGACGTTGGATGTGACAATCTTCTATGACCATAATATTAATTTTCGATGTACATTAGAAATAATCCACGCTCAGGACGTTGGATGTGCCAGATTTCTAAAGTCGTAATATTACTTTTTAGTTGATATTGTAATTAATCCACGCTCAGGCCGTTGGGTGTGCAAGTCTTTTATCGCCATAATATGGCAATTTAGATGACAACAGAATTAATCCACGCTCAGGAAGTTGGATGTGCCACTCTTTTTTTACTATAATATTTCTTTTCAATGTACATTAAAATTTAATCCACGCACAGGACGTTGGATGTGCCAATCTTCTATGACCATAATATCACTTTTCAATGTACATAAGAAATAATCCACGCTCAGGACGTTGGATGTGCTAGTCTTCTTTAGTCGTAAAATTACTTTTTAGTTGCTATTATAATTAATCCACGCTCAGGACGTTGGATGTGCCAGTCTTTTACCGCCATAATATGACAATTCAGATGACATCAGAATTAATCCACGCTCAGGACGTTGGATGTGCCACTCTTTTTTACCATAATATTACTTTTCGATGTACATTAGAAATAATCAATGCTCAGGACGTTGAATGTGCCAGATTTCTAAAGTCGTAATATTACTTTTTAGTTGATATTATAATTAATCCACGCTCAGGACTTTGGGTGTGCAAGTCTTTTATCGCCATAATATGACAATTTAGATGACAACAGAATTAATCCACGTTCAGGAAGTTGGATGTGCCACTCTTTTTTTTACCATAATATTTCTTTTCAATGTACATTAAAATTTAATCCACGCACAGGACGTTGGATGTGCCAATCTTCTATGACCATAATATCACTTTTCAATGTACATAAGAAATAATCCACGCTCAGGACGTTGGATGTGCTAGTCTTCTTTAGTCGTAATATTACTTTTTAGTTGCTATTATAATTAATCCAATAACAATATCACCAATGGACAGATGACTCCAGTTGTAGATATAAAATGTGTGTATTAGGGTCCTTCATCCTGAAAAAGTTGACATTGTTGTCAGAAAATGTAAGATTTAATTATGCCTGCTCTGTGTTAAAGTCATATGAAACGAGTGAAACGAGTGAAACGAGTGAGTGGTGAAAAATATGTTTATCCAATTCTTTTACCAATGCATGTATATATCATAAACTTAGTCCTCTGTACACGATGTTCTCATTTTTTACACAAATATAACGTATGATCGTCAAATTTTTTTCTCTCTGTTATGATTAAACAAATATGGCTGCTCATTAAATGCCGTGTTTTGAAGCCGAAGTTTACTGATTGTCACCTTATAGTAAACAAATAACAAAAAGCATGGGTATTGAGCACTTGTTTAACATGTACAATCAGAGAATTGTTTATTTTAATGACAGATCTATGCGTATTGCGACCAACAGATTTTTACGAGGAGGGTTACGCTCAGGTCACTATGCATACGGAAAACATGTCGGCGGGAAGCAATTAAAAATAAGTGAACTTCTTCTGAAAGTGGACAAATTTTTCCTCAGAAAAAAGTATATGTACATAAGTTGTATAATGAAAACTATCCATTTAGTTATAAATAACATATGCATATTTTATTTTTTAATTTGAGGTTTCTTATGACTTTAAGAAACATCAGATCTCCACTGGAAGTGGGCACTATATTGCATTTACCTTGTTTGTCAGTCAGTGTTCGTCCAATAAATATTTCAATCACACTTTCATCACATTCTACTGAACAAAATCTTGTTGTTTGCCAATACTTTCAATTTTGATGACACCGCAACTGAAAGTTTGGGGGCATATTGTTTTACCCCTGTTCCTCTGTCTGTCTGTTTGTCAGTCTGTCCAATTCCAATTATGGGTATATAGTTATTTGGCATAACATCTCCAACAGTTTAAATCCTAGGAAGTTTTCACTTTGCTCTCTGTTTGTACATATATTGAAGATGTGCATGTGGTCTAGGTTTTAATTTTTATTCATATTTGCATTTTTTGTAGTATATCCTTGCATAAGAGGTGTCTAGTGTTTCGGAAAACCATACTTTTTTTATCTGGTTCTTAAATGTTAGATCTATGGCAAATTTGTACAAAGTGCACACTTACTAATGTATACTTAGCTTGCTAATTTCAAAACTTTATTCTGTTATTTGGATTGAAATAGAAGATCCAATTGATTTTTGTCAAGCCTTCGACTTTAGTCGAAAAAGCGAGACATAGCGATCTTACATTCCGTCGGCAACCACAAATATTCACTCTGTTATTTGAAATTTTAATAACTTTCTTAAACTAAACTGGATTTCTACCAAACTTGGACAAAAGCTAGTTTATGATCACAACATAGTATCCAGAAGTAAATTTTGTAAAAATAAAATTCGATTTTTTCTGTACTTTAATTAAATGGACTTAGTTTTTCTGCCAGGAAACAATGCATTCACTCTATGGTAAAAGTTTTTAAATTTTAAATAACTTTCTTATACTGTTTTGGATTTGTAACAAACTTGGACAGAAGCTTGTTTATGATCAACAGCTCATATCTGGAAAGAAATTTTGTTAAAATTTTGTACCTGACTGTGTATCCGTATTTTACTTATAAATGGACTTAGTTTTTCTTCCAGTTAACATTGCATACAGTCTGCAGTTAAATTTTTAAAAACTTTTATTAGATTCATAAACTATCCTGGATTTTTACCCAACTTGGACAGAAGCTTCTTACAATCATGACAATCAAAAGATAGTACCAAGAGAAGTAAACAATTTTATTGATTTTTTTCCATATTTTTGTTGGGCCTGCAATTAACAGCAAAAGTAGGCGAGACACAGGGTTCTACGGAACCCTTACAAATTTTTGTGGTATTTAAGCAAAATTTACAATTGAGATGATACTAAACTTGATAAAATTGTTTTAATACTGTCCTGGAGGGGGGCAAGGGGGGTCCCAATAACAGCAAAACAGCAAATTGATTTGGCTCATAACAGATAACAAGGAATTAAAATGGACAAAAACAGATAACAGTAAATGAAATATTAAAATAATTCGGTCTTTGACAAATCAGTATTTCTTATTACGGATATAATCCTTTGTAATGCATTCCATTTTTTATGACTATGTTTTTAGTATTAATTTATGTATCTAGAATGTGTTTAAATTACTACTCAATATATTATAATATTTTTTATACGCTCGTTTACGGAACGTATTATGGTATACTGTTGTCCGTCTGTTGTCAACATGTCGGACATTAACTCAAAAAATCTTTAACCATTTGCATTAAACTTTGGGAAATTGTTTATATCTATTGACGTGAGCTCCCTTTTTTTTTTTTTTTTTTTATAAATTTTAGATTTTAAATTTCTGGGTAATGGGTTTTTATTCAATAAAATTGGTGTTTTTTTTTCAGTTTTCTGATAATATCTCAAAAATGCTTTCACAAAGCAAGGAATTTTGGTGAATTGTTTATATCTATTAACATGAGGTAACTTTCAATTTTTATAAATTTTAGATTTTACGTTTCCGGGTTTCCGGGTTTTATTAATCAAAAAGGGGTGATTTTCCAGTTTTCAGACATTAACACAAAAATGTTTTCAGCAGTTCTCATGAAACGTTGGTGTATTGTTTATAAATATTGACTGAAGCTCCCTTTGTTGCTAATAAAAAAGTGACCTAAAAGAGTTTGAATATTCTGACTTTTTCTAAATGACCATTTAATTTGAGGTTTTTGATTGTACCACTTGGTACAATCAAAAACCTCAGCTGATTAAAAATTGTTCAAATAAGGCCTTTGAAAATAGTGGAATAAATTGCTTTGAGAGTGTCAAAATTCGTTCGAAGTACTTGATAAATTGCATGCTTATAATTGGTGCTTTTGATTTTTCTACCCTATATACCACTTTGCCTCATAGTTTTATTAAGAAAAATTCACACACCTCATTAAATGGTCATTTAGAAAAAGTCAGAATATTCAAACTCTTTTAGGTCACTTTTTTATTAGCAACAAAGGGAGCTTCAGTCAATATTTATAAACAATACACCAACGTTTCATGAGAACTGCTGAAAACATTTTTGTGTTAATGTCTGAAAACTGGAAAATCACCCCTTTTTGATTAATAAAACCCGGAAACCCGGAAACGTAAAATCTAAAATTTATAAAAATTGAAAGTTACCTCATGTTAATAGATATAAACAATTCACCAAAATTCCTTGCTTTGTGAAAGCATTTTTGAGATATTATCAGAAAACTGAAAAAAAAACACCAATTTTATTGAATAAAAACCCATTACCCAGAAATTTAAAATCTAAAATTTATAAAAAAAAAAAAAAAAAAGGGAGCTCACGTCAATAGATATAAACAATTTCCCAAAGTTTAATGCAAATGGTTAAAGATTTTTTGAGTTAATGTCCGACATGTTGACAACAGACGGACAACAGTATACCATAATACGTTCCGTAAACGAGCGTATAAAAAATATTATAATATATTGAGTAGTAATTTAAACACATTCTAGATACATAAATTAATACTAAAAACATAGTCATAAAAAATGGAATGCATTACAAAGGATTATATCCGTAATAAGAAATACTGATTTGTCAAAGACCGAATTATTTTAATATTTCATTTACTGTTATCTGTTTTTGTCCATTTTAATTCCTTGTTATCTGTTATGAGCCAAATCAATTTGCTGTTTTGCTGTTATTGGGACCCCCCTTGCCCCCCTCCAGGACAGTATTAAAACAATTTTATCAAGTTTAGTATCATCTCAATTGTAAATTTTGCTTAAATACCACAAAAATTTGTAAGGGTTCCGTAGAACCCTGTGTCTCGCCTACTTTTGCTGTTAATTGCAGGCCCAACAAAAATATGGAAAAAAAATCAATAAAATTGTTTACTTCTCTTGGTACTATCTTTTGATTGTCATGATTGTAAGAAGCTTCTGTCCAAGTTGGGTAAAAATCCAGGATAGTTTATGAATCTAATAAAAGTTTTTAAAAATTTAACTGCAGACTGTATGCAATGTTAACTGGAAGAAAAACTAAGTCCATTTATAAGTAAAATACGGATACACAGTCAGGTACAAAATTTTAACAAAATTTCTTTCCAGATATGAGCTGTTGATCATAAACAAGCTTCTGTCCAAGTTTGTTACAAATCCAAAACAGTATAAGAAAGTTATTTAAAATTTAAAAAACTTTTACCATAGAGTGAATGCATTGTTTCCTGGCAGAAAAACTAAGTCCATTTAATTAAAGTACAGAAAAAATCGAATTTTATTTTTACAAAATTTACTTCTGGATACTATGTTGTGATCATAAACTAGCTTTTGTCCAAGTTTGGTAGAAATCCAGTTTAGTTTAAGAAAGTTATTAAAATTTCAAATAACAGAGTGAATATTTGTGGTTGCCGACGGAATGTAAGATCGCTATGTCTCGCTTTTTCGACTAAAGTCGAAGGCTTGACAAAAATCAATTGGATCTTCTATTTCAATCCAAATAACAGAATAAAGTTTTGAAATTAGCAAGCTAAGTATACATTAGTAAGTGTGCACTTTGTACAAATTTGCCATAGATCTAACATTTAAGAACCAGATAAAAAAAGTATGGTTTTCCGAAACACTAGACACCTCTTATGCAAGGATATACTACAAAAAATGCAAATATGAATAAAAATTAAAACCTAGACCACATGCACATCTTCAATATATGTACAAACAGAGAGCAAAGTGAAAACTTCCTAGGATTTAAACTGTTGGAGATGTTATGCCAAATAACTATATACCCATAATTGGAATTGGACAGACTGACAAACAGACAGACAGAGGAACAGGGGTAAAACAATATGCCCCCAAACTTTCAGTTGCGGTGTCATCAAAATTGAAAGTATTGGCAAACAACAAGATTTTGTTCAGTAGAATGTGATGAAAGTGTGATTGAAATATTTATTGGACGAACACTGACTGACAAACAAGGTAAATGCAATATAGTGCCCACTTCCAGTGGAGATCTGATGTTTCTTAAAGTCATAAGAAACCTCAAATTAAAAAATAAAATATGCATATGTTATTTATAACTAAATGGATAGTTTTCATTATACAACTTATGTACATATACTTTTTTCTGAGGAAAAATTTGTCCACTTTCAGAAGAAGTTCACTTATTTTTAATTGCTTCCCGCCGACATGTTTTCCGTATGCATAGTGACCTGAGCGTAACCCTCCTCGTAAAAATCTGTTGGTCGCAATACGCATAGATCTGTCATTAAAATAAACAATTCTCTGATTGTACATGTTAAACAAGTGCTCAATACCCATGCTTTTTGTTATTTGTTTACTATAAGGTGACAATCAGTAAACTTCGGCTTCAAAACACGGCATTTAATGAGCAGCCATATTTGTTTAATCATAACAGAGAGAAAAAAAATTGACGATCATACGTTATATTTGTGTAAAAAATGAGAACATCGTGTACAGAGGACTAAGTTTATGATATATACAT
This sequence comes from Mytilus edulis, assembly GCF_963676685.1. NCBI lineage: Eukaryota > Metazoa > Mollusca > Bivalvia > Mytilida > Mytilidae > Mytilus > Mytilus edulis. The sequence continues at coordinate 81,654,747 of NC_092344.1, read as the reverse complement.
GCATTGGTAAAAGAATTGGATAAACATATTTTTCACCACTCACTCGTTTCACTCGTTTCACTCGTTTCATATGACTTTAACACAGAGCAGGCATAATTAAATCTTACATTTTCTGACAACAATGTCAACTTTTTCAGGATGAAGGACCCTAATACACACATTTTATATCTACAACTGGAGTCATCTGTCCATTGGTGATATTGTTATTGGATTAATTATAATAGCAACTAAAAAGTAATATTACGACTAAAGAAGACTAGCACATCCAACGTCCTGAGCGTGGATTATTTCTTATGTACATTGAAAAGTGATATTATGGTCATAGAAGATTGGCACATCCAACGTCCTGTGCGTGGATTAAATTTTAATGTACATTGAAAAGAAATATTATGGTAAAAAAAAGAGTGGCACATCCAACTTCCTGAACGTGGATTAATTCTGTTGTCATCTAAATTGTCATATTATGGCGATAAAAGACTTGCACACCCAAAGTCCTGAGCGTGGATTAATTATAATATCAACTAAAAAGTAATATTACGACTTTAGAAATCTGGCACATTCAACGTCCTGAGCATTGATTATTTCTAATGTACATCGAAAAGTAATATTATGGTAAAAAAGAGTGGCACATCCAACGTCCTGAGCGTGGATTAATTCTGATGTCATCTGAATTGTCATATTATGGCGGTAAAAGACTGGCACATCCAACGTCCTGAGCGTGGATTAATTATAATAGCAACTAAAAAGTAATTTTACGACTAAAGAAGACTAGCACATCCAACGTCCTGAGCGTGGATTATTTCTTATGTACATTGAAAAGTGATATTATGGTCATAGAAGATTGGCACATCCAACGTCCTGTGCGTGGATTAAATTTTAATGTACATTGAAAAGAAATATTATAGTAAAAAAAGAGTGGCACATCCAACTTCCTGAGCGTGGATTAATTCTGTTGTCATCTAAATTGCCATATTATGGCGATAAAAGACTTGCACACCCAACGGCCTGAGCGTGGATTAATTACAATATCAACTAAAAAGTAATATTACGACTTTAGAAATCTGGCACATCCAACGTCCTGAGCGTGGATTATTTCTAATGTACATCGAAAAGTAATATTATGGTCATAGAAGATTGTCACATCCAACGTCCTGAGCGTGGGTTAATTCTAATGTACATTGAAAAGTAATATTATGGTAAAAAAGAGTGGCACATCCAACGTTCTGAGCGTGGATTAATTCTAATGTACATTGAAAAGTAATATTATGGTAACAAAGAGTGGCATATCCAACGTCCTGAGCGTGGATTAATTCTGATGTCATCTAAATTGTCATATTATGGCGGTAAAAGACTGGCACATCCAACGTCCTGAGCGTGGATTAATTATAATAGCAACTAAAAAGTAATATTACGACTAAAGAAGACTAGCACATCCAACGTCCTGAGCGTGGATTATTTCTTATGTACATTGAAAAGTGATATTATGGTCATAGAAGATTGGCACATCCAACGTCATGTGCGTGGATTAAATTTTAATGTACATTGAAAAGAAATATAATGGTAAAAAAAGAGTGGCACATCCAACTTCCTGAGCGTGGATTAATTCTGTTGTCATCTAAATTGTCATATTATGGCGATAAAAGACTTGCACACCCAACGGCCTGAGCGTGGATTTATTACAATATCAACTAAAAAGTAATATTACGACTTTAGAAATCTGGCACATCCAACGTCCTGAGCGTGGATTATTTCTAATGTACATCGAAAAGTAATTTTATGGTCATAGAAGATTGTCATATCCAACGTCCTGAGCGTGGATTAATTCTAATGTACATTGAAAAGTAATATTATGATAGAAAAGAGTGGCACATCTAACGTCCTGAGCGTGGATTAATTCTGATGTACATTGAAAAGTAATATTATGGTAACAAAGAGTGGCACATCCAACGTCCTGAGCGTGGATTAATTCTGATGTCCTCTAAAATGTCATATTATGGCGGTAAAAGACTGGCACATCCAACGTCCTGAGCGTGGATTAATTATAATAGCAACTAAAAAGTAATATTACGACCAAAGAAGACTAGCATATCCAACGTCCTGAGCGTGGATTATTTCTTATGTACATTGAAAAGTGATATTATGGTCATAGCTAGAAGATTGGCACATCCAACGTCCTGTGCGTGGATTAAATTTTAATGTACATTGAAAAGAAATATAATGGTAAAAAAAGAGTGGCACATCCAACTTCCTGAGCGTGGATTAATTCTGTTGTCATCTAAATTGTCATATTATGGCGATAAAAGACTTGCACACCCAACGGCCTGAGCGTGGATTTATTACAATATCAACTAAAAAGTAATATTACGACTTTAGAAATCTGGCACATCCAACGTCCTGAGCGTGGATTATTTCTAATGTACATCGAAAAGTAATTTTATGGTCATAGAAGATTGTCACATCCCACGTCCTGAGCGTGGATTAATTCTAATGTACATTGAAAAGTAATATTATGATAAAAAAAAAAAAAGAGTGGCACATCTAACGTCCTGAGCGTGGATTAATTCTGATGTCATCTAAATTGTCATATTATGGCGGTAAATGACTGGCACATCCAACGTCCTGAGCGTAGATTAATTATAATATCAACTAAAAAGTAATATTACGACTTTAAAATCTGGCACATCCAACGTCCTGAGCGTGGATTTATTATAATATCAACTAAAAAGTAATATTACGACTAAAGAAGACTGGCACATCCAACGTCCTGAGCGTGGATTATTTCTTATGTACATTGAAAAGAGATATTATGGTCATAGAAGATTGGCACATCCAACGTCCTGAGCGTGGATTACTTCAAATGTACATTGAAAAGTTATATAATGGTAAAAAAAGAGTGGCATATCCAACTTCCTGAGCGTGGATTAATTCTGTTGTCATCTAAATTGTCATATTATGGCGATAAAAGACGTGCACACCCAACGTCCTGAGCGTGGATTAATTATAATATCAACTAAAAAGTAATATTACGACTTTAGAAATCTGGCACATCCAACGTCCTGAGCGTGGATTATTTCTAATGTAGATCGAAAAATAATATTATGGTAAAAAAGAGTGGCACATCCAACGTCCTGAGCGTGGATTAATTATAATATCAACTAAAAAGTAATATTACGACTAATGAAGACTAGCACATCCAACGTGCTGAGCGTGGATTAATTCTAATGTACATTGAAAAGTAATATTATGGTAAAAAAGAGTGGCACATCCAACGTCCTGAGCGTGGATTAATTCTGATGTCATCTAAATTGTCATATTATGGCGATAAAAGACTGGCACATCCAACGTCCTGAGCGTGGATTAATTATAATATCAACTTAAAAGTAATATTACGACTAAAGAAGACTAGCACATCCAACGTCATGAGCGTGGATTATTTCTTATGTACATTGAAAAGTAATATTATGGTCATAGAAGATTGACACATCCAACGTCCTGAGCGTGGATTAATTCTTATGTACATTGAAAAATAATATTATGGTAAAAAAAAGAGTGGCACATCTAGCGTCCTGAGCGTGGATTAATTCTGTTGTCATCTAAATTGTCGTATCATGGCGATAAAAGACTGGCACATCCAACGTTCTGAGCGTGGATTAATTCTAATATCAATTTAAAAGTCATATTATGACCATAGAAGACTGGCAAATCTAACGTCCTGAGCGTGGATTAATTCTGATGTCATCTAAATTGTCCTATTATGGCGGTAAATGACTGGCACATCCAACGTCCTGAGTGAGATTAATTATAATATCAACTAAAAAGTAATATTACGACTTTAGAAATCTGGCACATCCAACGTCCTGAGCGTGGATTTATTATAATATCAACTAAAAAGTAATATTACGACTAAAGAAGACTGGCACATCCAACGTCCTGAGCGTGGATTATTTCTTATGTACATTGCAAAGAGATATTATGGTCATAGAAGATTGGCACATCCAACGTCCTGAGCGTGGATTACTTCTAATGTACATTGAAAAGTTATATAATGGTAAAAAAAGAGTGGCATATCCAACTTCCTGAGCGTGGATTAATTCTGTTGTCATCTAAATTGTCATATTATGGCGATAAAAGACTTGCACACCCAACGTCCTGAGCGTGGATTAATTATAATATCAACTAAAAAGTAATATTACGACTTTAGAAATCTGGCACATCCAACGTCCTGAGCGTGGATTATTTCTAATGTAGATCGAAAAATAATATTATGGTAAAAAAGAGTGGCACATCCAACGTCCTGAGCGTGGATTAATTATAATATCAACTAAAAAGTAATATTACGACTAATGAATTCTAGCACATCCAACGTGCTGAGCGTGGATTAATTCTAATGTACATTGAAAAGTAATATTATGGTAAAAAAGAGTGGCACATCCAACGTCCTGAGCGTGGATTAATTCTGATGTCATCTAAATTGTCATATTATGGCGATAAAAGACTGGCACATCCAACGTCCTGAGCGTGGATTAATTATAATATCAACTTAAAAGTAATATTACGACTAAAGAAGACTAGCACATCCAACGTCATGAGCGTGGATTATTTCTTATGTACATTGAAAAGTAATATTATGGTCATAGAAGATTGACACATCCAACGTCCTGAGCGTGGATTAATTCTTATGTACATTGAAAAATAATATTATGGTAAAAAAAAAGAGTGGCACATCTAGCGTCCTGAGCGTGGATTAATTCTGTTGTCATCTAAATTGTCATATTATGGCGATAAAAGACTTGCACACCCAACGTCCTGAGCGTGGATTAATTATAATATCAACTAAAAAGTAATATTACGACTTTAGAAATCTGGCACATCCAACGTCCTGAGCGTGGATTATTTCTAATGTAGATCGAAAAATAATATTATGGTAAAAAAGAGTGGCACATCCAACGTCCTGAGCGTGGATTAATTATAATATCAACTAAAAAGTAATATTACGACTAATGAAGACTAGCACATCCAACGTGCTGAGCGTGGATTAATTCTAATGTACATTGAAAAGTAATATTATGGTAAAAAAGAGTGGCACATCCAACGTCCTGAGCGTGGATTAATTCTGATGTCATCTAAATTGTCATATTATGGCGATAAAAGACTGGCACATCCAACGTCCTGAGCGTGGATTAATTATAATATCAACTTAAAAGTAATATTACGACTAAAGAAGACTAGCACATCCAACGTCATGAGCGTGGATTATTTCTTATGTACATTGAAAAGTAATATTATGGTCATAGAAGATTGACACATCCAACGTCCTGAGCGTGGATTAATTCTTATGTACATTGAAAAATAATATTATGGTAAAAAAAAAGAGTGGCACATCTAGCGTCCTGAGCGTGGATTAATTCTGTTGTCATCTAAATTGTCGTATCATGGCGATAAAAGACTGGCACATCCAACGTTCTGAGCGTGGATTAATTCTAATATCAATTTAAAAGTCATATTATGACCATAGAAGACTGGCAAATCTAACGTCCTGAGCGTGGATTAATTCTGATGTCATCTAAATTGTCATATTATGGCGGTAAATGACTGGCACATCCAACGTCCTGAGCGTAGATTAATTATAATATCAACTAAAAAGTAATATTACGACTTTAGAAATCTGGCACATCCATCGTCCTGAGCGTAGATTTATTATAATATCAACTAAAAAGTAATATTACGACTAAAGAAGACTGGCACATCCAACGTCCTGAGCGTGGATTATTTCTTATGTACATTGAAAAGAGATATTATGGTCATAGAAGATTGGCACATCCAACGTCCTGAGCGTGGATTACTTCTAATGTACATTGAAAAGTTATATAATGGTAAAAAAAGAGTGGCATATCCAACTTCCTGAGCGTGGATTAATTCTGTTGTCATCTAAATTGTCATATTATGGCGATAAAAGACGTGCACACCCAACGTCCTGAGCGTGGATTAATTATAATATCAACTAAAAAGTAATATTACGACTTTAGAAATCTGGCACATCCAACGTCCTGAGCGTGGATTATTTCTAATGTAGATCGAAAAATAATATTATGGTAAAAAAGAGTGGCACATCCAACGTCCTGAGCGTGGATTAATTATAATATCAACTAAAAAGTAATATTACGACTAATGAAGACTAGCACATCCAACGTGCTGAGCGTGGATTAATTCTAATGTACATTGAAAAGTAATATTATGGTAAAAAAGAGTGGCACATCCAACGTCCTGAGCGTGGATTAATTCTGATGTCATCTAAATTGTCATATTATGGCGATAAAAGACTGGCACATCCAACGTCCTGAGCGTGGATTAATTATAATATCAACTTAAAAGTAATATTACGACTAAAGAAGACTAGCACATCCAACGTCATGAGCGTGGATTATTTCTTATGTACATTGAAAAGTAATATTATGGTCATAGAAGATTGACACATCCAACGTCCTGAGCGTGGATTAATTCTTATGTACATTGAAAAATAATATTATGGTAAAAAAAAGAGTGGCACATCTAGCGTCCTGAGCGTGGATTAATTCTGTTGTCATCTAAATTGTCGTATCATGGCGATAAAAGACTGGCACATCCAACGTTCTGAGCGTGGATTAATTCTAATATCAATTTAAAAGTCATATTATGACCATAGAAGACTGGCAAATCTAACGTCCTGGGCGTGGATTAATTCTGATGTCATGTAAATAGGCATGTTATGGCCATAACATACTGGCACGTCCAACGTCCTGAGTACTATTATTAATTTGTTGTAATGTACATCGAAACGTAACATTATGTTACGGAACTTTCTTTTTGGAGGTCCAAAGTGGGGGTAGGATGACCCTACCATCCCCCTTCTTTCGTTCATAAAATTTTCCCTACGGCAAAGCTTTTTGCCCACTAGGTACAAATAATAAGGACTTGCCTAAGGTTGCCTGGGCCCAAATATCCAGGTGGGTAAAGTTACGGAACTTTTTTTTTTGGAGGTCCAAAGTGGGGATAGGGCTTAGGTAATTGCCTATCGAGTGTATCTCGTGCAGACAAAAGCTTTGCCGTAGGGACTTTGCTATGAATTAAATAAGGGGGGTGGTAGGGTCAATCGACCCCAACTTTGGACCTGAAAAAAAAGTTCTGTAACTTGACCCACCTGGGTCTTTGGGTCCAAGCAAGCTTAGACAATTGCCTATCGAGTGTACGTACCTAGTGTGGACAAAAGCTTTGCCTTAGGGACTTTGCTATGAATTAAATAAAGGGGATGGTAGGGTCACCCGACCCCAACTTTGGACCTCAAAATAAAAAGTTCCGTAACTTTACCCACCTGGGTCTTTGGGTCCAGGCAAGCTTAGACAATTGCCTATCAAGTGTACCTAGTATGGACAAAAGCTTTGCCGTAGGGACTTTGCTATGAATTAAATCAGGGGGATGGTAGGGACACCCGACCCCAACTTTGGACCTAAAAAAAAGTTCTGTAACTTTACCCACCTGGATCTTTGGGTCCAGGCAATCTTAGGCAATTGCCTATCGAATGTATCTAGTGAGAACAAAAGCTTTGCCGTAGGGACTTTGCTATGAATTAAATAAGGGGAAAGGTAGGGTAACAAGACCCCAACTTTGGACCTAAAAAAAAAGTTCCGTAACTTTACCCACTTGGGTCTTTAAGTCCAGGCAAGCTTGGGCAATTGCCTATCGAGTGTACCTAGTGTGGACAAAATCTTTGCCGTAGGGACTTTGCTATGAATTAAATACGGGGGAAGGTAGGGTCACCCTACCCAAACTTTGGACATAAAAAAAAAGTTCCGTAACTTTACCCACCTGGATCTTTGGGTCCAGGCAAGCTTAGGCAATTGCCTATCGAGTGTATCTAGTGAGGACAAAAGCTTTGCCTTAGGGACTTTGCTATGAATTAAATTAGGGAAAAGGTAGGGTCACTAGACCCCAACTTTGGACCTAAAAAAAAGTTCCGTAACTTTACCCACCTGGGTTTTTCAGGTCCAGGCAAGCTTAGGCAATTGCCTATCGAGTGTACCTAGTGTGGACAAAAGCTTAGCCAGAGGGACTTTGCTATGAATTAGATAAGGGGGATGGTAGGGTCACCAGATCCCAACTTTGGACCTGAAAAAAAAAGTTCCATAACTTTACCCACCTGGATCTTTGGGTCCAGGCAAGCTTAGACAATTGCCTATCGAGTGTATCTAGTGAGGACAAAAGCTTTGCCTTAGGGACTTTGCTATGAATTAAATTAGGGGGAAGGTAGGGTCAATCGACCCCAACTTTGGACCTGAAAAAAAAGTTCTGTAACTTGACCCACCTGGGTCTTTGGGTCCAAGCAAGCTTAGACAATTGCCTATCGAGTGTACGTACCTAGTGTGGACAAAAGCTTTGCCTTAGGGACTTTGCTATGAATTAAATAAAGGGGATGGTAGGGTCACCCGACCCCAACTTTGGACCTCAAAATAAAAAGTTCCGTAACTTTACCCACCTGGGTCTTTAGGTCCAGGCAAGCTTAGACAATTGCCTATCAAGTGTACCTAGTATGGACAAAAGCTTTGCCGTAGGGACTTTGCTATGACTTAAATCAGGGGGATGGTAGGGACACCCGACCCCAACTTTGGACCTAAAAAAAAAGTTCTGTAACTTTACCCACCTGGATCTTTGGGTCCAGGCAATCTTAGGCAATTGCCTATCGAATGTATCTAGTGAGAACAAAAGCTTTGCCGTAGGGACTTTGCTATGAATTAAATAAGGGGAAAGGTAGGGTAACAAGACCTCAACTTTGGACCTAAAAAAAAAGTTCCGTAACTTTACCCACTTGGGTCTTTAAGTCCAGGCAAGCTTGGGCAATTGCCTATCGAGTGTACCTTGTGTGGACAAAATCTTTGCCGTAGGGACTTTGCTATGAATTAAATAAGGGGGATGGTAGGGTCACCCGACCCCAACTTTGGACCTCAAAATAAAAAGTTCCGTAACTTTACCCACCTGGGTCTTTGGGTCCAGGCAAGCTTAGACAATTGCCTAACGAGTGTACCTAGTGTTGACAAAAGCTTTGCCGTAGGGACTTTGCTATGAATTAAATAAGGGGGATGGTAGGGTCACCCGACCCCAACTTTGGACCTCAAAATAAAAAGTTCCGTAACTTTACCCACCTGGTCCTTTGGGTCCAGGCAAGCTTAGGAAATTGCCTATCGAGTGTACCTAGTGTGGACAAAAGCTTTGCCGTAGGTACTTTGCTATGAATTAATTCACGGGGGATGGTAGGGTCACCCGACCCCAACTTTGGACCTAAAAAAAAAGTTCCGTAACTTTACCCACCTGGGTCTTTGGGTCCAGGCAAGCTTAGACAATTGCCTAACGGGTGTGCCTAGTGTTGACAAAAGCTTTGCCGAAGGGACTTTGCTATGAATAAAATAAGGGGGATGGTAGGGTCACCCGACCTCAACTTTGGACCTCAAAATAAAAAGTTCCGTAACTTTACCCACCTGGTCCTTTGGGTCCAGGCAAGCTAAGGAAATTGCCTATCGAGTGTACCTAGTGTGGACAAAAGCTTTGCCGTAGGTACTTTGCTATGAATTAATTCACGGGGGATGGTAGGGTCACCCGACCCCAACTTTGGACCTAAAAAAAAAGTTCCGTAATTTTACCCACCTGGGTCTTTGGGTCCAGACAATCTTAGACAATTGCCTAACGAGTGTACCTAGTGTTGACAAAAGCTTTGCCGTAGGGACTTTGCTATGAATTAAATAAGGGTGGAGGTAGGGTCACCTGACCCAAACTTTGGACCTCAAAGAAATAGATCCGTACCTTTACCTACCTGGATCTTTGGGTCCAGGCAAAGTTAGACGATTGCCTATCAAGTGTACCTAGTATGGACAAAAGCTTTGCCGTAGGGACTTTGCTATGAATTAAATCAGGGGGATGGTAGGGTCACCCGACCCAAACTTTGGACCTAAAAAAAAGTTCCGTAACTTTACCCACCTGGATCTTTAGGTGCAGGCAAGCTTTTGCAATTGCCTATCGAGTATACCTAGTGTGGACAAAAGCTTTGCCGGAGGGACTCTGCTATAAATTAAATAAGGGGGATGGTAGGGTCACCCGATCCCAACTTTGGACCTAAAAAAAAGTTCCGTAACTTTACCCACCTAGATCTTTGGGTCCAGGCAAGCTTAGGCAATTGCCTATCGAGTGTACCTAGTGTGGACAAAAGCTTTGCCGTAGGGACTTTGTTATGAATTAAATAAGGGGGGTGGTAGGGTCAACCGAGCCCAACTTTGGACCTGAAAAAAAAAGTTCCGTAATTTTACCCACCTGGATCTTTAGGTCCAGGCAAGCTTAGAGAATTGCTTAACGAGTGTACCTAGTGTGGAAAAAAGCTTTGTCGTAGGGACTTTGCTATGAATTAATTCACGGGGGATGGTAGGGTCACCCGACCCCAACTTTGGACCTGAAAAAAAGTTCCGTAACTTTACCCACCTGTGTCTTTGGGTCCAGGCAAGCTTAGACAATTGCCTAACGAGTGTACCTAGTGTGGAAAAAAGCTTTGTCGTAGGGACTTTGCTATGAATTCAATAAGGGGGATGGAAGGGTCATCCGACCCAAACTTTGGACCTCAAAAAAAAAAAGTAATGTATCTTTACCCACCTGGGTCTTTGGGTCCGGGCAAGCTTAGGCAATTGCCTATCGGATTTACCTAGTGTGGACAAAAGCTTTGCTGTAGGGAGTTTGCTATGAATTATATCAGGGGGATCGATGGTAGGGTCACCCGACCCCAACTTTGGAGCTAAAAAAAAAGTTCCGTAACTTTATCCACCTGAGTTTTTCGGCCCAGGCAACCCTGGGCAAGTGCCTATCATTTGTAACTTGTGAGCAAATAAGTTTTGCCGTAGGGAAAATTTTATGAAGGAAAGAAGGGGGATGGTAGGGTCACCCTACCCCATCCGGGACTTTGCCGTAGGGAAATGTATACGGATTATAGTTATTTTACATAGGCTTGAATCTAAATAATTTTTTGTTTAGATTAACCAAAATATTTATGTCAAATCGTTTTCGTTCTATTTGACGTGTGTAGTTGTTCTTACACTTATCGCTTTTCTTATAAGAATGTATTAAATAAATTACTAGAGTTACTATTTACTTTTGAATAATTACCTGAACTAGCTAGTTCTTAGGCGAAAAGTGAATATAATGGTTATCAGCTTTTCTTTTCAATCGAATAATTTCTATAAGCTTGAAGATCTAATTGAATCGCTACACTAGTTTATTGTAACCTGTTGTTATCAATTGTTATTATTATTATACAGATAATAACCCATCCCTTATCAGAGAGAAAGGAGAAAGGGTTAATAGCTAAAGCGTTTTTTTTAGATTCCCGGCTTTAAAAAGAGTTGTATTTAATACACGAATAAATAATAAAACTTTGTATGTGTTAAAATGGAATAACATTTCATCTTCCTACTTGAAAATTTGTCATAATATTTATTTATTTGTCATCATATTTATAAGTACGTTTGGTGTTATTGCAAGTCTTCGGTTTTTAGGCATGATCATGTTGGCGCGTTTTCTTATTGTTCGCTAGCTTGATTCATCTTATTGTTCGCTGGCTTATTGTTCGCTAGCTTGAGTCTGGTTGAAAAAAAAAACTAGTTTAATTAATAACAAATCATCACATTTGATTGATTTAGTTCAACTGTTCTATACTGTTACCTATTCACTTAAGAATTGAATGCTTCTTTTTGTAAATTTATTGGGGTGTAAAAGCGTTGACCGAAGTACATTTTGTATGAAGCGCGGAAGCGCTTCATTTTAAAAATGTACGCACGGTCAACGCTTTTACAACCCTATAAAGTTACAAAAAGAAGCATTCAATACTTATAATTACATTTTTTAGCTATGATCATGAAAACACGAATTTTATATATTTAATTAATTAATTCACCTGTGCACTTTATTGTTGGAGCACGTGTTATCATGAATGAAAAGTTGTATTGAGCAATGCAACTGCTTACGGAATAACACGTGATGTACAGTTAGCCAATCAGAATAAGATATTATAATGAAACATACATCTAATGTAATTATTTACATATAAAAGGCCGCTACCACTTAGAATAATTGATCTAATACAAGTCTAATATAACGTTTTCTCTGCATTTATAAACTCTGGCTTATAATTCATTGCAATTACATATACATAGTGACTTTTCATGTACATTCCAACATACTTCTGATAAATGATTTTAATCAAATATATAATGCGACTTTTTTTTAATATTTTTCATGTGACTTTTTTCCGTTTGCCAGTAGTGCGTTGGTTGTCGTTGGTACATGTATGTAATTAGCAAGCCACATCTCTTATTTTTATATAGTTGACAATATCATTAAATATGATATTGTTATCATTAAATTAGAAAAGGAGACAACAATTAATTTGTTGGTATTTTTATTCAGTAGATCATAGATCTATGAGTAGATACAGCTTTCTTGATGGACATTTATCTTTATTGATATCCACATCAATGGTCATGTAAATCTAAGTTTTTGCAATGGTTGTCTTCGGACAAATAACAACTTTATTAGAGTCGTTATAACAAAAATCACTGATTTGTAAATTCGTATAAATACAACTGTCTGGCTGCATCTAATCCTTTTGGTGTTAAAAAGTGTTTTGCATAGAAGATGTTGAAATTATAGCGGTTTTTTTTTTAAATAAACTGACGGTTATAGGTACAGAGTCTGACAGGACTTTGCCAACAAAATTTTCAGGTTTCGCTGAATGAATCGTGAAGTGGTGATAATTAAGTTCTAAAATGCTGCAGTATTTTTTCAAATATTGCTGAAGGTATTTCCTCCAATCATAAAACAACAGCAGTTTTCTTCATATCTCAGTTAACTAACTGGGAAATATTATGAAAATTTCTACTGAAATTGTTCACACTTTCTGCAATCTGCAAGATATATATAAAACGTTATTACTATTATACAATCAAAATATATTATACATAGTAGTTTGATTCAAATATATTCAGGAGTGACAAGAAATAAAAAAAAAAGTGCAACAAGAATTATTTTCCTGAAACGGAACAAAAAATATACATGCATACACAAATAATCTTTGACATGAATATAGTCACTTCGATATTTTTTTGGTAGGGTGTGCCATTTTTGCCCCAAAAAACGTGCCTATTTTAATATAACATTCACTGAAAAAAGGACTCGAGGGTCATTTTTATATAAAATCTCGCAAAATTATGACCCATATTTTTGGCACATCCCCGTATACCCAATAATAGGAAGTTACCCCCCCCCCCCCTGACTTAGTCAGTCACAAACATATCAGATCATATCATAAAACAATGTAAAAGTCCGAAAGATTTTTTTTCTCGTTTCAAGGTGAGTGAATTTGTAGAGTTTATACACCAATGAATTCTTTTTTATAAAATAGGAAGGAACGCGCAATACCAATTTCATTTTTAATAATTCCTTGATATGAAAAAACGTTACCTGATGATAGCATTTCTTTGTTTACATTGCATATGACGTCATAATTTAAATAACGTCACAACTAAAATCCCTAACAACAGAACCAAAATCGGAAACGTTACGGTATTTCCGTTTCTTTTTTTTTTAACAAATATTTAAGTTACAAAAAAATAATTCATACAGACTTCGTCCCCATTTACAGGTAATGCCTGCCTCATATTATTTCAGTTATATTTTTTTTATGATAGAAACTATAATTTATTTATTCTTACAATTTGTATATATATTTTGTACTATACAAATCCTTGTTTTTACAAAAATAATATAAATACGAAAAACTAAGATTGTTGTAGGCGAGATAACTCGACATATATAACAACGAGGACAAATGTATTTATAGTAGCAAATGCTTAATTTCTTTATTGTAAAGAGTTAGTACCGGACCAATCAAATAATGTTTTATTGAACGTGCCAGTCGTGGACGTACTATCCGTTGACTGTCCTGATCGGAGATCATTAGGCTGTTGACCACTGTTGCAAAAAAGACTCCTGGTATTGTATGGTATTCAGATGTAACAGTTAGTAAGAAAATTTCCCCACAGAAATATTAATGATATAATTTTGTACCTTATTGAAATATAAAAAAAGAACAAACACCTACGGCCATAAAAGCAACCGATAATCAAATACAAACGCTTGTTGTAAATATGGCCACAGGACAATAATTCTTAAGAAAATGTATAATAAAGACAACCAAGACAAGAAATCTACCAACATATTATATATTTAGCGTAAACAAGTTGTCGTTTTAAACTTACGTTTTGGTGATGTACTGCTTTTAAATATTTTTAAGTACTTAGATATATTAAAAATGATTCTTTACAGCAACTTTTACATACAATTCAATTCAATTCAATTCAATTCAATATTTTTATTGTCAATTAAAGACGCCCATTACAAGCAGAATAATCAAGATAAATTTAAATGTACATTTGATTACAATGATTACAATGATTATGTTAAACAAAAGAAAATCATAAAAAAAAAAAAAAAAAAAAAAAAAAAAAACCCAAAAACATCAATATGTGATATATATATAGTTATATATATCTATACATTTTTTTTTTAATTTTTATATATTTATAATTAATATGAGGCAGGCATAACCTGTGAATGGGGACGAAGTCTGTATGTATTATTTTTTTTTTACCTCAAACATGTAAAATAAAGGAAACGGAAATACCGTAACGTTCCCGATTTCGGTTCTGTGGTCAGGGATTTAGCTGTGACGTTGTTTAAGTTATGACGTCATATTCAATGTAAACAAAAGAAACGCTTCCGTCAGGTAACGTTTTTTTCAAATCAAACAATTATTAAAAATGAAATTGTATTGAGTTCCAATCTTATATTTTACTAGACTGATACATATAATTTTCTTTTCAAAGTCTCATGCAAACAAGACAGATTTCTGCGCAAATGCGGGGAAAACCGGAACAGGAACTAGATCTGAAAAAAAAAGTTAACGATTTTGAGTTCATTAGTAGAATGAAAAATTCGGGAAATTTTCCCGATTTTTTTTTTTTTTTTTTTATTGATTTTTCTACCGTAATTGGGGACTTCGTCCCCATATTATTATTATCAATGAGATTGACAAATACAGTTAGCCCTGAAGTTCATATTAAATAAGATCCAATCTAGCTGCGAATAACAGACAAACCTTTGGCAGTAGTGTACCCATAATAAACATGGATACATGGATATATAAAAGTAAAATAAAATATTAACGATATTAGCAATTCTAATTAAGTTTCTAGAATTTGTTTTCTTACAGTATTTAAATTATTAATCAAATTACATACTTGATTCAATATATAGTTATCTTCATTAGACATGAGCCATATAAATTGTGAATGAATGTCTAGATTCTTAAAATTTTTAAAAGTTTTAACTATATTTGATAAAATTGACTCTCTCTCATTTTCTAAAGATTTACATTTAAGTAAAAAGTGTGGTTCATCTTCCACTCCATTTTTACAAAGATTACAAATTCTATCTGTTGCCTGAAGACCTCTGTATCTACCTCTTTCTATTTCAAGATTGTGGTTACTAATTCTAAATTTTGTCATCTGAATTCTCAGATTTCTATTTCCCATAGACAAATAGGGTTCAAAACTTATATTATTTTTAAAAAGTCTATATGTTCTAAGTTTATTACCAAATGACATGCTTTTCCTGTCATCATTTAAAGATGAGTACCACAACTGATTATACTTTAGTTTTAACCTGTTCAAAATGAACTTTTTTAAATTGAATTTCATATTAAAAATTTTAAATAGATCAGTGTCTAAATATTTTGATAGTGAGCTCATATAATTATACCAACTTTTCTTATTCTGGTTAGATAAGGCCTTGGATACAGAGAGAGCTTCAGACAACAGTTTGTCTTCTGTTTTTTCTAAACGTGATAGGTATAAAAACATATTGACTATAATTTCAATAAATAATGGGTATCTCCCAAGCTCGCCGATCACTGCCATATTTGAGCTTCTTTTTCCTACACCGAGGGAAAATTTACATATTTTAGTATGAATTAATTCAATTTGTAGTTCTTTGCATATTTTTTCAAAATAACAATCTCCTTTATCTGTTAACTTTTTAGAATCAAAAGCACCCCAAATTTCACTTCCATAAGTTAGTATTGGTTTCACTGTGTGGTCAAATACATGTAATAAAGTTTTAATTTTTGGTTTATGGTTTTTAAAGATTTTATAAATTTTGAAAAGAGCTTTAAGTCCCCTTTTATATAGATCATGTTTTGCATCTGTGAAACTTCCAGAGGCACTAAAATTTATCCCTAAATAGGTATACTGTCTGACTTTATCAATAGGACAGTTATTAAAATAAAAATTTGAGTGATTTAATCTCCCTGTACCGTTAAAAACCAAACTTTTAGTCTTTTTAAGGTTTACTTCCAACCCCCATTTTTTAGAATACTGGGATAACTTGTCAAGACACTTTTGTAAACCTTCTGCTGTTTCAGAGAGCAAAACTACATCATCAGCATATAATAAACAGTTTAATTTAATTGAGTCAAGTTGGACTGGGTCACAAGTATTATCAAATATCTCAGGAAGGTCATTTATAAACAATTTAAAGAGGTTGGGGCTTAAATTATCACCCTGGCGAACACCTATATTAGATGCAAAAGAGTCTGTCATGTGAGATTTATCAATTCTCACATTCAGCTCTGTCTTTTTATACATATTTTTAATAACATTATAATATAAATCACTTATACCATACTTTCTAAGTTTGTAGAATAGGCCCATATGCCACACTGTGTCAAATGCCCTTCTAAAGTCAACAAAGCAAGAGAAGAGAAGCTTATGGCCCTTCTGGGTATATTTTTCAATCAGTGTTTTCAAAACAAACATATGATCGCTTGTTCTCTTCTTTTTGCAAAAACCAATCTGTTCTTTGCAAATTATATTTCTTTTTGATAAAAAAGTTTCTAACCTTGTGTTGAATATTTTAGCAAAAAGTTTGCCCAATGAACTTCCAATAGTTATACCTCTGTAATTTGAGGGGTCATGGGTAGGACCACTTTTAAAAATTGGTACTATGAAACCTTTTGCCCATAAATTTGGGAAAGAACCAGTCACTAATATATGATTAAATACTTTTTTAAAACTATTTAATAGAAAAGACTGACTACATTTAAGCATTTCATTTAAGATCATGTCAAAGCCACTAGATTTTTTATTCTTTAATGTACATATTGCTGTTATAATTTCTTGATCATTTATCTGAAAGTCAAGTTCTGAAAATATTTTTTCCTTTTCCATTTGTTTAAAGTTATTAACAAAATTATCATTAGGTGTATTAACTTTGCTTTTATTCAAATCTTTAAAATATTCAAACCATGTATTACTTGGGATGTCAGGGCTTGAGGATTTATTGTGATCTTTAGATAATTCTTTTAGAAGATCCCAATATTTATTAGGGTTATTATCATGTAGGTTATCAAGTTCATTCATGACACTCTGTCTGAATTCCTTTAATTTATGTTTTCTTGATTTTCTATATAATTTTAATAAGGAGAAGTAAGATGTCCTAACAACTGGATCTTTGCTATATTTTTTAAGAAGCTTTTCTTTACTGTCTAATTGACGCCTTAAGCAAGTTAATGACATATCAAACCATTTAGGTTGTTTTCTTTTATTTAAATGTTTTGAGTTTTTCTTTTTAGGTTGTTTTTGTTTAAGAGACTTGTCAGCCACTTCTGTTATAATGGAATTTAGATCAGCAACCAAAATATCAACATTATCATAAGTTTTATTGTTAAAATCATTTATTTTGCTTTGTATGTTGTCTGATGATAAGGCAGTTATAAATTCTTGAGATGAAGTTTCATTCCAGATATAAGTTGATGGGGCAAACTGTAACTTATCATTTATGTTATTATTAATTCTACAATCAATCTTTAACATGACTGAAATCTGGCAGTGATCAGATAATTCTCCAAAAAATTTATGTACTTTAAAAAATGAGATATTTTCCATCAAACTCTCTGAAGATATAAAGTAATCAACAACACTACTGCCATTTGGTGTGAAGCAAGTTAACTGGCCTATAAAGTCACCTTGGACACGTCCATTTAATATTCGCAGACCAGATTGAATACAAATCTCGTTTAAATTTTTACCTCGTGTGGTCAACACTTCATCCATACTATATCGTACTAGCAGATTTTGATCAGGAGAAAAATTTTCAAAACCAGGTATTTTATCTAATAATTGATCATCATTTATAAAGTCTTAAACCTGAGAACCAGTTCTTGCATTTAAATCCCCCGCTATGAGAATTTTACCAGAATCTGAAAATTTTGAAATATCCTTTTCTATAAGTTCAAAAATATCTTCATCTAAGGATTTTGTATATGAAGAGTTGTCTGGAGGATTATAAACATAACATAGATATATATCATCTTTCATTCCAAAAAAATCTCTGCACAATTGCAGCCATATCTAATCATTATTTTCATGTTCTAAAAATTTAACACCGGGTCGCAATTCTGATTTACCAAAAACTGAAATTCCCCCTGAACGTTTATATGTACCTTTAGATTTAGGTCTGATCAGATGAACTGGTTTAAAACCATCAAGTGATAGTGATTCTTCTAAAGAACAGTGCGTTTCTATGAGGCAAACAATATCTTTATTACAAATTTCATTTATAAATCTGGGATCACTGTATTTGTCAAAACCTTTGTTTTTGTGTCCATTTATATTCCAACAACCAATATGTAGTTGGGATTTCTTTGTTATTCCTAAACACATTTCTAGCAAAATATATATAAAATAAACCAAATAGAACAGAACCCATGACAAATATTCAATAATTTCATCACTTGCAGTTGACATGTACATGTAGTAAAATATCATATTATTAGTATTAAACTAAGGAAAGTTTATGGTATAAGGGAGATAATCTGATAGAAAGAAAATATCTCACTATTCTCTCTATATTCAATAAGAAAAATGTTTTATTTTTGTTTGTTTTTTTTTAGTCATTACCATCACTTGGTCCTTATTTTCACCACCGGTCTGAAAGAGATCGACGATTACCAAAAACACTATAGTTATGACTACGGACAAGTTTATGTCCGTCCGCTTTTGCTTGTGTGTTGTAATTTTTTTTATTAAGTAAGACTTAGAGGGAGTTTTTATTTTTATTTAAGAAGTTATATCAGTTTAATTTCAGTTAAAAGTACACGAACTTCGGCAAATTGGTGTTTTTCGTAGAATATTTTGACGTTCGCGTCTTCGCGTCGATGCGTTTTCCCCTAATGACCATAACTTAGATCAACCAGGGAAGTTAATTCATAAAAAAGAATACAAAATAGAAGATCTATATCTACTGCTGGGAATAGTGTTCAAATATGAGCGCTAGGACAATTTTAGAGACTTCGGGATTAGGCGTTTATTTAGACAGAAATTCGGGATTCGACTGACGGTTTATTTTTGTGGGAATTTGGGATTTATTATGATTGGGACTTCGAATTCCATTACATTGACAACAATGTGCTAGAGAAAAAAATCTACTGGGCCAAAAAAGTAACACAATAATTGCCTTCCTCCTCAGAATCAACTGGTCGTCGCCTAAAGTAATTTAATATTTTTTGTGTCACATATCATTTTTTTTTGGTAGGAGACACATTCAACTTAAAAAAAAAAAGAGCAGCCACAACGAAATCTAGAATTTGGATTCTTATCTACTGAAAGTATGAAAATATAGTAGGATAAGAATCGATTGAATAAAAAGTTCCAGTCCAATTTGTGGGGAGTGGGGCGAAGCCTCCTATTGATAATGTTCTGTAAATAAGTTTACAGATCCAACATTGTTGGCATGTAAATATATTTATATTTACAAATGAATTGAATTTTAATTTGTTTTAACATGTACATTTTTGTACATGTATCATATGTTTAATTGTATATTTACATTATATACACTCACCCAAATTAATTTTTGGGACTCAACGGTCAAACTGTGTACATTTTCTGACTTGGCATACTTTTTGGTTAGCTCAACAACTTTGTTTTGCCTGGCCTTTTTTCTCAAGCCACCATTGACAACAGATGCCAGTTCATCATTTATCTTTGAACCAGCTTTCTCTTCAATTACCACGAAGCCTTTCATATCTTCAATAACAGACATAGTGTCATTGTTTTTATTAGAAGTACTGTTAATGTTAGTGTGTACTTCTTGTTCATCAAGTTCATTGTCAGAATTGTTTGAGCTTTCTGGCTCGCTTTCACTTGACACATCGGATAAAGGGCTTGCTTCCCTTTGATTTTGTTTGTTGCTTTGTGATTGGCAAAGTTCTTGAAGTTCTTTCACGTAACTTTGTGTCAAAGACTTTTGCTGATTTTTACAGTTTCTTCTTGTGTTTTAATCACCGTTTTGGTTTTAATATTGTATTCAATGCAATACGACTAAAATGATAACACTCATTATTATTTTGACATTTAAAACTAGTAAACTTCTAGCCATACCTCTGTTAAGAGTGTACATCAAGTGAAGTGGAAACAAATAAAAAGCCATACAGTATCAACGAGTGTTACGGACGGACAGACAGTCAAGTTATAATATCACCTTTTTATGGAAGAAGTCTTAAAAAGATATCTGTATTGCACAATAAGTAGAATTTATAAGTGGTCATTTAAAAAAAGATAGTATCAAACTAATTTCAGAGAAGAAATTATGTAATTTTGAAATTTACTCTTCATTATTAAATATTTTAGATAAGAATCTAAGGTAATTTTTATAGATTTTGAGACTTTGTTTCCGATTTTACATCTAAACCCTTTCAAAAAAGGAAAATTGCATATCTTCTATTTGTTATAAAATTGTTTGTTACGTAATATTATCTATCACCATGAGATGACAGATTTACAGCTCTACTTTAAACCATTTTATAAGTAATGCGGTCAAAGTCAGACTGGCATGTCCCCCTTACATGTATCACATAAACCAAATTTACATGACCTACTGCTTAAAGCATCTGAGAAACCAGAGACTACTACTAGTATTATATATATTGTGTTATGTCTCTGATATTGTGTTATAGAAGTCTCAGGAGAAACGAACCTGTATATGTAACTTTATACCTTGGTCACTGATCTGTGGGGTCGAGGTAAGGTGATCCCTCAGACTGTCTGACGGACATGTAGACATTGCAAGTAAACATGTTCATGGTCAACTGGTGGGTGTCATTGGACCTTGACCTTATTTTCATGGTTAACAGGTTAAGTGGTAAAAGTATGAAAGGTCGAGTTTTGGTCTTAATACTATATGCAATAGGTCAACTATACTTAATAAATTAATGAACATCTTTTACGATGTACATGTCAATCCGGCATGATTGTTTGACCTCCACTTCATTTTTACGGTTCATTGCTCAATGTAAAGTTTTAGTTTTTGTTTGATTTCTGATACTATAAGCCATTGGTCAACTGTATTACGTGTATAGGAATAATTGTAAGGTGTATATGTATGTCTGGTAATTATCACCTGATCATGACCTAATAATCATGGTTCAGTGGTAAATGTGAAGTTTTCAAGTTTAATATAGAAAAAAGAAGTTTGTTTCTTGGATACTATATGCAATAGGTCAACTATATTAAAAGTATGGAATGATTGTAAGGTGTACATGTCTGTCTGCAAGGGTTCATTGTTTCAATGTTAAGTTTGTTTCTTAGATGTGCAATAGGCCAACTATATTGAGAGCATTTTTGGTGTATCATATCGAATTAAGGTGTGAATGTATTTATAGTTTGATTAATCTGACCTTGTCCCTTTTTTCTTGGATCATGTTAAGTTAATGTGATAGTTGTAGTAAAGCTTTATATTTAGAACTATCAACATAACATCAAGGGGATGTAAAGTATGCAAGACATTTCAACGTGTGCACTTTTTATCCTGGCATTGTTTTTCCTTCTTTAAAATTTCATGAATTTAGCAATGTTAAAAACTTTTGGTAACATTCCGTATTACTGTCATGGAATGTTGCAGAATGAGAGATTAAAGGGTGCTAATCAGATGCTGTTACAACATACTAATTTTATGCTGTAAAATTTAATGCACCCTTCACTACGGCAGGGACATAAAACTAGAGGTGTCGCTCACCAGTATTTACTGATGCTTTGGAAATCATGTAAAATAAGGTTAAAATCTTAATTTATAGTATAAGATATCATTAGATAATATAATAATATCTAAGATAATAGCAATAAACAGCTGCGCCATGAGCGCATGATAAGCCCTTCGTCTTATGCAATAACTATAGTTTCCGAGATACAGCGTGACATGTGATTTTATATAACTAAAAAGTGTGTAAAGTTTAAGCAAAAATTATTAATGGTTTATAAGATGCAGTGAGACATGTGAAAACCCCCCTTAATATTTACAAAAAAACTCAATAATTCTAGAAGAAAATTTTGAATCATCACCAAAAAGTATACAGATCTTTAGATTAATATAACTAAAAAGTGTGTAAAGTTTTAAGCAATAAACATAAATCGTTTTTGAGATACAGCACGACATGTGAAACATCTCCCCCTTTTTTTTTTATAAAAACTCAATAACTCAAATATAAAATTTAGAATTATCACCAAAATGTATACAGATCTTTGGAATAATATAAACATAGGCGAATCCAGGGGGGCCGGGGCGCCTGGCCCCCCCCCTTTCATGGGAAAAATTTGGTTGATTATATAGGGAATCATTGAAGCATGACTGCAGCGGGCGCCCCCACCCCCCCCCCCCCCCCCCCCCCTTTAGGAAAAGTTCTGGATCCACCACTGATAAATAAGAAGTGTGTAAAGTTTTAAGCAAGAAAAGTTTCTGAGATACGGCGCGACATGTGAAAAAAATACTTTTTTTTACAAATAACTCAAAATTAAATTTTGAATCATCACCAAAAAGTATAAAGATCTTTAGATTAATATAATTAAGAAGTGAGTAAAGTTTTAAGCAACAATCGTAAATCGTTAATGAGATATGGCGCACGTGTGAAAACCCAACCCCCTTTTTTACCAAAAACTCAGTAACTCTAAAATAAAATTTTGAACCGCCAAAAAGTATACAGATTTTTGGATTAATATAAAGAAGGAGTGTGTGAAGTTTAAAGCAATAATCAATAAACAGCTGCGCCATGAGCGCATGATACGCCTGACGTCTTGTGTGGAAGTTTTATGCAATAATCATAAATAGTTTCTGAGGAAATTTTAAGCAAAAACCATATATTGTTTTTGAGACACGGCGGGACATGTGAAACCCCCCCTCCCTGTTTTTTTTTTTACAAATATCACTAAAATAAAATTTTGAATCAAACCAAAAAGTATACAGATCTTTAAATTAGTATAACAAAGAAGTGTGTACAGTTTCAAGCAATAATCATAAATTGTTTTTGAGATACGGCACGACATGTAAAAAAAAACCTCCCCTTTTTTACAAAATACTCAATAACTCAAAAATAAAATTTTGAGTCATCACCAAAAAGTATACAGATCTTAAGATTAATATAACAAAGAAGTGTGTAAAGTTTTAAGCAATAATCATAAATCGTTTTTGAGATATGGCGTGACATGTAAAAAAAACCTCCCCCTTTTTTACAAAATACTCAAAAATGAAATTTTGAATCATCACCAAAAAATATACAGATATTAAGATTAATATAACTAAGAAGTGTGTAAAGTTTTAAGCAATAATCAAGAAAAGTTTTTGAGATACAGTGCGACATGTGAAAAAAACACACCCCTGTTTTAGTTACAAAGTGCTGTAACTCAAAAAGTTTAAATCTTATTTTCATCAAAAAGTATACAGATCATTTGACCATCATAAGAAACAACTAGACAAAGTTTCATGAAATTTGGATAAGTCGTTCTCAAGTTACGGTGCGACATGTTTACGCCAGACAGACGGACGGACACCGGACATTTGTATACCATAATACGTCCCTTCAAAATTTTGACGGGCGTATAAAAATCGTTTTCGAGATACAGTGCAACATGTGAAAAATACAAAACCTTGTTTTAGTTATGAAGTCCCATTACTCAAAAAGTTTAAATCCTATTTTCACCAAAAAGTATACAGATCGTTTGATCATCATAAGAAACAACTATATTAAGTTTCATGAAATTTGGATAAGCAGTTCTCAAGTTACGGTGAGACATGTGGACACCGGACAGGCAGACATTTGTATACCATAATACGTCCCATGAAAAAAAAATTGACAGGCGTATAAAAACTGCAAAATTTCCATAAAATTACTAACTGAGGGGCAGCAAACCAACAACTGGTTGTCGGATTTGTCTGTAAATTTCAGGGCAGATATATCTAAATCTGATGAACATTTTTGCCACCAGTCAGATTTGCTCTAAATGCTTTGGACCAGGTGATCTAATAAAAGTTTAGGCTGGACAAGATTATATGAAAAGAAAAACTAGAAAAATAAATACTGCTTAAACATAATGTCTCCCTATGACAAAGTAATTAAGGTACCATAAGATATTTTTTATCATTTGACTTCTCTACTTGACAACAGTTTACCTTTCAATTTCATATGAAATGCACATTGTGCAGATCTTTAACCACAATAAATTTAAAGTCGGTCACTCACCTGCAACTTCAACAATGGACACTTTTTAATATGTACCTTCATTTCCTGTGTATTTTAGTTTAACACGCCATCTTATTAACTATCTAGTTGACCTTCCCAAGACTATATAAGTAATAGAAACATAAATATAGATATATATAGATAGTGAACTCAGGCAATTGTATTTCTCTAGGTCTATTTAATTTCATATTATAGATTAACAAGAATGTGTACCCAGTACACGGATGCCCCATCCGCACTATCATTTTCTATGTTCAGTGGACTGTGAAAATGGGGAAAAATCTCTAATTTAACAAAAATCATATCATAGGGAACATGTGTACTAAGTTTCAAGTTGATTGGACTTCAACTTCATCAAAAACTATCTCGACCAAAAACTTTAACCAAAACTTTAACCTGAAGCATGGTAGACAGATGAACAGACGGACAGAAGGAAAAGCGAACACACAGACCAGAAAACATATAGCCCATAAATGGGGCATAAAAATATGATACTGTAAATTCAGAAATTATTGCTTTCATTTATTATTGCAATTTTGTCTATTTAGACTTACATGAGATTTTAACTTTTACGAATTTGAGAAAAATCCTGTTTAATTCATATAAAATATTTCAAATTGCAAGTTTAAATTATTGGGTTTACAACTCTGTCGCATTTTTCACAATAATAAAAACCTCACATTAATTTCTGAATTTACAGTAATCAGAGTTTTTGTAGTTCAAATGATTAACCTGTTGACATTCTGTAGCTTCAAATAACTGGATACACACAATTCATGTGTTATCCATCTCTAGCTAATTGGTGAAATTTAAGTTCACATGAATAAGGATTCAACAAGGACGAATTATTCACTTGCTAGCCTAGTAAATATTTCATCATTTATTTTTCCTAGCTTATTTTGAGAAAATTAAATTTACCCCATTTTCATGGTCCACTGAACATAGAAAATGATAGTAGGGATTGGGCATCCATGTACTATGGACACATTCTTGTTATATCTCTTAGCTAGTGCCCCTTTAAAAATAACTCTATAAAAGAGTTAACTGACAATTTGAGTCAACTTGATGTCATATTTATAGATCTTATCCTGATGAAAATTTTTACTTTTAATGTTTCTACAATCATATCAATTATAATTTTCAAGATAATAGACCAAAAACACTGGACGTTTTTTTGTTTAATTTCAACAAAATCTCTTCTTACTGCCAATTTAAGTAGTAAAATAGGAAATACTGTACAAAAATAGTTTGATTTCACTTTTTCAGGTTTTATCATCACTTTTGAGATATATTTTATCTTGATAAATGGACTTGTAACACCAGTCCCAGGTTAAGGGAGGGTTGGGATCCACCTATATAAACATGTTTATCCCTGCCACATTTTGTATGCATGTGCCCGTCACTCAGCGGTCGTTTGTTGGTGTTACATATTTGTATTTCGTTCATTTATTTGTACATATATTAGTCAATCAGTTTTTTCGTTTGAATGTTTTACATTTGTCATTTCATGGCCTTTTATAGTGAACTATGTGGTATGGGCTTTGCTCATTGTTGAAGGCTGTACACTGACTTATAGTTGTAAATTTTGGCGTCATTTGGTCTCTTGTGAAGAGTTGTCTCATTGGGAATCACACCACATCTAATTCTTTCAACAATAACATGATACCCACTTTGTTCTAGTCTTAAATAATGAGCTGGATTTTTTACAAACTTCCTTACAAGTTTATAGCCTGCAGGATGATATCTTACCTTAAACAACACCTTATTTTAACATTTGAGCGACCGGTCTTTGATTGCTTAACAGTCTACCAATTATCATCTTAGATTTGACCAGACCTGGGATGAAAACAATGACCTCTTGCACTTGAACTTAGCTGGAATTCACAAACAACCACAGGGTTCCAATAAAATGTGATGTGGGGTATACAAGGAGCCAGCAACCAAATCTCCCATTCACAGATGAACTAAGACTATTTTTTTTAACTAAAAACTTAAGAACCATCAGTACACAGGTTAAATACATACATTTTGAAGACTTATATTACAGGTAAAATTCTCAACTTTCAATTACAAAAGGTTTATTTTAGTTTAATGATTCTATTTGCTACGAGCATTTATAACAACAGTATAAAACAAGTAAACATGAAATTCATTGATTAACAATAGTCTACCTTTGCTTACAAGCACTACATGTACTAAAACTTGATTTGACAACATAAAATACGAGTAAAATCACATGAAAATTGTGCATTCACTCATTTAAAAGATTTTATTAACATTTTCTCTCTTGTAATATCAGATTGTATTAAATATGACCCTTTTGTAAAATCAGATAGCATTACAGATTGTCCTTTCTTGTAATATCAGATTGTATTAAATATGACCCTTTTGTAAAATCAGATAGCATTACAGATTGTCCTTTCTTGTAATATCAGATTGTATTCAAGAATGTCCTCTCTTGCAAATTTAGCCCGCTAGTCATATGAGCACTCCTTACATTTATTTTTTGTCTTTCTCTTTCTTATCAGCCTTTTTTGCAGGAATAAAATCTGGGAAGAATTCATCCATAAGCTGAATCAACTTCCTCTTCCCTTTGAAAGTATGTCTGATGAATGTAATTACTACTGATCCAAACTCTTTCCTTCCATTTGGTACATACTGTTCACATGCCTTGCAAGCATTTTTCATATCCTCTAAAACATTTATGTAATGAGTATGATTACAGTTCCTAAGTTCTTGATTGAATTTAGCTAGGTAACTATTGACTAGCTCTTTTCCTAACTGTGTTTTTGTTTCCTTTAATCCAAGAGGGGAACCTTCCATGGCTTGGTAGAAATCTAACATGAGATTTACATCTTTTTTCAGAACTTCCTTAAGTAATGTCATTAACTTAGTAAAAGGATCACATTTAATGATCTCCTTACTTAAACATGCTGCTAGCATACCAAAGTACCACTTAAGATATTTGAGTTCTTTACTGTTTAAATGTAAACCAGATGAAGACCAT
This sequence comes from Mytilus edulis, assembly GCF_963676685.1. Lineage (NCBI taxonomy): Eukaryota > Metazoa > Mollusca > Bivalvia > Mytilida > Mytilidae > Mytilus > Mytilus edulis. The sequence goes on along the minus strand of NC_092344.1, from coordinate 81,627,052 downwards.
CCATAGCTTACATTCTTCTCCTTTAGAGATTTTAATCCTACCAGTAGGAAACTATTCACATATTTACTGAAAATATTCAAGTTTGGATTTGTTTTGGACAAGAATTTATATTCAGTGATTCCGAGCCTCAACAAAGCACATGTAGTGAAGTTTTGTGCATTAGTTGCTATTTTCTTCAGCATCTGATGACGCTTAGTTTCATCAGGAAAGAAAATTCTCATCAAACTACAACATTCTCTATCGTGTTTAAAAGTAGATGTAAAGTATTTCTGCAGTGTTGGAGCCATATCATTAATGAGAGACGGCTTTACTTCCACAGCCTTGATAATGATACCAAGGATAGACTTCATTTGATACTTGTTAAAATATTTACACAATTCTGTCCACAATGGCAACACCCTTTCAGGAAACTCCTCTACCAGAGCATTACCTAGATACATTAGAGTATCAGCAACACTTGTAGTATAACTAAACAGTCCATTTTGTCCACTGTGAAGAACACATTCCTTAATACAATTCAATAAAACAATCAGCAATATCCTTTGATCTTCTTTTTCTTTGATATTTTCAATATTCATTTTGATACAATTGTACGCAGATACCACATATTCACCATCCTGGACAGATTCCAAATGCCATAATACCTGTAAAAGATTCAAAAATTAAACTAACTACAGTCTTCACGCTGAGTGGTAGCCCAGGCAGCCCAGGCTTGTAGAATTTCTCTTGGGCCTGTAAAAATCATATTTACAGGCCAACAGAATCTAACTAAAAAATTTCAAAAATTGAGCTCTGTGCCTGTAGATTTAAATTCATTGTGAAGACTGTAACTACACTAAGATTTATGGTGCGCAACTGCAAGAAGTTATTTTAGTTTAAAAAAAAACACCATTTAACCCTTTCACTCTTCACTCTTCAGACAGCTGATGATGAGTCCCAATTACCGGGTTCAGAATACCTCTTTTATATTTCCCATTCAAAACAGTGCAAACACGAGTTGTTGAATACCAAGATGAAAGTGTAAACATGGTGCTTCCGTTTGTTGAAAACCGTGTCAAAATCAGAGGAAATTTACAGAATTTACAAGAATTTGAAATGAGGGAACATTTTTTTTGAAAGAATATGGAAGAATTGAAGCCAAACTAGTATACTTTTTTTATATAAAATGTCGTTTTATGTACAAAACACTTGAAATGGACATCGTTCAGTGTAAGGAATTTGTACAGTCTCATTAAATTTTTCAAAATTTTGCCGTTTTGGGTTAAAAAACTAAGATTTTGGGTCAAAGAGCAGAATTTTGAAAATTTCACCTAGATAATGCAGAAAATTAGAATATTTTATGAAGAAAAAAATTTCAAAACATGAACAAAACTGTGAACATGGTGTAAGTGAATGAACATGATGAAATGAAGACACAAATAACTACAGATAAGTTTTTATTGACATTTATTATCAAGATCTCCCACTTGAATAATAGTAGCCAGGGAAGCCATCGTCTCAGAGTAGCTTCTGTCTGGGCAGCTATCGGTGAAAGGGTTAAGCATTAACTGTATACTGTAATATCTTTAGCATTGTTACAAATATATACACAGTTTTTTTTTCTACAAACATTCACACACATTACTTTATAAATTTACAATCTATAGACACCATTAAATACTAAAAGGTCTAACTTGAAGTATCCTCATTTAACCTAATTACAGCTTCAAGAATACCAAAACAATATAAACTAGAGGCTCTAAAGAGCCTGTGTCGCTCACCTTGGTGTATGTGAATATTAAACAAAGGACACATGACAAAATTGTGTTTTGGTGATGATGATGTGTTTGTAGATCTTACTTTACTAAACATTCTTGCTGCTTACAATTATCTCTATCTTTAATGAACTTGGCTCAGTCATTTCAGTGAAAATGCTAGTGAAAATTTACAAATTTTATGAAAATTGTTAAAAATTGACTATAAAGGGCAATAACTCCTTAGGGGGGTCAATTGACCATTTAGGTCACGCTAACTTATTTTTAGGTCTTACTTTGATGTACATTATTGCTGTTTACAGATCTCTAACTATAATAATATTCAAAATAATAACAAAAAAATGGCAAAATTTCCTTAAAATTACCAATTCAGGGGCAGCAACCTAACAATCAATTATCCGATTCATCTTAAAATTTTAGGGCAGACAGATCTTCACCTAATAAACAATTTCATCTCCTGTAAAATTTGCTCTAAATGCTTTGGTTTTTGAGTTATAAGCCAAAAACTGCATTTTACCCCTATGTTCTATTTTTAGCCATGGCAGCCATCTTGGTTGGTTGGCCGAGTCAAGCCACACATTTTTAAACTAGATACCCCAATGATGTATGTGGCCAAGTTTGGTTTGATTTGGCCCAGTAGTTTCAGAGAAGATTTTTCTAAAAGATTACTAAGATTTACGAAAAATGGTTAAAAATTGACTATAAAGGGCAATAACTCCTAAAAGGGTCAACTGACCATTTTGGTCATGTTGACTTATTTGTAAATCTTACTTTGCTGAACATTATTGCTTTCACAGTTTATCTCTATCTATAATAATATTCAAGATAATAACCAAAAACAGCAAAATTTCCTTAAAATTACCAATTCGGGGGCAGCAACCTAACAACAAGTTGTCCGATTCATCTGAAAATTTTGAAGGCAGATAAATTTTGACCTGATTAACAATTTTACCCATGTCAGATTTGCTCTAAATGCTTTGGTTTTTGAGTTATAAGCCAAAAACTGCATTTTACCCCTATGTTCTATTTTTAGCCATGGTGGCCATCTTAGTTGGTTGGCCGGGTCATCAGACACATTTTTTAAACTAGATACCCCAATGAGGATTGTGGACAAGTTTGGTTTAATTTGGCCCAGTAGTTTCAGAGGAGAAGATTTTTCTAAAAGATTACTAAGATTTACAAAAAAATGGTTAAAAATTTACTATAAAGGGCAATAACTCCTAAAAGGGTCAACTGACCATTTTGGTCATGTTGACTTATTTGTAAATCTTACTTTGCTGAACATTATTGCTATTTACAGTTTATCTCTATCTATAATAATATTCAAGATAATAACCAAAAACAGCAAAATTTCCTTAAAATTACCAATTCGGGGGCAGCAACCTAACAGCAAGTTGTCCGATTCATCTGAAAATTTCAAGGCAGATAGATCTTGACCTGATTAACAATTTTACTCACGTCAGATTTGCTCTAAATGCTTTGTTTTTTTAGTTATAAGCCTTTGGGCCATGTGAGCTAAAAATATTGAATCGTAATTTCCTGTCGATATGCACATCTACATATTATGTCCTTATTATCTAAAAAGGTTTTGTGAAATTTTGTTGTGTGGTTTGAGAGGAGTTGCGATGACAAGAAACAGGACTGACAGACGGACGGAATGACGGGTCAAAAACATTATACCCTCCGCAACTTCGTTGTGTGGGGTACAATTAAAATTTATATCAAATTGTCATTGAACTTTTTTAAGGGCAATAACTCTTATATAAGGAGTCATCTGATAATTAAGGTGAAAAATAAGAAGTAAGTAGATCTTGATATTCTAAGCTTTTAACTTTTGCCTCATGTCAGATTTTCTCAATCTATCTATATAAAATCATTTTATCCTTTTGTTTTATTTTTAGCCAAGTACAATGTTTACTGAAATTAAGATTTTTTTTAAAGTCTGTAATAACAATGATAATCAAGTGTTGGCAAAAGCTCCAAAATGAATTTTCTTTGACATTGAATTTCTAGATTTTATAAAAATTCAGCATTCAAACCTACATGTATGAGAAATGTATTGTGTTGTTCGCTTCAATTTGTGGTTAAAAATCTTTACCCCCAAAAAATAGTACCAAATAGATGATAATGCATTAACAGTACAATTATTTGAACAATTTATTTCCATACCTGTCTGGCTGCTGCTGACTGTTCAGGCATATCATTGTTTACACTAAAAACTAGAGACAGCAATATCTTGTATTTCTTGACGATATCCCTTTTAAGATTTGACATATCTGTTTGAACTGCAAATAAAAAAGATAAGAAAAAAATCATGATGTTTACTCAAAACACTATAATATATCATGTCCATGTTATTCCTAAATACATCCCAATAATGTTAAATGGAAAAACAAGGTAAAATACAACATATTACTAAGATTTCCTGAGAGTTTATTAACTTTTAGAAGATTTTATCTTGTTGGATCTTTTTTTTTTCAGGTTGCCATGTTTTATAGCTTTTTAGAGCTCCAATAAGGAGTTGACTGATGATTTTGGCCATGTTGATTTATTTGTATGTCTTGTCTTGCTCATCATTGTCCTTGCTGTGGATTCATTAATATTCGTTGGATACCAATTTTTCATGGATTTTGTGGGTACAGGTAAACCACGAAATTAAATTTTCAAGGAATGACAAGTTTTCTTTAGGCTTGTATGCAGACCTCAGCAAAACCACGAAATTAAATATTTACGAACATACAAGTTTTCCTTTATCCTCGAAAATAAATGAATCCACAGAATTTAAAGTGTCTGGCTATCAATCATTGTTGTTAAGATAATAATGTAGGTACTTGCTTTTAAGTAGGAAGTTTGTGAGTATAATTCTGATTTCAGAGAGGGGTAGATTAAATAGTGTGATCCAGTATCCAGAAGAAATATCCAAACCTGAGACTGTGGTCAGAGGAGAATTTCCTGAGCTAATTATGTTGGGGATAGCCAACCCTACTTTAAAACTCTATATAGTTTGTTAAAAAATAAATGACTATAAGATTATGTTTGTGTTCTATTTTTTCTATGTTACTGTTCTCTATTTCCTTAGGACTTATTTGTAGATCTTTTAGCTGTATATGATATTTTGCATATTTGTTTTTAAGACATTTACATATAACCCTGCTTTTGTAGTATTGCAAAATCAAACCTCAGATGACTGTACTATTTGTTTTATCTGAAGAAGAAGATTAGGTAGTATGTACCATGCTGTAAAACTAGTATTTAATTATTTTGATTTTATAAATAGAACACAATGCAAATTGACTTACATGATACAGCCCTCAATTAAGTCATTCAATATTAAAAATCTAATAATATACAATACTTAAGCTTACGAAAGTTTTGAGCATGTTGAAACTGGTAGATTGGTTGTCGCGAGTGACAGAGAACTTCAACTGCAATCTTCAGCTGATCACAATAAGGGAGATCACCATATGTGATCAACAGATCTGTCAGAGGTAAAGGTAAGAAATCATTATAGAAATTCAATTTGCTCTGTAATATTGCACTGCAGTATCTCTTAGCTATCTGTCTGAATGAATCATAAGTTGTAAAGGCTTTCATATAGTTAACAGATTTATCCATCAACTGTTCCCACCATTCAACTTCTTTGATATCCATACTTATGTTATATCTGAATCTAGACAGTTCAAATACTCGGACAGTTGCTTCCATTACTATATTCTGCATTGCAGTGTCAAGGTCTGCCACCATTAACGTCTGCCAAATCCTAAAACTCACATACAACATACTGTAGCATACTTGACCCTAAAAATAACCATAACATTTAACTATTATGCATTTTGACTTCAAAATTCAGAGCAATATTACTTGTTTATAGTAATATAGTTTCCAAATAAATTGTTTCCCATGAATTTGCAATTTTGCTAAAACAAACATGTCAAGTACAGTTACATCTATGACATTAAAATATAATCAACCTTAAATTATACTGTAGGTCAATAAGAGATTTCAATAGAATAGAAAGAAGTATATCTTTAAATATAGTAAATCTGCGCTGATTTTCAAAATTTTCAATTTATTTCCTTTTGAATAATCCTTGTAGGCATGAGAACGCTTACAAGACTTAACAGAAGAATGTCTGGTATTTCTGTGTCCCCAGATCTGCTTTGACGCTCACATCTTACCACATATTTGCTAATTCTTTGAGATAATTAATGTCAAACTTGCAGTTAGTTTTAAATAACAAGTTATTGTCATATAGTCACTCTACTAATTTAACTTACTTGCATGACGTCTAATAATTAATGTAATCTCAGACATCATCTCATATTGTTTCTTATGTTATAATTTAATCAGTATATAATGTAGCAGCAGAAATTACCTGTGATAATCCATCTAAAGACTCATCTTCTGTGGCTCTTCTCATTTCTTCCTTTATTTCTTCAAAATTATTGACATTTTTTTTCACTGCCTTTACTTTCTCTTTAGGCTTTCTTTTCTTTGTTTCTCTCCTTTTTGCTCTCTTTGGTGGAGGTGGCTCAAAGGCTTCATTATCTACATCTAGTAATATATCAATTCAATAAATAGGCTTATTAAGATTGTTTTCAGTCATACACTTTTAAACAAACCAAAATGTACACCTCTTAGTTGAACAAATTTTGCAAGAAATTTTGTCAGAATAGGTATTTGGGCAAAATTTAAAAAAAAAAAGAGTTAAAAACTGTCTAACCGACCCTTATTTATAATTTCTAACCCAATATTTTTACAAAAATAGAATTAAATACTTAAATTTTGTGTATCATTTGGCATATTCCAAACTGCATTCCCTTTGGGGTATTATTTCTACAGAAATATAAATAATATACCTGCAGTTTCATTTTCAGTCTCCTTGGTTTTCATTTCTTCTATAACTTTTAATCTTTTTTCGTCAAATCTAAGGATTGAATACTGAAAATAAATATTCAAGATTATAAGTTTTGTCTTTTCATATAAAACTGACATTCATACCATTTAGGTTGAAGAGATAAGACTTGACAAAATGTGGAGTGATCCTATGGGTCCCCTTATATTGACAACGTCAGGCAATACAATAAAAGCTGACAAAAGGACAGTATTAAAACAATTTTATCAAGTTTAGTATCATCTCAATTGTAAATTTTGCTTAAATACCACAAAAATTTGTAAGGGTTCCGTAGAACCCTGTGTCTCGCCTACTTTTGCTGTTAATTGCAGGCCCAACAAAAATATGGAAAAAAAATCAATAAAATTGTTTACTCCTCTTGATACTATCTTTTGATTGTCATGATTGTAAGAAGCTTCTGTCCAAGTTGGGTAAAAATCCAGGATAGTTTATGAATCTAATAAAAGTTTTTAAAAATTTAACTGCAGACTGTATGCAATGTTAACTGGAAGAAAAACTAAGTCCATTTATAAGTAAAATACGGATACACAGTCAGGTACAAAATTTTAACAAAATTTCTTTCCAGATATGAGCTGTTGATCATAAACAAGCTTCTGTCCAAGTTTGTTACAAATCCAAAACAGTATAAGAAAGTTATTTAAATTTTAAAAACTTTAACCATAGAGTGAATGCATTGTTTCCTGGCAGAAAAACTAAGTCCATTTAATTAAAGTACAGAAAAAATGGAATTTTATTTTTACAAAATTTACTTCTGGATACTATGTTGTGATCATAAACTAGCTTTTGTCCAAGTTTGGTAGAAATCCAGTTTAGTTTAAGAAAGTTATTAAAATTTCAAATAACAGAGTGAATATTTGTGGTCGCCGACGGAATGTAGGATCGCTATGTCTCGCTTTTTCGACTAAAGTCGAAGGCTCGACAAAAATTAATTGGATCTTCTATTTCAATCCAAATAACAGAATAAAGTTTTGAAATTAGCAAGCTAAGTATACATTAGTAAGTGTGCACTTTGTACAAATTTGCCATAGATCTAACATTTAAGAACCAGATAAAAAAAGTATGGTTTTCCGAAACACTAGACACCTCTTATGCAAGGATATACTACAAAAAATGCAAATATGAATAAAAATTAAAACCTAGACCACATGCACATCTTCAATATATGTACAAACAGAGAGCAAAGTGAAAACTTCCTAGGATTTAAACTGTTGGAGATGTTATGCCAAATAACTATATACCCATAATGGGAATTGGACAGACTGACAAACAGACAGACAGAGGGACAGGGGTAAAACAATATGCCCCTAAACTTTCAGTTGCGGTGTCATCAAAATTGAAAGTATTGGCAAACAACAAGATTTTGTTCAGTAGAATGTGATGAAAGTGTGATTGAAATATTTATTGGACAAACACTGACTGACAAACAAGGTAAATGCAATATAGTGCCCACTTCCAGTGGAGATCTGATGTTTCTTAAAGTCATAAGAAACCTCAAATTAAAAAAAAAATATGCATATGTTATTTATAACTAAATGGATAGTTTTCATTATACAACTTATGTACATATACTTTTTTCTGAGGAAAATTCTTTAATTTGTCCACTTTCAGAAGAAGTTTACTTATTTTTAATTGCTTCCCGCCGACATGTTTTCCGTATGCATAGTGACCTGAGCGTAACCCTCCTCGTAAAAATCTGTTGGTCGCAATACGCATAGATCTGTCATTAAAATAAACAATTCTCTGATTGTACATGTTAAACAAGTGCTCAATACCCATGCTTTTTGTTATTTGTTAACTATAAAGTGACAATCAGTAAACTTCGGCTTCAAAACACGGCATTTAATGAGCAGCCATATTTGTTTAATCATAACAGAGAGAAAAAAATTTGACGATCATACGTTATATTTGTGTAAAAAATGAGAACATCGTGTACAGAGGACTAAGTTTATGATATATACATGCATTGGTAAAAGAATTGGATAAACATTTTTTTCACCACTCACTCGTTTCACTCGTTTCATATGACTTTAACACAGAGCAGGCATAATTAAATCTTACATTTTCTGACAACAATGTCAACTTTTTCAGGATGAAGGACCCTAATACACACATTTTATATCTACAACTGGAGTCATCTGTCCATTGGTGATATTGTACAATACAATCAAATCTAAACAGCATCACATCCAATGGTTCATCATACATTCTGAAACATTTAAGACATGTCCTTTATATTAAAACCAAAATTGTCTTACTGTTACATCCTAGGTTAGGAAAAACAAGACATACATTTTATTATGTAAACATTTGTTGCAGTGTAAATGGATTCAAACTTCTAGAGAAATGGTAGATGGCGATATCTTTACGATGTATAATGTTCCGACCATGTATAATGTTCTGAATAAAACAAATGGCAGTGAATCTTTCTTTATTAGGTTTAACTTTACATACAGGTATTCACATATCAATCAGAGTCAATTTAAAGGGCCTAGCATTCAAATTCAAGTTCACCAATTTGACTCAAATTCTCATTTGCAGTGGTGGATCCAGAAATTTATATAAGTGGGGGACCACTGATTGACCTAAGAGGGGGCCCGCTCAAGTCTTGCTTTAATGATTCCCTATACAAGCAACCAAATTTTTTTCGAAAAAAGGGGGGGTGGGGGGGCCTGGGCCCTCTGCCCCCCCCCCCCCCAAAAAAAATCCGCCTCTGATTTGATTTATAACAACTTAAACGTTATCCAAATTATGAATAATCTTAAATAAACAATTTACAATGCATAGTCTCAATAATATATGTCAGCATTTCTTGTTTATCTAAGTGTAAACGCCATCTATTTAATCATCAAGGTGACATCAAAAGACTGCTGGTGGTCATATAACATTATATAACCATAAATACAAATAAAGATAGATAGCCAACTAGTGCAATTGGATTTTTCTAGGTCTTATTGGTTTCATATTGTAGGTTTAAAATATAAATGTTTACCTATATAAGAATAAATGTTTGAGGATTGAATAGGTCAATCAAATGGTTTACCCTTGTTTCACTTTCAATGTTGACATTCTTTTCCTTTTTTAAATAACTGAACATGTCTTATTCATTTATAACCCAACTCTTGCTAAGGGGTTAATTGAAGGTCCTATGATTACAGATTCAATGAGATCGAACTATTCACTTGCAAGTGTCAATCATTTGAAGTTTGCTTAAAAGTGGTTCAGTAGTTTTGGCGAAGAAACTTTAAAAAGATTAGGACAGGCGATGACTGGCACCATGTGATGGCAATAGCTTATATGGCTTTACCTGAACAGGAGAGATAATTGTACAAACTCAACAATTACTATACTGTCTTATTGATAAAATCAACACCTTTATGAGAAATTCGAAATTTCTTCACCAAATATTTCTGAAAGCATAAAAAAACTAACACTTCTGAAGTTGATTGTTCTTTGTTGTATAACTTAATTAAAACATCAGGAGTTTCTGGTAATTGGCTTGCAACTATTGGCTCATAAAATGGTAAATTTTCTTGTCCATCCATAACATCAACTGCAGCCTGATTACTCTCACCAATTTTCTTTAATTTGATAGATATCATTTCTGACCATTTCTTTGGTTCCAAAAAGGATGGGGTAGACTGGGCCTCTTTTATTCTCCTGTAAAACAAAACAAAAACAAAACTAAAAGCTAAAAAAAAAATCTAGAATTCCTCACATGGCACAAGAACTGATATTTTGATATTTTAAAATTAGCAAACCTTTTTAATGAGTTAACAAGAAATCAAAGCCAATAAATCATGATGTCTTTTGTACCAGGAAAACATTATCAATTTACACTAAAGTACACATGCTTTACTGATCATAATTAAATTATGTCTTTAAGATGAAAAGGTTCTACGGATTAAACATAATCTTATCTTTATAACATTATCAGTAACCATGAAAATGACAGTAAGTAAGATCAACCCTGGCAGACAAACAAGTACACCTTACACCAAATATAGATATATAAACTATTGCTTATAATTGATTGATGGTAGCCTGTTTAGTACCCAGTTACAATTATTTCATATATATTCAAATGAGAACAAATTAACAATCTAAACAATAGCTAGGTGGACGGGGAAAAATTTTGCCTTGCTGTAACCTTCTTTAAGAACGGGAGTGTGAACTAAACCTATGGATAAACATTTCTACCTTTAAGTTACAGACATTATCCTCATTTTTTTTAAAATTGATTCTTGAGAAAATGGTTATTTCTGCAATAGATAGATTTTAGTGTTGTCATTCCTTTTCTAGATATAATAAACATAAAAATCACTTAAAAATGATTCTTATTTTTTTTTAATTTTAAGAAATTATTTTTATTCATTTTTTATCTGCCTTCTTGGAATGTCCATAACAATAAGTGCACTTTGAACTGTGGACATCAATATAACCTCAGGGTTTATAAAGGATACAAGCGGTAAAATGACAATTTTAATCATGTTTTTTCTTCTTACTTGTTGATTTTCAGTGATGCTGCTATCATATCCTGTCTAACTTTTCCAGTAAAAGAAGCAATAAAACAACTAAACATTCTTTCTATGTCAAGGAATACCCGTTTTGTAGAACTTTCCCATCTATAAACACTGCTTGCATCTACAAAATTCATTTAAATTTCATGAATTTAATGGCAGAATAAAAGAACTAACAAAGACACCAACATAAAATTAACACTATGTCAAAGGGGTGTTGATCCTTGTATAGAAAGGATGGAATGATTTGGATTGTTCCCTAGAGTGAAAAGAATAAACTGGTTATATAATTTGCATCGAAACCAGACACTGTAGAAAACTATTTTTGGTCCAATTATTCAAGGAATGGATATTTTTATAGGGGTCATTCATCAATTGATATATATCATGAACATATAAAATACAACAAAAACTGTAAGCTTCTGCTTCTTATTTCAAACATGACCATTATTTGATAGAAAATATAAGCAATCAGTTAACAAGAATTTGATGAGTGATGCATTTTTCTCTGAGAAGACACCAGATATTCCTATATTTTGTTATCAGTCTTGATGTGAACATGCTGCACAGTTTAATGTTATATATTATATAAGATAGCCATGTTTGAAAGTTTTGTCTGATTTAGACTACATATAAATGAATTAGAATATCTACGATTCATCAGTATCTTTGTCTGTCTGAAGTTTCTTGGGTTAACCCCTGCCTTCATATATATAATTAGAAGTGGATACATGTACACCTTAAAATTGACCCACCACTCTCTACTACTTACAACAACTTATTGATAAGTAGAGTCAAGGAGTGTCATTTAATATATGAATGGATAGACCAGAACTCTGTCATGCTTAGCAACCATTTAAAGGCAGAATCTAAAGAGCAATGTTTTTTGTAATAATTGTTGTATTTTTATTTACCTGTCAAAACTGTCTCAGCTATGGCAATAAGAATTTGGCCTGCTGCCTCCACTTCATTTTTTCTGATAAGATCACTGATTCTCCGAAAGTACCAATCATGAAAACCTGTTTTGGCCTTCAGAAATATGTCACATGTGTCTTTGTACGAGTTGTATCTTAAATGAAAGGTGCATAAACAAGACTTAATACTAGCTGTTTAATATTTTCTTTTAGGAAATCTGTGATTTAATAATATTAACCTGCAGGGAAATAAGGATACAACATTTAAGTTTAAAACAATAGGCATAAAATTATCAAACAAGAATTTTAACCTGAATTTTTTTTGTTAAAGTCACATCTCAATTTCAATCCATTTAGTTGAGAGGGGTTCTCTATTTATCGTGTGGGAACCATTAGGACTTGCGTTCTTCCCGCAGTTGTAATATAAAACTTACATTGCATTGTATTACTAAAGCATTCGAAAGTAACTATGAATTGCATATATCTTCCTTTGTCCATAATTGTAGTTGGTTCAACAGTTATACACAATTGTATATGGACAAAGAAAGATAATTCAAATTTTTAATATAACATACACATTGACCTTATTGATAGTTTTAGAACAAATAGATTGGTACACCATGTAAAACTTATGTAAACTTATGGCCATACACATATTCACCATTTTGAAATTAGAATATATCTGATTACATATTACACAGTAATTTATTAAAATAGAGATTAATATGATGTATAGAATGTTGTGCTCAACGCTCTATGTTCTTTTTTTTGGCCAAAATTTTTTGTGAAAAAGGTCTTGATAACAGCTTAAAATGGTTATGACTGCATGAATTATTCCAAAACTGCATGCAAATAAGACTTAAATATCCAATTTTAAGGGATAATAATAACCGAGTCATGTATAGCTATTAAATGATCATCTTCAGTAGCCATCTATTTATATCCTACCAGCTCCTTTTGTAATTTGCAAACACTGGACATAGTCATTTTAATAACTTGACCTCCAGGTCATGCATGTTGTCATCAGAAACAACCTATTCAAATTAGAAATGAGTTGTCAACTTGACAACAAACCAAATCTTATGAATTTTGAAAGAACTTTGTTGGACCTGCCACATTCTATGCATTATTTTAAAGTGAATAATTATCATGACATGAGCAACTTACAAAATAACATGTGTTCATAATTTCTTTAAACAGTTCAACTACATTTCCGTAAAGTGTTCATAATTTGTTTAAACAGTTCAACTACATTTACCTATCAGACAGATCAGATGCAAGTTTCTTTTTAAGTTTCTCCAATGATATATCCCATGTTGACTGTTCATCGGGCAGCAATCCAAATGTTGGATCAGGTGCTCCCTGTAGAGTATTATATTCAGAATGGATGTCTCTGATTTCATCTAGAAAATAAAATATGGAAAATTAGAAATCTAAAGTCCCTTGATGCCTTTACAGCTCACTAGTTAATGCTTGTATATTTGTAGTGCTAAATTATGCACTCTTATGATAGTGATTTTATACATATTTTAGCAATAATTAGAAAGAAAATAAGACAAGAGGCTCTCAAGAGCCTGAATCGCTCACCTTAATTTTTTGGGTTAAATCTCTCATCAATGATTATTTTGGCTTTTCAATTTATTTAAATGTTCTTTGAATCGTCCTATTTTCTTCAAAAGCAAAAAAAAAAATCATTTTCTCCTATGTTCTATTTTAGCCATAGGAGCTATGTTTCTGACATACAAGGAAATGAAATATAAAATTTATACAAGATACTCTGAAACTCATTTAGCCTAAGTTTGGCTGAAATTGATACAGCAGTTTCAAAGGAGAAGATTTTTTAAAGTAAGTCAACATGATGAACAAATTGTGAAAAAAGTCTTTAAAGGGCAATAACTTAACCCTTTCAAGGCGAACAATGCGTTGAGGCATCCCCGTAGCCAGGCCGAACAATGTGTTGAGGCATCCCCGTAGCCAGGCCGAACAATGCTTTCAGGCATAGACAATCACGTGATAATCATATTTTTTTTGTCTTTTAACTCATTTCACCCCGTAAAGCTATGTTTAACCTATACATATATAGGTTTTCAGGAAGCTTGTATATCACAGTTAAAGAATACCGATTATGACTGAATTTGATACCTTATATATACTTCAATACAATGAAAGATCGGTAGCGTCAACAAACAAAATAAGCCGCCGCCATTTTGTACAAAAACATGTGATGCGAACATGTGACTTTTTTCGTCGAGAAAAGGTTATTTTGAAGGAAAGTTAAATTTGATTTCATGAATATTTTGATTAAAATTATGATACAAATTACGAAAAACGATTTTAACAATTGCACGGAGAATAAAATCAATTAATAATCCGACTTCCGTCGGCGCGGTAATTGGATTTTTCCCACGAGTGCAAAAGGTCGCACTCCTTTTATGGAAGTTCTAAATAAAACAATCCAATCACATTCCTCTCTCACTTGCCGATGTCAAGGACGCATAATTATAGTAAATATTAGTAAAATGTCGTTTCATGGTCTGTAACATTCTGAGACATAAAAATGTCCGATAGTTTTGAGAACGAGTTTGAGGGATTTTTGGTGGGAGAAGTAGATCTTCTTGGTCAACGGTATGAAATGCATTGACCTCAAAATGACATCGGTGATGATTTCATGATCACTCCTGAAATGATGTTGAAAGAGAAGGGGTCAGCGAACTTTCAGATGAAAATAATGACAGCTGACAGATGTAAATAATGCCCCTGATGTCCTCCAACAATGACTGATGGCACCAAGAATTTTATATATTAAAATTTGAAAGAGGTCTTCCCCATTTATCCCAGAAGTAACTGCCTAACTGGATATAGGAAGATGTGGTGTGAGTGCCAATGAGACAACTCTCCATACAAATAACAATTTAAAAAGTAAACCATTATAGGTTAAAGTACGGCCTTCAACACGGAGCCTTAGCTCACACCGAACAACAAGCTATAAAGGGCCCCAAAATTACTAGTGTAAAACCATTCAAACGGGAAAACCAACGGTCTAATAACTGGTCCACAAAACATATGAGACCCAAAGAAGGATATTTTTTCCAGATGTTTCTATCTGACAACCAAATAATTGATAGTTATAATTAGATAAGATAAGACATTTTATTCCAAAGATAGGATATTTTGATTCCAGAGATAAGATATTTTTATTCTAATTAAAGGGCCCATGAAGAGCAAAGTAATATTGCAATGATTTGATAATTAACATAAAACCGGTAATGTTTTTATAAATCATATATAAATATGAATATAATCATCTCAATTTTAAGATGTTAAACCGCAGCCAGATCAGAGCCACACACATATATTAGAGTAAAAAAGCCATAACAATTATGTTTTTATTTTAACAGGCAATTATTCTCATATTCAATATATATGTACATTGCCGGAAAATAAAATATAATTGTATGAGCTTTAGAATTTAGGACAAAAATGTTATATTTTCTGACAATGTACATATATTGTTTTTATCCTGAAATTTATTAATCCCAACACTTGAAGGCTTTATCATGTTTATAGTTATTAAAAATATAAGTCATGGTCTCTTATTTTTCAAAGAAATGGACGAAATTATGCAGATAATAAGGTATCTTCACTTCACTGCTACGCACCAGGGAGGTGAGCAAAGATGGGAGACTAATAATGATGTATCTTACAAACTCAGAAATTAAAGACCCCCTTAACAGACAAAAAATGAGAGACCAACATGTCCCCAAACGATAGGTGGCGATTCATGATATCTTACAAAGGGAGGGATGCATTCAAGCAATTCATGCCTTCTAAAACAAAGAAATGGGCCATCAAACTTTGGGTTTTGGTAGCGTCAGACATGGTGTATGTCATATTGTGAAATCTACCATGTCAAGACAGATCAAACACATGTAGGTTAACTCTGTTTGCCAGTAGACTTTGGGAAACAAGATAAGGTGTCACATATGCTGGGCTAGGGTAGCTATTAAAGGTACACAGGAAAAAAAGGTTTGAAAATATGGTTGTGTTGAATGTAGAAAACCACTTTGCCTACCCCATTGCTTCACTGTCTCCCACTCAGTCAAAAATTAAACATCTTAAATTAACAGTTACTTTGTTACAATTTTTAATTTGAAAGGATATTATATACACATAATTTGTTGAAAAGGTTTTCACAGATAAGTTGTTGAAAGGATATTCATAATTTATATTTGTTGTTACAGTTGACATTTTCATTTAATTTTTTTGTTTAATAAGGAACATTAAATTATTTTCATCATTGAACAATACAAAACCAAAGACAGTGGAAATTCTAGCATCCCATGGAGTCAGGACACTTATAATAAATAATTTTAAAAATAAATCATTGACTTTTTTAAAGTAATTTTATTTTTAAAAGTTCATGATTGTCTTTCAACATTTAATTATGTCTCACTTAATTTATCAACACATTATTAAAGTGTTAAATGTACATGGATAAGTGTGTCAGGTCATCTTACATTTAATTAATATTTCCATGCACTCAGTGGTTTGATACAAAATAAACAGAAAAAAATATTTGCACATTAAAAAAAAAAGCACATATTAATCTGAAAAGTTTTGATTTTACCAGAAAAAAATATCATTAGATATCTCCATTAAAATATTAAAAATTCCACAAAAGATCCCAATAGTCAATTTAGATCAATATTCATGCAAAAATTCAAAGAAAACATCGGACTAAGAAAGACAACTCCAACTTATCCAGGGACACAACTTCATATCTGGTGATTGCATTGTACAGGTAAAAAAATGGCCGCCGCGGAATTTGTCAAACCATTTTTATTCTGACTAATAAGCTAGAATTTTGACTCTGGAGTTATTTTTTCTATAAAACTATGATAAAGGAACACTCGAAATTGTTAATTACCATTTGTATTGTTAATTTAGAAGATCGGAGGCAAAAATATAAACCGGTCACAAAAAAAATAGATTTCTCAAATCAAACGTCATTTTCTTTCCACAAAAGGTTAAAAAAAATCAAAAGTAGGTATTGTCATGTAAATTTATTTATATTGCAACACTCCTTTCATACTTAAGTGTAACAATATCGAGTTTGAAACCGATTTGATGAGAAACAACAAAGATACACACGTTTTTATTAAAACGTCATTTTTTTCCCATTCACACGTCAAATTAATTCAGGCCAGGCAAACTGCGCGCGGAAATTTGATCAGGTCACACAACGTCGCGGAAAAAAACAATTCAGTAAGGAAAGTGTTAAGGGGTCAATTGACAATTTTGGTCAAATTGACTTATTTGTTGATCTTACTTTGCTTAACATTTTTGCTATTAACAGTTTATCTGTATCTATAATAATATTCAAGATAATAACCAAAAACTGCAAAATTTCTTTAAAATCATCAATTCAGGGGCATTATACCTGAAAAACCAGTTACCCAATTCGGCTGAAAATTTCAGGACAGGTAGACCTTGACCTAATAAATACTTTAACTTCTTGTCTTATTTGCTCTAAATGCTGGAGTTTTTGAGATATAAGCCAAAAACTGCATTTTACCCTGTGTTCTATTTTTAGCCATGACGGCCATGTTTTTTGACGAAATAAAAAATAAAGCACAAACTTTATTTTATACACCCTACTGATCATTCAGTTGAAGTTTGGTTGAATTTGGTTTAGTAGTTTTAGAGGAGAAGATTTTTTAAAGTTAGCAAATATGATGAACAAATTGTGAAAAATTGTCATTAAAGACAGTAACCCCTTAAGGGGTCAATTGACAATTTTGGTCATATTAACTTATTTGTAGATCTTACTTTGCTGATCATTTTTGCTGTTTACAGTTTATCTTTATCTATAATAATATTCAAGATAAGTACCAAAAACTGCAAAATTTCCTTAAAATTACCAATTAAGTGGCAGCAACCCAACAATGGTTTGTTTGATTCATCTGAAAATTTCAGGGCTGATAGATCTTGACCTAATGAACATTTTTACACCATGTCAGATTTGCTCTAA
Source organism: Mytilus edulis (assembly GCF_963676685.1). Classification (NCBI taxonomy): domain Eukaryota; kingdom Metazoa; phylum Mollusca; class Bivalvia; order Mytilida; family Mytilidae; genus Mytilus; species Mytilus edulis. The sequence goes on along the minus strand of NC_092344.1, from coordinate 81,608,921 downwards.
ATGCTTTCGTTTTTGAGATATAAGCCAAAAAACTGCATTTTACCCCTATGTTCTATTTTAAGTAACGGCTGCCATGTTTTTTGACGGATCAAAAATCGAAGCACACACTTTGTGCATGATAATCTAAGGAACAATCATGCTAAGTTTCATCCAAATCCATTCAGTAGTTTCAGAGGAGAAGATTTTTTAAAGTTAGCAAATATGATGAACAAATTGTGAAAAATTGTCATTAAAGGACAATAACCCCTTAAGGGGTCAATTGACAATTTTGGTCATATTAACTTATTTGTAGATCTTACTTTGCTGATCATTTTTGCTGTTTACAGGTTATCTTTATCTATAATAATATTCAAGATAATGACCAAAAACTGCAAAATTTCCTTAAAATTACCAATTAAGTGGCAGCAACCCAACAATGGTTTGTTTGATTCATCTGAAAATTTCAGGGCTGATAGATCTTGACCTAATGAACATTTTTACCCCATGTCAGATTTGCTCTAAATGCTTTCGTTTTTGAGATATAAGCCAAAAACTGCATTTGACCCCTATGTTCTATTTTAAGTAACGGCGGCCATGTTTTTTGATGGATCAAAAATCGAAGCCCACACTTTGTGCAGGATAATCTAAGGAACAATCATGCTAAGTTTCATTCAAATCCATTTAGTAGTTTCAGAGGAGAAGATTTTTTAAAGTTAGCAAATATGATGAACAAATTGTGAAAAATTGTCATTAAGGGACAATAACCCCTTAAGGAGTCAATTGACAATTTTGGTCATATTAACTTATTTGTAGATCTTACTTTGCTGATCATTTTTGCTGTTTACAGTTTATCTTTATCTATAATAATATTCAAGATAATGACCAAAAACTGCAAAATTTCCTTAAAATTACCAATTAAGTGGCAGCAACCCAACAATGGTTTGTTTGATTCATCTGAAAATTTCAGGGTTGATAGATCTTGACCTAATGAACATTTTTACCCCATGTCAGATTTGCTCTAAATGCTTTCGTTTTTGAGATATAAGTAAAAAACTGCATTTGACCCCTATGTTCTATTTTATGTAACGGCGGCCATGTTTTTTGACGGATCAAAAATCGAAGCACACACTTTGTGCAGGATAATCTAAGGAACAATCATGCTAAGTTTCATTCAAATCCATTCAGTAGTTTCAGAGGAGAAGATGTTTGAAAAATTGTTAACGACGACAGACGACGACGACGACGGACGCCAAGTGATGAGAAAGGCTCACATGGCCTTTTAGGCCAGGTGAGCTAAAAAACTAGTGTTGATCATTTTAAAATGAGACACCTTCCCAACCCTATAATTTAATAATAAAAAGACAGAAGGCTACATTTCTTGAATGACATGAGTTGGTTTCAAGTTATCATACATTCATCCTGGAAAATAACTAAATGACATGTTTTCCTTTTTAATATTAAGAGCCATTTAGTTTTCAGCTAGTATAATACATGCAGTAGGAAAAAATAAATATACTTTTTTTTTTATTTTCTTGTTATTTCAATAAGGCAAAACACAGGTTTCACTGGAAAAATAAACTTCATCAAACTAATGTCTTGACAGCTGCAATATTTGAACACCAAAACTGAATTAAACATCAAATGAAAACTTGCAGATGAATATGCACTTCTTTAATTGAATTTGTAAACAAGATATTGTCAATCTATTTCATAATTTCAAAATTTTGTAATACTGTCTTTTTTCAATCAAAAAAAACTTCAAAACTTCTGATCAAATTTCATGACAAAATAAGTTAGAATGAAGGACAGCTTTGTCTACCTTCTGCAATAACATGTTGCAGGCTGAACAAAAAGCCAGTATGAAATTGAGAAAGGAAGTATGATTTACATGGATACCTGAATGTTTAACACAACAACTCGCTTTGGTAGGAGATAGCATAATCATAGAGAACTGAAAAATATGGAGGTTTAAATTTACACAAATGACATTGAATAGTACCGATATATTGAAAAACTCTTCCTAATACACCTCCGGGGTCTTCATTTATAGCATACTGTAACAGCTTTTGTAACTGGTCTCTAGTTAATGTAGAAAGGGTCTCTGTCACTGGAGCATGTATTGGAACCTGCAATAAATAATGTATTATAGTAAGAGGATATTAAAGAACAGGTCACTATAAATAATATTATAGCTGTGGTTAAATTTTGTTTATTTAGCGTCTATGATGAAAGTTCACATGTTGTTACACTAAAGTGATAATAAAATTTGAAGGTAATATACACATTCACATCATATGCAAGATGGCCTATTTCAACATGTACTACATGCTATAACTATACATCAAGATAAAAATCAAAGTAATCTAAATCATTGGTGGAAAGATTGGAAGAGTAAATTGAATAATTTAAAATCATATACAGATATTGTGTAGAAAAAACACCCTTGATATAGCACTATTGCACACCATTGCATTTAATGCAGTTCTTTAGAAAGATGTGCATGTAGAAAAAAGGTATACTAGTTTCCTCCTCCAAGGATTGCTTTAATATTGATTTGACAACAAAAATTTGACACCAACACTGAAGGGAAATTGTTGTAGGCCAGTATAAATTAATTTTATTTCCACAACTTTCATGACTACCTAAATTTGTATTCTAGTGTTAAAAGATGGAGATTTCCCCCCTTTTTGAGGCATATTGTATTAATATTTCTATTCTAAAAGGTTAACTGATTTTTGCATGCCCTTAATGCTTTGATATGAATGAAAGATCTTTAAAAGGATGGTGTAGTGTATTGTTATTCAATTCATAATTTCATATTTTCCAGAAGAAGGCATTGAAAATGTGCTTTTTGTCATAAAGACAGAAAGAAACTAATTCATTCTTTGTGACAAAAAAAAACATTTCTTTTATTGAAATATAAAATGAACTATTTGTTTTAAAAGAAATTAACCGATAAAAAATCACCAAAAAAAAAATTAAATTTAGATTAAGTGTTTTTCTAATTTTAACTTACTGTTGTCAAGTTAAAAACTGATAAGTGAAACTTAAATTATGAATTTATTAAAGATGATTATTACATTGATTTATCAAGTAGCTCTTATGTCAGACATTTTTGTCAGAGGCAAGCACGATAAAATTCGAAACCAGGAGCCTATTTTTTTCGTTCAGTTGGATGGAAAATAAGATTCACATTTTAGCTTCAAAATCATTTATTAAATATTTATATCAAATGCGTTATCATCCATGCAAAATTTCTGCTCTCTTGTCCTTATGTAAATACAGTTAACTCTGAGTGTCTAACTTTTAGAACATATTTGAATTGACATAAATAGCTATAAGGTGTATTAAAACAACAAGTTCCAATCTTTCCAAAAACATCTACAAGAGTGTAAATCAAGTTTGCGCTTACCTTATCTGCATTCTTTATTCTCTCTAAAATAACAGCTATAGTATGTTGACAGAAAACAGACTCTGAGCAAGCTGAACAGGAAGTTGATGTTAAATGCTGCTTTTCAAATGTAAGTGATACTTTGGCTTCTGTATTATCTCTGGTTTCAACAAAAGCAGCAACCATGAAACCTATAAATTAAAGATAGACAGTTAAAGAAGCTTCATCTAGGGATTTATTTACACTAATTTCTGTATTATCTCTGGTTTCAACAAAAGCAGCAACCATGAAACCTATAAATTAAAGATAGACAGTTAAAGAAGCTTCATCTAGGGATTTATTTACACTAATTTCTGTATTATCTCTGGTTTCAACAAAAGCAGCAACCATGAACCTATAACAATTAAGGATAGACAGTTAAGGAAGCTTCATCTAGGGGTTTATTAACACTAATTCTGGATGAAGATTAAATAGTGAAAATATCCCTCTGCAATAACTCAACCATTATGGAAGTTCTGAATCAGGTTTAATAAAACAAACAAAAACATATATGTTTAGAACAGGTTCTGACATAGAAATGGCAAGCTTTAATAAAAAAAAAAAAAAAAAAGCAATTTAAATGAGCACCATGACGGGTGGCACATGTCATGCATGTGGAGCAGGATCTGCTCACCTTTCCGGTGCACCTGAGATCCCCACCAGTTTTTGGTGGGGTTTGTGTTGCATTGTCTTTAGTTTTCTATGTTGTGTCTTGTGTACTATTATTTGTCTGTTTGTCTTTTTCTTTTTTAGCCATGGCGTTTTCAGTTTATTTTGATCTATGAGTTTGAATGTCCCTTTGGTATCGTTCGCCCCTCTTTTACAGCAACATGTACATACATAACATATATTAATAATGTTTCAAAGCTAAATCTATAAATTTGGACTAATAATATACTTTAAGTTTAATGAAAACCAACAAGATTACCAATATACATAATGAATTTCAAAGACAAAGTCCCCTGTCCTTGGTTCTATAAACTATTTTAAAAAGGAAAATAGCCTAGGTGCCCCAAAATTTGTATTGAAAATCATGATTTCCTAAAAATTTATGGGGTACCGTATTATGATTTACTATAGGCCCCAAAATCTATTTAACTAGGGGCCCATATGGTTGTTTGGAAAAATAAATAAAATTCAACTCCAAACTGTCGTGCTCATTGCACTGGTTTTTTTTATCTTAAAAATAGTGATAAAGTCTGGAAAATTAATAGCAAGCCGATCACAAAACGGTTTTGATTGTATGAATATAAAATCTTTATCCCAAAAATTATGTCAAGATACATGTACCATTAATTATGAAAATAATATTTGATCTAATGGAGTCAGGGCAAAACACTTATGATGGCTTCGTATTATCTATCATATTCTTGTCTGAGAAGAATGCTTTTGCTCACCAACTTGGCGCATTTTCTTTATTTTCCCTTCTGTTGCCTTTCTTTCTCCTGCATTCCATTCATAAGGTGTTCTCAATGTCAGCTGTGAAAAAACCTTGACATGACTTTCATCTTGAGGAAAGGCCCAAAATGCAATCTACAACAGAAAATATTACAAATACATTTGTACCCTTCCAAAGATCTCAAGTTGCACTCATCAAATTTGTTTCATTTTTTAAAAACTCATGAAAATTCACCCACATAATTTTAAAAGTTTGAATAAATGATAATAGGTTTCAGGAAATGCTTCTTTTTTTTTACCATTTACACCATTAATAAATTCAATTTTTCATGTTTATAAACTAAGATTAGACTCCCTCAGGCAAATTGATCTTAGGTCTAACATTTTTAGCTCACTTTTGGTTATAATTAGATATAGAAAGATGTGGTGTGAGTGCCAATGAGACAACTCTCCATCCAAATAACAATTTATAAAAGTAAACCATTATAGGTCAATGTACGGCCTTCAACACAGAGCCTTGGCTCACACTGAACAAAAAGCTATAAAGGGCCCCAAAATTACTAGTGTAAAACCATTCAAACGGGAAAACCAACGGTCTAATCTATATGAAAAAATGAGAAACGAGAAACACATATAAATTACATAAACAAAAGACAACTTTTGTACATCAGATTCCTGACTTAGGACAGGTGCAAACATTTGCAGCGGGATTAAACGTTTTAATGGTACCAAACCTTCTCTTTTTTTCTGAAACAATAGCATAACATCTAATATACATATGATATAGAAAACCACAAGATAAAATATCAATTGGAAGGCTTAACTCAATCAAAAAACGTAAATTAACACACTTAACTCTTCATCTGTTTCAATATTTGTATATCCTTGGCATATATTTATAAAGTTACTTTTACTTTTACTTTTTTTAAGGCATACCCCTTGTCCTAAAAGCTGCCTTGCAGTGCAAGAGTTTAAACTAGCTTTGCCATTCTTTAACTTTTAACACTACTACAGAACTAATTGATCATATAATATGGCAGTTTGACTAAATCATTCCACATAACATGCATAATTTGTCAGTTTTGTTGAATCATTCCACTTTCTTTCAGATGTAAATTGAAAGGTAAATACAGGACAGTCCGACCAATCCCCAGGAGAAAGCTAAAATAATATACCTTTTTCAACATTGACTCATCAAGAGGTGGATCGTGACTTTCTATTTCTTCACAAGACACATGTTTAGCTACTATTTTTGCTGCAAAATCTACAAGTGAAGTCACTTCCTGTGGATGAGTTGATGATAGCTGTAATTCTGGTGTGGACATCCTTGACCCTGGACTTCTTGGTCTGGACATGATCTCACTGTCTTGGTCCATGTCATCTACATAGCTATCAGTCCCATCAAGGAAGTCTAAGTAATCTGAAAAATTGTTGGACAAACATGTTATAGGGAAAGAAAGAATATATTGTGCATGAACATTCATAGTCATAAATTCTCGTAAAATACTGGAAAATATACACTAATAATAATAATATGTCAGTAATTTGTATAATGTTTGACATGAAGTATGGCTACATGCACAAGGATGTTGAATTTAATAACAAGTCACAAAAAAACAGGGAAAGGGAATTTCCAGCATCAAAAAGAAGGTTTTTCTGGTCTTTTCACTTCAAATAAAAGCCCTGGGACCCAAATTTAGTAAGCAAATGATTGTGTGCTGCTTCAAAAAGTTAAAGCAAAATGTATGAAAACATACATTTGTGTACATCAGATATTTTTCTGTATTCATTTGTAGTTCAAACTGCAACAAATTGTCTACTGGCATGACTGTGTCATATTACTATTATAATGCAAGATTTTGTATGCACACGAATGACCTTATATATAACACCTTTATTATCCAAATAACACTTGAAATCTTAATATAAGCACATTTTGGTGACTTTTATACATTAATTATTAAAAGATATCATATGTATAATAATCATATTATAAGTGTATTTGATAACTTAAAAATGATTTACAGCAAGCAGGTAAGTTCTTAAAGGTCGTTATAAATATAGAGTATCCAATATGGCAACCATGTCACATGGTATATGCGTTATCCTAGGTTGGATGTCAACACTATATGTATAACAATCATAATGAACTAACTTGCTTTCTATATATCATTTTTAAGTTATAAAAACCTTTATAATACACTATTATTTAATAGAAAATGTTTAAAAGTAAGTAATATGTGCTAATATAAAAATTTCAAGTGATATTCGGTCATTACAAGTGTAATTCAGATAATAACAGTGTTATTCAGTCATTTGAGGTACAGTGCAGTCCGGTGTATCCGCGCACCTAAGACTGATGACTTCACTTCATTTAACTGATAAAACCAATAATTGGATACTATTGTGTGAACACATTCATATCATACTTTTATTTCATAAAATCTTCTGTTGATATGGTTTTATCTTCTAGATTTTGTGTAATGTGTGTCCAAAATTAGAGAAACCCCTGTTCTGAGAGTTCCTCCAATGTCCGGTGATTTCGTGCATGCCTTCCAAAAATAGCTTACCGGTAATTTGAATAAAGGAAAGATTTTCTACTACGAAATATAGCTGATTTTGAACCAAGCACACTGCCAAGGATGCAGAGCAAAAATTATTTCAATTTGATATAAATTTGACTTAAATAAAACAACTTTTATCTGATGATGTAATTTTTTTTAATGGAAATTGGCCAAATATGGTAAATCACGGGATTGCAGTAATTAATTAACTCTTGAACTTATCAATTTTGTTCTTTTTTATCCCTTTGGAAGGCTAAAACAATAACAAGATCGATTTTATTTGTGTTACTGTGTTGATATGACAAAATCAGCTAATGCGCGATATCACATGCCGCACGGACACCGGGGACTCCACTGTACTGTAATCAAGTCAATCTATAAGGGTGGTTAAGTTACATTGAAAGGGGTAACATGAATGACCGAATAACACTGTTATTATCCGAATAACACATATTAGCACATATTTGTGACTTTTAAACATTGATCATTAAATAATAATATATTATCGATGTATTTTATAACTTAAAAATGATTTGCAGAAAGGAAAACAGTTCATAAAGATCATTTTAGATTTAGTGTGTACCACGTACATGGCGGCCATTGTGATTTCCGTGGCCGCCACGTTCGATGTACATACTAAATTTTAAAAGTTTTTTATGAACTTATCTGCTTTCAGAAAAACATTTGTAAGTTATAAAATACATCAATAAAATATAATTATTTAATAATCAATGTTTAAGTCACAAATATATGCTAATATTAAAATTTCAAGTGTTATTCGGTCATTATATGTGTAATTCTGATAATGACAGTGTTATTCGGTCATTCAAGGTACCGCATATTGAAAGTACACGAGTAGGAGGGTAACACGGATGACCGGATAACACTGCTATCATCCGAATAACACTTGTAATGACCAAATAACAGTTGAAATTTTAATATTAGCACATTTTGGTGACTTTAAAAAATTGATTATTGAAAAATAATATATTATCGATGTATCTAATAACTTAACAAGAATGTGTCCTCAGTACACGAATGCCCCACTCGCACTATCATTTTCTATGTACATTGGATGTGAAAATGGAGTAAAATCTCTAATTTGGCATTAAAATTAGAAAGATCATATCACAGGGAACATGTGTACCAAGTTTGAAGTCGATTGGACTTCAACTTCATCAAAAACTACCTTGACCAAAAACTTTAACCTGAGGCGGGACAGATGGACAGACGGACGGACGGACGAACGAACGGACGCACAGACCAGAAAACATAATGCCCCTCTACTATCGTAGGTGGGGCATAAAAATGATTTACAGAAAGCAGATAAGTTCATAAAGATCATTTTAAATTTAGTGTGTACATCGAACTTGGTGGCCATTGTGATTTCCGTGGTCACCATATTGGATCTACATACTAAATTTTTAAAGTTTTTTATGAACTTATCTTCGTTCTGTAAATCATTTTTAAGTTACAAAATACATTGATAATATACTAATAATTAATAATCAATGTTTAAAAGTCACCAAAATGTGCTAATATTAAAATTTCAAGTGTTATTCGGATAATAACAGTGTTATTCGGTCATTTGAGGCACCGCGAGTAGGAGACTCAGTCAGAGATTGGTTATGGGATTGCCTGAAATATTCAGTAAACAAGAAATAAGCAGTGACCTGTGTCACTCAAAGAACACAAATCTATTCTTCTTTGATCATCACCTACAAAATAAAGGGCTGCGCTTTAGTGCATGATACGCCCGTTGCTCTTTTTACTTGTCTTTTATGCTTTAAATGAATTTATAAGATCAACTAGAAATATATATACAAATCAAAAGGGATGTTACATTAATATATTCACCAAAGTTTCTAAAATCCCCCTTTTTTAAGTATAAAAATTCATTACTTAAGAAAAAGTAAAATCTAAAATTTATAAAAATGGAAAGGGAGCTTATGTCAATAGATATAAACAATTTATCAAAGTTGCATAAAATTTTGTGAAAGTGTTAGTTATTGTCCCAAAATTGGAAAATCCCCCATTTTTTAAGCATAAAAATTCATAACAAGGAAATGTAAATCTGAAATTTATAAAAATTGAAAGGGAGCTTACATCAATAGATATAAACAATTCACCAAAGTTCCATGGACATTGGTGAAAGACTTTTTCAGTTATTGTCTGAAGTGTTGAAAATCCCCTTTTTTTTTATGAATAAAGCCCCATAAATCCAAAACTTAAAATCTGAAATTTATAAAAATTGAAAGGGAGCTTACATCAATAGATATAAACAATTCAACAAAGTTTCATGGACATAGGTGAAAGCCTTTTTGAGTTTTTGTCCGAAGTGTTGAAAATCCCCCTTTTTTTTATGAATAAAGCCCCATAAATCCAAAACTTAAAATCTGAAATTAAAAAAAAACGAAAGGGAGCTTACGTCAATAGATATGAACAATTCACTTAAGTTTCATGGACAGTGGTGAAAGCCTTTTTGAGTTATTGTCCGAAGTGTTGAAAATCCAACTTTTTTTTATGAATAAAGCCCCATAAATCCAAAATTTATAAAAATTGAAAGAGAGCTTACATCAATAGATATAAACAATTCACCAAAGTTTCATGGACATTGGTGAAAGCCTTCTTGAGTTATTGTCCGGAGTGTTGAAAATCCCCCTTTTTTTATGAATAAAGCCCTATAAATCCAAAACTTAAAATCTGAAATTTATAAAAATTGAAAGGGAGCTTACATCAATAGATATAAACAATTCACTTAAGTTTCATGGACAGTGGTGAAAGCCTTTTTGAGTTATTGTCCGAAGTGTGGACGACGGACGGACGGACAACGGTATACCATAATACGTCCCGTCTAAAAGACGACAGGCGTATAAAAATAACAAATGAACAAAAATGGCTGCATTGACACCTAAAACTGTACTCGGACAACAGAGAAGAGAAAAACTTGAAAAGATGGAAAAGTGTTGAGGCTCCCATCCAATTTATAAAAGTTTAGTGCATTTTGTGTTTCAGGAAGATATAATCTTTAAGAACCTATAATCATGCGCATAGCTACGTTAACGTCAAAACGCCTGGGCGTACACTTGAATTTTGAAAATAAAACAAATAATCGACATAGAATAAGAAAAATTGGTCAAAAGCACATCAGCCTTGTGCTTCTTTTTTCAATGGATTGTAGTTTTGAATAAAAAGGGACTAAATTTACTCGAATAGATCATTTAATATATTTGTTTGAATCTTTGTAAAAGTCTTAGTCTACTATAAATTCTACGTACTTTTCTTATATCTAAAGCAATTCACTATCTGCCAGATTCGATATGCTGTTTGTATTTTTGTCGAGCCTGTAATTTATGTCCCAAAAGCGAGACAAAGCGGCGTCAATATTTAGATTCTGAATATGGATAAAGTCTTTTGAATGACTCTCCGTGAAATTTTACGAAAGTTGGACAGAAACTGTTTATGATCAAAAGAGTATTCAGAGCAATATAATAATACATTAAATCTTTAATTTTCCCGCATTTTAAGGTCAAAATGTATTTCTTTCTGCAATTCATAGTGGTCGCAGTTTGGGCTTACATTTTGTTATTTCTCAATTACATTAACTACTTGTCGAACCTTCATGGAATTTTATGAAAATGCCGAAGAAGCTTTTTCTATGACTAATGTCTAAAGCTAAAATTTTGAAAGCATTTGTTTACGTTCATTTTTCTGTTCTTTTTTGATAGACAGATAGCCGGACTCTTCTTTCCGCAATTTATTATTTTGTATGCTCAATTTGTAAACCTTCATAGACTGTCGTAAAACATTCCAGATCAAGAAAAAAAAATAAAAATAAAATTTTTAAATAAGTTGTCCTTTATTACAATGCATAAGTTGTTTAACCCTTTCGCCGATGAGTCCCGGTTTACCGGGATTCACGCTTCAGACAGCTGACGATGAGTCCCGTTTTACCGGGATCAGAATACAACTTTTATATTTCCCGCTCAAAACAGTGCAAACATGAGTTATCTTTCTTTGATGAATACCCGGATGAAAGTGTAAACATGTCGCTTCCGTTTGTTGAAAACCTTGTCAAAATCGAAGGAAATTTACGGAATTTACGAGAATTTGAAATGAGGGAACATTTTTTTTGAAAGAATATGGAAGAATTGAAGCCAAACTAGTATACTTTTTTGACATAAAATGTCGTTTTATGTACAAAACACTTGGAATGGACATCGTTCAGTGTGAGGAATTTGTACAGCCTCATAAATTTTTACAAAATTTTGCCGTTTTGGGTTAAAAAATTACGATTTGGGGTCAAAGAGCAGAATTTTGAGAATTTCACATAAATAATGCTGAAAATTTGAAAATTTGAATATTTTATGAAGAAAAAATTATCAAAACATAAACAAAACTGTGAACATTGTGGTAGTGAATGAAATAAATACACAAATAACTACAAACAAGTTTTTATTGACATTTATTATGAAGATCTCCCACTTGAGTAAAAGAAGCCAGGGAAGCTATCGTCTCAGAGTAGCTTCTGTCTGGGCAGCAATCGGTGAAAGGGTTAAGGGAAGATAAATTGATTCACTTTTTGTGCATGGGAAGAAATCCTAGGTGATCCAGAATTTTTTTTATATTGCACCTCTTAGAAATATTTTTTTGTGTTCATTAAAAGGTTTTTTTGTCGATTGTATGCTCACTCACGGCACCTTTTAAACTTATTTAAAAGTAATATTTGTTTGGACGTTTTCTCTAAAACCAATGACCATTAGGCTAGCTTCCAGTTTAACACGATGAATAAGTTAACATATTACAAAATTTAACCGAAACAAATAAACCATTTAGATTCAGAAGTATGTTGCTATCAATGATTTTTCACTGACAGGAATCATTACGGTATTTCATTCTCGATAGCTTTCGGGGCTTCGTCCCTTTCGAACCCAATACCAGCAGGTGCTTTAACATTGAGCGGTTGGCACCCCTCATAACCCTCGCCAAAGTTCGAGCTACATGTAAAAATGACCCAGCTACGCCACTGATAACTGTGTATCTGATAAGGTTTTATCAGAGACAGATCTCTGGTTTTATATAAAATTTATTTCCAACCATGTAAAATCGAAAGTCCTTAAAATATTAAAGCTAAGAAAGCTAATGACATTCATAAAAAAAAATCTGTTTGAACAAACTACTTCTATTTTAACAACGTAACTTATCTATGACTGTGTACCTGTGTATTCTTTTTATGTTTTTATCGTTTAAGACATTTATGCCGACTAAATGAAGTCGTGACGTAAAATTGTAAACAAATAGACCGGAAGTAGCACTAGCTGACAGGCATATTTGCTTATTACAAGATTTTTTTTTACCATCACTCTCAGAGTCGTCCCAAAAGTTTCTTCTTCGCCGTTTCGTAGGCCTCCAAAATAAGATATCCATTGCTGAAAAGAAACTCTATGACTATTTCTATTTCGAACGTGTGGTTTTAAATCCGGTTGAAAGTTCAAAAGTCAACTAAATTGAATAATAGGGAATATTCACATTGGATTGATAATTATATTTCTCGTCACATTTTATTAACATGTACTCCAGACTCCAGTCTTATTCCGAGTTGAAGCACTCGAAGTGAAAGCAGCAGATAGCTGCTACTGGCGGGAATGAATGGTGGATGACTGATTCCCTGTTAGTCAACTTTAACTCTGTTAACCAAGCATGCTCGGGACTGGTGCCTTGTGCAAGAATTAAAAAAGATTAACGTTGATCTGCTTTCTTTTAGCTACTCATCCATCATGTCTTGCACTGTCGTGGAAATCCCTTTAGCAACAACCGGGCAATAAATCGAAAATTTAAAATAAATGAAATAAGAAAGAAGACAGTGGCTATTTTTAATTCCGTTTATTCTTTCATTTTTTTGTTTAATTTTACTCTTTTCTGTATTTTTGCATAGGGCTTAATTTATTTTTTTTATGTGTTTTAATGCCACTTAAGCACCGCTTTTAGGCTCTTCCGTGGCGGCCAGTTTTTATAGGAGGAGGAAGCCGGAGTGCCGGGAGATAACAACCGACCTTGAAGATTTGGATAGGAAAACTGTCAATCTTAATTAGTCACTGAATTTATACGATTGGAGTCGAGTGCACCCACACGAGCGCGGTTCGAACTCACAACCTCAGTATTGACTGACTATAGTGATTGCACTAGTAACTACTTAGAAATATATTTATTAATAGTACGGAAGCACATGTATTTGTTTTGGTAAAACACGTGTGTATGTTTACATCAAAACGTGTGTTTGTTTACCATGTTTACATCAACACGTGTTTTTAGAATACCTGTAATGTTTACAATGCATTCTATTGGACCATATTTGTCGCATCAGATATTCTAGGTATCGTATGATTTTGGCTCGTGTTCCTCGTGCTTTTTGTGTGATATAAATTAAATGTAATTTATAATGTTATTATTCGAAGTTCTGCCTTACGCCGGTTAGACTAATTTGCTCACTCACTCAACTTAGGGAGCTACCATTTGATTTTTATGGGGGGCTAGGATGAAAAATTTTGTCCTGCCTTTTTTTTTAGCTGTAACCTCTGTCCTGCCTTTTTATTTTTCACTCTGTTCGGTCCTGCCTTTTTTTTTTAGTTTATCCTGACTTTTTTTACCTAAATTGTCGTCCTGACTCTTTTTTTTTTTGCAAGTGTCTCATCCTGCCTTTTTTTTACTAAAAACTCCTGTCCTGCCTATTTTTTTCAAATTTCCAGGAAGAAATTCCCCGACATATTTTCTGTATGCAAAGTGACCTCAGTGTGACCCACATCGTAAAAATCCCGTGATAGCAATACCACTGGGGTAAAGCTGATGACCGTTACTTCATTCACGGTCATCCCAAGATGTCGGATAAAACAAATAGGTCAGTATCTGTATTGTCTTTACAAAGGAGACATTGATACTATGTAAATTTATAAAAGATTCACACGGAAATCACAAATTACTTCCGAGAAATGTGCATGAAACAGGAAAGTAGATTTAAAAAAATCGCTAAGATGACCGTAAATCACAATCGAGATGACCGTAACAGAATCAGCTATTCATAACAAGGTAGGCCGTAATTGGTTAAAAGATGACCGTAATTTCTAAATGATGACCGTAACTTTTAAAGGATGATCGTCCGAATTCTAAGAAATATCCGTATTTGTATAACTCCTTTTTTTGTATAACTCCTTTTTTTGTATGTTGATATAAAACGTATTTATATGAGAGTATTATCATATAGGTAGGAGAAAATAAGGCGTGCTTTAAATACAAAGTTCACCATATATATCTTTTTTTACGGTAGAGGGTATAATTTTTTTAATGAACATACAACAAGACATGCACATGAAAAAGAGGGAAAAACATGCAACAAAAGCGCGATTAAATGACACCTTACAAGTATAATAAAAAAAAAAAGTGTGCTGCACAGCCTCCAACTAAAAGCCAAAAGATTTTTTTTCATTTCTGGAATTCCTTGTAATGACATATAATAAATGCACTTTTTAAAAAATGCCAATGGATGTACACCCATTGATATTATATCGTCTTTGATTTGTCTTCTTAACAGTGGCGGATCCAAAAAATTTCATAAGTGGGGGCCCACTGACTGACCTAAGAGGGGGCCCGCTCCAGTCACGCTTCAGTGATTCCTTATATAAGCAGCCTATTTTTTCCCAAAAAGGGGGTGGCCTTTCACCCCCCCCCCCCTAAATCCGCCTCTGTTCTATTTTGTCTTGCAAGTAAAATAACAGAACCTGTTTTTAAAATACTACGACCAAACTAGTGAAGGCGAGCTCCAGCAAAATAGATCCTTAAAATAGTCTTGTGCGTATAGCGTATCACAAGGGGTAGGGGCGGATTAAGCCATTTAAAAAAAGGAGGTCCCAACCCAGGGTAAAGGGGTTCAAACTATGTGTCCCCATTCAAATGCACTGATCGGTAAATAAAAAGGGGGTTCCAACCCCCGCCCCCCCCCCTTTGGATCCACCACTGAGGGGAACCTTGTCAATTTGTATATACAGCAATGTTATTCATATATAAAGACAAACTAAGATTTTAATCTGCTTCCTCTGGAACCATATACACAGGCTCGATTACCGGATATTCATATGTTTGATTAGTGTTTTTATGCTCCATCCATGGGCATTATGTTTTCTAGTCTGTGCGTCCGTTCAAGGCCGTAACTACCTATGAGGCAGGGGAGGCAACTGCCCTGAATTTTCTACATCAAATTTTTTTTTGAAGTAATAAAATAAAATATTGACAATATGTACACGAAGAACTTGAATTTATATTATAAACAACACAAGTTTACAGTTTAAACAGTGTTATCATGAAACGTGATATGTCTGTCATTTTTCTGATTTTTGATCGAAAGTGAACCGTTTCAGTATTTCTGTTTTTTTTTCGTGTGGCCCTCCTTCTGTTATTCAGTATTGAGGGGGTCAGTATTCGGACGAGAACACATATGAAACTTTGCTTTCGATAATTTTGAATAAAAACTTAACTATTCACATTTATTTGGGGGCTCAATTAAGCAGAGGAAGTTCCTTTTGTATTGTGAATCTTTTAAGGTATCGGAAATTCGTTACCGGCTGAATCAGCTGTTGGGTCGTTTTTTTAAGTCTGCCGATCGTACGAGAACATTATGGTCAATGCCTTAGTAGATAAACACTCCCATTCGTTGTAGCAGGGACTTTCTATACTAAGTATATACTAGACTAGTATAGAAAGTCCCTGGTTCAGTGGTTGTAGTTATATAGATGTCTGTTCAGCTTTCAACAATTTTGAAATTCAAGATCCTCGATAAAAAAAAATATCTTGCGTTCTACAAGTTTGCTTTATATGTTTTTTGAACTTACCAGTTTCTAAAAAAAAATATCTTTAAATGCAGATAATAATTGTTTGCTTGAAAAACTGACCTTTTTCTTACAGTAAGGAAACCGAAGGAAAACGGGTAATTTTTAGCCATATCATTTGAGAAAAAAATCCGCGGTCACAATGTTTTTAATGTTAACAATTATAGGTCAAAGTACGGCCTTCAAGATGGAGCCTTAGCTCACCCTGAACAGAAATCTCAGCTTGTTTTTGCATAAAAGTTGCATCCAGGTTCAAGCAATACTGAGGTTTCTTAAAGTAAGGAAATCGAAGGGAAACGGGTAATTTTTTGCCAATGACTGAGAGAAAAAAATCGGCGTCTCAATCGCCGGCCCCAAAACCCCTGTCGCCCCTGAATTCGAACCCTAGTTACGGCCCTGCCGTTCGTTTGTTCGTTCGTTCGTTCGGCCGTCTGTCCCACCTCAGGTTAACGTTTTTGATCGAGGAGGTTTTTGGTGACGTTGAAGTCCAATCAACTTGAAACTTAGTACACACAAGTACACACCCGTGACATCGCTGGTCCGTAACTGAATTAAAGTATACAACTATGCCTAAGCCTTATTTTAGTAATTGGTATTGTCATCTGATAAAGTCATGTCGATTATACGATACACAGTTTTCTCTGCTTTCAAATCTTTCTGTTTGAACCCGTCGACCTGGAACTTGTCAATTATTGGTAATATTAATTATTCACGGCTGGTAATCTACACACGCAGAACATTTGGTTCTGCAATGAAAACCGTGAGAGGATTTTCCGGTTGTGCTTGAGTGGAGTAATTGTCACCGCTTCAAAAGGTATGTACATTTCTAAATCTCAATTTTCTTATTTAACTGATCAAAATATTGAAAATCGGAGAATGCTATGCTGTGGTGAATACTTTAACGAAGAGATGCATGTATCATTTCCTGTTGTACGTATAGTTGAACTCCTACAAAATCAGTTGTCCCACGAGAAATTGCCTAAAAAAGTGACATTTCAATTTTGAAATGGTTCTATTTACAGACCTACAAGTTCAAATTTAGTTTTTTTTCGTGCAATGGGTATGAATGTTGTTTTTGGCGGCGTGTGCGCTGTCCTGTAATGATAGACGTATTAGTAATTCCAAAAACAACATTTTTCCATGAAGTCATGCGTGAGGGGATCGGTTCTGATTAAGGACATCGTGAATGCGTGAGGGGAAGTACAAACATTTTTTTTTAATCTTTGGGTTTGTGACTTTTGTTGACTCAATGAATAAATGTGATCAAATCAATGCTGATTAAAAAACACAGATTTATCCTTATACTTTAATAGACGTACACTGATCACTGATTCAATGAAGTCAAACTATAAATTGTTTGTTCAATTTCAGAAAATGCCATTGTTCAAAGGAAAAAGGAAAAGAGGACTGAAATTGACTCTCTACAAAAAGCCATGGAGATACAAGTTATCCCCGCCCTCGAAGTGAACTAAACTATCTGGGAACTGTAAAAATTAGTTGAAAAAACCTTAATGAAAATTCATGTTATACACATTTATGAAAGGAGTTATCTCCCCTAAAATAGTTTATTTAAAAAAAAAAAGATGATTCTAAAAACATAAAATTTGATATTTGTTTAAATATTTTGATTTATACAATACATCACCAAATATATATTCTTTATATGAATAAAGTCTAACTATTGAATTGCAAATCTGTCTCCAAATTTGCAAATGTGGGCTAGTTTCAAGTTACTTGTAGCAAGAAAACAAAATCGTTGACAACAATTTTTATCTTTATTCTTCGTGAAACATATTATTAAACCTAGGTTCCTACAATTATTTCATAATCCAATCTCATAAACTTTTTTAAGCACACTCACATATGTGTTTTTTCATGAACAATGTAGCCAAATTTAGGTATTAAGCTTCAACGACTCATAGCTTGAATATAAAGATATGATTTGTACCTCCCCTCACGCATTCACAATGTCCTCAATCAGAACCGATCCCCTCACGCATGACTTCATGAAAAATTGTAGTTTTTGGAATTATTAAGACGTCTATCAACACAGGACAGCGCACACGCCGCCAAAAACAACATGCATACCCATTGCACGAAAAAAAAACTAAATTTGAACTTGTAGGCCTGTAAATAGAACCATTTCAAAATTGAAATGTCACTTTTTTAGGCCATTTCTCGTGGGACAACTGATTTTGTAGGAGTTCAACTATACGTACAACAGTAAATGATACATGTATCTCTTCGTTAAAGTATTCACCACAGCATAGCATTCTCCGATTTTCAATATTTTGACCAGTTGAATAAGAAAATTGAGATTTAGAAATGTACATACCTTTTGAAGCGGTGACAATTACTCCACTCAAGCACAACCGGAAAATCCTCTCACGGTTTTCATTGCAGAACCAAATGTTCTGCGTGTGTAGATTACCAGCCGTGTTATTTGGAAAACAAAAGGTCCTGGCTATCCAGGAATGGAGTATTTTTTAATCAACATCATTGTCCCATATTAGTTATCTTAGAAAGTCTTGCTGATTGTTGAATAAAACTACAATAGGGAAAAATTTGACAAAGATTGAATTTAGTAGTGTCGGCCCTTTGATTATGACCCGTGTATATAGCAAAATCCTAAATACACCGTTTGGTGGCGCGCCTGTCAAATGCGGAACGTACCCTTTGATTATGACCCGTGTATATAGCAAAATCCTGAATATACCGTTTGGTGGTGCGCCTGTCAAATGCGGAACGTACCCTTTGATTATGACCCGTGTATATAGCAAAATCCTAAATACACCGTTTGGTGGTGCGCCTGTCAAATGCGGAACGTACAGATAAGGTAATAGGTAACAGGTGAATATATTATTGGTATCGGTATCGGATTCGACCCCGAACTTGTTAATTATTGTCAATATTAATTATGTGGAAAACAAAAGGGTCTGGAGTGGTGTAATTTTTAATCTACACCATTGTCCTATATTAGCTATATATAGAGTTGAATTCTTTGATTTGTCGTTTTTACCCGATGACGGCTGACAAATTGGACCTCGTAATTTTAGTATTATAGATGTTTTCTATGATATGATCTTTCTAATCATAATGCCAAATTACAGTTTTTTCCCCATTTTAACGGTCTACTGAACATAGAAAATTATAGTGTAGATGAGGCATGTACTAGAGACACCTCAGAGGGACGACATTCTTGTTTCTTCAACTTTTCGTCGTATCTCTGTCAATTTGTATTAAAATTTTAAAGTCGTTATCAATAAATATTTCATTGTTTACGAGAAATTTGCAATTTACTATCATTGTCATGAACTCAAAATACGGCAAATAGTTAAAAATAAATTGATGAAACATGTTTATATCCGCTCACTAAGCCCCTATTGAGACCAAACACAACAAAAAGCTATATATAAAAATACGGATATTCTTAGAATTGAGGGTCATCATTTAAAAGTTACGATCATCCTTTATAAATTACAGTCATTCTTTACAAATTACGGTCATCTTTTACAAGTTACGGTCATCTGTTTACCAATCACGGTCATCCTTGTTTTATGTTACGGTCATCTTGAAAATATACGGACATCTTAGCGATTTTTTAAAATTGAATTTCGCGTTTCCTGAACATTTTTCGGTAATAATTTGTAATTTCTGTGTGAATCTTTTATAAATTTCAAGGCCGTAACTACCATTGAGGCAAGTGAATTGCCTCACTAAAATTTCGACAGTGATGTTTTATGGTAACATTAAATACGAAATATAATTGTCATTTGTTGTTCTGTCTCAACCTTAATTTCCATAACTTGTCATCATTCCTTTTAAATTTTTCTTACTTGGTATAAAATAAATCAGCATCCAATGGGTGATGTTTCTCAATTAAATCAACCTAGTAACGATAATCATTACATGGATCTCTGGTTAAAAACAGGCTCTTTCAGAAAACATAAAAGCGATACTGAAGGTAAATAAAGAATAATTCTAGTAAACTAATGCTGCTTGTGAACAGAATCTGAGCATTGAATATAACTTCATTGGAACTAACCCAAAAACCAAATCATGGATAAATAGACTGACAAATCAAGTACTGTGCATCCCAAGGGGACAATCCTGTCTGCGTATTCATTTCTCCGTTTCACCAACTTTACTTGTTCTCTGTTTACAGATAAACAAAATATAAATAATATGAAACATGCATGGGTTAATTTTTATCTATGTTTCTTTAACCTTAAGAATTGAAAGAACATCCCGTATTCCAATTTGACATTATTGAGGAACGGTTTATAGGACCTTTAAAACGGCATTTTGTCTTTACTTATTCAGGACTACGGAATTTCGTGTCTTCATATTCGTGATTTCGGAATCAGACACCCCCAACCACTAACCCCTAAATTTATAGATTCTGGAACTAACATATCTTACCACCGACTATTTCCCGAAATAATTTGAAATCACGGACCTACATGGAAACGGCGAAAACTCCATTCCAATTCCCCTGTACCTGTATCATACAAGTAAACTAACTCCAGATAGAATCATATTCATGTATCTTATTTCACCCTATCCCTAGTTTGTTTACTCTTTGTCAGCATAAAAGCGAGTTTAATATTTTGTAACAGCGACAGTATGATGGTGCTAACAGGAAAGCTAAATTCCTTTTTTTTTCCAACCCAACTGTTACTTATATTTCGTATTAATATTTACCATAAAAAAAATCACTGTCGAAATTTGAGTGAGACAATTGCCTCACTTGCCTCAATGGTAGTTACGGCCTTGCCGTTAGTCTTAATAGATCTTAATATATCAGCACTCGAGTCGTCTTGAGTAACTCAGTTAGTCTCAAATCGCCGGTGGCGTTTAACTATACAGCAGTAATGTTCCTTTGAAATACAAATTCTATGAAAAATTATATTGTAAGTGCTTTGCGCGGCTACATTTCTTGTATGAATTGATATTCACGATTTTTTCGATTTTTTATTATCACAGAACCGTTTATGTTAGCCGGCATTGTCATAGTGGATCATAGATAGTGATTGAAGTTTGAAATTCATGTCGATCAACCATCGTGTCCTTTTAAATTGAATTAATGTATATATATGGAAAATTGCTCTGACAAGTCAGCGCTCAGTCGCATCATAGAGGGGGGATAGGACCTTTATCGGGACTCCGGGATCGGGTGTTTTTAAGCTCGGAATTTCGGGATTGACCCTTTCGGGATCCGGGAATTCTTTTTTGCGAATTTCGGGACCTTGGGATTTTGTGTTTTTAAGCCTGGGATTTCGGGATTTCGTTTTTTCAAGCCCGGGATTTCGGGATCAGGACCCCTCCTATCCCCCTCATAATAGTCATTAGACATCATCATAGGCTTAAATATTACTTGTGATCACTTGTTTAAGCCGAATTATAATATTTTTTGGGAAAGTTGATATCACATGCAGACAATTTAAAAAAAAACTATTAGGAATCTAATAGGTTCAAAATGTGTTCTGAGATTACAATTGAAGTTATAATTATACAAAATTAATTATTGTTTTGTAGGGACAAGATCACGAAGATTATTGATTTAATGCAATCACAAAACATTTAAATTTCGCGCTAAATAAGCTTTAACGTTCCCAGAGTTCCTCAAATTCTAGAGCATGCGTTTGAAGGCAATTGCAAATGGCGGCATCTGTTTTTGTTCAATGGCGTTAACGATATCAGTATATTTCATGGCTTCATCGTCACAAGTTTAGGTCAGTGTTGGTCTAGGAAAGATGTGCATTTAACAAATGCGCAATGCATATGTCCAATGTAGTGCAACATGATAGTTGTGCGTTCAATTATATCGAAAAGTGTTCATTTTCCTAACCGTAGGGTCGAATGTGGTTGCAAGATTTTGATGTTGATGTTCATTACTCCCATATTTGACAATCTGTTCAACTTTTATCATGTAACACCTTTTAAAAAGTGCATGTCATTACAAGGAACAACAGGTTAAATATCTTATAAGTAACAAAACAAACGCGTCTCTCTTGCATTATAGTCCGTTGTACCTCTCGTATTTTGCATTTGACTTTGCAGAAAAAGGAAACTACTGTAAATCGCTATATCAATAGTCTCCGATGTCGTTATATCACAGTTGCATTGAAAATTAAAAGTATTTTATAACCAGGCAAATGTTTAAAGTGTATTGCTACCAAGCAGTCTACTTTTTCATGTTTTTAACTGGATTCAAGAATTAGTGCACCCTGTACCACTCTGGTACATGTGAGGGAGTTCATGTCTTCATTATAGAGGCATAAGCTGACAATTCATGTTTATCTATTTTATCCGAATTATCATCGTTTTTAATATTTGTAACGATGTAAATCTTAAATTACTAAAAAGTTAATGCATGGAAGGGAAAAATGTTTCTGCAATTTATGTGTATTATCATGACACAATTTAGTCAAAATAATTATTATAACTTTCAACGCTATACATGGCATATGCGGCGATGACATACTACTATTCGCGGCATATGCTGCGATGACAACAGATTTTTCATCAGGACTCTTAAACCGTT
This sequence comes from Mytilus edulis, assembly GCF_963676685.1. NCBI lineage: Eukaryota > Metazoa > Mollusca > Bivalvia > Mytilida > Mytilidae > Mytilus > Mytilus edulis. The sequence goes on along the minus strand of NC_092344.1, from coordinate 81,586,127 downwards.
CGGTTTTCATTCGGGTCCCTCTCTAATTTTCCTTGTATGAATCGAGGATATACAAGGTCTCATTTGTGCTTTAAATCCAGGCAATTTTTATTGTAAAATCATGCAGTAGACATGGTAGAAGGAAAATAAAAACAAATATTTTGACAAATGCAAATGGCGGAAATCGGAAACGAAGCTGTAAATATGGAAATATTTCAGTATTTCTATGGCGAAACTGACGACGAGGATTAGTTTAAAGGTTTCTTGTTATCTCAATGTGTTTATAATTACATTTAATTTGTGTGGGAAATATGATTTGATCTATCATTTCGAGAGTTAGAAAAAGGGGGGAAAACTGAGGTTGACTGAACATTTTGAGGACGCCGTTGAAAGGGTTAAATTATTTTGCTTTGAAGCCTTTCTGAAGCGTCATAAGACTCAAAACGCTGGTCATTATTTCCAGTTTGACTTTGTCAGAGATTTAAATTAAAATGTAAAGCTGAAACCTCATCAAGACACTTCACGTTTGTTGTTTGAAATACATTTTTGCACTGAACTCAGTAAATTTGACAGATGATAATTTCTTGAAAATATACATGTAAAACAAAAGTTACAGAAACTCGAGTCTGTGACTGTCAAATTTTACCAAGATTGGTGCAAAAAAATATTTTATGATCAAAATGAAATCAGATAATTCTTAGTATAATTATATTAAGAACACACACACAAATCAAAATCAAAAGCTTTATTTGACATGTTTAACATGTTTTAAGTCTGCATGTCACTTAACAACATCATAAGCCTTTCTAGCTTTTATAAAAAATAGATACATTAACAAAATAAGCATACACAATACTAATATTATTATGGAACATAAGACATGGAAAATATATTTCATGCACATTATAGCAAGGCTGAACTAATTAAATACTATGTATTTACATATACAACAAAACTGTACAGATCAACCTGGCTGCTGAGTAAATCTCAAAAACAACAAGTTTTCACAGAGAAATTGACAGAAAACAATGTTATCTATTTCAACTTCTGCCATATTTGGATCATGCGATTACCATGATCAGTTTACAACCAGTGCTTAGTTATAAGTATATATTTTAGTATAAATGCATTGTTTCAACTTATGATGAATAATTCAAGTTGCATTTACATTTGTTAGGTTATAATTATAAATTAAATTTTTATATTTTTTTCATGAAAACAATAAATATATATTGATCATACACAGAATAGTTTTCCACATTAATGAACCTGTGATTCCTTAGATTGGAAGTAGGAGCCCTGCTTTCATATATAAATACAATAGAGGAGGCGAAAGCTTTGGGTTTTTTACATTTTAAATGAGCCAATCTACACCTCTTCTATTTCTATAAAACAGCTTTCAAAGAGATAGTTAGTCAGAATCGAAAAGGAAACAAGATAAAAATGCAACCTCTGTAACAGAGGGTTCATTAAGTGTTACTTTTGTCTGTCCTGTCTGTTTGTTTATCTAGTCTCTCTGTCTGTTCATTCTCAGAATTGGTTTCTGTTCTATAACTTTAGCTTGCCATAAAATACAGATCATGATCAAAATAGGGTGGTGTCACTTTTGCCATTCATGAGTTATGCCCCTTTATTAACAAAAAGTAATGAATTTTTCAGTTCTGTTGTCTGAATCTTAACTTTTAAAGAAGAGGATCAGCAAACAAATTAGTTTTATCTTATGATTGAATTTAAACTTTCATAATCAATTTAGTCCTTTGGGCATGTTGGGATAGTTAGGCCAGACTTTTTATTTTATCTGTTTAACGAGAAAATTTGTAAAAAATTAGGGTCGAGGGGACGAAATAAAAAAAATAATAAAAGTGCAAAATTGGTCTAGTCGACACTAAAAATAAAAATAAAACCATTATAAGTGACGTTTTTTTTTTTTTTTTTTTTTTTAGAATTTATCAAAATACAAGAACAATGAAATGAGAACAGACCAGTATATTAACAACCCAGAGAAATATAAATACATATAGTTTATATATGCCTCTGGTTAACCCTTCTATTAATATAAACATAAAAACTATGTTTTGATTCTGTATTTCCACTAATATAGATCCATAGCACCACTCAAACATATCAAACATATCAACCTCGCTGCATATACACTATATATGTATATACCAGTCACCCAGTCAGGAACCTCTTTAAAAGTGTATGCAGAGACATATATATACACATGTGTATATATGTCTCTGGTGTAATAGTCCCAGAGTTAAGCAACTTTAACCTATAAATTGAAACAATGCTTATATACATGGAAATATCTACATTAATCAAGAAGATCTAACCAAAGTATGTTAATGTGTGTGGAATTTTCCCTTTTGGGATCAATTTTTGTCTGTCAGCAGTGCCATTCATGCGTCTGTAGTCGTTATCGCAAGAATCCGGATTTCAGTCGTAGCGGGTCCGTTTCCGATGAAATCCCGATTCCGATCCGTAGTTCTATAAATTTAAATGTCGGACGAAGAAAAATTTACAAAAATAAACGATGTTTGATACGCTATTTGGAAAGGAACATGACGTTTCTAGTGCAATACATGAATGACAAGTTTACTTTAGGCTAATTTCATCAAGTTCTGATGAAGTAATAACTGATTTTGCCGAAAGTTAGAATGATTTGATGTACGCTCTCGTGTAACAAGTATGAAAAGCATGCCACCAACTTAAAAATCTTTTAGAAGAAAATATATCGTTTATGCCTTGATTTCTTTACTTTTAAATGAAAATTGCTGTTTCATTGACTTGGTAAAATTTAAATATTACCGATAACGAAATTGACTGAAAGCGAGTATCGTGAACAACACATTTTTTTTTTTTTCTGAGGATTTCGTAACAGTCGGCGGGAAAAATAATAATAAAAGTAAGAAGCACTACTTTTATTTTTATTCTAAAATCGGGAAAGTATTGTTTACCATGTTTACAGCTGATTGCATTGAGTGTGTAGGCAAAGGTAATATCGTTGGTTAGCTTGCTGAACTGTGAAGTAATAACTATGTAAGGCATAATACCCTCCTTTTGAAGTAGCCTAGTCCTACAGACAGATAGATTGATTATCTGTTGGGCTAGTCTACTCTTAAAAAATGTTAAAGGATGTTAGTTTACCCTACCTAATAATGACTTAACAGTTCAGCTAGCAAACAAGCTAACCAAAGATATCCTTGCCTACACATTCAATGCAATCAGCTGTAATGATTTCTCTAGTTTTCCTGCTGTGACAATGTTGTTCAGTATTGTAGTTTTTTATGCCCCACCTAGAGGGGCATTATGTTTTCTGGTCTGTGCGTCCGTTCGTTCGTCCGTCTGTCCTGCTTCAGGTTAAAGTTTTTGGTCAAGGTAGTTTTTGATGAAGTTAAAGTCCAATCGACTTCAAACTTAGTATACATGTTCCCTATGATATGATCTTTTTAATTTTAATGCCAAATTAGAGGGTTTACCCCAATTTCACGGTCCACTGAACATAGAAAATTATAGTGCGAGTGGGGCATTCGTGTACTGAAGACACATTCTTGTTTAAAAAAGATTTTGGAACTGAAGGTTGTATTGAATTATATGGTAATGCTTTCTATTGTAAAAAATAGTTGTTTTTAAGTTTTAGCGAAAATGAAAGAACTGTTAAACTGTGGATTGTTTATTTTCGTAGACTGTCAAAGCAATAAGTTTTCATTTATATTCAATTACTTAAGGGCTTTGCCTCAAAATATCCTAGTGAGAACCTTGCTAATAAGAACCCTCACTAATTTCAGTCCTTGCTTTATTAATATAATGTATATATCTCATTTTGCTACAAGGAAGTTAAATCAAAGAAATTGAAATCTTCATCTTTTTCTCAGGTGGTTCCATGCCATCACTGTGAGGATGGGTCCTCAAGAGGACTACATCGAGACAGTCTTCACATGTGAAGGAGATATCAATGACCCAAACCTTCAGTCGCGATTGGAAGATTTTCAAAGCCAGCTCAAAGAACTTTTATCAACAGGTTAGTAATTTTTACTGTGTTTGCAACTGTTTGTAGCAGAATATCAAACAGACTGAGATCTAAAGTAAATCAAATGTGTGATTTTGGATTTTAGATTTCTTTTTAATAGATTTACAACATATAAAGCTTTATATTTCAGAAGGTAGAAGATCTAGATATTTTATATCTTGTATCTAGATGCATTGACTTTTCTGTCTTAAATTATGTCCATAATTGATCTTATTTTCATTGTTCAGCAACTTCTTGAGAAAAGAAAATCATATTAATGACAAATGAATAATTTTATGTGTAATAAGACAATTACATGCATATTTGGTATATAAGTTCATTGCCTGATATGCATGTCTATTAAACAACGCAGGGATCTTCATGACCTGTTTTATGATGGCACCCCGCCATCGTCAGTTTCAAATGGTCCCCAATATCATAAAAAAATTACTGGTATTGTTTTTCATATCTATCGCCATATTTTGTAGCAAATATAATCGAATGCAGGCACTTTCATTACCCTAAGGCTTTTTGTATGATAATCCAAGTTTATCAAGTCTAACACATGCCTCTTTATTGACTTACGCAATCATTATCCCCTTTATAAACAAGTACAAAATAAAACGTGAAACAGAAAATAATGTCACGCCATATAACAAGAATACAGCAATAAAGATAGTATCAAATCACTTTTCAAGTTAAAAAAGTTAAAACATAAATATTAACTGTGAAGAAATCTTGTATCGTAATTCCGAACTGATTTTGTAGTTTAAAATCAAATTGATACTTACGGTTTACATTTAGAATTGAAAGATGCATGTTACATAGTGATAATATATAATACTATGCAATTTGCTAGTTAAAGTCATTAAAAACCTATTCAGTCATAAACATTTGCCCCCCCCCCCAATCTCTTCAAGCTTTTCAAAACACTTATGAATCGTGTTGTTGTTGATACTGAAAATCAGCAATACCGGTTTATGACTTCTGAATTTGACAATGAAAAGCATGTATCCCTCAGTTTCAAACCCCCTAAACAATTACCAAAATAGCAAGAAAATTCATGGGTTTTGTCATTCTCGACTAAGGGGAGCCATGCAGAACTTGGTATTGGAATTGTTACAATGACGATTAATGAAAATATTAGTTAATCTATAATTAAAATTCAAATAAATATAATTTAGATAAGCAATGTTTTCGCTTGATCACGCTACATCGTACATCATAGACGAGGGTTTTCGTCGTGGTGAAAGTCCTCCATCGTTCAATTTTCATCGCTGGATGATGGAGATCCCTGAAGGGCTAGGGTTTTCCTGAAATCTGACTGCCCAGCTTTTGAAAATATTGAATTTGCAAGTTAAAATTCTGTTAGTTAAAAAGTAGTAATTTTTTTTTAAGGATTTAAGAGATTGGAACCAGTCACTTATTAACAGTCAGGGGACTTACTGAAATAGGTGATTTTTAAATCACTTATTTGAGTAGCAAAATCGTGGTTTAATCACAAATTGGAATTTTGTATTTTTTTCCAAATTTTAAACACATAGGTTTAAATAATATCTTTTAATTAGTAGAATTAAAAAAAATAAACTTTTTGCTTCTTTTAAGTAGAAAGGTTTCTGACTTTGATGCTATCATTTAGCTGAAAATTCTATTTTAGTTGAAAAAAATGCTATAATAATGGCTTTACATAATGAACTGATACTTTCTTAAAAGATTTTTCCCAGCAGTGGGAGTATTTTTCCTGTGAAGTTCAAGGTTTCATCTTTCAGATTATGTAATAAAATTCTACTGTTCGCGATAAAAATCTCACTGTTCGGGGGTGTTGAAATTAGTAGGGATTATTAAAAGAATGATACTTAAAGAAGTGATTTTTGGGAAGGAAATTGAGGTCTGATACTTAAACAAGTGATTTTTATGTCATTATCCTAGATTCAGTACAAGGTCATCACCTGAAATGACCTGGTCATCCTAGACAACACAGATGTTGGTTCTGATAAGTTTAGAAACATAATTAGTCCCTGGATCATTAGTATTCTATATTTAAAGCTACAATAAAATTAAATCACTTCTTCTAGTGATTAATTTGTACTACTTAAATAGGTGATTATTAAAGAAAGACAACTCTAACTTCCAACCTTTATGGAAATAATGTTACTTAAATCAGTGATTTAGAAAATCACTTATTTAAGTAAGTCCCCTGACTGGTTAAAATGAAATGTAGTTACAAAGATCAAATGAAGATTGGGAAAATTTTAAATGAAATGTAGTTACAAAGATCAAATGAAGATTGGGAAAATTTTAAATGAACTGATTATCATAAAACTCAGATCAAGTACGAATTAGGGTAGCATCACTTTAATTGTTCTTCAGTAATGTCACTTTATCAGAATGCAATGGGGGGCATCATCTATGTCCCATGGACACATTCCCTATTTATATCAAGAAAACAATCGTAAAAAGAAAGATTCTTTCAAAAACTAATAAGCAATCATCACACAAACAGGTTGAAATCAAAACAATATATACTTTAATCATGAGTAGACATCCATGATTATTGATAAACAAAACTTTGGGAATCAGGCATATAAACAAGGTTATATCATTTAAGTGATAAAATGTTGATCCAAGTAAGAACACTGTTGTAGTCCTTAAATACTTCCATTAGTTTGAACTGGATAGTTAAAGAAATGAAACTTCACATTTGCTCCTGCTACCTTTACCTGAGATTTAAAACAGTGCTTATTAGTCCCCTACCGACAAAGTCGAAGTTGACTTTAGGTTTGCACTTTGTCGGTAAGGGACTTGAGGTTTGCACTACGTCTGTTCATGAACGGTCTGTGTGTATCCATCCGTTAGTATGGCAAATCAGTTTTCCACACTTTTTATGCCCCCATTTATGCCCCCGACCTAGCGGAGGGGGCATTAAGCTTTACCTTTGTCCGTCTGTATGTACATGCGTCCCAAAGTTGGTTTCCGTTCCCTTACTTTAGTTTGTCTCAACAAATGTTTATGAAACTTATACACAATGCTTATTACCACTAATTACAAATCAGGTTTGAATTTTGGTGGTGTTACTTTTACCGTTCTAGAGTTATGCCCCTTTACAAATGGAAAAATTGCTTAATTTTCCATTTCCGTTTCCTTACCTTAGTTTGCCTCAACTAAATGTTATGAAACTTTTACACAATGCTAATTACTTCAAAATACAGATCAAGTTTGAATTTTGGTGCCGTCACATTTACTGTTCTAGAGTTATTCCCTTTACGAATGGAAAAATTGCTGGAAAATTTCAAAATATCAATCAAAAATTTGTGTTTTAAATTGTAGTATCTTCCTAAATGTCCATGATTATAGTTAAATCTACTACAATCAATGCTTTTTAAAATCTTCTATGAAAATTGAAGGTGTCTTTCCTAGAATGGTTGTTGAATCAACTTAAACCAAAGCTTTATACAATGCCATTTTCAATTTTACTACCAACTGATAAATTAAAGCAATTTTTACCATTCAGTGCTTACAAACACTTTCATTATAATTACCATTGTAGGTTTATGCCCCTTTACAAATGGAAAAATTGCTTAATTTTTTCGTGACTGTTCTCTGAACTTAAGTTTGTCTTAACTTAATTTAATGAAATGTATATATAATGCTTATTACCACTAAACTCAGTTTAAGTTCAAATTTTGGGCATCTTCACTTTTACAGTTCTTGAGCTATGTCCCTTTATAATGTTATATGCTAGCAGGGACATCATCTGTGTCCCTTTGGACACATTCCCCATTTATTTCCTTCATTCTTGAAGATATTGATTTGAAATTTGGAATATAGTTTATCATAACAAGTTACAGATCAAGTTCAAATTTTGTCCTGGTCTGATGATTTTGGGCAGAGTTATGGTCCTTGGACTTATAAAATTCAATCAAATAATCAGTTTTCCACATATTTTTCGTTCATGCTTTAATATATATTGACTTGATATTTGTTATTTAGTTTACACCATGACAACTTATAGATTATGTAGATCAAGTAAGCATTTTGATCCAGTACAATGAATTCTTAACCGGTAGGGGACTATGTATAATGATGTATTGCCATGCTATGTTTATTTACTAATGATTACACTGACAACATTTTCATGTTTATATAATAATATTTACTACTTGCATTTTACAGATAAAAGAAAGCTGATTTTAAAGAAAGTAGAACCTTGGAATAGTGTGCGTGTGACATTTAATATACCAAGAGAAGCGGCATGGAGACTGAAACAACTTGCACAACAAGGCAATGTTACTCTAAGGCAGCTTGGAGTATTAGCTGTTCAGATAGAGGGAGATCAGCTTATTTCACTGACAATTGCAGGAAGAAATAATGCAAGAACACAACTTATTTTTAGGACAGCAGATGATACTGTTGATGCTCCTAACTTATCATTACTTGACTCTGGAGGGGGAGCCCATGATTATGGGTCTCCAGGTCCTACCAATGTTCAGTCAACCCGTAGGAATATTGCAGACTATCTTCGACAGGGGGCATCTATATTTGATTCCATTCTTACACCAGAGAGTGAAAGTGCTCAGAATACTGTGCATGTAGGAAGGAATCCTAATATAATTGGGGGTGCAAATTTCCATACTGACAAAAATATTCAAAATGTTGCATCTCATACAGCTTCATCCAGTAAAGCACAAGTTCCTTCATACAGTCATTTTCCAGCTGAAATTGAACAAAATGCTGTAGGTATGGATAAACCTCCTCCACCCTATCCTGAGGGGAGTGCTTGGGTTAATAATATAGCAAGGGGCATTCGAGGAATTCCTCCAACAACAAGCCCATTACTGGTCAATTTATTACAAACTGATCCTGCCTTCGCATTAGCTGGAATGAACAATTTTATGAACTCTAAAATGATACCGCCACCCCCAGAATCAAGTCCACCGTTAAAGAAAAAGCGTAAACCAAGAAAGCCAAAGGCGGGTTGTGAAGGAGAAGCTACTATACAAAGTGTTTCAAATCCCGTTTTATCGTCTTACTCTATGCCGACATCTGGTAGTGGAAATAACATTCTACCTGTTCCTATGGTAACACAGGCTTTGGCAGCTAACACTCAACCTTCTGTTACTTTTTCTAAATCTGTGCCATCAACATCAGAAATGATGCTTTCTTCAGTTAATGATGATAGAGCAAATTATCCTGAAGTTGTGAGTAGTAAGGCTTTAATTATGTCATCTACAGGGACTGAACCAATATTACCAGAGAGCACTGTAGGAAAGATCATAAATCCTTATACAGGACATCTGGAACCAATGGAGCATTCGGATTCTAATCCTGCCAAAAACTGTGTAACATTTGATAGACTTTCACCTCTAGGATTGAATAGTCGTGAACAAACACTGCTGTCCAAAGAGAGAATGAATCATATAATATCACATAACAAGTTACCAAGTACTTGTAACTCAAATATGCCAGCATCAAGTACATACTGTTCTGTTCCTTTACAGCAGTGTCAAACAAATTCTGCATTGACTGTGGGATCTCGTATTCAAGGCAGCGAATCATTATCTGTGACTGTATCTGCTAAAAGTAGCAGTTTGGCATTATCGTCATCACAAAATTACAATTTAGTGCAATCTAGTCCCATAGCAAGTGTCAGTAAACGGTCCAATATTCTATTAGATATGTCTGGAAAAAGTAACTTTCCATCACAAACTTGTTCTAAGAGCATTTCTTCAAACAAAGATCTGTACAAAACTGCAGCATTACATGGTCATCACATCACAGTTTCCAGTGGTTCTAGAACAAGCACTGCTGAATCTACTTACTCATCTCATAAACATTTATCCAATAAGGACCATATGAAATTTATCACTTCTGAAAATTTGCTCAACCCTCTGAAAAATCCAGCCAAAAAAACAGGCAGCTGCTCGAACAGTAGTACTGGTGTTAACACTGAACACTCCAGTCATACAAAATCCATACATGACACTCATATGCAAAATGATATTGGTGCTGTTACTACGGGATGCACAACTGAAATAAATTCTAAAGTGTACTATAATGACTCCGGTGTGGGGAGTTCATCTGAGAGATCAGACGATACACCATCAGAACCTGGTGAATCGGATTTTAAATCTGCTAACAATCACAATCATGTGGAAGAATTTTCTAAATCAGTGTTTAATGAAAATATAGTTCAAAAACAGAATTTATTAAACAAACCTGACCAACAAGTGATAACTGTTGGCTATGCCATGTCGAATCAACAACAAAATGAGAAGTACAGCAATGATGTTTCCAATATTTTGGCAATTGATAAAGCTCTAAGGCACCCTGCATTGAAAAAGAAAAATAGTGATTTGACTAAAAACAATGATTTGACAGACCATCAAGTGGCAATGATGCATTTATTTAGTAAGAACAAAAAGAAAAGCCCAAAGCATTTCTTGCACGAAGATGTTCTTACAAAGGAACACCTTCAGTTGTTACAGAAAGTAGACAGTATGCAGTATTTACAGGACAATTTTCATCCACATGGTAGGTTTACAAAGGAGAAAACACATAAACATCCACATGGTAGGTTTACAAAGGAGAAAACACAAACACATAAACATCCACATGGTAGGTTTACAAAGGAGAAAACACAAACACATAAAAAAGTTCAGTTTCAATATTTGTAAGAACCTTTGAAGCCTAAAATTCTAGAACAAGAGTTAACAAAACAGTTGCTAGAAAAATAGTTGAAGAAAAAAATTAACAACTGAATGATTCTTTTCAAACCTGTATATTGTATTCATTATGCAGAGTTCCAGATTAGCAGGATTTTCAACAGATGCAGAAGATTAAATCTAATTAAGATCATATATCTTTAATGGCATGGTCCATATTTTTGGTGTCTGTCCTCATGATTATAAACTATTTTAAAGACATCAACCTAACTCTGGCTTGTGTAAACAAATTATGTTAAGTAGTATTATAATTTTTTTTCATATATTGAAAACCATTGTGAAAATCTGACAGGGTAAGAATTATCATAGAGGTGTTACATGTATATATACTATTTAGTCATACCAGATCTTGAATGATAAGAAAACACCTTAAAATTGTTATTGCCCTAGATCAATGTTTTTGTACAAATTTATTATTTTAAATGGCAATTATTTTGAAAACATTCCATCACCTAAGACATGCAAGAGATACTTTAAACATTAGAAATGATTTGTAAATTAAAATCTACAAATAAGTCAACAAAATTGGAATCGTCAATTGACTGCGGATTTTTATTAATTTAGACGCCATCTAATTAACTACTGAGTTGACCTCTGAAAACCTCTGATGGTCATAGAAGGGATATAAACATTAATATAGATATACCGGTAAATAGATTAAGTGAACTTGTGCAATTGAATTTTTCTAGGCCTATTTAATTTCATATTATATAATTTATACAAATATAGGTTGATCATCGTTTTAACCTGTGTAAGAATGATTTTTGTGGATGCAATCAGTCAGTCAAATGATTTACCTTTGTTTCAATTTCATCATGTTCAATGTTGACTTTCTTTTCCTTAAAATAACTGATCACATATGATTCATGCATTATCCATCGCTAGCTAAGGAGATAAATTGATATTCTCATGAATACGGAATCAATGTCCATATTGCATCCATCACAAAGTATCAATAGTTGTAATAAGACCTCGATGTTTAATTTTGATCTTCATTGAGGTTGAACAGATCAATGCTTTTCAGATTTTTCGCATAAAGATCAAAAAATATATTCAGAAACATTTTGGTTAACATGATGTACATTTCACACTTTGTGGACACTCTATCTAGACTGTATATACTTTTTCAAAGCATACATGTACAGAATAAAGAATAGGGGACAAAAATATAGAGATTAGAGTAAAAATGCCCTTTAAAAAAATGAGTATATATATATTATACATGTACAGAAATTACCCCCCATCCAAGACCATCTCATAATATATCAATAAAATGTACCTATAAAAAAGAAGATGTGGTATGATTGCCAATGAGACAACTGTCCACAAATAACACAGAAATAAACAACCATAGGTAACCGTATGGCCTTCAACAATGAGCAAAGCCCATACCACATAGTCAGCTATAAAAGGCCCTGATATGACAATATAAAACAATTAGAAAACTAACGCCCTCATTTATATAAAAAAAAAGAACAAAAAACAAATATGTAACACATAAACAAACAACAACCACTGAAATACAGGCTCCTGACTTGGGACAGGCACGTACATAAAAAATGTGGTGTGGTTAAACATGTTAGCGGGATCACAACCCTCACCTAACCTGGGACAGTGGTATAATAGAATAACATAAGAACGAATGCACCTATCCTGTTATAAAAAAATTGGTGTTCAGCAACATTGTCCAAACAATAGCAAAGCACATCATGCACATGTTAGATGTTTATAGTGCAGTACTGTATTACAGCTATTGCTATTTATAATCAAGATATTGTAAATCTATTTGAGTATCCAGGGTAGATGTAGATCATTGAATTTATAACAAGAGTTCAGACAAAGACTGAATCAAACTTCATCAAACATTGCTCTTGTAATTACTATGTAAAGATCTATGCCTCTGTGTTTTGGTGTATATCAACATATATTAAACCTGGTTTTTTTAATTGTTTATTGAGGAAATGAAATGGGTGAAAAAATGCCAAGAAAGCAGTATTTTACATTTAATTCTAATATAAGAAAAATAGTACTTTGCAGGAATAGTGACTGCTATCAGGTGCATTAGTATGAGTCTTTTTTTTTTATTTGAATATGAAAAAAAGAAGATGTGGTATGATTGCCAATGAGGCAACTCTCCACAAGAGACTAAAATGACACAGAAATTAACAACTATAGGTCACTGTACAGCCTTCAACAATGAGCAAAGCCCATACTGCATAGTCAGCTATTAAAGGCCCCAAAATGACAATGTAAAACAATTCAAACGAGAAAACTAATGGCCTTGGTTCTGTACAAAAAATGAACGAAAAACAAATATGTAACACATTATAAACAAACATCAACCACTGAATTACAGGCTCCTGAAGAATGTTTGCATATAGAGTTGCATTTAACATATGCTCCCTGATTCAATATGTACTAATTTAATCAGCTACTTTGTTTTCTAGTTGTTATATATATATAATGCTATAAAGTTTTAACTGTATTCACAGTGATCATATAATTTATTTCAGGGAAACAAGATAAATCAAATCAGCATTTATTGTCAAATTCAAGGCTGGCTGTCCCTAGTAGAATAGATAACCTACATTCTCCAACAAGCATACAAACTAGTGCAAGAACTCCTTCTCCAAGATTGTTTGCAAATCATGATCCGAAAGAAACAAGTGACATCAACATGTGCAATAAAACTAGACATAACGTTGATAAAACACCTGTTTCTGAAATGGAATCAATGCAAAATGATATAATTTCATCTTATTTGACACAGAAAAACCATGAAAGAAAAGCTAAATCACCAATAAGTGGGAATTTAACTGTATCAGCAGCTATGGAATTGATCTCTTTAGAAAATATGATGTCTGTGAATAGTGCTATAGGTAAACATGCAGAAGGAATGAATGCTCAGGGTATTCTAAAAAATGACTTGATGAACAATATAAAAAGACCGGAAAATATTCTTGGATCAAGTGAAAATGACGTTACAAAACTATCAAAGTCTGGGTCGTACAAACGAAGATCTCCTGCTTCAGCATTGTTGAATCCATTACCGCAGCAATTTTTTGATCCGAAAAAATTGACTGAATCTGTTCAAAAACTAGTTAAACCTCTTCTTCCTGAATCATCAACTCTACCTCATTCTCAGAGACGTTCACCAGGATCAGTGGGTTCTAGAGCCTGCACTTCTCCTCAGTCACTGAAAAGTGATGGACTAAAAGATTCCATGGACAGTTCAGACAATGTGATAAATGGTCCAATGGAATCGGATCTAACTCTAAACAATGATAACCATATAGTAAATAGTGATATTTTATCAAATTCCTCTTCAGATCCTCTGAAAACAGAAGCTGAAAATGGAGTAAAAAATAGTTCAAACTCTCCAATTTTTAACCATGTTTTAAGTGAAAAAACTCCCAAATCAAATGATGCACATGATAGTGACAAGAATGGTGATTGTAGAAGTGATACTAGAAACTTAGGATCTGGAAATCATTCCTTACCTTCTCAGGAAAGTGCTCCCTCTAGTGTTAGTGCTGTTTCTAATATTTATAACCAGTCAAACAAATCTGGTTCTGACAGTAGTTTTAAATACTCTTCTGAGCAAAATATTCAGGAGAATCATAAACAAAATGCAAGTGATCATGTGAAAGTGCCAATTGAGGTTTCCGTAATGGATTCAACAAGCTTAGACTCAACTGTTACAACATCAAAAATTGACCTTTCTAAAGTGCCAACAAATAATAATGGTTCAGGAATAAATACTATAAATCCTGAAAATGATAAATTGCTTGATAAAAGTGTGAAAAATAAAAATTTGAACAAGAAATCTGATAGTTCGTGCAATACAGGTGTTGAATATTCTTCATTAAAAGTTAACTGTGATTCTGAAAAAACTTCTCCCAAATCTAGTCAGAAATCTACAAGTGTGTCACCAGTGAAAAAAGGTAAATCAGATGAAAAGGGACCTATCAAGCTTCATCTTTCTCATGGCATTATAACAAATTCACAACCATTTAGCAAAGAGGAGTTAGCAAATGAAACTAATATAACTGTGATAACACGATCCGATCATAGGAAGAGCGAAAACTCTGCAGGGGAACCAACTGTTCCACCATTAGTGTTGAAGGTATCTCGAAAACCAGCTGTTGTTGAACCAACTACAGAACAAAAACAAGAGGAATCTCAATCACTAACTATGTCTCTCAGAGCAAGGAAAGCATCGGATGCATCTGAATCAACACACAATTTAAGGCCACCTAAACCAGTACGTCAGAAATCTGTTGAACAAGAAGTGGAACAATATAAAATAGTGGATGATTCTTCATCTAAATCTCTGAGGCAGTCACGAAGAAGAAAAACTACATCGGACAGTGAACCTGCACAAGATTCAGATAAGAGACTTCATATTGAAAACTGTTCAGAAGAAACTGATGAGAAATTAGGTAAAAGTGAAGAAATGCAAACTGAAATTGGTGAAGGTCTTACATTATTTGATACTGTGAAAAGTGGTCTTAGAGCTAGGACTCAAAATAAACCTGAAGAAAAGATCAAAGTTAGTCCTAAAGAGCTTAAACAGAGCAAAAGTGTTGAAGAAGACAATGTGAAACGTAACATTCAAAATCGCAAGAGTCGACAGTCACCAACCACCATTGACAAACAACAAACTAAAGGTATTTCATGATATTGTTAAGTTTCATGTTTCTTAAATGTTAGAAAGAAATACAGAAACAAACATGAAAAAACAGTTTAGGTTAATACATAATTTTATTTACATAGACATGATAGAAATAATTAGAAGAAAATCTTTTCAAACTTAGGCCACACCAATTTGATTACTTGTTCGACGGACCCGCCCGCACCTATTTGTTTCAAAACAGAATTTTTTTATTTTTTTTATATTCCCGCTTCCCGCATCCGGAAATGTAATCTTGTCCATTTCCCGCACCGTTTTTTTTTTTTGTAAATATTATAAAATCAACATTTGTTTTTTAAAATCACATTCTAAACCTGTTAATAACGATTTTAAACCTATAAGCACCCCATAACACTGTGTAAATATCTGTGAAAATATTTGTTTCAGCATGAAACGTGAGAGTGCTCCAATATAAATATATAAGCGGAAATACCTGTACAGAACTAAACATTGGTTTCTTTCCCCCTTACTTATATTCCCTATCAAAAGATGTTCGTTGTTAAAATAAAGTAAAAAGAACTTCTGAAGGATTTGCCTTCACCTGCGATTATATTGTATGCTGGAGAAACAAAACTATACACAGCCGCTGCATGTTTATGTACCTGTCCTGATTGATTTAGGGGCCTGTCGTTCAGCAGTTATCGTTTGTAGATGTGGTTCATTGGTATTTTCTCGTTTGGATATATACATTAGATAGTTGGTTTTCCTGTTCGAATTGTGTACACCAATAAGTGTGGGGTCCCTTAAAGCTTGCTGTTTGGTCTGGATCAAAGCCCTGTGTAAAAGGCCGTATTTGACCTGTGATTGTCATGATTGTTATTATTAGGCTGTCGGAACAACCCGCCCTCAGACAAGGGGTAATTTTTCTGTTGTAGAAAAGAAAATAGAAATACCAAGGATTTGTATAGTGCTACTATTCAAAACCTTTGAAAATTTAGATTGTTTTACTCAAAAAGAGGAGAAATACATCATAATTTTTATTTTAAACAATTTTTCTAAAAGAGGGGTCCACTTATTTTGAATAATATTGAATAAACTGTTTATAAAGTAAATGTGTTAATAGGTTTACAAAATTCTTGGACATGTTTTGACCATTTAATACAAGATAGATATATAGTTCTTTGGGAACATATGAACCCTTTTGTACTAAAAGATGTTTTTTACAAAGAAATATATTATGACTTTAATATATTGACCCCCTCATAAATGGGATATTTAGATTATAACATTAAGGGGTTGTTCCCAACCTGATTATGACTTAAAGTAGATGGAAAATTGGCCAATTGTCAGTCCCACATACATAGACCAGATTTAAATATACAATTATTTCATGGTGAACAGGGAAAAAATACTTCATAAATTAAAGAAATTTCAAAGTACAAGTCATAAATTGAGTTTTAATATTGTCAAAACCTACTATTTTATGTTTACAAAAAAAAATTATAATCGCTCGCCTTTACTTTTCCAGCTTCGCCTCAAAAATTTTCAAATTAAATATTTTTTTATTAAAATTTTCAAATCGCTCGCTCGCCCCAATTTTTGGAGTCCAAAAATCCGTAGAACAAGAAATTAAATTGGTGTGGCCTTAACTTACAATTTTGCTTTTAAAGACATCTATTTTATCTTCAATGTTCTCTAAAAAAAATAACAGATAAGAATTGTACACCAAACTGGCAAAGGAAACAAAAAAAAATATGAGGTCACATATCTCTGGTGAAGATTTGACATAAACCAATCTACAATGTCATGAATGTAGCAGCAAAACAAAAATCGAAATTATTAGATTCATTGTGATTATGGTCACTTGATTATTGGTATCTGACATGAATGTAAAGTCTGACAGATTTCCATTTCAAAATAGGTGTACAACAAATACCCATTCAAGGGCATTAAATTATGTAACCTACTAGAACAAACAAATATAGTATGAAACAGAACTGTGTATGACTATTATTAGCTTTTAAACTGTAAGAAAAGAACCTATAATAATGCATTATTTTTGTAGAAGCTAGAGAAAAGTCACCTGGAAGAATTGTTAGAACTAGAAGTGGACAAATTTCCCCCAGTGCTGAAGATGATAATAGTAAGAGATCAACACGATCAGCAAAGCCTAAACTTCAGAGTGTTGATACACAAAATGGTATGTTCTGTAACTTTAGGAAAAACCAGTCTGACATTTTTTCAATCTCTTTACTAAAGTAAAGCAATTAAAGCAAATCAAGTATTAAAGAGTTTACTTCTCTTTACTTCTGTTTCAATATTAATGTATGTGTTTTATTTTCTAAAAACTTATGCCAGAATCACTTAAACAGGGCCCAAAAAATAAGTGTAAACCCATTACCTGAAACAATAGCGTAATATCAATTATGGTGAAGGGGAATTAAATATGGGCTTGTTTGTATAGTAATTTCTCCTCACACAACTTTATGAACTGAAAATGTGTTATTGTTAAAACAAAAAAAGATTGCATCAACTTCAAATATTTATGTAATTATAAAATAATATCAATGCCATTTCAGGGAGGGGGCAAAATATACCAGAGAGACATTCAAACTCATAGATTGAAATTTAAACTGACAAGGCAATGGCTGAAAAGACAAACAGACAAATAATAGTACACAAGACATCTTAGAAAAATAAAGACTTAGTAACATGAACCCAACCAAAAACTCCGGTTGATATCAGATGCCTGGTTCAACTACCTCTCACCTAAACCCAAATTGAAATTTGATGGACAATTACACAAAATATGAGAGTTTTGGAAACTTTGGTACACTGTTATAACCATGCTATTGGAACTTACAAAAAAAAATCTATTATGTCATGTATGTTAACATAAATGAAAAATATGATTTCATATTGGCATGTGCTATTCTGTTTACAGATGCAACCGATCTACCTCCTCCCCCTCCAAGCAAGAGACGTCGCACCACATCTCGTGACCACAGATAGGAAGCTGTCTCATCTCTGTACAAATGTATATATTGATATATCCTCATAAATAGCCAGTGTTATTGTTGACAAGAAATGGCATATAATGTACATGATGTAAAATAGTGTATAATTTAATAAGAATAGTGCTTTGATATCCATTGTGTATAGATCATGTGATATTCACTTAGTCTCCCTGTAGACGGGGAGGTTGTACTTTTTAATAAAACACTTAATGGTTTTTGTATTGTGATAATTTTGTTGTAATGATAGAGTTTATAATGATTTTTTTGTTTAACTGCCAGATGGAATATATTTTAATAAGTTTTTGTCTATTGCTGTTTACAAAAGTATACTCTTCACATTTTGTCCATTTAAGTGCATATGTGTATTCTTACAGGTTTAAGTTCTTAATGCTCAAACGAAATTTCTAGTTCATGCTTTTTTTGTTGCATTTTATTTTCCTTATTACCAGTACACAAACTGATATTTGAACATTTTGAAAACTAGAACCTGAATGATATCTCTACCTATCTTACCTCATAACTTATTCCGTTTTTAGTTACCAATGAATATGTATGTTTTGGGTCAGTAGAGATCTTTAATTCATTGTAGTTCCTGTACTTAAAGTATAGACTTTTATAATAACTAACCAGATACTTAGGAAGCATGAATTCCAGTACTAAAACTTATCATCAAATCCAACACATTGAATCCAATTTAAAAAATACAACTTTGAAAAAGTTTAATTACCAAAGTTAACTGTGCTGGTTATTAGTTATATTTAAAATTCAGATGTTATTGCTTTGATTGATCAAAATCTATTATGGTATTTTTATCACCAGAGAGTCAATTGACATAAAAACAAAGAAAAACAGAAATTACCTGATGATCCTTTATTTAAACAATAAACCTTAAAAGTTTGGACTGTAAAATTCCAATAAGTATAATAGTATATTTGATAAATACAAATAATCCATTCCTTTTCTCTCATAATTTCTTTTTAGCATATATTAACTGTAACATACATTTGACATAAACAAACTTGTAGCTTCTGATTCTACTACAAAATGGAACTTCAGTGCAGTCATATTTATTTTCTTGACATGACTGAACAATAGGGCTCCGTTGACTTCAGTCATGTTGGAAGCAAAAGCATTTTATTTAAATGGATAAAATGAGAAGTGTATAACTGTGTGTGAATGCAGAGTATTGCTTTTTGAAGATTGTTTATTTTATAAGGGCTTTGTGTTTGTTGATATATTCTTGTTTTCTAGTCCTCATAGAACTTATCTTTACAATCCTCTTAACAGATTTATTTCTTCCGAGAGTTTATGATTTCAAAGAATGTTGAACAGTACTGAATGCCTGTACATAAAATGTGTATATAATATATATAGTAGTCCATCTAAAACATGTAGGTAATGCTGTTATCGCCATCTTACATTTCACATGCTGGGTCATGAACACTGTTGATTATTGTAACATTTTATAAACATTTTTCGTGTGAGACTCGAGTTTTTAACTTTCTGTCATCAAGAAATAAAATTTTAAACATTTGGTTCTGGAGATATGACTGGTATGTGTCTGCCATAATCAGTAGAACACCAAACTAATGCTTGTTAACTCTTACCTTGTTAATTGCTTTTGTCACTTATATAGGCTTTAATGGTAACATTGTATTCAGTACTGAAAGTGATTTCTTTTTTTAGAAAGACTCTATATTTTTTTTTAAATACTGAATTCCTTTTCTTTACTGGCATTGATTTGATACACACTGCAAGATCTTGCATTAATAATGTTTGGTCTCCAGTATTCTATATTTAGTTTTGACTTGACAACTTCCAATTTCAAACAGATTTACTAAATTGTTGTTGAAAGAAGGGTCCTAATCAATATGGAGTTAAGATTTTAGAAAGTTGTTGTATTTTAATCAGATATTTCAGTGTTTTTGACTTGTTTATTTTAACCAAAAAGTGATAAATATATTTCTTTTGTTATAAATCATGTTAGGAAATAAATCCTCTGATTTTACATGTCTGTTGTATTTTCTAATAATTGATTATGAGTATATATTATATATGCTTAAGTGTTAACCACTTGTTCAATTCCTGTCCTCCCTTATTATCACATCATTGAAATAGCTGTGCTAATCTATTACATTTTGAAATGGCATGTAACTATCAAAAGTATGAACGTTGACATTTTTAGTAGTTTATTTTATAATTTTTGACAGTTTCCAAGAAATACAGGATACAACAAAGCAAAGCATTTTACACATGTAGTTTTGATAAGATGTTTTGTAGTCATGGACTATATATAATTCTAAAAATACCCAGAGCCCACTAGTGCCCTTGTTAACTTGATAAAGCACACAGGAAATTAAGAGGCTTCCAATTGGACTTCCTTTACTATTTACTTGTGGAAAAAATTATATTCACATCCATAAGAATATAAAACTTTTGATTTAAAGTAAGGAATAGTGTGTGAATTATATATTTTCACTTCTGTGTTACCAAGTTCTTTATAAGTTCAGAAAAAAACACTAATGGGGTTGTTACTTATTTATTAGATCTTATTACTGGACCAGTTATCAACTATCAATCATTATTAACAAATTCAAATGTTTGAAATCTCACATGTGAAAATTTATGTGCATCGTACCCAAATTTGAAAATCAAAAGTGATTGTAAAGACCAGTTTAGTATGTATTCATTTTTTTTTTAAATATTTGAACTTTTTTTGTTGTGACGTAACCGAAAAATTATTATTCCTAAAATTGATTGATATTTAGATTTAAATTCATTTATAAAAAGTGAAGCACTACAAACCAGACTTCTGTTTGATTTGTAATTTAGATTTTGGATCTGCAATCAATTCTAACATAAAGATGCTGGGCGTGTTGCATAAATTAGGTTGATAATTTCTTATTTAAAATTATTTAGTCTTTTTTTTGGGTGTCTATTCCAAATAGGTGTTACAATGATTATCATAAACAAAACCTCACAGAACTTGTAAGCACAGAGATAAAAAATCTATTACACTGTTATCACTCTGTTATCACTCTATTTAAATGATGTTATAATGGTTATCTGTAAAGCAGAACTATATTGTTTCTTAACACTTACCATACAGTTTTCACATTGAATTTGTCTACAAGTTAAGGGATTTATACTTACTGGTGTTTCTAGAAGTTGGAATGAAAAACAAAAACATTCACAACTCTGAAGATCTTCATTCAGACACATATATTCAGAACTAGAATGGGGAGTACATTGGGACACTGTTTGTATTATTAAGTTTGATGTATATGTCTATTTATTCAATCTTTTGTATTAAAACATCATGAAAGTTTTAGTGTTGTTTTTTTTGTTGCCATTATGACAAAAGTCATATACTTATGTGGTGCTGTCTTTATTGTTTTTCTGTAGGCACTTGGTTGCAGTGGGATAACTTGTTGGTAGTGTTTTTATAAGCCTGTTTACAGGACGTATTATGATATACTGTTGTCTGTCTGTCCATCTGTCACTCCACCGTCAACATGTCAGATAATAATTCAAAACACTTGAACCAATTGGCATTAAACTTGGGTAAACTGTTTGCATCTATTGATTTTTATAAATTTTTGATTTTACCTTTCCGAGTTATGGGGTTCATTAAAAAAATGGGGTATTTTCCAGTTTTTGGACAATCACGCAAAAATTGTTTCAGCAGTATTCCTGAAACCTTGGTGAAATGTTTATGTCTATTGATGTTAGCTCCATTTCGATTTTTACAAATTTTAGATTTTTGTTTCGGAGTTATGTGATTTTATTGCTCGACATAGGGATAGTGATCCGGCTGCTACAGCGTAAGCTAACTTCTTAAAAGGTTTTTAGAAGGTGGGAGACCTGGATGCTTCATACTTAGTATATGGATGCCTCATGTTACGAAGTTTCCGTCAGTCACATGTCCAATGTCCATGACCTCTTTTTCATGGTTCAGTGACTACTTGAAAAAAAGGTTAAGACTTTTTGTAATGTTAAATTCTCTCTTATTATAAGTAATAGGATAACTATATTTGGTTTGTGCTTACCTTGCAAGGTCCTCATGCCTGTCAGACAGTTTTCACTTGACCTCAACCTCAATTCATGGATCACTGAACAAGATTAAGTTTTGGTGGTCAAGTCCATATCTCTCATACTTTAAGCAATAGGTCTAGTATATTCGGTGTATGGGCAGGACTGTAAGGTGTACATGTCCAACTGGCACTTGTCATCTGACCTTGACCTCATTTTCATGGTTTAGTGGTTATAGTTAAGTTTTTGTGTTTTGGTCTGGTTTTTTTATACTGTATGCAATAGGTCTACTATATTTTGTGTATGGAATGATTGTAAGGTGTACATGTCTAGCTTGCAGGTGTCATCTGACCTTGACCTCATTTTCATGGTTTAGTGGTTATAGTTAAGTTTTTGTGTTTTTGTCTGTTTTTCATATACTGTATGCAATAAGTCTACTATATTTGGTTTATGGGAATATTTTATGATTTATATGTCAGTTGCTCAGATTTAATTTGACCTTGACCTCATTTTCACGGTTTATTGCTGAGTGTTAAGTTTTTGTGTTTTGGTCTGTTTTTCTTAAACTATAAGCAATAGGTCAACTAATTTTGTTGTTTGGAAGAATTGTTAGCTGTACATGCCTTCCTGGCATGGTTCATCTGACCTTGACCTCATTTTCATGGTTCATTGGTCATTTTTTTAGTTTCTGGGTTATTATGTTAAGTTTATGTGACAGTTGTAAAAAGCTTTATATTTCGGACTATCAACATAATATCAATGATAAGTAAAGAAGGTAAGACATGTCAGCGTGTGCACTCTTGTTCATAAAAAAAGGGGGGAATTTTTCCAGTTTTTCGAACACTGCTTTGAACAGGTATCATGAAACTTTGGTGACTGGTTTATATCGTTATAATGTTGTTTAAAATGATAAGTTCACAATTGGGAAGCTTTAAATGGCACATTACTGACACAAAAACTGCTCCAGCAGGGGTTTGAGGAAAAACAATGGAAATCTGCACTGCATTTGTTTTACCATTTCATCAATACGAAGTGTCTGAATATCTCTAGAAACCAAAGGCAGTCATCTAATTTGTAAATATAAAGATTGTGTCCTATTCCTGTTTGTTACTTTTGACTTAAGTGTGGTTTTGAATGGCGTCTGATGCATGTAGAGCATGAGATGCTTACACTATTCCCTCACTTTTTGGTATTATCTCATAAATGGATATAAGGTCATACAAGATTTGAACACCAGGAGTCGATTTCACGACTAAGATTGATCTTAAGTATACTGAATTGCTCATGACTTACGATTAATCTTAATCATAAGTTTTTTTGTGAAATCGACTCCAGATAACTACTGTTTCCTCTAATATATGCGCATTTAGTCATTTGTGAATGGTTGCCTTGAATCTAGTCCAGTCAATCTAGCATAAATATGACCCTAACCTTGAAGTAATTGCAACAGAAGATTTTAAAGTTTTAATCTTTAGCATTATAGATCATTATACCCCAAGTATACACAGAAAAAAGTGAGCTAGTGGACATTGATGCCAGTTCTATCTTACGCCCAAACGATCGACGTACTAGAGGCAAACGTCTATACCAACCACCAGCAAACCAAAAAGTATATAAATACTCATTCTTCCCTCGGACGATACAAGAGTGGACCACCTCCCAACTGCTACAACAGAATCTCTGACAATAGAGTACACCATCCAACAATAGTGCACCTCAGAAATCAACACCGTAGACAGCAGCAAAGTGTACATAGTTTTGATTGTATATATTTCGGAACGTTATATCTGTGAATAGTTACAGGAGAATGGCTGTCTCATTCTCCGTCTAGTGGACTTATAACCATCTATCAAGAATCCAGTCCTTAGCAAGGAACGAGAAGAAGAAAAAGAAGAATAGACATCAGATAACACATTATCCGAATATCGCTAGACCGAATTATCTGTAAATATGACGATTATCAAATTCTCACAACGCTGAACTTTTTTTCAAATTAAATTCTCTCAACTTTATTTGACGGATCAGCTACCTTTAATCCGCAAAGCAACACCTGCATTTTAGTTTATATAATTAATCGAATATTTTTTTGTAGTTTTGTATCTATTTCTGACTTAAAAAAACAGGAATTTAATGTTAATGCGATGGTGTATTTCTTTATGATCCTGTATGTGTGCATCTTTACCTCCCGTTAAAAATAAACAACAGGTAAATATGACGACTATCAAATTCTCACAACGCTGAACTTTTTTTTCAAATTAAATTCTCCCAACTTTATTTGACGGAGGAGCTACCTTTAATCCGCAAAGCAACACCTGCATTTTAGTTTATATAATTAATCGAATATTTTTTTGTAGTTTTATATCTATTCTGACTTAAAAAAAAAAAAAAAACCAACAGGAATTTAATGTTAATGCGATGGTGTGTTTCTTTATGATCCTGTATGTGTGCATCTTTACCTCCCTTTAAAAATAAACAACAGGTAAAAACACGCTTGTGGTTTAGATATATAAATAGTACGGTTCTCCAGTTTATAATAACACAAAATAATACAACATGAGCAGACCGAAACGAAAAGCAGCCATGGATTCTGAAGTTAAGGCCAAACGAGCCAAAGGAGAAACAGATCTCGAAGGAGATCTCAAATGGCATCAGTATGGAGATGTCATGAAGGGGGTGTGTCCCCTCTTGAAACTTACATCCGACACCCTCCCTGGTTGCGACAAAGTAGCTGGCTTTGATATTGATTTTACAGTTATCAGAACTGCAAGTGGTAGAAGATTTGCTACTGGTAAGTATTTTATAAATACGTTCCTTGTTTATAATTGATCAGATTGTAAAAAATATCTTTATTCAATTGAAACACAATTAATCTATAGTAACCCCGTTTACTGGATTCTCTTTGAAGGTGCATCAGATTGGGAATTTTGGGATGAAGTTGTTCCAAGTAAACTACAAGAGCTTCATCACAATGGTTACAGAGTAGTTTTCTTTACAAATCAAGCTGGAATAGAGAAACTTAAAGTTAAACCGGAAGAATTCATGAAAAAAACCGAGGCTATAATTAAAGAAGTTGGTGTACCAATTTATGTAAGCATTTTCGATGAACTTTTGTTGTTTGACCGATGAATAAAAAAATATTGTTTCTCTTTTCCTTTTTCTCCAGTTTATTCTAATACAAAGTTTGAAAAATTTAACATGATCACTGAGAACTTATGTTAAGTTAACCCCTTGAAGCAAATACGATTTATGCAGATATAATATATATCATTTGAACTGTCAATGACTATAATAGTTAAAATGCCCTTGATATTTTAACAACATCAAACTAAACCATCAAATAAAGCATAAATGATGGATGTTTAGTAAAAAAAGACCCCCTTTCTCTCTCTCTTATTCTATTTCAATTGCTTTTCCGTATTAAACATTACATATTTTTCATTCATATAAACAACTCTCCTACATAACTATGATAACATAATTAAAATACATTATTAGTATAGGTAATGTCAAGTGTATTATTATCTATTGTAGGTTTTTGCATGCACAGGAACTAATCATTTTAGAAAACCTAGTACAATGATGTGGGACCACTTTGTGGAACATTGTAATAAAGGAATAAAGGTAACAATTTTATGGTATTTCATTAAAAAATAAAAGTATTACAAATAAGCCATTTAATCTATGTAATGTGTTAAAAAAACTATCTTTTTTCAATATGCACAGTAATACCATGAAAGCTGAATAGTTGTAAAAACTAAAAACCATCAAAATCCAAAATAATACAGTTAGCAATATTGTGCCTCTTAATACTACCTCAGTGAGCATTTGTGTCTCCATAAACAACCTCTATATACTGCCTCAGTTAGAATTTGTGCCTCCAAAAACTGACTCAGTTATCAGTAATTGTTTGCTTCTAACAGTTATGTTTGTTTACAGCCTGATATGTCCAAATGTTTATATGTTGGTGATGCAGCTGGCAGAGCAAAGGAATGGTCCCCTGGTAAACCTAAAGATTTCTCTTGCAGTGATAGAATGTTTGCAGCCAATGTAGGAATAGGTACACTATAATTATTTATTTAGACATAAATTGGTAGAAATTAATAATCACTAATAGTTCAAGTCAATGAGTTTATTACTGAATAAATGCATGGCAATATTAACAGCTTTAATACTAAACAAATCACAACAAAGGGACATAGATAAATGGAAAAGTAATATTTCAATAGAAATGAAATTTAAAATACATCAAGCATATCAATAACATAAAAAGTCTTTTGAGTTGTCTCCCATGGTTTGTAACACAACTATATATTTTGGATAGATTTTCACACACCAGAAGAATATTTCCTTAAAGAAAAAGTTGCTCCATTTCAATGGCGTTCCATGGATCCAAATACATTTTTGTCAAATGCTGAAAAACCCAAGAAAGCACAACACCATTCCAATGTGAGTTATTCTTTCAATTCTGTTTAGTACTTTGGTAGACTTTTCTTTGCATGTTTCAGTGACAAAAACTGAAAATTGATTAGTGTAATCAGAGACATATAATATGTCTCTGGTGTAATTAAAAAAAATATTTGTTCATACTTTTTTGTAACTTATGTAAATATTTATTTTAAATATCATTATATATAATTATGAAGAATTATTTAATATGGGCTTCTGAATGATAAACTAGCAATCAAGAAAAACAGAATGCATGATATATCATCTTCTAATATTAAAAAATACCTGATTACATTTTCTTACAGAAACAAGAGCTTGTAGTTATGTGTGGCTGTCCAGCATCAGGGAAGAGCACATTCAGAAGAAGATATTTTGAGAAGCATGGATATCAAGTGGTAAACAGAGATACTATGGGAACAATGGACAAATGTGTCAAGGTATGGCTAACTTCAAATCACATGTATAACAAAATATAAAAGCATCACAAATGATCCCTTTTTTTTACTAGTAACATAGTTATTACTCTGTCATATTGTAGATTTCTTCCATATTCAGATTATACAAAATGAATTAAGAAATAATTCTATCCTGCCATGCTCTATGCTCATTTTAACATGGGTAGGCATTATATTTGTTAATATCTTAATACCGAGCGTAAGCGAGGTATTAAATGTTTACAAATATAATGCCTACCCATGTTAAAATGAGCATAGAGCATGGCAGGATAGAATTATTTCGATTCTAATAGGAATATTCGAACTTTTTCACTTCGAAGTGGACCTATAGTAGGCGCTCGGAATGTCGCCAATTTGATTATGAACCAAAAACGTTATAGAAAATTAGCAGTTTATCAATAAAAAAAGAACAGAAACATTTAAACTTACTTTTAGATTGTTGTTGTTTAATTTACTAGCGAGAAACACCAACAAAAATGTCCATTTTGATCTCTGGTGTTGTTCAAAATTCATCTGACGTTGCAATTTCAATTGTGACGTCAATCACGTGCAGCCCATGTTCTATTTGAATTAGAAAATGGCTTTGTACCCAAAGCTTAAGAAGAACCTCATATTAGAATAGAAAATTGTATTTCTGTTTTTAAATCTAACACATGACAAAATATGGAGTAAAGAGTGTAAGTGGTTCAAGATTCAAATTGATTTGATGTCTCAGAGTGATATCTTCATGTGGACAGAAACACTATAAATATCTAATTCATGATGTTCTGCTTTAAAATGTGATTCAATGTTAAAGGTGAGTAGTTTCTGAAAATGATGTTGGTTGGAACTCAAGGTTGATGTTAAACATTTGTTTTTAATTAATCCATTGACTATATTACCATAGGGACAAACAAAAAATTTAAATTACTTTTAACTAGATTTACCTTTTTTCAGGCTCTCAGTTCTCAATCTGTGAGAAAAATTGCATGTTTTCAATTGAATAAAAACTAATGTACAGATATAAGTCAAATTTACAATTTTACTATCAAAATTATTCACTTTTCAATTTAGGCAGCAAAGGAAGCAGTAAAGAATGGTAAAAGTGTTATTGCAGACAATACTAACCCATCAGCTGCTGCCAGGAAAGATTTTATAGATGTGGCAAAGAAAGCAGGTTAGTGTTTTAGAATAATGATAAAAACTGTATTCAAGGAAGTTAAACACTTTGTTACGTGATGATATTGTCAGGGACAGATCCAGCCATTTTAAAAAGGGGGAGTTCCCAACCCAGGACAAAGGTGGGGTTCCAACTAAATGTCCCCATTCAAATGCATTAATCGTCCAAAAAAAAGGGGGGATCCAACCCTGGAACTCTCCCCCTGGATCCGCCAATGATTGTGTCTGTTTAGTTGTATTATGCAAAAAAGATATAAAAATAAGCAATTCACTTTGAATTCAGTTATCAGTTCCTACTAATTATAAAAGAAAATGCTTCTTTCAAGGATAACTTTTCTTAGGTACTAACCTGTACTGATTAACATGATTATGGGAGAAACCTTCTTTCTAAATTCATAAAGTTACCATCACATGCATTTGATATCATCATACATAATTGTAACTTTTCCATTTGTTTTCCAGGCATACCATGTAGATGTTATGTGATGAAAACTCCACTAGAACTGGCACACCATCTTAATCTGGTCAGGCAAAACCAAACAGAAGGACAAGTTCGTAGAATTCCAGATGTTGGATTTCATGTGTACAGAAAAAACTTTGAAGCTCCAACCAAAACTGAGGGATTTTCAGAAATTACAGAAATTGACTTTATTCCAGATTTTGACAACAAATCAGATGAAAGTTTATTTAGACAATGGACTGATTCTGCTTGACTAAAAGGCAGGATTATCATATTTTGTTTTATGCAAGTGTCTTTGTAAAACTCAGGGGCTGGAAATGTATGTTTTTTTTCTCAGTTTTCCAGGAAATGAGTTATATATTCATAGTAAGGCTAACCATATGTTTCCTGCTCCTGTGATTTACAATACAAAGGCTAACCAATTGTTATTTTTTTATTGTTTTTTTTTAATGTTTTAATAATTTTTCTATGTTTTTACTTGTTTATTAAACAATGTAATTGTTATTAAATGTTTATACATGTTTGATTTACAAGAGGTTTACTTCTAGACCAGTTTCATTTCTTTTATGACAAATCCACTGAGTTTCTTGTCAGCAATCATTACATGTTCTTGTTATTACATACCATTTTTTAGCCTGCCCTAACGAATAGCTATTGGATAGAATTACAACATGAGGGTAACGAATTTATGGGTTAAGCATTTTTAAAGGCCGAAAATTTCGTCCGTAAAACTGAGAAAAGTCAAATTTGATCAAATACGCATTTGAGTCCCCGACTTTCGGCAGTTCTGTATAGCTAGGGATTATAGACTTTGCTCTAATAATTAGCTATTGAATAGTACTACAGCGAGATGATAAGCGTTACCTTCATGACGAATAAATGTAAAACTTCCTGCCAAATGACGTTGTAAACGATTATACTTTCTTTCAGAAAAAAAATCGACTGTTTTTGACGAATAACGTACAACATTAAACGATAACGATAATTATTTGAGACCTCTGACGAATCAGGATAAAAATATTTTGACGAATTACGATAAAATTTTAACCAATTTGTCGCTAACGGTAGCAGAAAATGACCGTTTGATAAAAATCATGTCAGATATTGTACAACGCTCCTTGTGAGCTGTCGTTAATTATGTCCGATATTGTACAACGCTCCTTGTGAACCGTCGTAAATTATGTCATCGGATATTGCATGCAGATTTAGAGAGAGACTGCGAACAGCAATAGTTAACAACAAGATTAGATCTACAAAGATTTAGACACAAGTGAACTGAATTTCGTGGTTAGACTGGTAGAGTTACTGCACTTAGATAACAATTTTTGGTGGTTAGTCTTTTTGTAGAGTTAGAATAGATGACAACTTTTGACAAATTTTAAGGTTTGTTGATATTAACTTGGAAACTTTTTCAGATAAAGAAAACGGTGTAGTACACATAAAAAGATAAGCAAGAATTTCAAGTGAAAGAAATCATCAATTGGCTTATATTGCCGTTGTTACATTCCTTAAATACTGTAAATTCAGATATTATTTATTGCGTGCTGGACTGAATTTCCGATCCACCAGGGCTCTGCTGTACATCCGCTTCGGACCTTCAGCGGCTCACGACCCCATGTTCGATTAACAGAACGCAGCAAGTATCCACGTCTCTGATTAGTGCTGTGTTCGTTTGCCATTGAGAGATTCTGGCTAATGTGAGCTTATAGTTGGTTTGATTTTTTGGCTGTATTTATGACTACTCTTATGATAGCTGAACCATATTTGAAAAGCCAAATGGACAGTTCTCCGTGTATGCCCGCCCCTTTTCTGCACCTAGTACTTTCAAAAGACTTATCATTTTATACCTAGGAAAAGGGAGGACTGGTCAAAATGTTTGGGTGGTCAATTTTTTAGGTATGTAGAAGAAGGGGGGTTAGAATTTCTTTTATAAATTCAAAGTTGGGAGTCAGTTTTGTCTCTAATAAAAAAATTGTGAACTTTTGATTCAAGTATATCCTACTTATCATGTATGTCAAAGGTAAGTTTTTGGCGTGTTGAGAAAAGGGGGGGTCAATCTTTTTTAAATGTTTTAACTTTTAAGGGCATATGATACAGTTACAGAGGAGGTAATGACGTTGCTAACGTAAATTGTTATTTTAGCGACGCCAAACTAGGACTTATCGGGAAAAGATTCAGTTTTCGACTGATTTTTATCATTCAAACTTATTTAACTTGAAAACGAATTCATGGACCCCTCTTTTTTAAAATGCCATTTGGTTTGATTAAGCGAGAAGATTAGGTGTGCCAATTTTCATGAAAACGTAAATAGTGCATTTTTTTTAAATTTGATAAATATACAGCAAAAAAATATGTTTTTCTACATCCATGAACATTTGATATATATGAGTTATTTCTGAATAAAATGAATTTTTAGGATACTTATAAAATACAAAAATTACAAACTATTTAACAAAAAAATAATTTGTGTTTATCTTTTAAAACCAAAAAAGTTATGGTTTTCTTTCGAAAGGGAAAATACGGCCACAAATCCGAATTTTGAGCAAATATCACAAAATTTCGACCTCATTTTACTCAAAAAGTAGCACATGAAGGTATATTTGTTATTACATATTTAATTTAATGAGGTAAAAATGGTCTTTATGGACATTTTTATCAAAATACGGGATCAAAACTGTATTGTTAAGCCCTTAAGGGATGATAAATATAAATGGTGAAATATTATGAGGAAGGTGGGGGGGGGGCGGGGGGGGGCGGGGGGGAGGGGGGTAGGGAAAGTTTTATGTGTTTGATTTCAAAATGACCAGCCCCTTTCCAGATAAAAAATGATAATTCCCTAAGTGTTACAAGTTCTAATTAATTTAGATGTAAGTTTTAACTCTTTTAGATTTTTTATTGTAATATCTCTTGCAGCCTACCATGCTATGTGTTTTTTTGTTTGTGCATGTGTGATGTTAGTTAAGTTTAATCAAAATGGCCGAATTTTAACTTAATTTTTGTAAATCATTGATTGAAGAAACACTTTCTTTCCACGTTAAAATTCATTAGTTTTGATCATTTCTGGGGCAAGTGTGACATGAATGTTAAATCACTGCATTAAATACTTCACTGAACACATATTTTTAGATACATTTACAAGGCCAAAAATTCATCACTCATAACAACTCATCAATCAAAAACAGAATTGTATGCATGCCTGTAAAAATTGAATATATATGTAATACGTGATTAAGATGCACATTTGACAAGTCTGACGAACGTCCACATTTTCAATTAAATGTCGGAACTGCTTTCAGACTAAACCTTTAATGTCATAAAGGTAACCAGTCCTACATAACTCTTATCACTCCCACTAACAAATTATAAAAACTCTTTAAAAATATATTAAAAAAGTCTTAAAGACTATCCACATCCATGATTCCGAATTCTTTGGGACTCTTATTTTGAACGAATACATGCATGTATATTAATATATTGGCCTCGGCTATAGTGGAAAAAGAGCCGCGGTTATTTTATATTTAGAAATATTTATAATACATAACGCAAATTTTTGGTTCTTCCCTCGTCGGGATTCGAACCCATGCTACTGTGATATCGTGACACCAAATCGCCTGCACTGCAGCCGTCCCGCTAGACCACACGACCACCTGGGCTATATATATATATATATAACTCGTCTAATCATCAACAATGTTAGATCTGTAAATTTGCTTTTGCAAATTTTTGGTTCTTCCCTCGCCGGGATATCGTGATATCAAATCGCCTGCACTGCCAAGGTATCCGACGCGCTATACCACTCGACCACCTCGGCTTCACTTATATATATATATATATATTTAAGGTAAATAATAGAAGTCTTTTATTACATTTGAGATCCTTCAATAATTCCTCTCAAAATATCTACTTTCTTTTGTAATATGTGTTGGTTTTTTGTGGGTTTTTTTGTGTGTGCATTGTACCGTGTATGCAGAGAGATTTACGGATAAAGTTAAAAGATTTGTTACTTAATAAGAGAGTTTTTCATTTGATTTAATATCACGCCTGTAAAGTTGAATTAGAAGAACTTTGATTTTGAGAGAGATCTTTATTTGTAACGGATTGACGAGACAAAGAGCGCTAAAACCATGTAAAATATCTGTTTAATTAAGATATTTTACAATTGACTATAATAGTGCTATACAAATATATTTCAAAATAGAAATAAATTTCAACTTGAGAGATCTTAAGTTTCATGTAATACTTTTAATTCTCAGTGTTGTTCAAATTTTTTGGCTAAATTTAACTTTAACAAAGATGAGTTATAAAAAGAAATTTCTCTAACAAACAGCCCTAAAAAATAGCAAAATGATTACTAAAAGTAGTTTTTATTGGTCATTTTTTTTTTCTCTATGAAATAAAAGTCAAACTGTTATATAGCTTTTCATTGTTTCTGATTAGTTTGCATGATGTGTAGTTATGGGGCCCATAGATTTCTTATGTCAAACACCAATTGACCAGTTCGAATTACAGTTTGCAGGTATAGGATGAATAGTGTTCTTAAAGAAATTTTCACATTATATCAGTCCATTCTGATAAAAATATTTGGAATCTCAATTGTTGACTGAAATATGGGAAATCCAATAAGCATATTTCCAAGCAACTGCTCTGTTTTAATGATGATGTTTTCTCGTATTTTTCACACCATTTTTATCTCAATTATGAAAATCTGCCACCTATCAAATATGGCCGAACTAACCGCGAAGGGGCCTGCCTCTTGGACAAACTAGAAAATATAGAAAGAATGCCACGCAAATATTTTGAAAAAAAGATCCTTTGGTCCAGTGGCAAATATATCATACATGTCCAGGACTAGCCACGTTAACCATAAATACAATCAGAAGCTCAGAAATAGAGGACGTCCGGAACGGTGAAGATCTGGGAATTCTTGACTGCCACTTGAAAAGGAGGATATTGTGAATACGGACGGAAATTCTGCCTTCCAACATGCCACCTACGTATATATCATCAGAATTAGTGCAATGGTCCTTAACTTGTCACTCTCTTTACGAGACATTATATTTTACGTCTCTCACCGGTGGGGATAGCGTACTTGCACATCCCGCACAGCCAAACGGGCGCCCCACTTCGGCTAGGGTTTTACTGCCGGTCGAAAGAAAACAATATTTCTTATCCTTGAGTCACCCTTGGAAGCACGTTTTTAAGCGAGATTTCTTTGCTATCATGATTTGTCGTATGATGATCTCTACATGCTAACTTTGGATAACTGTTTTAAAAGATGTCGCATTGCTGTCCAAATGAAGTTTAATCCACATTTGCATGTATTCATGTTTGGTCGTATTTATGCTCCACCCTGAAATGTTTTCTTAACATATTAAAGTAGGGGTACCATGTGTTCATTTATTCGTCCGTCCGTTGCCACGCATAATATATCCACAAATCTCCCTCAGGACGACTGTGCTTAATTACATTATAACCCTCTTCAGCTGACAAGCAAGGTATGGATTTTAAAGGTTGCTCGCTTTTCCAGGTTCATACATGTACTTGATTTTGTTTTTTTTTTATTCCTTTTAAAATTTATAATTTATTAATGCACATCATCTGTAAATGATTTTTGATATACGTGAAAGGGATTTAATTCAAATATGGAACACAAAAACGGACAGACTGGTGATGTTACATTAACATCCTCTTCATTTTATCGTGAATTCTTTCGTTATTTTCACATCTTCATTTCTGGCAAAGGGATCCCATATTTCTATCAGATTTTCTTTATCTTTGTATTATTATTGCATTTAGATGCACTTTACATTTACAGTAATTGTTCAAACTTTTAGATCTGAATGGATTTTTGATAATAGAAGTTTTGACATCCATGCTCATTAAATTAAATTTGACGTCCTACGATTTTTACTAAGATTGATTTTTTATATCATTTGTATGTGAATGTTCAGCAATGTTTGAAATTTATGTTAAATAGAATTTGAAGTCTAGGCCTAAAGGAACAAATAAAAACAATGTGTAACGGAAATATTGTTTGAATTCGGCTATAACTGTCGTAAAACAAAACCACATTAAATTGTTACTTAAATTATTTCATTATTCGACACCTTGCAAACTCACAACTATTCAATACAGGACACTATTCTAGCATTGACATTAGGAAAATTTAATTTTTACAGTTGGATAACTTTGATAGATTTTCATATCAAATATATAATATTTCGTAAAAATAAGCAAGAATGTTTTTCAATATTGATTCAATTCATTGATATGAAAATAAAGTTTCACGGTTCTAAATAAGTATGTAAATAAACTTGTTAATTCAGGTAGAAAATATATTTCTTTCGCATACCGTCCTCGGTTAAATAAATTACCTTCTTTTCACTATAATATCTTTTAACTCTAATACTAAGAATTTTGAATAAGCACGTGATTTGTTGGTTCGCCTGGAGGTGATGTATATAAATTTGATATTTAAAGCATATCTTATCAGTGTAGATAGTTATAGCAGCCTTAAATGTTCAAATTGAAAAATGTTTTTGATATATAAATACGTTTTATACTGAATTTCGAAATGCTCGAAGGCACGTAACTCTACATATAAAATAAATAACATTCTGTGCGTGATCTGTATTTTTTCTATAGTCTGGATATTCCCGTCGAGAAATGAAAAAGTAGTGTCTATCTATTCAGCAATTAGTTTATTTAAGTATCACTTTCATCGCCACAGGACAGTGAGAAAATGGACAGAAAATCTAATAAACGCTATTCAGTTTAGAAAAATGAGAAGTGTCTATGTTAAAACGTAACCTTGTGTAAATTTCCAAAATGGGGACGCAAATATTTAGTGATGAGACTGACAAAGATGCTGAAAGCATCATTAAGTATACCAGACAACCAAAGAAGCCACCAGAGTATGTCCCTAGAAGTCGATCATTGGATGACTTGCCTGGTGGATTACGTGTACCAATACTCAAGAAACCAGATTCACGTTTTCAACAAAAATATGAAGCAAACGTTGCTGGTTTGGAGGAACTAAAAATGTTACGACAGAAACATGGGAAAATGGTGGAAGACATAACAGCTACATTAGTCCCTCAAGAAAAGGTTTGTTATTATTTTCATTATTGATACATGTGTATGATGTTATTGAACTGTTAAACAAACTGTGCTAGTCCGTACAACTACCTATCTTCTTCCATTCTGATGTCCTGAATATGTAGGAAATAATTGTCACTGGACGGTAAGCCAGCAAAAATCAATCTTTCATTCAAAATAAAATACCGGTAATTAGAATGGTAAATTTGAATTATTAATTTTATTTAAAAAAATCACCTATATGTTTAACTTGTCAAAAGAGACGTCTCATCAAGTTTCAAATTTCCATATATGTTTAAACTTAATGACTTTTTCAATATGAAAATAGTGTATTTACATTTAAAAATTTACGATCGGTCGATCAATATACATCAACTGTATCAAAGTAAATGAGGGTAACCTTAGTGCAGTCTTATATAATCTACGAAACTTACGTCATAAAGTAACAAAATGATAATATATTTAAACACTATCCTTATGCCTAGGACAAAAGTAAGGTATACACTGATTTTCTTGTCTGACAAAGTGACATGACACATAATAGAAACGACGTTAATCTAACCGTTTGCAGCTCCTTTGCTATGAGCATTTGTTTTGGTCAATTTTAAGATATTATAAACAAAATTTTCACTTCATAAAATTGTAACTTTTCTCTCTCGTGTCTAGACTGAGGCATGTTTCAACAATAGTAATACATATTGTACAACGTTGTACCGACACCTCTGACTGTGAGGCATTTTTTACGCTATTCAAAAATAGGTCTATGAAACCCCAAGGCATACACAATAAATGAAACCTTTTTCGGTTGTAAAAGACTCAAATTTTCATTGTGTTATTTTATATTGGACGAAAAATCATATTCTAATTTAAATATTGTTTTTTTTTAGCTTGTTAAGAAACTATTTGTCAACAATCCACAAATGAGTTCTAGTTTAAATTTTGGCAATTATGGGAAAATATTTGTACATAAGGACAGACTAAGTACAAAAAAAAATGCCTCGATGACAAGTTCTATATTTACATTTTGTCCTGTTAGCTGTACTTTAATTACACTTACACCGTCTAGGGTGATATCGATACCTTGATCGGGGATTCTTAAGTAACTAACTAAAATAAACCTACCTTGGGTAGTCAGTAGTCGGTTTATGTTTAATTAAACTGGAAATTTTTCGGACCTCTCTGTAATTAATGTAGATAAAGAAATAGAAAATAGAAGAAAAATTCATTGTTCTAATATCCATTCAAAAATTGACAATCCGTCGCTCGTCTGTAAATTGTTCATATTGGGCTTATTGAAAAGAACATGACCCTCTGACTTGTCTCTATAAAGACCGATTCTAACCCCCTTCATAAATATCAACTTTCTAACGCACATAACATTAATGTACTACATGAGACACATAAGGCATATGTATAGTTACTATCAAGGGGTCACGAACATTCATCCGACTTATATATAAAAGTGATGTGGTATGTTTGCAAATGGGACAATTTGAACTATCGACCAAAGTCCAAATGAAGTGGTTGTAAGCAATCATAGGCAACCGTGCTGCCTTCAACAATGTGTAAATCCATACCCGTTTTATGGTCGACTATAAAAGGCACCGACTTGAAAAATATGAAACAATTCAATTGAGAAAACTATAACGGCCTAATCGATAACAAAACAATTTGTTAATGTTTAAGAATGGAAAAGGACCATCAGATTTGAAACAAATCAGGGCTAGTATACTAGTACTTGTTTTAACTTTCAGAGATAAACCCTAAAAGTAAATATTTCTTTATAAAATGACAACATTGGTAGAATTACATCTTTTTTTTTTCATTTGCAAGCATGCAGCGCTTTTGTTAATTTTCATAAGAATGGAATAGACAAGAGAAATTGTCCATCGGATACTTTAAAAGGCATGCTCATTTTCTGACCTAGAGTGGGAAGGATCCAGGTTGGACCTCTTTTTTCTTTTATTATTTCTTTGAAGTAGAGCCAAAAAAATATATATGAAAATCAGACTGGACTCCCTTTTAAAAATTTTTGGAATGTCCAAAATGACTGAAAGGCCCGACAGTCCAAAGGCCTACGACAAATTTAACATCAAGGAGGTCTCATTCTTATATTTACATTTTAGTTACAAAAGAAGTTTGATAAGTCGTTTATCAGTCTTTTTTATTCATTAAATCATTTCTTTTAAGTTTATAGTTGCTAAGTTGGCAAAGGAAAATCTATTTCAAAGTAACAATATTGAAAATATTTTACTAGACAGAGCCAAAGTTTAATCCAGTCCAAAGGATTTAAAATTAAGATCAAATACAATTTATAAGAAATACATTATGACTATATCTATTTGTTCAATCAAATTTATTTACATTAAGCTCATTTTCTATGAACAACAGGATAAGAAAAAACTGCTTTACACAGTTATGTGATATTTGCATACCTCAAGTGATGACTTGCTTTTTGATGACATGTCTTGTTTTGTAACAAATGCGTTGCCGTTTGAAATAATTATTTTTTATCGCAATATGTAAAATCAGAAAGTACTTTACATAAACGTTCTGATAACTCACTGTATGTATTACAGTTTCTATTTATCATATGATTAACCACGATGACAATTTCTGATTTACTCCAAACTTAGTATCATTTAAAAAATTGAATGTGTTATCGCCCCTCAAAAGATTAATGTTGTCCGTCCTTTTTCTCATGCGGAGTTACATTGTTGACATAAATGTTGGACGTGGGACAAGTTCAATCATCGTTTCATTCTGTAAGGGGTCTAGTTAGTATATTGTTTCCCCCCAGATTGCAACCACATTAACTTTGAAGTGAAATCAACCAGAAATTCATTTTTTTTAAATATATGCAAAGTTTACTCTGTGTTAACAAAATTTATGTACACACATTTCCCATAGAAGTTGTTTTCCTGGCAAATTCAATGAAAATTGAGTGAGTCATATATACGACTTAGTTATAGATCTATTTCGAGAATATCGTTTGTCCATTATACGCCATCGTGGTTGGCAGTTATGGCTACAGTTGTGTTGCTCTGTCTGAAGTTTTCTATGTAGACTGTTGTTTGTTATTTCGTCGTTTTTTCGGTTTTCTTCGATTTGTGAGTTTTAATATCCCAGCCATTCTTCTGTTAATTGTATTAAGTGTTTTAGATTAAGAGTTACCTAAGATACATGTAAGTAGGTACGTACTGTTAACTCATTTTGGTACCAGTGGGTTTCCTTTGAGTAGCTTCTTTCCGATTTTAATACAAATAGAATCGTGTCAGTTGAAAGAAAGTAGATTCACAAAATTTAACTCTCTGCTTTTTTTAGAGGAATTAAAGCAATTATTTAACAAAGAACATAATGATATACATCATACCAACTAATTTAACAGGAATCATTGAACGATTTTCAAAACTGCAAAAAAAACACTCACTTAATGAGATCATCAAAATCGTTTCGAATGTTTCGAATGCTACGGGATCTGTAAACATTTTCTACAGAAAGATTTTACTTGTCACGCATTGTTTGCCTCCATCGCTAAAGGTGGGGCATGTAAACGCTTAACTTCGCCCGTCCATTCAAATAGACGATTCATAGGGTGTGCAATGCATCAACTGCATTTTCTTCAACATTAATTAAAGTTTGCACAAATGTATTAATGCTATAGAGGTAATAGAGGCCAAAGTACCTAGTTTGTTTCATGTTTAACTTTTACGGTTTTCCTTCGGAATCACTCAAACTTGACCGTAGGTGAATGAAACATTTGCCACTGGACGTAACATAAAGCAAAGAACAATCAGTCAATCTTTGAGAACTCTAAATTTTATTGCACAGCGCATTTAAAGCTTCTTTTTTTCAAAACAACACTGTCAACAACTGTGCGGAATAGGTTCAGACACGATATTGGTCTTGTTATATATATGTTAGCGGCAATAAGTGAAATTAGGCATTAAGCTTAAATCCTAGGCAATAAGCTAACGCCTAGGCATTAAGTTATTGCCTGAAATTTTCAGGCATTAAGCTTATTTCCTGAAATCTGATGATAATTATTCATCCTATTGCCGAACATAATTTTAGGCAATAAGTAAACTCTGGAATTTATGCATATAAATATACATTCATTTGACAGATCTTCAAATTTAGTAAGTTTATTTAGTAATTTTAGCATTTAAAAAACAGATCTAACGCATACTTTTTTCATGTTTTTTCGGCATTACAAAATATTAAAAAGATTTTTTTTTTTTTTTTTTATTGTATTCAATTGAAAAAAGGGGGAGATTCTATAGAGTAATCATGATGTCCATTTAAAAATTTGTACACTTCACTAGTCGAACTGGTTTGAACTGGTCAATAGTAGACAAAATTAAGATATGATATATTGCTCACACCATTTTCCATATTCT
Organism: Mytilus edulis; assembly: GCF_963676685.1. NCBI lineage: Eukaryota > Metazoa > Mollusca > Bivalvia > Mytilida > Mytilidae > Mytilus > Mytilus edulis. The sequence continues at coordinate 81,545,715 of NC_092344.1, read as the reverse complement.
TTTCATTGAACAAGTACATTTTCAGTTCCACAATTTGTGACAACAAAATGATTTTAACACAAATTTCCATCAAGTTTTCATATTTTAAAATTATTATTTGATGCGTTTTAATATAAATAACATGTTTTCTGAGTGATTTAAATTCCGGTCTTTTGTGGACAGTTGTCTCATTGGCAATCATACCACATCTTCTTTTTTATATTTAGGACGAAACTGGGCCCTGTAGTTTTATTTTTCTTTTGCTCATATTCAAACGTATGTTAATTGCAGTAATAAAATTAAAATAGTTGAAGTTCTCTGTATTTATAATGAAAGATGCACGATATTTTCCTTTGATCTATTTAGTATGAAACCGTGACACTTCGAATTCATCTCCCTCAAAGCATATAAATAAATGATTATACCGATTTTATATTTAATTTTAACTATTTACAGTGAGTTTGTTCAATTGTAATTTAAAACATAGTTATATTTATGTTTTGTTTCAAAGAGTTTAAATGTACAATTATGATATCAAAATTATTTATTACCCTTTAATTTAAAACTAATAATTATTTGCCAATAATAAATCGGTATATAAATTAAAGTTGTTAGTTAAATTTGATACAATTTTTCAATTTTTTCATTTGCTATTTTCTTTTATGCCAATACTTAGGACAGCGGTTATGACATCCTTGCTAAGATTATCCTCAGATAGCTTCGATGTGTATGCTGAGACATGTTGAAAGTCGGTCCTAACTTTATCATAATTTCTGTCCTAAGAATATCTTATAGGGTCGATCTTAGGACAGTTTCGATAAACAGGCTCCAGTTCTCATAATGTTATTATGTAACAAACATAGTTTTATTTAAATGTCTTTTATTTACTCGCATTTATACTTTAGGCATTACGCTTAATGCCTGCACACATTTTTCAGGATTTAAGCTTAAATCCTAGGATTTAAGACTACTGCCTAACATAATTTAGGCAATAGACGTACTGCCTAGGCGTTAGCTGAGCTTAATGCCTGATTTCACTTATTGTCGCTAACATATATATATATATATATATATCGAAACGATCATTGTTAGGTAAGGTATACTACCCTCCATTCGAAGTAGCATAGTCCTACAGACAAATAGATTGGTTATCTGTCGGACTAGTCTACTCTAAGTGGAGGGTAGTTTACCTAACCCAACAATTACTTCACGATTCAGCTAGCAAGCAAGCTAACCAAATATATCACATGTGCCTACACGCTCATTGAAATCGGCTGTATATAGTTGAAACGAAGCCTTTGTACCCGTCAAATAACTTGATCTAACAATAATCATAAAAAAGACTATTTGGTATACAGTGCTTAGGGAATACATACTTTTAAAGAAAACAAACGGCCTTATTATCATTGATATTATCTACAATCTAAAGTCAGGTTGGCAAAGACCACACGATCCTTATTATACTGGATCCTCTAAAGTCAGGTTGGCAAAGACCACACGATCCTTATTATACTGGATCCTCTAAAGTCAGGTTGGCAATTAAGACCACGCGATCCTTATTATACTGGATCCTCATTGCGATTCTATACAATCTAAAGTCAGGTTGGCAAAGACCACACGATCCTTATTATACTGGATCCTCATTGCGATCCTCAGTGGACAAAGTTCTTTTTGATAGAACTATTATAATGTAAAAAAAAGGTTTTTTTAAGTTTAAATGGTTTGTTTAATTTAATAACAGTCAGAAATTTTAATTATATTGAGACATTTTCAAAATTTAGAAAATTGCATCTAAATGTTTCTTTTAATTACTAAAAAGTATGTGAAGTAATTTACATTTTTGCTTAAGGACCTTTTTATGCGCACGTGTTGTCCACAGCTACGACCTTCCACTAATCATCTACAACGATCAGACATTTTCATGGTTTGTAATAATAGCGATATACATATATGGAATATTTTAAACACGGAACACTCGATAATTATTTTACGGAGAATTAGACAGGGGTAATGAAGCATTTAAGATTTCTCTCTTTAAATGCAATTAAAGTGTGACCAAAGAAAAACATGACAGCCCTAGGAAAAACATTCTCTCACATCAGCAAGTCCAGGGATATGATACATATATAATCGCATTTCTATCGGTTTACATTTTAAGTCAAATAAATCCCCAATGTTGAATTAATATAAATATCTTTTCATCTTCTTTATAGATAAGAGTATTAATTTAATGCCTTCTCTATATACATACACATGTTTAAAATTCAAATATTTCATATTTAAATCATTGGAATCTATCAAGAATTTACTTTTTAAAGGCTTTGAAATAAGACTTTACTTTCAGTCATGTCAAGGGCGTCATTCGGATTATCGAGAAATCAGCCCGTTGGTTTTACGTTTGTATACAGTAACATAGAAGAGAAATCCTTTGATCGAGTAGGCAACTGGTCTGTTGTAAATAATTTGTAAAAAAAATGACACAAATTTTATACTTTTTTTTTATTTCTCGTATTCGTATTGTTTTTACAAATAGTATCGAAAATCTAGCAATATGGTTCAGCATCTAAAAAAGTTATCTCTATTACACTATTTTAGACAAGTGATTGCTACATATAATGTACAATCCGAGTTAGCCTTTACTCGCCAATTAATAGAATCAAATATCGCAAAAATAAGTTCCATAACTTATCATTATTTATCTTATTTTGTTCCTTAGCTAATTCTCTAACTCTAACAATTTAATTAAAAAGAGTATTGGCCTACAGTATCAAAGGACAATACTCGTGATTATACATGCATGTTTCTGTCGATTACAGTGTAACTCTATTTGCGCTATGTTGATTCCTTCAGCGCAAACAGTCTTTAACCCTGTCCCATTTTTCGGCGGTTTTCTATGTTGGGTTGTTGTCACTATGACACATTCCTCATTTCCATTCTCAATTGTATTCCCTATTGGTCAGGCTTTACTTATAGTGGATCACATATCATTCAATTAAAATGAAAATGAAATTCTTTGCAAATTTTTTCAATAATACACTGAGATTTACACCGTAAAGTTGTTATTTATTTGTTCATTATTGGTATCATATTGTAATATCAATCTCTTATCTCGTACAATAACAAATCTTATTGATAAATAAGTCACATACAAATAACATGTAATACATTTAAATTATATAAGAGCGAACCTTTATTGAGGATAATGGCCTCTCAGACGGTCATTAGAATTCCGGACATTTACAGTAAATCTTGTAACGAGATTTCAATTACTCCAGACTTGTCAATATGTTGATTTATAGAAACTTTTGAGAATTAGATAACATAAACAAAAACACAATCTATGAATTATGCTATCCGTTGGTCTTAGTATTGAAAAACAATTTCGAAGATTTATGCTTATTAAAACATGTGCTTCCTATTTTAAAATACCACACCTCCAGCAACTGTCGGTGTATCGAAAGTAAAAAAATATATACCCCCCCCCTTTTCCATCCTTCCGATACATTTGAACATAAGTACTAACATTAACAATGCTCATTTGTGAATAATTATGTTAAACCTTTGGGGTTTTTTTTCAAAATGAAATCCTCAAATCATTCATTTGTGTCTGTCCCAAAATATATACAGGTCAAAATAGTATGACCAGTTTAAAAACTTTTATTATTTATGACAAGATCAGTTTTAAATATTTTCATGACTTTGTTTACGTTCAGGTTCTTAATTTATCTTTGATCCGTTATGATATGTATCCATAAAAAAATAATATTGAACAATAATTTACACAGCAGTTGACCCCCGTTTCAAGGTCTGACTTTCATCTTTTAACAAATTTATATTTTTAAAATCTATATGCGTTCTCCGACATTTCTATACACAATGTAAGCATAACCAAGGCATTCAGACAACTGATCGTAAATGAGGCTTTTGGAACAGTGTATCTTTCATATATATTGATATCTCAAGTCGCTTCATTTTCATATTCCACACTGTTCATGTTTAAAAACATAGCAAAAAAAGAACAATTGTTAGTAAAATGAGTAACAGCTTATATTTATTTTTGTAGAACCAGATAAGAAGTAGTCCAGTCAGACTATCGTCTTCAAGTTTAGCTATTATCAAAGAAGAGTCACAGGTTAACAGTGAATTTCATGTCGAAACCACGAATGATGAAAGCCATCACTCCAAAGTCCGTTTTAGTATTTGTAGTGATGATTCACTAAAGGACATTAGCATGTGTAGTAGCGACAGTAATATAAGTGGAAGCACGGAGTCGCTTAATCGTTCATCAAGAGAAATAGATGACCAAATAAAAACTCGCACAAATGAACAAATTTTAGAAAGTTTTCGAAGAAATTTCCCGACAGCTCAGCCGCCACAAATTCAGCCTAGACGAAGGGCCAGTATTCAAGTGGACACTTTAACTAATAGTAAGCCACCTCCGATTGACCGATCGATCCGTCCAAAACTTCGTAGGGCAAGCTTCCAATGTGAAGCTGTTATTACAAAACAGTTTGAAAGGGGAGATTCTGTTTCCAAATTAATATCCGATTTTAAACTTCAATATAACTTTCCTTCTCCTGTACATGCTGTTACAAGACAGTATGGCAGTTCTTCTGATATAAAAATGAAAGATAAAATGGAGACCTCGCCCAGTGTTGAAAAAGATTTGAAAACTATTCTTACAGAATGGGCAGGTGATCAGACGACAAATAAAAAACTAACCAAACAAGACGCTGCTAACACTAATACCAAAGTAAACTCTGAAGGAAATACAAAGTTTAGAACAGAAACAAATTCTATCGGACATGCGCGTAATCTCAGTTTTACGTCAGACTATTTTGGGTCTACAGAAACATTAAATACAACAAAGAGCTTCCCTCTTGCAGCCAAAGGAATTGAAGGAATGAATATAAGACGCCAAAGTTTACCTGTGATATTGACTAGCAACGAGAGATTGTCTGAAACAGTGCCAAAGTTACCAGAAAGAAGGAGGTCTCTCATGGACAATAAGCCTAATACAAAAAATAAAAGAGAGTCAAAAAAAGAGAATAAAATACAAATACTAAGCACTGAATCTGATGATGGCATTTTTCATGACGAGGACGAACTTACTAAACAAGAATTGACAAATAAAGTCCACAAAGATTACAGAGACATGGATGATGTTTTTCGTCCTAAAAAACGAAACGAACCGAGTAGGCCAGACATTAAAGTAACTTTGGCTTTGGAAACAGCCTTGTAACTGTGATAGTAAAAAATAGTCGCTTATTATAATAAAACTTCAATGCTCTGTTACATTTGTTAAATATGATAATAAAATGTCTGGGTAACGGAAATTCATGCCCTATTTATTTATGTAACTATATGTCTTCATCATGTTAATCAGAGTTAGGCGATGTCCGTTATTATCACATCTTGTGTAACGGTTTTTGATCTGGATCCCGATTGGACATGATCCTAGTTTATCTCGAAGATGTCAACGTTTTATAATATAGATAAATATCTAATGGCATAACAGGTGATATTCCTGGGGCAACATACGTACTGATCAGTAAAAGTAATAAGATTTATTAACAATGACAATTTAAGTTGTGGTGTCAACATATTACCATTAATAAACTACCTAAGTGTTAAGAATCACTTGACCTATGTCAATACTATAGACCAAGAAGATATTCAATGTTATTTGTGGTTATAATGACCAAAACTCCACAGGTGTCAACTGGGAAATATTCATTAACTCAGTAAATAGCTAATAATCTTTCATTTCTTTACTTTTAAAGTGCATTAATAAAATGTAAACTATTTTGGCATCTTACCTTTACATGATTATGTGATATGTAAGTTTTTATAAGACATAAAAGAAATTTGACAGGGTCAATATATATGCAGGTAGTTTTTCCAAATAAGGTAGAATGTCAGGATTCCACTTTGAAACTCCTGCGTATATCAGGATTTAACTATTCAAAGGCGGGTCCAGCGTTTTCGAAAGGGAGGAGCATAATTGTCAAAAAAATGAATATACACATAAGTTTGTATATGTTATCTTATATTTTCAAAATTTTATTTTATTTTAAACTAAAAAATTATATATACATCGTGAAAATATGAGATTTTTTAATTTTTTTTTAGGGCGATCAAAATGCTCAGTGCTCAGTGCGCCCCAGGATCCGCCATTGCTATTCATCTTATAAATGTCTAACATACATAGATGGAAGTTGAGATGTATATTCAATGTATTGACACACGGGCCCAATGAACAATTGTAAATAACAATATAAAATTGAACTATATTAGACTATTTTTTTTAACCATACTGCTTGAACTAAGCTTAAACAGTTTCAACAAAGTCTGTGTTCGATTTTCCTCAGGCCAAATCTGAACTGTACATATGACAGCATCTTTGATATGGTATGGTGTGATTTAAGAGGGTTTGATATGTAATTTGACTTCAATTTAGACATCAGTATGTTGTTTTCTTTTTCAAACATAATAATACTAATAAAGAAATAACAAACAGGATTAAGATTAATCTTTTTTAGTCAAAATTTTTAATACTTATTTTCAGAAGAAACAAACTTGTTTATCCCTTCAATTCCGAAATAAACTATTTGAAAAAAGGCCCCTACCTCTAAAAGATAAATTGTCGGTACCTAATTTTTTCTATATCTAAAAAATGAGATATTCAACTTAGCCATAAAAGAACACTTTAAAGAAGATATTTATAAACCTAATGCATTACCATAAGTTGAGGGTGCAATAATAGCATGAACTTCATAAGACTTGCCGTTCAGTCATGATTTTTCAATAAACAAAGATGTACCAGTTGACATCACATTTTCTTATTTATCCGAGTGTTAATGGGCGAGGCCGGACTGTAATGAGACTACTATAACACAGTTTTACACTATTGTGTAATATTAGCCAAAATAACAAGGAAATGTGTTATAAAACTATTTGAGCGATCATCTTATATGTAAATCCTATGACTTTTTGTACCAGAATGTTATATAATTTTATCATCAGTAACTATAATTGTTTGAGGTAGCCGGTATAATAACATATTATTATAAATGTTCCTAAAGGACAAATACTGAATTACATGTGCATAAACATTTAAATTTGAACTAAACAAATATAAATTACAAGCTTTAACGCAATAAAAGTGTTGTCCTTGTATTTATTTTTAACATAGGGCAATTCCGTGTTCACTAAGTGAAAAGGAAGAGACAGAAATGTGTTTTTGGTTTTATTCAGGCTGTGTTTACTCTGGGATGTCCTTAACAGTTACACTGCTGACTGTCATGGCGATTGCCAAATAAACAGATCTCCAGATGTAACAAACTGGATCCTAGTTATTAGTTTAAAACAAAACAGAAAACAATAAACTTGAGGACATGTGGTATGCCGCAAACATGAGGTGCAAAAATTGGTACACCATATCCTGATTTCGATAATTAATGTCTTTTCGGTGATGTTAGGAATATATATATACATGTATATATAAATATATATAACATTTGCTCTGGATATTGTATTGTGGTCAGACACAGGCTTCTGTTTGAATTTTATAAAATACCACGAAGGTTTGACAAAGTTATTGATAACTGAAAAAATGTTAACCACATACTGAATCTTAATGTTGACGCCGCCGGAACAATTTTACGACCTGCAATTACCAAAATACCATTCATCATTAATACAATGTCATTAAAAAAATCCATAAAACCTACCTGTAATCATTTTTCAAAATTTCTTATAATGAACAGTAAATTTCAAATATATCTTAACATAATTTCTTTTCTAAAATTAGAGTTTGATGCAGTATCTATTTAACTATGTAGTTAACTTACAATTTCTTTTAATTGAGCAATACAACTCTGAATTTGGATTATGATCAAATACTTGACATAGTATAGGATTCTGACGCTTAAAAAAATGAAATTGGACAATTACCTACTATTTATGGTCCAATATCCAAAATCTAAATACACAGTTAGCTATAGCATATCAAAGAACCACATACATGTATATTTATTTTTTGCTGAAATCAAACAAAGTTTAATTTTGGACCCCGATTTGAACCAACTTGAAAACTGGACCCACATTCAAATCTAAATGTAAGTTTATTTTTTTTATCCTTTTGACCTCAATGTGGATTAATAAAAAAAGGGGGTCCAAAATTCAAAATTTTAATTCATTGTCAGATTTCAATAAATTAATGAAACAAGAATTTAGTTTGAGGAGCTGGATGATTGAATACTCGCAAACATGGTAACTGTACTATTTGTTACACTAGTTCTACTTAAGTTGAAGGAAATATATGATTGAGTACTCACACACATGTTAAATCCTACTTCTGTTTCACCAGTTCAGTTAAGTTTAAGGAGCTGGAGGATTAAGTACTCCCAAATATGTTTAATACACCAGACGTGCTTAAGAAAAAGGAGCTGTAGGATTGTGACTCACAAACATGTTCAAACCTTCTTCTGTTTTACCAGTTCGTTTAGTTAAAGGAGTTGGAGGATTGAGTACTCACAAAAACGTTTAATCCTACTTTTGTTACATAACTCGTAATTTATAGAATGGAGCTAAATAATTGTATACTTATAGGTTTCATAACGAGTGAGAATTAGATATCGATTGATATCAACTCGAGTTATTTAATTTCAATAATAATAAACGAGCCTATGGCGAGTTTATTATTATTGAAATTAAATAAGATACGAAAAATATCTATTCACATGGGAGTTAGATAACAGGCCCCTACCATAAGAGAATCACAAATATGTTCAATCCTACTTTTGTTTCACCAGTTCATCTAGTTTAAGGAGCTGGATTATTGAGTACTCACAAACATGTTTAATACAACTTTTGTTTCACCAGTGCGTTTAGTTTCAGGAACTGGAGCTGGAGGATTGAGTACTCACAAACATGTTCAATCCTACTTTTATTTCAACAATTCGTTTAGTTTCAGGAGCTACAGTTTTGAGTACTCACAAACATGTTCGATCCTTCTTTTGTTTCACCAGTTCGTTTAGTACACGGAGCTTGATGATTGAGTACTTACAAACATGTATAGTCTGACTTTTGTTACATCAGTCGTAGTTTTAGAAAGGAGCTGTAAGATTGTGACTCGCAAACATTTTCAATCCTACTTTTGTTTTGTTTCATCAGTTCGTTTAGTTTCAGGAGCTACATCATGGGAACTCACAAATATGTTCAATCCTACTTTTGTTTTACCAGTTCGTTTAGTGCATGAAGCTTGAGGATTGGGTACTCACAAACATGTATTGTCCGACTTTTGTTGCATCAGTCGTAGTTTTAGAAAGAAACTAAATGATTGCATATTCACAAACATGTTCAATCGGAATCAATCGTACTTTTGTTTCACCAGCCTTTGTTTATAGAAAGGAGCTAGATGATTGTTCAATCTAACTGTTGTAACACCAGCTCATTAAGTTTAAGGAGCCGAAGGATTGTGTACTCACAAACATAGTTACTCCACTATTTGTTACACTAGTCCTAGTTAAGTTAAAAGTAGTATATGATTGAGTACTCAAACACATGTTAAATCCTACTTCTGTTTCACCAGTTTAGTTAAGTTTAAGGAGCTGGAGGGTTTAGTACTCCCAAATATGTTCAATACATCAGGCGTGCGTAAGAGAAAGGAGCTGTAGGATTGTGACTCACAAACATGTGCAATCCTTCTTCTGTTTTACCAGTTCGTTTAGTTAAAGGAGGATTAAAGTTTAAACCTACTTTTGTTACATCACTCGTAATTTATAGAAAAGAGCTGAATGATTGTATACTCACAAATTTGTTCAATCCTACGTTCGTTTAGATTAAAGAGCTGGAGTATTGAGTATCACAAACATGTTTAATACAACTTTTGTTTCACCAGTTCGTTTAGTTTAAGGAACTGGAGTATTGAGTACTTACAAACATGTTTAATCCAAATTTTGTTTCACCAGTTCGTTTAGTTTCAGGAGCTGAAAGATTGAGTACTCATAAACATGTAAAATCCTACTTGTGTTTCACAAGTTCGTTTAGTAAACGGGGCTTGAGAATTGATACTCACAAACATGTTAAGTCCGAATTTTGTTACATCAGTCGTAGTTTTAGAAAGGAACTGAAGGATTGTGACTCACAAACATGTTCAAACCTTCTTCTGTTTTACCAGTTCGTTAAGTTTAAGGAGTCGGAGGATTGCGTACTCACAAAAAAGTGTTATCCTACTTTTGTTACATCACTCGTAATTTATAGAAAGGAGCTGAATGATTGTGTACTCACACATATGTTCAATCCCACTTTTGTTTACCAGTTCGTTTAGTTAAAGGAGCTGAATGATTGTGTATTCACAAATATGTTTAATCCTGATTTTGTTTCACCAGTTCGTTTAGTTTAAGGAGCTGAAGGATTGAGTACTCATAAACAGGTAAAATCCTACTTGTGTTTCACCAGTTCGTTTAGTAAATGAAGCTTTAGAATTGAGTACTCACACACATGTATAGTCCGACTTTTGTTACATCAGTCGTAGTTTTAGAAAGGAACTGAAGGATTGCGACTAACAAACATGTTCAATCCTTCTCCTGTTTTAACAGTTTGTTAAGTTTAAGGAGTTGGAGGATTGAGTACTCACAAAAAAGTGTAATCCTACTGTTGTTACATCACTCGTAATTTATAGAAAGGAGCTGAATGATTGTTTACTTACAAATATGTTCAATCCTACTTTTGTTTTACCAGTTCGTTATGTTTAAGAAGCTGGAGTATAGAGTACTCAGAAACATGTTCAATCATACTTTTGTTTCACCAGTTCGTTTAGTTAATGGTGCTTGAGAATTGAGTACTCACAAACATGTATAGTCCGACTTTTGCTACATCAGTCGTAGTTTTAGAAATGAACTGAAGGATTGTGACTCACAAACATGTTCAATCCTTCTTCTGTTTCACCAGCTCATTAAGTTTAAGGAGTTGGAGGATTGAATACTCAAAAAAAATTGCAATCCTACTTTTGTTACATCACTCGTATTTTATAGAAAGGAGCTGAATGATTGTGTACTCGAAAATATGTTCAATCCTACTTTTGTTTCACCTGTTCATTAAGTTTAAGGAGCTGAAGGATTGTGTACTCACAAACATGGTCAATCCTACTGTTGTTTCACCAGTTCGTTTATTAAAAGGAGCTTGATGATTGGGTACTCACAAACATGTATAATCCTACTTTTGATACATCAGTTATAGTTTAGAGAAAGAAGATGAAGGATTGTGTATTCACAAACAAGTTCAATCGGAGCTAGATGATTGTTCAGTCCTACTGTTGTTACACCAGTTCGTTTAGTTGAAGGAGCTGAAGGATGTGTACTTACAAACATGTGCAATCCTACTTTTGTTTCACGAGTTCTTTAAGTTTAAGGAGATGATTGATTGCGTACTCACAAACATCATCAGTCTTTTTTGTTTGTTTCATGAGTTTTTGTTTCGAGAAAGGAACTAGAGGATTGAGTACTCACAAACATGCTCAATCCTCCTTTTGTTTCACCAGTTCGTTTAGTTTAAGGAACTGGAGGTTTGTGTACTCACAAACATGTTCAATCGGAATTAATCGTTCTTTTGTTTCACCTGTCTTTGTTTATAAAATGGAGCGAGTACTCACATGTTGAATCCTAATTTGTTTCACTGGTTTGTTAAGTTTAAAGAGCTGGAGGATTGAGTAATCACAAACATGTTTAATCCTACTTTTGTTACACTATCGTAGTTTAAACATAGCAGCTGAAGGATTATGTACTCACAAACATATTTAATCTTACTTTTGTTACACCAGTCCTTCTTTGAAGGAAGAGCTGAAGGATTGTGTACTTACAAACATGTAAAATCCTGTTTTTGTTTCACGAGTTCGTTTAGTTAAAGCAGCTTGAGATTGAGTACTCACAAATATGTTGAATCCTACTTTTGTTTCACGATTTCTTGTTTAGAGAAAGGAACTAGAGGATTGAGAACTCACAAAAATGTGCAATACCACTTTTGTTTCACCAGTTCGTTTAGTTTAATGAGCTGGATTATTGTGTTCTAAAAAATATGTTCAATAATCGGAATTAATCGTACTTTTGTTTCACCAGTCCTTGTTTATAAAATGGAGCTGATGAATCGAGTACTCACAAACATGTTTAATCCTAATGTGTTTCACCTGTTCGTTAAGTTTAAAGAGCTGACGGATAGAGTACACACCGACATGTTGGATCCTACTTTTGTTACACCAGTCATTGTTAAAAGAAAGGAGATGAAGGACTGAATACTCATAAACATGTTGAATCCTACTTTTGTTTCACCAGTTCGTTTAGTTTAAGGAACTGGAGGTTTGTGTACTCACAAACATGTTCAATCGGAATTAATCGTTCTTTTGTTTCACCTGTCTTTGTTTATAAAATGGAGCGAGTACTCACATGTTGAATCCTAATTTGTTTCACTGGTTTGTTAAGTTTAAAGAGCTGGAGGATTGAGTACTCACAAACATGTTTAATCCTACTTTTGTTACACTATCGTAGTTTAAACATAGCAGCTGAAGGATTATGTACTCACAAACATATTTAATCTTACTTTTGTTACACCAGTCCTTCTTTGAAGGAAGAGCTGAAGGATTGTGTACTTACAAACATGTAAAATCCTGTTTTTGTTTCACGAGTTCGTTTAGTTAAAGCAGCTTGAGATTGAGTACTCACAAATATGTTGAATCCTACTTTTGTTTCACGATTTCTTGTTTAGAGAAAGGAACTAGAGGATTGAGAACTCACAAAAATGTGCAATACCACTTTTGTTTCACCAGTTCGTTTAGTTTAATGAGCTGGACTATTGTGTTCTAAAAAATATGTTCAATAATCGGAATTAATCGTACTTTTGTTTCACCAGTCCTTGTTTATAAAATGGAGCTGATGAATCGAGTACTCACAAACATGTTTAATCCTAATGTGTTTCACCTGTTCGTTAAGTTTAAAGAGCTGACGGATAGAGTACACACCGACATGTTGGATCCTACTTTTGTTACACCAGTCATTGTTAAAAGAAAGGAGATGAAGGACTGAATACTCATAAACATGTTGAATCCTACTTTTGTTACAATAGTCCTTGTTTGGAGGAAGGAACTGAAAGGTTGAGTACTCACAAACATGTATAACCCAACTTTTGTTACACCAGTCCTTGTTTAGAGAAAGGAGCTGATGGAATGACTACTTACAAATGTCAAATCCTACTTTTGTTTCACCAGACCTTGTTTAGTTTGAGTAGCTGGAAGATGAAGTACTCACCAACATGTAAAATCATACTTTTGTTTCACATGTCCTTGTTTAGAGAAAGGAACTAGAGGATTGAGTACTCACAAAAATGTTCAATCCTACTTTTGTTTGACCAGTTCTAGTTTAAGTGTAAGGAGATAGATGATTAAGTACTCACAAACATGTAAAATCCTAATTTTGTTACACCAGTCGTAGTTTAGTTTAAGGAGCTGAAGGATTGAGTACTCACAAACATGTAAAATCCTTATTTTATTATGCTGTATCCTTTTTATCAAACTGTAGACTGAAACTCTTTGTATATGTACATATATATTCACCAGTCCCTTGTAATTTGTATCTTATAACACAGTTTTTTTGTTGTTGCGGAAATATGTAATGATTGGAACAATATCTTGATTGATTGATTGATTGATCTTAACACCCTTTGTTTTTGCAATATTACGCTATTTTGTGGTATTCAGTTTTTATCAATGGTTGAAGCCGCAGTGCAAGGAGAGAACCACATCTTCGTTAGGTAAACTGACAATCCTATTCAATCAAGATCAGAGTCAAAAGCACACACCACTTGCTGGACTAAAACTCACAACCTCAGTGTTGACAGGATAGCGATACAGTAGTTAGACTACTTAGACCAGTCAGCCACAGAGGCAACAAGAATATTTTGACTTTTACGATAACAGTGCTTAAGATATGTTATTATTGCATAGCAATATAATATTTCCCACAGAAAGTAACCAAAGGTTAGCGTGCAATAAATTCTAATATTGCACTAGTGCAATAAATCTTCAAAATTCATGATGTCATCAACAACAAAATCTTAGTTTAAACCATTTTTTACTTTCAAATATTATATTGCTATACAATAAAAGGGTTATTGCATGAATATTGGGAATATTGTTCCTCGCAAAACATATATAGCACTCGCAAGCTCGTGCAATATAAAATTCTACACAGGACAATATTCACCAATATTCATGCAATAACCCTATATTATTAGATGACTTTATTCCTGTAGTACATGAAAATTATTAAAATATTTAAATAGTTATATTTTGATTCACAACATGGTCAAGTATTAAGATTTTTTCCTAGTGTATTACAAAGAAAGACTATTCCCCACAGAGAACTGGCCCTGAAATGTTGATTTGACAAGTTTTAACATATTACCTAGCAATAATCTAAAATAATTTAAGAATATGAGGAAGAATTTGAAGAAGTGTTGAGATTGTATTTGAGTCTAATATAAAAAAAAAGACATTTCACTGTGTGTCTACAATTTTTCAAATGGTTGAAATTTCACTGGGTTGTTACTGATGGACATTGGGTTTAATGATAAGTATACAACAGGCAGCCAATAATATCAGATTATTACATGGCATTTTTCATATCGCATGTATTATCAACCCTAGGTTCAATATCAGCCCAAGAGCTGCATGGCTCGAGGACTGATAATACATGCGATATGAAAAATGACATGTTATGATCTTTTTATCATATGCTTCAACAATGGAGAAAAATAACAAATTCATATAGTGATCCTTTTACGTGGTTCCCAAATAGAAGTTCAAAGAGTGAAAAGTTGACTGATAAATTTTTCATATCAGCCTGCTAAGCACCAATTAGAAAAATATGGAATTTACTTTAATGTTATTCTATTATCATACAGTAAAAATCATATGTTATTTAGTCTAAGTATATGACAACAACAAATAAATGACTATCAGAATTTTTTTATAAAGTAGCATTAATTTCCTCTGAATACATGTGAACAGCGTCAACAAAAGTTTTAACATTTTCAAAGTTGATATCTTTATGTACTCCATGTCCTAAGTTAGCAATATAACGCTGTGTACCAAACTTTTCTACCATAGTTTTCACTTCATGCTTCAAATCATCCTGTAAATGAAAAAAAGTTACTGGTAAAAATCTAGAAATTTATCAGACATTATTCTACTGGAGATAAAATTCACAAATATCATTACAATAACTAAACATTACTTAAGTTCAATTTAATCTTTTTTTAGTTCAATTTATTTACATTAGTACCTTGCTAAAGTATTTAGGGATTTTCAGATTAAGAAATCAAAGGTTGCAAAGACAATGATGACAATGCAAGAAGGTAGAAGTGATCCCTAACATGTGATGCCAAGGCATAAAAAGTATTGCCTGTAAATGTTAAGCCACAATTCAGTTCAGAGCAACTCACAGATGCTAAAACTTCCTAGCTCAAAATAGTTGGGAAGAAGTTAGAAGTTGCAGATTCAAAAAATCAGTTTTAAGCTCATCATTGTATAAATATAATATAGACAGAAATTATAAAATTCAATTTGTATTTACCGGAGAAGCATACATCATACTTGGGTCCAAGTTCCCTTGAACTGTTATTCTTGAACCAATCATTCGCCTAGAAAAAGCATACATACAAAGATATCATATTAATTACTTTCAATCAGTACAAGTATAAAAGTGGGTAAAACTAATCTGTAATGAGACAGGCTATACTTAACTTATACACATAATCAAATATTTTGTATCATTTAACATTTTTCTCAAATTTAAGCATTTATATATCATTTCTAAAATAATTCTTTCTTTTTTTTAATAGTATCAGCGTGAAACTGAAACTGATTCTAATTAAATAATGAATTATCAAAACTAACCACATAACACCCATCAATAATTAAGATAGCACATTTGCTTTTTTTTATCTTGTTTTTTGTTTTTTCATATTTTTACAGAAATTTTACTTTGAAGAAATTTCCTATTTAACAATGTAACATCCATTTATGTTATGAGAAAACTTTATAACTTGTTATGTGATCCATAAAATCCTCTTTTGTTCTGAAGTTTTGTGAAATATTTTCTTTTTAGTCAAAATTAAAAACATACCTTGCATGTGCAGGCTTGATGGTCCAGTCTATACTCACTACATCATAACCACATTTAGACAAGTCTTCAAGAGCAAAATGTGCATCCTTTGCAAACACAGTCTATAATGAAACATATTGAAAATGAATAATATGATTTAAGTCTTGATGGGTTGTTTTATAATACATGTATTTCTTACTTATCAATGTGGAATGTTGACAAGGTATATTGTAGTTACAATTACATAAAGGTCATAAATTTTGCTTGAAAATAACCAAGTTCCCAAATTCTGTATATGTAGATACAAATTTCAAACAATTCCATAACAACAGGTTCACAACTTCAACATGTTTAAGAAATAATTGATGCCAGCTATACTTTATTGTAGTTTTAACATGGGTAGGCATTATATTCGTGATTATTTTTGCCAGAGCGATAGCGAGGGCTAAAATAACACGAATATAATGCCTACCCATGTTAAAACTACAATAAAGTATAGCTGGCATCAATTATTTCGATTCTGATTAGGACAATTACGGTAATTTCTATGTTCGCTGTGTATAAGTGCACCGTATTTGTTTTGGCTCTTCCATCAACCTTCCTGTCGATTTTTATCCAACTAGTTCAAACCAGTTTAATTTCGCAAAGTTGTATTTCTAAAATTCAAAATTGAAACAGAAATGAACAAATTAATTTATTAACTAAAACAATATTTGTGTCACAATATAACAGAAAAGTTATATTAAAACAGTCTTTTCCTTTGAGGTCAATTTCTGACACGCACATACACCTTATCGCTATTTGTCCGCCATTGCTGGAAATCACACAGGTTCCCGTAAAATTTTGACGTCATAAAACAAAATGTCTGACGCCACAATGGAAAAGTGATTGTTGTTGACGTCAAAAGTTCAAGCGGACGGGTCAGCCGGGAATAGCGATAAGGTGTATTTTCAAGGCAGTTGTCAATGGCGGTGGACGCACAAGGAGAATCGGGTAGGTCTTTATTTACTAAATTAATCGTAAATATTCCGCCGGTTAATATTGTAGCATTGGTAAATATGTTCATATCTGATAGAGGATTCCTTGATAAAGTTGTGCTGACATTGGAGACTTGGCAGGAGGGGCCCTTTGACAGAGATCCATTTATACTTGCGGTGGCTACACCTTGTAAAGTTGATCAAAGCCAAAGGGCACGCCTTTGTGCCTCTGACGATTTCAAATGTTGTATTAAATGATGATTGAAACTAATACTGGGCGACAATCTTGTTGCATTTGTAAAATGGATTGGAAACCTTGGTGGTATATTGGTAATTACGCCTATTTTTTTTTATAGGAGAATGGGGTTCGATTCCCTGCTAGGGTCAATCCATTTTATCAGAAATATGAAACAATTTTGTCATTTCAGTACAACAGTAATAATAACCTATACTTTATTTTATATTTTATCGTCGGAACATATGTTTCAATGAAATTATTATATACAATACAATGACATGCCTTTTTAACGGGAGATATGAAACGTGTTTTTCAGAGGGAGGGGTTTTGAAATTAGAACAGCCAACATGAACGTTGTGGTATCTAGGTCAAATATGTCAATTACGAATTGTAACACATTGTTGCCATTGTAAAAGTATTAGTAACAAAATGTGTATCATTTTATTGTTTGAAAGTGTTTTAATTTAAGGAAATACATTAAATGCATACCAATTTGACGAAATTCATTTTTCTGCCGTAGTCAATATACGCATGTGCAAACTAATTTTATTGGATAATAAAGTATGGTTTCTTTACAAAGCTAAAGAAGCACGTCATATTAGAATACAGAATTAAATTTAAACATGAGATAGCCACAGGAATAATTATATGTGGTTGAGCCTTTTATACATTATTTCTTATCCATACCAATGGGAGAAAACTCCTTTTATAAAATGAACTAGATAAATATTACTTTCACATGGGAGATAATTCTTATTTACTTACCATTGGAACCAGTTCAATGTGCTGATCATTTAACTTTTCCCTAACACAATAAGCAATTTCTCTGAGATATGGAAGGGCAAACTTATTAAACTGATATGGTCCTAACTCTCCGGCACAGCTATCAAACACTTGTAATAACTAATAAAAAAAATATTAAAAAGTCACAATTTTGTTAATAACTACATACAAGCTACAATTTTCCCCCTTCTCTAAGAATGGATCTATTGGTTTTTAAATGGGATAGCTGTCTTTGTAATAAATCCTTAATAGTTTGTATTGCAAGTTTAATGTTTTATATTATGTCCCCTCAATATAAATATTCTTCATTTCTCTTTTTTTTTTAAATCATAAACTTTTCATACAGTATGCACCATAAACAAATATCATAGATACAAAAATGTACTTTTAAAATACAAGTACAATACAAATACTTACTTGAGCACCAGCTTTGACTTGAGCTACCAGATAATCCACAGTTTTAGATGTTAAGAGTTGTAAGAGTTGTCGACTAGCATCAGGATACTGAACCAGCCATCTCCTAGCTTTGGGTAATGGAGATGATGAACCACCTTCTATCATGAACTTCATTATAGTCCACTAGCAAATAATATTAAACACTTGATTATTTTATCATGAAGACATTATATCTATATAATATGGTAACAATATGTAATCAAGTACATAAGAAATAATTCTATTCTTATTTGTCTTTCTCATCTCTAAGTACAATGCACATTCCAGTGTTTCACGTCACCAGCAACAGATTAGAATGATGATTTTACATAGTTAAAAACTAAAATTAAACTTGTTAATTATGTATGTTATATTGGCAGTATGCTGTTTAAAGACTCTTGTTTCTTTGAACTACAGACTTTGATACTTTTGAGTTGTTAACTTTTTAGTTTTAAGTTTGCTCATAACAAGTCAGTAGAAGATTTACTTTCATCTATTGCAAAATAATATAAATTATGACTTAATTATAATTTAATAATAGGAGATAACAATTAAGCAAAGCTGCAAGGGAAAAGAAACCAAGTTCTTTCTTTCCTACATATTTGCTTCTTTCAGGAAAAACTTTTATCCAAAGAACTATAGATAACACTATCGAGGGCCCTCATGGGGTTTTTGATTATGTGATTACTTGGCCGTTTTTTTAATGATTATTTGATTATTAAGCCAAATATTTCATGATTATTTGATTACCTAGGACTGTATTTTTAGTTTATGATTATTTGATTACTAAAGATAAGCAAATATTAAATGATTATGTGATTATATTGGCAAAAAAATGGTGATTATGTGATTACTAGGACCCCCCCATGAGGGGCCTCACTATCATTACTTCAAATTATTATTTATTTCTTAGTTGTCCTTTCACTTATGGATGTTAATTTATGAACCTTGTTAAAAAAAACCTTTGTCTAGAGTGTTCTTTATATTCAATTTTGTATCAAGACTTGCACCTAAAAAATAAATAAAACATGCTTTCATTAGAAATTCATTTTGTGGCCTCAGTAAAGCATGAAAATAACAATACTGATTAATTACCCCCTTTTCCATTCCCCCAAAACCAAACTAAATATTATTCTATCTTATTAAGTTAAGTACTTACAGGAGCACCAGCAAAACCAATTAAAGGGACTTTCCCTTCAAGTGTCTGTCTTGTAAGAGTGATAGCATCCATCACATAATGTAACTCTTGTGTTACATCTACTACTGTGTTAAGTTTGTTCAGATCTTCTGGGGTGTTAAGTAGAAAATCAAATATCATACCCTGAAAGAAAAAAAGAAAAAACTTTTAATTAATGTATTGATAGTTATCAAAGGTACCAGGATTATAATTTAGTACGCCAGACGCGCGTTTCGTCTACATAGACTCATCAGTGACGCTCATATCGAAATAGTTATAAACCAAACAAATACAAAGTTGAAGAGCATTGAGGATCCAAAATTCCAAAAAGTTGTGCCAAATACGGCTAAGGTAATCTATGCCTGGGATAAGAAATCCTTAGTTTTTCGAAAAATTAAAAGTTTTGTAAACAGGAAATTTATAAACATGACCACATAATTGATATTCATGTCAACACCGAAGTGCTGACTACTGGGCTGGTGATACCCTCGGGGACGAAACGTCCACCAGCAGAGGCATCGACCCAGTGGTGTAAATAGTTATCAAAGGTACCAGGATTATAATTTAGTACGCCAGACGCGCGTTTCGTCTACATAGACTCATCAGTGACGCTCATATCGAAATAGTTATAAACCAAACAAATACAAAGTTGAAGAGCATGACAGTGAGAGTTTTTAGTATTCTATGTTAAATATCCAAAACCGTATTATTTAATCTATTCAAAATACTTTTATTACAAAAAGTAAAAGAAAAATATATAAATAAAATAGATTTCTGCACACAATTACTACATGTCAGTCATTATAAATCATTGAATTTCTAATTATAAAGTACTTTTTTTACTCTTTCAATGTGTTTTTCTTTTTTTTCGATTTTTCTTGAAACACTCTTGCATTGATATATACCTGATCTGATCTCTATACATGTTGTTTTTATTGATTTAATGCTATTGAAAATGAATATCATATTATTTTACATTGTCCTGTTTATAATGATCTTCGACAAGTTCTTTTTATTGAGTCTCTTATAATTGATGAACATTTTAATAGTTTTATCGATTGTCAGAAAATGTTTTTTTATTGTCCAATCAATATATTATAAGATTATGTGCCAAAACCTGTAATTTTATTCTGAAAAGTTTTATATTGTAAATAATAATTTAATACTTTTGTTATATAATTTTATCATTCAGGTTTAGTATTTTTTATGTACATAAATATTGTTTTAGTTGATTATCATCTCTCACAAATCTGTACAGATTGGCTTATGTATACAAAATGTTTCTTTTATAAATGAATTGTGTAATTTTATACATAAGGTGAGACATAAATAAAATATTGAATTGAATTGTTATTCTAAATGAAAATGAACAAAAAGACCCAATTAATGTTCTTACCTTCCCGTCTTCAATTTCTATGCCAACTCCTAAGGCTTGAGGAATCACCAGAATGTCTGAGAAAATGATGGCTGCATCAAGGTCAAATCTTTTCAATGGCTGCAATAAAATTAATATTAATATGAGAGTCTGGATAGAATAGAAAATAAAAGGTAAAAAAATAGAGAAGAGAAAACAATAGTCTAAGAGCTCAAAGAAAAAAGCTATTATAGGAGTTAAAATATAACAAATTATGAATAATGAATGCCTAAGATAGGGCCTGCTCTAGTCATGCTTTTAGTGATTTCCTTTATATTCAACCAATTTTTTTCCACAATAGAGGGACAGGGCCTGGCCCCCGATAAATTTGCCTCTGTTTTTGTTAGGATTGAACAAGTTACATCTAAAATGTCCAATTCCAGAATAAAATTTTCATGAAATTTATCTGTTATTAAGAATGAGAACTCCATCAAAGGTACTGTTCAAGGTTAACATTACATTTTCTCTCAAGGAGTAACCATAGTTTTTCAGTCAGTCATGAGTTTTCCCATATCTTTTGTCTGTAATCAAAAATGGAGAAATTCAAGATGGATCCTAAACTGAATATGTTAATAGACATAAAACCAACATTTTTTTATTCACTTGCAAAAGTGAATCCAATTAAATATATCTACAAAAAGATTTCATGACATCCCTTTACAAAATATTATTTCTAATCATAACTGCAATATTTTTGTGATCATATCCTAAAGTCTTTTATTTCTCAATTACCTGTAAAGTGATTTCACAGGCCATACTAGGTGTCCTAACCATCTCAAAAAATGAAACAGAATTATCTTTCTTAAATTGGTTGTATTCTGAAAAAGAAAGAAATACTTTTTACCATACTGACATCAGTACAGCTACATGTAAGATTAAACAGTTCTAGATTATTGAGAAGATATCATATGTTCCAAACTCTGTTACTTTGCATGTGTAGTACACAGTCATGCAAATTTGAATTTCTGAAAATGTACTGATATTAAGTTTACTTATATTTCCAAATTTACACAGACACAGATAATTGAATAACTGCTTGTGTTTTAAGACATCACAAAATGCAAGTAAGTTGAAAGACAGGGATAAAAATTAAATTACAATTTGATTCCAAATAATTTATGAGTGATAGTGACCAAGTATGGTTACAAATGTCCATTGGAGTCAAAGATGATAATATTTATAAAACACTTCATGAATGATGGTAAATAACAGTCAGAGACCAAGGGATGAGAAAGACTTACATGGCGTGACATGGGCCATTTGGAACAAGTGAGCTAAAATAGAGGTAAATGCTTTTCTTAAAAGTGGATAGACAGACAGAGGAATCAAAAAACAAATATGTATATCCAGCAAGGTTTATAAAACCCTGAATACACATAATTCAGAATGGCAATTCCATTCCAGTGGATGAGACATATATTCCAGATTGATCACATGCTGGGACTTCAGTGCAATGCTTTGGATCACCGCATGAAGGCTTGAATTGAATGGTGTTAAAAAACAATTAAATCTGGAAAATTGCAATTTAATTCTATATACCTTTAGTACAAATGTAGTTATGAATGTAAATGTAGTATGAAGGGATTGAATACCTGGAAGATAACGGCCTGCTTGTCTCATTAACCATACTGGAACACGTTCTGTTTTCTCTCCTTTTGCTGCCCGTAAAATCAAATCATTTTTCATTGGTGGGAAAAACTAAAAAATAAACAAAAATAAATACAGAGCTACTGTGGGAATGGCTTTTTCCTCAGTTTGGATCAAGATAGAGAACCTCAATGAAATGCTTAAGATATGCTGATAGATAGGTGTTAAATATGATGGGAAAGGCTACGTAAGGAAAGCACATGTTTTTGTTTGCAAAACATTAATATCTAAAAGAAAAAAAGAAAAAAAGGAGATAGCCCATGGTTAATCACAGGGGAGTGTTTAGTTGGTAAGACTTTTTATATATAGGATAGTGATCGCCATCAACAGTAAACTACCTTATTTCATATAAGATAGTGACTGCCATTGAGAGTAAACACCTTATTTGACCCACTATAAAAACAAGTCCTTTCTGCTTAATTTTATAAAAATAAGGAGATGTGGATAATAAACTTTATATACTGTTTACTTAACAGTTAAAAAATGGGTCTTATCTGTTTTCCTTCTTATGCGGGAAATCCTATAATATAAGACTCCAAAGGTTCATATGCATATGCATTCAATATTTTTAATCTAGTTATTTTTTTTCTTTTTACTTAATGTGGACCTTGGCGTTCAACATATCAATATAGTAAAAACAAGAATGTGTCCTAAGTACAGGGATGCCAAACTCGCACTATCAATTTCTATGTTCAGTGGATTGTGAAATTGGGGTAAAAACTCTAATTTGGCATTAAAAGTAGAAAGATCATATCATAGGGAACATGTGAACTAAGTTTCAAGTTGATTGGACTTCAACTTCATCAATAACTACCTTGACCAAAAACTTTAACCTGAAGTGGGATGAACAAACAGACAGACGAACAGACCCACAGACCAGAAACCATAATGCCCCTGTACTATCGTAGGTGGGGCATAACAATATCCGATAAAAACGGTGAATGCAAATGATATGAACCTTCAAAATCTTATTACATAGGACTAGTTAAACACAAGGACATTTATATAAAAAAGGATCCCTTACCATAATAGAATCTTTAAATTTAAAGCCAACTCTGTTACATTTTTAAGACTCAAAATTTGTTCTGAATCCTCACCCTTTATCTGTTTATGGTATAAGTAAGTCCAAATAATTATGACATCATGTAAGGCTATTCTAATATAATTATGTTTTGATATCATAATTATTTGGACTAGTTATAAGTTTATAATTTGTTGTTTTACCTAATTTGGACTAGGTATACCAGTTTTAAATAATTTGTTATTTTACGTAATCTGTGAAAACTAAAACTTTCAACCATATGGTACAAAAATAATTTATGACGATATAATGATGTTAAGAAATATCAAACCTGTGTTATCAAAGGAGCTGCCATGACAGGTTAGTTGTTTTCTCTGTGAAAAAGTAGGTAAGCAGTGATATATTTAAACGAACATTCTGTCTGTCAACGTGTTGTTGTTTACATGTAGAATAACCTCCCTTTTCGGCTTTTCACTTCCGTTAATGAAGATTGCGATACAATCTACCTTGCAGTGCGAAGGTGTCTTCGTAGAGGTCCGCCATATCAAATAAAATCAAATATTTTATTATTCCAATTATGATCCCACAGGGAGCATTTCCATTTACAATTATGATAGTAACGACATTGCACAGTATAGAACTTGACTTGACAGATATTATAAAAGACAAATGAAAAAAGCATAATAACTAAAATACAATAAAAGTACATTTGAGTATTTTTTTTCTCTCTTCTATATTATGTTTCTGATACCATCATTATTTCTATGTCCAGCAGTGCAAAAATAAAAAAATAAATTATTACAATATTGAACAAACTTAAATTACTGTCAATAAAGATGAAAAATTTGTTCATCTACAGGAGACACCAAGGGACGGTGCTTTAGGATATTGCGATAGGCAATAACAGCAGAGTAAATTCATGTTACTAGTATATAGGAAAAGTCATGGTTGTGGAGAAAGCTTAAGGTTTATGACCCCTTCTGTAGCCATTTTTGTACGAACTTTTCAAACTTCAATTGAATCAAAACTACAGATATAATGAATAATAGAGATAGGCCATTTTGAACATATACCAAGGGGAAACTTGATGCAAAGCATTATTATTTACTGCTTCATTACATTTAATAGAAAAAGAGTACTTTGTGGCAAATAAACCAAGATTTTTACAGAAAATCCACAGCCTTTAATACAGAATTTTTTGTTCTAAGATTTGAAACATAGATTACTCACTTGCTTTTCTATGATGTGCTAGTGTTTATTTTTTACAAAAAGTTCTAACCAACCTGTATATTCCAAAATACATCGTGCTGAGTCACTAAAGTCGAGCGCACCCTAAAAGGTGTACTTGATTTTGGCCATATTTATACTTGTCTTCACCAATAACTACATTTATAAACTTGTTTTAAGGAAATCAATGCTAGCACTACATGCAATAATCCTTTATCTATCAGTCATCAAATTGCCAAATATGAGAGTACAAGGATAAAGGCTGTGGATTTTCTATAAAAATCTTGATTTATTCGCCACAAAGTCCTCTTTTTCTATTAAATGCAATGGAACAGTAAAAAATAATGCTTTGCATCAAGTTTCCCCTTGGAATATGTACAAAATGGCCTATCTCTATTATTCATTATATCTGTAGTTTTGATACAATTGAAGTTTGATAAGTGCGTACAAAAATGGCTACAGAAGGGTACATAAACCTTAAGCAGCTTGTACTGGTTTTCCCATACTTGTGGTCCACAAATCTGAAAATAAATAATTAATATTATTATTTATTTTTGCAAAATGCTACTGTACACTTTGACTGTAATGGCTTGAATGACTTAAAACCACCTGAGTTCACTCGTACATGAACTCAATATCCCAATCGAACCGACCTTACTATAATTAACCAAACACGTGTTAACTATAAACAAATAACATTTTACATGTTCGATTATGTACAACTTTGATAAATACATATATATTTCGGCTCAAACAATGCCTATCATCGATCGAGAAAAAACAAAAATATGACTAATATGCATAACTCTGACCCAATAAAAACATCATTTTTAACGACGGTAATTAATGAGGAATAATAATCAAAATTCGGGACGAGAATTGACAAAAAAAAATTATATTAAAAAACACAAGTAAACTGTTCATAGAAATATGTCGTATCAAAATTACCGTTGAGAAAACTATCGACTTTAACAATGACGTACGTAGTTGTAATCAACTACATTGTATAGTTATGTGACTCTACTCAAAGAAAACACCATGTAGTTAGGGTACCTGTAGTTAGCTGCAAAAGATTCCAAAATGATAGATTGTAAAATAATTCGAACGTGAAAACGACAACAGATTTGATGAGGGGGTCTTTGATGTATAATCCTATTTATAAGCTCTCAACCCTCAGTGGCGGATCCAGAACTTTTCCTAAGGGGGGCCCGCTGACTGACCTAAGAGGGGGGCCGCTCCAGTCATGCTTCAATGATTCCCTATATAATCAACCAATTTTTTCCCACGAAAGGGGGGGGGGCGGGCCCCCCCAGCGCCCCCCCCCCTTGGATCCGCCTATGACCCTATCATAACGTAGGACAAGAAAGTGTAAATCAAACTAGAAACATTAGTTGAAAAAGTCCCGACTCTTTAGAACTGACAAAATACAGCAAGAGAGCACACGCTGACATGTCTCGTCTGCTTTTATTACTTATGATCATTGAATACATGTTGAACGTCTGTAATATGAAGATGTCACCGTACAAGTATCACTGAACTTAACATTATCAATGTTCTATTAAAAATGAGATAACGGTCAGATAAACCATACTAGACAGACATGTTCACCACACAATCATTTCATACACCAAATATAGTGGTCCTATCCCTTTAATAGTGCATGCCAATCAGATCAAACAACAAAACCTAACATTAAACAAGAGTGCACACGCTGAAATGTCCCGTCTTCTATACTAATCATTGATATTATGTTGATAGTCCTAAGTATAAAGCTAAGCTTTATTACAACGGTCACATAAACTTAACATTAACCAAGATAACTAAACAAAGACCAATGAACCTTGAAAATGAGGTCAAGGTCAGATGAACCATGCTAGGCAGACATGTACAGCTAACAATGCTTCTATACAACATATATAGTTGACCCATTACTTATAGTTTAAGAAAAATAGACCAAAACACAAAAACTTAACACTGTGCAATGAACCGTGAAAATGTGGTCACGGTCAAATAAAACCTGCGGGACTGACAAAGATCATAAAATGTTTCCATACACCTAATATAGATGACCTATGGCATATAGTATTAGATAAAAAGACCAAAACTCAAAAACTTAACTTTGACCACTGAACCATGAAAATGAGGTCAAGGTCACATGACATCTGCCCGCTAGACATGTACACCTTACAATCATTCCATACAACAAATATAGTAGACCTATTGCATATAGTATGAGAAAAACAGACCAAAACACAAAAATTTAACTATAACCACTGAACCATGAAAATGAGGTCAACGTCAGATGACACCTGCCAGTTGGACATGTACACCTTACAGTCCTTCCATACACCGAATATACTAGCCCTATTGCTTATAGTATCTGAGATATGGACTGGACCACCAAAACTTAACCTTGTTCACTGATCCATGAAATGAGGTCGAGGTCAAGTGAAAACTGTCTGACAGACATGAGGACCTTGCAAGGTACGCACATATCAAATATAGTTATCCTATCCCTTATAATAAGAGAGAATTCAACATTACAAAAAAATTGAACTTTTTTTCAAGTGGTCACTGAACCATGAAAATGAGGTCAAGGACATTGTACATGTAACTGACGGAAACTTCGTAACATGAAGCATATATATACAAAGTATGAAGCATCCAGGTCTTCCACCTTCTAAAATATAAAGCTTTTAAGAAGTGAGCTAACACCGCCGCCGCCGCCGGATCACTATCCCTATGTCGAGCTTTCTGCAACAAAAGTTGCAGGCTCGACAAAAAATGAACCAAGAACATGAGGACGTCATATGAACCCTACTAGACAGATAGTTACACCTTACAATCGTTCCATACACCAAATATAATTTAACTATTGCTTATAGTATGTGATATTAGAAATGACAAATTATAAACTTTAATACCATTGACAAATGAACCATGAAATTGAGACCAAGTTCATACGAAACCTGTCATACAGACATATGTACACCTTTCAATTGGTCTATTCACTAAATATTATTGACCTTTTACTTATAATATCTGAGAAATAAACCAAACCACAAAAACTACACATTTTCCACTAAACCATGAAATTGAAATCAAGGTCAGTTGACACGGCGACACCTTACAATAATTCCATACACCAACTATAGTTGACCTCTTGTTTATAGTTTCATATATATATATTTCAGGAATATTACAAAATTCTTGGACATGTTTTGACCATTTAATACCAGATAGCAAGGACGTATATTAGAAATCCTTGTTAGTTATATGTTAGTTATATGTTAGTTATACGTCCTTGCAGATAGATATATAGTTCTTTGAGAAAATATGAGCCCTTTGGTACAAACAAGTATATTATAACTTATATTGATCCCTCATAAAACACGTAAAAGGGATATTTATAACATTAAGGGGTTGCCCCCAAACTGATTATGACTTGGATGGAAAACTGTCTCATTGTCAGTCACATATACATAGACCAGTTTAATTATTTCTTGGTGAACAATGGTGAACAGGGAAAAAATACTTCAGAAATTAAAGAAATGTCAAAGTACAAGTGATAAATCAAGTTTTAATATTGTCAAAACCTACTATTTTATGTTTACAAAAAAAAATTATAATCGCTCGCCTTTACTTTTCAAGCTTCGCCTCAAAAATTTGCAAATTAAATATTTTTTATCAAAATTTTCAAATCGCTCGCTCGCCCCAAATTTTGGAGTCCAAAAATCAGTAGAACAAGAAATTAAATTGGTGTGGCCTAAAATGTAATTAACGTAATCTGAATAGTTATTCAACTTTAAAAATAGCCAATCCTCGATACAAGTGTATGAACAATGTACTTATTGTGTTTTATTTTTGTACTATCAATTCCAAGTTGACTTTCGACAGCAGTCACTGAGAGTGAGAGAATGTAATTCACTTCGTACCTTATCACATATTTTCATACGTGAACTCTAGGTGGAACCAGAGACATATAATATATGTCTCTGGTGGAACCCATTCCTAAGTCTTTAAATATTTAATTTCCTTTGGGTCAGTGGGCATGACTCCTTTCCGTACACATTCCTGTTTAAATTGCGATCGGTTTTAATATAATATATATCGACAGAACGAGTTATTTTTTCTCGACGTATCGTCGTTTGACGAAAGTTACTTTCGGAAGGGAGACAACTCGAAGCGATAATATGGAAGACTCCATTTTGGCTGAAGGGGTGTTCTAGTAACACCTTTACGTTTGTGGACTACATTTATTTTAATTTAAATGATGCATTGTATGATTTAAAATTATGCAACAACAATAACCCTCAATTATTATAGCAGACAGACATAGAAAGGATCTTGTGAGTTTCAAATTTATCAATGGAGTGGGGAATCCAGAGCAACCATTCAATCTGATACCCCTTCAAGCCAAGAAAACTATACGCATAATTACCTAAACAAACCATAGACTTGTGATTTGTAGCAAGGTTACATTAAAATTGGTTACATTATCTCTTAAAAGCTATTACCATACTGCCATATATTTAATCCCATTCTTATTGTTTTTGTTTGATCTACCGTACTTATTTTTACCTTTTACCCTTTGATTTTTTCATTTTTCTTTCACATTTAAATCCTTTAATCTATTAAACATATGATAGTAACGTGTCATAAAAAGGGATCAAAACTGTTTTTAAAATCATGAACTCCAACCTAGGTAGAATCAATTCATAAATGATGTAAATAGCACATAATTTTAAACAATTGTTCTTAAAATTCACAGTTTTACCTGTATATAAGGGTTTTTTTTTAAACTTGAGCACCACATCACACTGTAAATATCTGTAAATATTTTAAAACCATATATCCCCAAGTGAGAGTGCTCCGATATATAACGGAGGAATCTACCTGAACAGAACAGAACAGCAAGGACGTATATTAAATGTTAATTAAACAACCTCCATTTCTTTATGGAAGTACAATATCAAATATCAGTTTCATAAAGGTGACATATAAGAAAACTCCACTTCAGTTCTTATATGACAGAAATAGATTTATCGATCGGAATTCAGAGAACTCTTGCATGTTATCAACAAAACTGGGGAATTCCCTCTGACGTGTTTCTAAATTTATAAAAACACTAAATATAAATACTGCTTAATTTTCCGTGTTGTAAAAAACACACATACAAGTCAAGGGAAAAATCGAAACATGAAGATTATGAGAAGAAAATTATAGGACAGTTGTTTAAATTCAATCCTTTTGTTTTTTATAACATAAATAAAAGCAAGACAATCTCAAGAATCTGAGATGTTCCTTGATGTTTAGAATAAAACTGTTGACGTGAGGGCATGGGCCTGAGTCAATGTTATAAGTCTAGATTTCTTAAAAGTAATCGTATCCCAAAAATGTTTCTTTTTGGCCTTTTATTCCTACATGTTCAGGGAAATTAACCCCAAACTGAACCCCAACCTTCCCTTTGTTATATGGAAACTTGCAGGGTTGGCAAAGTATTTACCCACTAAAACCCGGGTTTTCCCAGTATTTCCCTCTGGGCTGGGCTGGTCAATACTCACAAAACCCGGGTTTTTGCCATCCCTGGAAACTTGTGGTAAAATGTCAGAGTTAACTCACAAGTTATTATCCAGAAACTTTTCTATCCTGTTTGCCCCATAACCCTCAAAATAAATCCCAGCCTTCAACTTATGGTACTAAACATTGTGGTACAATTTCAAAGCAATTGAAATACTCATACACAACTTTTTGTCTTGAAACTAGATAAATGCTTGTTTTGGGCCCCTTATTCCTAAACCTTTGGGACCATAACCCCTAAAATCAATCCCAACCTTCCTTTTGTGGTAATAAACAGTGTTAAAATTTTATTGATTTCTATTTACTTATACTAAAAGTTATTATCAGGAAACTATATTTCTTCGGACTACGCTGATGACCACAACATGATACCAATATATAACCAAAATTTTTTTAATTTTTGCGGTCGTATAAAAATCATCCTTCAAGAGCAATAACTCATATAAGGGATACATTGATGATTAATACGGTCATGTTGAACATTGATCCTTTTTCCAGGTAAAATATCTGTCCATCTATCATATATTCAGCAGATATATATTTCATTGTATTTAAAATTTTACTTATGATGTCACTGGTTTTAGCAAAATCAAAGTGATGGAAATCAATCATGGAAAGATTAGAAGAGTCGGGGGAAAATGAACATTAATAAAGCACTATTGCTGAAAATTGCATTAACAGCAGGTCTTTAGAAGGAAAGTGCTTTTCCAGTATGAGGATAAAATAAGCTCAAATTAAGTAATATGGGTCTCTTAATTTGCACAATTTTATCTAAACTGCAGTTTATATCTTATCCAAATAATGTTGCCAGTTCTGAACATGTTGCAAAAAAAAAAAAAAATTGCAAATCAAGAATTCTTCTAAGTAAATGTTACTATCCTTGTAAAACATAAAATCTAGACCAACAGCTAAGAACGTTTAAGTGTCAACAAAAATAATCTAAAAATGTTGTTTTGGGGCATTTTGTAAGTTGAAACATAGGTTATATGACATTGAAGATTAAAAGTTGTACAGTGCTTTTTGATCAATTTTTAAAGTATTTTTCAACACGGCATTGAAAATGTTACTTTTTCATCTTTAACAAATTAAAAAAACTAATTTTAATGAAATGTGGATTCTTTCTTGATTGCAAAAATATATATTCACTTCTAATAAAAATTCAAATGACTGAAATAGACATTATGATTGATGGGGAATAAACTAATAAACAATGGTTTGTTATAATTAAAAGTTTAAAAATTTTAAAACTGCTTCAAGCCAAATCCTGATAAAAAAATACAAGTGTACTATTCTTACAGATGATTATTGGAAATTTATTAAGTAAATTATAGGCCTTACTTGAATACCTTTTATATGTTTATATTTATATTCATATTTATATTCATATTTCATTTTTTTTTTAAAGATCTTGTTAATCCATTTATCAATTATCTTTCAGACATAATTTACAGAATCACTTATATCAAACATCTAAAAAATATAAACATTTGTGTATTCAATTATGAGGTCAAATATTTGTATTGAAGGATTTGTATAATTATGTAACTCAGAGGTTGAAAGGTAATGTGGTCAATTTGATTGACAGTTTAGGAGGTGGGGCATTGTTATTAAAGGTCTACCTTTGTTGATAAAGACAGTTGTCAATCATACTAGTATTGTATCAGTACTCAATTACCTAATCAAAATGTTTAAAAAAAAAAAAGCCTGCACATCTACACACCTTAATGACATACATTCTTAAATAAACTGCTCCAAAATATACCCATTTTTTCAGTTTATATGTGTATTATGTGCACATAAATGAGAACTATAGGGAACTATATTTCAGTGTGAATACATTTAGTAATAGTAGCTAACCTGTCATGTTGTAAGGGAGGCCAGTGCCTAAGTAGTAAAGATTTAGAACAAGTTCTAATCTTTCCAAAAACAAAACTCCCTATAAGGGATCCATTAACAAATTTTGTCTTTTGACCTACCGTACAGCTCTTCTATTAAAGCATGCAAAACAAACAATTGATTAACTTGCTTGCTATATTTGTTTTGATATTTGTAAACGACATGTATGTAGTCTATTTCAGTGTTTACTATTTACTGGAATATGATTGGACAATAAACATTAAATTCATTTCATGTCAATTCTTATTTTCCAATCAAATCCCAGTATATACCGAAACAGACAGAAACTCCGCCTACCTATTGTTTGCAAACATAGCAAGCAAGTTGATCAATGTTTTGTTTTGCATGCTTTTATAGAACAGCTGCTGATCATTTTTGCTATTTATGGCCACACTTAAAAACATCTGGTTTGCCCAAATTCTACTCAAAGGAAGAGATATCAAGTTAGGTAGGTATTATCTTCTAGCAAAGAAAAATTGAAGTTACTGAAGTTAGTCTCTGCTTTATTTTTTGAGATATAAGCCAAAACTGAGTTATATAGCACCTATGTTTGTTGACTGACCGGAATAAAAACAAAATCAATATTTCATACCATAAGGATAATTCAAGTCTAATTTGGTTGAAATAAAAAATAGGTTTTCTTTTTTTTTCTTCAAGTAAATATTCAACATTGTCATCCCTTTAAAGGCTATTTTAATGTGGTGAAATGAATACCTTGTGTAGACAATGTTGAATATTCAATGCTTCAAGGGGTCACAAGAACAACCTTTGCAAACCATTGAAGATACCTGTTAAAGAAGCACATGCCTTACTGTAGCAAAATATTGACAAACACTAAACATTATTTCAGAGAATAAATGGCCATGAATTTTGTTTTTAAATACCTCTGATGTCAATTTGATTGGAGATAAATATCAGAATCAGTGATTCGTTTGACATGCATTAAGGGCATACGATACAGTTTTGATTCCGTATTTACATGTTGATGAAAATTTGCATATAGGCAATTTTTTGCCTGATTAAATCAAATATGTAATAAAAAATATTCATTCATGTGCTACTTTTTGAGGAAAATGAGGTTGAAATTTCAGATATTTGCTCAAAATTCAGATTTGTGGATGTATTTTTCCTTCCGAAAGAAGTGCATAACTTTTTTGTTTTAAAAGAAAACACGGTCTGTTTTTTGTTAAATTATTTGTAATTTCTCTTTTATATAAGTATCCTATAAATTTATGATTTTATTTGTTCAGAAATAACTTAAATTTATCAATTGTTTATGAATGTAGAAAAAAACGTCATTTTTTGCTGTATATTTATCAAATTTTTAAAAATTGAACTATTTACGTTTTCATGAAAATTGGTACACATAATCTTCTTAGGTAATCAAACCAAATGTCATTTTAAAAAAGAGGGGTCCATGAACTCGTTTTCAAGTTAAATCAGTTTGAATGATACAAATCAGTCGAAAACTGCATCTTTTCCCGATAAGTCAGTTTGACGTCGCGGAAATAACATTTTAAGTTAGCAACGTCATTATCTCCCCTGTAACTGTATCGTATGCCCTTAAATAAATGATTAGACTAGTGTGAATTGTATACTGTATGTAAATAATTAACAATAAATAAACCTACAACAGACTTAATTGTAATTTTTTATTTATTTTTCAGGATGTCAAAACATATAAATTATAATATAGATGTTTGCTAGTTAACCATCTTTGTCTAAATGTAAACATAAAACAGAGTAACTCATAACAATGAAGTGAAGGTGGGATACAAATACATTCATATAGGTTTCAGAACTGTCAAAGATGAATAAGTGTCAAAAATAAGTTATGAATACTATCTTAGGAACAGTACCTATTATAAGAGTAAACATGGATGAACTATTATAAGAGTAAACATGGATGAAAACTAACATTTACATGGAAATTAAACAAATATGATACAATTGAATATAATCACTTCTATTATTATGTAATAATGTACCTAAAATATCTGTTAACCTTGCCCTATAAAGTATTTTTTTTAATTAATTTTCTACTCGCATGATTAAATTTTATTCAATGGGATATGTTCCTTTAAATTGGAATATCAGTAAAACATTAAAGTAAGATAACATCATGAAGTTATATTATAGGCAATAGAATGGCATTTGACAATCAGAAAAATCCATATTGTTTAGTTGGCTATAAAAGGCCCTGTCATGAAAAAAATGAAATGTTCATTTCACAATAATCACATTTCTCTCTCTCATATAAATCATTTATCAGTGCCCCTACAAATGTTGTACTGTACAGGTTCTGATAGTAAAAATAGTGTTCTGCAAGGAGATGTACAGTTATTGCAGTGTTATCTGATGTAATGGCTTTCAAACCACATGAAGCATCTTTTTATTAGCAAATAGACTATTCTACTTCATTTTGAATTTGTTTTAACAACTGTCATATGTTAAAACAAAAATTGTTCAGGGGACACTTATGCTTCCCTCAAAAAGTCATGTGAAGTACAAGCTGTTTTAACAGAATACCTGTAGTATTAATACATGAACATTTATAAGTTTACAACAAATGTTTTAATTCTAATGGAACAACAAATTGCAAGAAAGTTTAGTATACTTGAATGAGTTTGGGTATTATATTTCAATACAACATAATAATGAAGAAAGCACTAATTCTGTAAGATTGACATATATACAAAAAGCACTAGAAGACATGCTTCTTATTGATATACATATCTTAAATGTAAATCTTTATAATGGAAAGTTATCTATATTCTCATAATTATGCATGATTGCTGCCTAGCATGCTCCAACAATTAGTGAATAACATCATGATATATAACAAAAATTCAGTTTGGTTGCAAAAAAACGTATACTTTTAAAACAAAAATTAAAGAATAGAAGATGAACACGAGGCTCCTAGGACCATGAATCCCTTTTCTATAATTTGGCTGAGTAGTTTCAGACAAATATTACAATGGGAATTTTCTGTATAACATTTTATGGTGCCACAAATGAGAATCCTTAAGCTTCTTTTGATCTTCCAAGCATCAAACAACCATTATTTTCAACAACAAAAAAGGCCACCTTGTAGTTTCAGAAGAGATTACATTTTAAAATTTGACAACTTCATAGGATAAGTGGTTTTATAAGAGAATGTGAAAAAAAGAAAAAAAAGATGATGATAAAGACTCAAAGAGAAAATTGATATAAGCCTTACCACAATATTTGAATAAATAGAATGTTAATTAACTACATGTACATGTAAGCCAGGTAACATGTGACCTTCCTTGTTTCTATGAAACAGATTATTTCCTACCATTGATACATACATGCACTATACAATAACATTATAATCCAGTGTCTCACAAGACAATCTAAATAAATAGCTGCACATTTGCAAGTCCATCTCATCTTTCGTGTTTTCAAATCAAAATTCCACGTTCCCTGCAAAACTTGATATTTGAAGTAGTACAAGTTGATATAATACATTCTTCATTCCATTGGTATATCAGTACCCATAGTGTTACTTATACTGTCAGTATTAAATGCTGAAGGGGATGGTTTACTTGACAGAACATCCTTCATTAACCCTGCCGGAGACTGAAATTGATTTGATTCACTGTCTATATTCTGTACTGGAGGAACATTTTCTCCATTTTCTGCTGCATTGTCATCCCAGTCAATTTTAAATCTTGTTACCCTAGGTGATGTTGCTAAAATACTTCTTTCTAACTGAAAACAACAAAAATACACAAGTCTAAATGTAAAGAAATATATGAAACACTGTGTATCATCGTACAGGTATCATTTGGAAAATAATGAGACATCTCTAATCATCAACCTACGACCAAATCATTTCTTAAAACAACAATTATGTTTAGATTGAGGTACACATTGATATTATGTGAACAAAACAAAGATTTTCGTTACTGTCAGGGGTTTCATTATCTTTCATGTTGACTGGTACTTTCCATGTTTCTAGGTGGTACTTTTCAAAATATTCTATGAATATCTTATATAAAAATTCCTACATTTAGGCGGTACTTGTCAATAGCATAGGAGGGTAAAAGTACCGGGTACCGCATCCTAATGAATGGCCTGTACTGTGTGAGGTCAAAATTGATCACGCCCGCTTGGTTAGTACCTATATCCGCTATACTCTCTGATGATACACGGTGTGAAAGCATTTGTAACATTTCAGGTACTTTGGATTCTCAATATGTTTGTATATATTGCCTTTTGAATAAACATTATTATAATCATTATAATCAAAACGCCATCAATGTCAGAGGGGAATCCCATTTTATCATTCATCCAAATCAAAGCAATAGGCGTATTTAAACATGCAAATGTGTCTGTCATTACTTAAATCATCACCAGAGACAACTTAAAGGGAAAATTCACGATTTTTTACTTATGGTTTAAATATGTTCATTATGACATAATATATATATTCACAAAGTTTTATCGCTATATGTGCAGTAATAAAGGAGAAATTCAATAATTAATGAAAAAATATCAACTACTTCCTGTAGGTCGTGACGTTTTCTCCTGATTTTTGCATGCCGGGATTTAAAATACAATCATTAAAAGTCTTGGTTTTTAATCATATTTTAACGTAATCGTAAGCGCGCCGATGACGTATGCTTTATCTAATAACCATCCGATAATAAGAAGATAAAACGCACAGACGTTCAATTGTACTCATTCGTGAGATAAATTATCTATGCTAAACGTATATTTTCGAATTATTTTTGTAGACAACACAAAAAGTTATAAATTTATTTTTAATAAATGCATTTTCGGACTGATAAGGTGAACAAATTAAAGTACAATAATCTGTAAAGACAATATGTTGGTGTACTATTATTGACCTTTTACTATCTCTGCTATGGCTAGGTTTATACGATGTGTGTATTCACGGTTCTGTGGCAATACTCGTAGATGGCTTGTTGAAAGGTAAATTGTTATTTGCACTTCGGTATTTAACCACGCCTCTAGGGCACACCTTGCCAGGTGTGACTGTCTATTCGGATCAGTGGTAGCATTAAAAACACACATTAAAAATACATATTCAAGTTGGTGACAAATAAAAATTGGTCGCCGTGGAATTATTTAATTATATTTGGTGCTATTATTTATTTGAATTCAAATAAGTTAATTTACTAAGAAATACACAATTTTCGGTTAAAGACGGGAAACTTAATTCATATGTCAGAATGAAATGATATACAAGTCTTGTCCTTGATTTATGTCTCATAAAAAAGGGGGACTTAGAAATTAGAAATAGCTTTACTAAATCATTTTTATTTGTCTTTATTAGGCGAAAAAATGTACGAGAACACTTACATTTAGACTTTTGAAAGCCATGTATTAATTAATATATGAAACTATCTGAAGATAACTCTACCGAAGCGGAATATAATATGTACGAATAAAGAAAAAAATATTTTTGTAATGGAATCGAAAAATTACGAATAGATATTCTTTTCAAGTGTGATAAACGTCAACCAAATTTATTCATAATCGGGAACGTCCTTATTAAAATCTGAGACAACTATAATAATCGTCGTCTCCCAACGTATATATATACTTAAATAACTATTTGATCAACGATGTTTAAAATTAAAAGACAACGAATTTAATGTTATCTTTCCCTATTTTTGAATGTTATTATAAGTCTGTTCAACTTGCAAGAATACCCCTAAAGCGGACAAATATCCGACAAGCAGTTTATTCTTTAAATTGCTGTCATTGAATATCAAGAAAGAAAATAAATCCCGAAATTGATACTCAATAGTTTTCCTAGAAAATATTCACATTCCTTGGGGATTATTAGTGTACGTCCAGTTGCATATATTTTACATGAATGTTGGAACAATTGTGATGATGACGAATTTCGTCCTTTATTCGAGAACAATTTAATTGATATATAAATCTGTGAGTTTACTATGTTCTTAACTTCGATGAACCAAAGCAAGTTATAAATTGACCTGTATTTAAATCAAATTGTTTCTTTTTTTCTTCTTCTTCTTTTGGTATACGATAGTCTATCGACAGGCCTCGACATTAACGCTTGTCCGATTGTCCGGTACCAGAGGGAAAAAAGGTCGGACAAGTAAAAGCTGCATCAAGCTTGTCCGTCGGGACAAGTACACTTATTCCGTAGAAAATAAATTTAATCCAGCTTTGATGAACAAAGTAATTATAAACAAAAAACAAGAAAACAAATATTATTTTGACATGTTTCTGAATTCTGTTTATTCAAATGAAAACCTTTTTCATCAACATGTTTACTTAAATCGATAATTTTTAACTGGTTCTTTATCAGGTACTTTTTAACAGGTAAAAGGTATACTTTTCTCGGAAACCAGTCTTACTGATTCGAATCAATGATGGGCTATGTAGATAAGGTAACTTTACAGGACAGTTCGTCACCTTGAAAGATTCAGCTCCAAGTTTAATAGACAGTTTGGCACCGTAGAAGGCATATTTAGTAGACATGATTGATAGACAATTTGACAAGGCAGGAGACATTTCGGGACCAAGACAAATCAGTACCTCATTTTGATACCTTATTCTGTTCCTTATAATAAATACCATACCAGTAATTTTTTCACAAAAATATTTTTTTTATTTCCCAAATATTTCACAAAAATCATATTTGATCATAAGAAGAAAAAAACAATACTTGCAATATGGTGACCTATAGTTGTTAATTTCTGTGTCATTTGGTCTCTTGCAGAGAGTTGTCTCATTGGCAATCACACCTTATCATGCTTATGATGGCATATTTTCTTCTTTTTATTGATTGCATTTGAATACACTTTTTCAAGTCAACTTAAAAAAAACCAACAGAATACAAATCCAATGAGTGTACAGGCCTATCAGATGGTACCTCATGTTTAGAGTCTGGTGTGACTGGAATTGATGAAAACTAGAACCTAATTCCTGTGACATGACTAGTTTCGCATTTGTACTTGACTCATATTTTTGAAAAGTATTTCAAAAGAAATGTGATACATCAAATCCTGTTATATTGTTTAAATTCGTTTTGCTCCTTGAATCAACTAAAAGTGTAAAAAGGTTATTTTTAATAGAATTTTTTTGGACAAGTAACAATTTCATTCGGACAAGTAAATTTTGGTATGTACTTGTCCTACAGGACAAGTTGAAAAAAAAGTTATTGTAGAGGCCTGATCGAATTCGTTGATTACATACTGTTGGCATACGTGGACTAGTCTATTTACAAAACTTTTACCACAATTTACACAAAATGTATGTTTCTTTCTTATGTTCAATGTATACATGTATACATATTTTAAATAGCGCTACTGACTATAGTTCCGTAGCTTTCTACCAGGCGTATGTATACACGAATCGTCGACAAGTGCGCACATTTTTTTAGATCAATAATTCTGGTATGTTCCAATCTGTCCTAAACTATTGACAACGAGTATATATTACATTTTCCCAAATTAACCCTTGGAAAAATATGTAAATAGATTTGTATTTCTTCAATTATTTTTTTTTGTATTATTTTTTTTTTATAAATAATATTCTTTACACCAGAAATGTTATTTATAAACAAGCGTATGAGTTCAGTAATGACTAGTATATTATATCACTTTCGGACACGCAAGACAAAAATGTATATTATACATGCACCTGATAGTTCAAAATGGAAAGTTATAAGTAACGGTCGTGTACACTGATCAATACCTACAGAAGTGAAACGATGCATGAACTTGCAAGCCCGCCGGACAGGAAATCGATTGAATACCTGGACGTGTCACCTTACACCCCTTCCAATACCTTTGGGAGTAATACCTTTAGCCATGCTGGTGATCAGATGAGGGAAGATCCGAATTTATTTAAATAAAGTTTATTACTTGAAAGAATTATGAACGAATTAGATTTTCGAAAACAATTTCCACGGAACACTTATTTATCATTTTATGATTTGAACTTTGACTTTTTAACTAATTACAATATGATCAGTTTAAAAATAACAGACTATATGGTTATTTAAAATATAAGACCATTTTCCGTATCAAGTTAGTCAGTCAGATAAAACAACCGTACGATTGACAAGATATCGACACGCAATAACGACTACATCGTTTACTGTAGTTTTGTTCCTTTGTGGTTTATTGACATATCGTGATTTTTCATCGAAGAAGGTGACAAGATGGCGGAGAGTAGAGAACTGATACTCAAAATTTAAAATCGATGGTGATCTCTTATTTAGCGGAATAAAACTTTAATATCTATAAATTTGAGCATTTTTATACAGAATGGACATAATATCAATTTTTGATTTTTTTGCGAAGTTTCCCTTTAAGTTATTACACAAAAGGGTAATTAGGTCTAGTAGATTATGACCAGTTAAATGTTAATCATAGCTGTTTTTATCTACAAAGCATGCATTGGTTTTTATCTTTAGTTCAAAATGTCTATTTCTTTTAAAAGCTTTCAAGTTTAATTTAGTTTTGTTAATACTTGCACATACTTTTTCAAACTGTATATTTTCTGGTGGATTTTCTCTCAGTTCTGGATCTGTATATTCATTGTTTACATAATATCCTACTCTAATAAATTCTTTGTTTCTATAGGAGCATGTCAACAATACTACCGTTACACCTACAGCATCTTTATATGGTATTTTTGATATATCTGGTGGTCCTGCCTTCAATGTAGAAAAGAATTAATAATAAAATCATATAATACAAGGCCTTAATTAAAATATTGTTTGTTTGCCCTTTTCCGACCCTGTTTTGAAACAGGATATGTAGGTATGTAAAATATTTTGTGTTTTTCTTTCCCAAAAAATAACTTAGCTCGGTACATTTTTTGTCATCGGTAGGCAGGAAGGTACATGTATACTATTTTATTTTAAAGATACAAATCTGCATGACGTCATTTTTGTCTGTATTGCTTTTGTTAAGTATGCTTTTGCTGATAAGTTTCTGTGACTATAAGTATAAAGTCCCAGGAAGTTTTGAAAAAAATTATCATGTAGAATGTGAAATTAATTCATATACATTACTGTTTTGTTTTCAAATATTGCTGTGCGTCATATTTTCAACGTTTATATGCCTGGAACTTTTGAGAGTTTTAACTTACACTAATATTCTGTACTATGCACATTTGTACCTTGTAAGCTTACCTCGACCGTAAGGTTTTCTGTAACTAAGAGATAACTTTTTCCTGATAAAATATGTCTTGGCAGACATACATTACTAGTAGAAAAAGTCCATAGAGTGTTTAAATTTTCGTGTGTGCCTGGGTTTTCAATAAAAATAATACAAGACTTGAATTTCTTGAAACTCAATTGTCACATACTTTACATTGCATTCATAAATGATCTCTATGGAAAAACTTGGCGATTTTACTGCCAAATATTCTCCACTTTACAGACCTTTGGTTCATGTCAGATATAAATAATATATCAATGCTGTTCGAAGGCATCGTAAACATAATCTACAGATCACCAAAGGCCATTCCTTCATAGGATACAACGTCCGTTTACAAAATATTTTGTACACACGTTGATAATTTTGTTGATAATTTTGTATTAGACGAACTTTTTTTTTGAATGAACCCTACTCTTCAAGTATAAAAAGACAGAGTAACATTCGTCATATCATGATTTCAAAGCATTCAACATCGATTTCAAACAAATGCTTTGAAATCTAAATGCAAGTGTTCATGTTTAACGCTCACATGATACCAAACGGAATAGACCTTATAACGGGAAAGATAAAACCCGAGGATTCAGGTAAAAATGTTTTGAGCAGGAAATACAAATATATGAATTTTTGTAGGAACGGAAAAATAAATTAAAATCTTGCTGGTAAATACAAATAAAAGATTTTCAGGCGGAACCAATTTATAGGGTCGGTTGGTAAAGGGCAAACAAACAATATTTTAATTTAACCCCAATGAACATACATGTACGTATGTAGGTCAAATTGAGAATGGAAATAGGGAATGTGTCAAGGCAACAACAACCCGACCAAAGAGCAGACAACAGCCAATGGCCACCAATAGGTGAAAGATTATTGTGTTCATCAAAATCTCATTGTGTTTCACAGACAAGGGCTGAGGATTTTTTTTTTACTTTCTTTACATTCCTATCGCCACAGTGACACTGGGATTTAAACAGCTCAATGTAAATTTTGAAGATCTATCAGACTCCAGGCCAACCTCTTGATTAGCCTTGATAATGTAATTATAGTTTGTGTTCAAGTTATGTACATACATGTATATAGATGTTATGGTACACAATTTTTTTATATGACACTAAGTTATGTACATACATGTATATAGATGTTATGGTACACAATTTTTTTATATGACACTAAGGAAGATAAGTTTCCAATCCATATCATTTCATAATGCATAACATATACTGACAATCATTGTGTTTCTTACTAAAATTGGGTCATTTTATGCATGGCTGCTGCAAAAATGAAAACTGACAAACAACTAAAAGATCACAACATCTGGAAGTGACATATTAACCAATGATAACTATTACAAAATTTCATGACATTTATATGATTTTCAATGTTGTGGTATTTCAGGGTAACATTTCATTTATATCCTTACCTGAAAAACAAACATATGTTTTCCACCAGGCACAGGTCCAACCAATACTGAATCTAATGTTTGATCATGATCTACACTTTCTGCTGAGCCAACATAAATTATTTTCCATTCCAAGTCTGAAAAATAATGTAAAGGAATACATAAACTAAAGTCACTTCAAAATAACTAATTTGCCTGAAAATTTATAGTTAAATGAACATTGTTTTTTCCCTGGTCTTGAACTGGTTTTTAAAATATCTGGTCAAAAAGCCATGATTTGGTTTACGTCTTTATATGCAACAAACATTCTCTAAAATTAAAGCTTTAATTCATTTCACCATGTTGGACTTAGTGTACTTGTAATGTTTATTCACAGCTAATTTCCAAATGCTTTGGTTGGCTTGCTTGCTTTGTTTCAATTAATGTTTGCTCAAGCACAGTAAAATCTGTATACATTATAATATTCAAAATTAAATTTGATTGGATGTTATCCTGTAAGGAAGGAACACCCAATTGTATATATATGTAATCATTATAAGACAATGTTAGTACAGTTTAACTCTGAATGCCCAGTCTATATTCTTTGCAGATTAATTTCAATTATGCTGAAGCAAATGTTTATTCCATCAAACCAAGCAAGCCAACCAAACAAAATAAATGTGTTTTACACTA
Organism: Mytilus edulis; assembly: GCF_963676685.1. Classification (NCBI taxonomy): domain Eukaryota; kingdom Metazoa; phylum Mollusca; class Bivalvia; order Mytilida; family Mytilidae; genus Mytilus; species Mytilus edulis. The sequence continues at coordinate 81,501,916 of NC_092344.1, read as the reverse complement.
ATTAGTCTTATCTACAAGCATTTGGAAATAAGCTCTTATACAACTGTATTTTGGACTCTTGGACAAAAGCAGGATTTGACACATAAATATCAATACTACTGAAGGAAGAGACGGATTTCATTGAGACGCATCTACTCTGAAACCATACGTTGTACTAAGTCAGAAAAATTTGTGATATGACGTATAGTGTTGTAACAGTATACTTCCTAAATTTTTTTTTTTACAATCTTTTACCACAGAAAACGCTAATTTTTTAGAAAATAAACAAATTTGGAGACCGTTTCTATCTGTATCTCATATGTTTTCACACATGCTCACGTGTACTGCCTGCAATTTAATACTCTTTGTTTCAACACTTGCCAAATTGTACTGTGATTTGTTAAGACCAGTGGCGGATCCAGGAGGGGGGTTCCGGGGGTGCGCACCCCCCTTTATTTTTGCCGATCAATGCATTTGTATCGGGACATATGTTTTGCACCCCCCCCCCCCCCCTTTCGAAAATTCCTGCATCCGCCCCTGAAGACTACACAACAAGACCAGTATTACTAATGTTAAATTGCGGGTGTGACAAAATTATGTAATGCACAGTATTGGCGGTCAAATTGGATACCACTGGGTTTCTTTTTATAGCGATTCATGGAACACGAAGTCTCGAACGTTGACAAAGGCAACATGATTTTTGGTTCGACTGTTTTGAAATGCGTTTTCTTCCCCTCAATGACCTTGTGCATAAATTTTGCTGAAATATATTCAATATATAATAATAAACTTATATGTAATTCCTTATTATTATTTATACCTTTATTTAAATTTAATAAATATTTCTTACCCTCTGGGAGATCTTCAAGACATTCAAATGTAATTTCAAACTGAAAAGGGTTGAAAAATGGTGATGGATTGTCAAGTACCCTAACATTGCAAATGTTAACTTTGGCCATTGTTCTATAAATTGCAGGACAATCTCCACTCAACTGATCCCTTTAGTTTCTTTTCCCTGATGGCGCCAAAGGCATAACCTAACCACAAATGTAAAGAACAAAATGATTGGATCACCATTTTTTACTGGTTGTGCAATACGACATTTCATTGGTTTAAATTAGAGCACCTGTTTCCGTTTCTAGTTTCGTTTTTATCTGTTGTAGAGTGTTCATCAGCGTCAATGAAACAAAACCTCGTTCACATAACAACAATTTAAACAAAACAATCCAATTGTAGAAATATATTATCCTTATGAATTAACGTAATTGAACACAGAAAATATGTTAATTTTGTTGACAGAAAGATTAGAAAAACATTTTCATAGTAAATGCAATTGTTATCAAGGCTTTAGAGGTCAACATTTTCGTTAATTCAACCCTTTACTAGGTCTAGTTTCACTTTACTATCTGCCAACTGTACAACAAACGAGCTCAACAAACACAACTCAATATGGGATTATCTCTACTTTTCGTTTAATCAGTCTACACTTAACCTGTAAAATGGTCAGTAAACTAACTATCCAAGAGGCTAACAAACACTTGCATGCTATGCACCTACATTCTACCTATTTAGAAAACAGTCTTCAAGAATGCAAGGAAATTATGCAAAATAATGAAGAGAGATACTGTTCCCAAATACAAAAGCTTCGTAAAGAAAAGGATGAAAAAATCAGTGAACTGACAATTAAAATGAAAAACACAGAACTAGAAAAACATAAACTTGAAGAAAAATTTAAAGAAAAAGAAAATGAAGTTAAACTTTTAAAAGGACGTTTATCAGTAGTTAAACAAATCTTTCAGTTTTTGCCAGGTTTGAGGAGTTTTCTTGGTGTAATTGAAAATGCTAGACAGCTAGTTAAAGAGGATGGTGCTGATAATGAATTTATTCCAAATGACATTTCAATAAAAGCAATGAATAAGCAGGTACCATCAATAGCTAAACATAACATTCCAAATGGCAAATTGAGGAACTTGTCAATATCAGAAGATTCTGATGATGAAGAAATTACAGAAATAAACACAGAGACAAATGCAAATCCAGACATGACTGTGAAATCTGCCAAAGAAAACAAGTTAAATGATTTTAAAACTTCTGAAGTCTATTTATAAAATTGTCCACTCATGTTTTGCTGCATGTTCATTTATACAATTATACATGTCCATGAATTTATATTATAACTCATATGACACATTCTTGATTTAATTTGCCTCGCTTTTGTTTATTGGTTAAACTGGAATTCATTATTATCATATATTTTGTTAAAACTATAATCTCATAAGGTATACTTTGATATTTTTTCTGATGTTTGCCTATTTTGCATAATAATCAGTGTACATGTGTATTTCATTTTTTTCCAAAGTTTAAATGAGTGTTCATACAATAACATGTAAGATTTATACAGCATATTGAAAATAGTAATGAAAGTATTAGAAAGTATTGCATGAAATTATTTAAAAATGTAAACCTTAAAAAAATGAATATTTATAGGTTTGTATTATGTTAAATAGAAATACAATTACAATGTAAATCCCTTACAATGATGCCACAAGTGAAATCAGTAAAACATAACATAAAAATGGTTTCTCTTTCTAAAAGGTTCCATTGCTTGAGCACAAATATCAATTAATGAATTTGATTAGATATACATTGTAGTTCAACATTTGAATTTAATAAAAGTAATATCTTTAATAATGTTTACTTTTTTGAGACTTAAACTTAAGAAACATTAATTTATCTATATTCAGTATGTAGGTGAAAGGACTATTTGTGCTTATAGTTTGACCTTTATAGTAATTATATACCTTAACAAATTTAAAGAGTTTTTATACGTATTTATCATGTTGTCATCGTCTGCGTCGTCATCCGAAGACGCATTTAGTTTCCAGACAATAACTTTGGTTAAAGTGAATAGATCTCTATGAAATTTAAACACAAGGTTTGAAACCACCATAGGAAGGTTGGGATTGATTTTGGGGGTTATATTTCCAACAGTTTAGGAACAAAAGGGCCCCAAAGGGGTAAAAATGAGTATTTTTCTAGTTTCCAGACAATAGACAACTTTCGAGTTCGATGCATTTCCGTCAAAAACTCTGGTTTTAGTGAACATCATTTGTGCGTTTAGGGGCGTCGTCACTTCCATTCCAATGTTGAGCGAGTGGTTGGAAAACTATAATTCTATATTGTACGAATTATACGACAAATTGAATTATCAAAATTGACAATCAGCATTGATGTCATTAGGGAATTGTCATTAAGTACCTACAGAACAACCATTATTTCTAGTTTATCCTGCACAATGACGATCACCAAGACGCTTGATGAACGTAAATAGTGCAGGGATACAGGCGACCCCCTCTATCTGGTAAATGACGTCATAAAGGCGCGTATAATTGACGAGTTTTTTCCGGTGACAGATGAACTCGAAAGTGGTCTATTACTTGTGTTTAAGTGTATGGATCTTTCTGAAATTGTACCACAAGGTTCCATACAAAACAAGGAAGGTTGGGATTGATTTTGGCGGTTATGGCCCAAACTGTTTAGGAATGAGGGGCCAAAAACAATACATTGTACTTTTCTAATAGTTTGTATAAATTGCTTATTTCTTGACCATTTTCAATGGGGGTTTATTCTTGAATTCTTGGGGTTCGTTTAAATATGCTGAATATTACCGTGTATTTAGTTTTTGGAATTTGGTCCACATTTTTAAATTGGTCCACATGAGGTCCAAAGGGTCCAAAAAAAACTTTTTTTGATTTTAACAAAAATTGAATCTTGGGATTGATTTTGGGGGTTATGGCCCAAACTGTTTAGGAATGAGGGGCCAAAAAGAATAATAAATTTGTATAAATTGCTTATTTCTTGACCATTTTCAATGGGGTTTTATTCTTGAATTCTTGGGGTTCTTAAATATGTTGAATCTAACCGTGTATTAAAAGTTTTTGGAATTTGGTCCACATTTTTAAATTGTGGTCCAACGGGTCCAAAATAAAAATTTGTTTGATTTCATCAATAATCGAATTACGTATTGGGGTTCTATAATATGCTGAATCTAACTGTGTTAGATTTTAAGTTTTTGGTCCTGTTTTCTAATTGGTCTACATTAATTATTAAAGGTCCAAAGAATCCAAAATTTACTTTTGTTTGATTTTGACAAAAATTTAATTCTTGGGTTTGATATGCTGAATCTTAACATGTATGAAGATTTTTGATTATGGGCCCAGTTTTCAAGTTGGTCCAAACTGGGTTCCAAAATTTATCTTTGTAACAAAATTTGAATGTATGGGGTTCTTTGATATGCTAAATTTTTCTAACAATGTATTTAGATTTTTGATTTTTGCAATCGTATAAAGCTGTGCCCTGCGATGCATCTGGTTCAATGATTGACATAGTAATTAGTGCATCCAATAAGAGCATTGTCAGATCCTTGTATGCAAACACAGGCACTTGTCTCAGAATTTTTTCCCCTACATTTGTATATACCTTAATATAATGTTATACATGTCTATTAAGGTATATAGGTGGAAAAAATTCTGAGACAAGTGCCTGTGCTTGCAAAGCATGAACACAGTCTGTATTTCAATCTGATTTTTTGTAATTTTAACTCATAAGTGATTAATAAATCTGGATGGTTCATAAACTATCAGAAGAATTATTTACCTTTTTTTTTTTATAGAATTTCAACAAAATTGAATAGCTTATTGAACTACATCGAATCATTACAAATACTGTTGTAAATTCAGAAATTAGTGCAATGTTTTTATTATTGTGAAAAATGTGCCAGGGTAATAATCACAATAACTTAAACTTGCTTTTTGAAATTTTTAATATGAATTTAACAAGATTTTTCTCAATATTGCAAAAATTAGAATTGCATTTTAGTCTATGAATTGTAATAATAAATGCACACAATAATTTCTGAGTTTTCAGTACTGTTATATTCATACACTCCTTTCATACTATGAAGTCCACTCAAACAGGTGCTAAGGGCTGTCTTCAACTTGCACTGAGATGAGGTGATGTGATTGAGATGTTGAACATCAATGATTGCTTTTTGTGGGTGTTTTTTTTCTGTGCATGTACTGATTTTGTGTTGGATGGATACTTCATCCTTCTTTTTTTTTTTTTTATTATATACTGTTTAATCTTGTTTATTATGCATTTATATTTTATGCTTTTGAGAAATTAGAGATTTTGAATTTATTTAAAGTTTATTGAATTTATTCTTGTTAATTGTTAACATTAACATTTTTATACAGAAGAAAGGTTGTTTACACATTATAAAATGGGTTGTTACATATTTATTTCATTGGGTATTGATATACCATTTTTTACCAGACAAATTGTAGGTGAATTTATTAATAATATGATATACAGCAATTTACATCTAAATGTCATCTTGTATTGGTTATTATACACTTACCTTTTGATAATTATTTATTAAAATATTAGCATATTCAGGTATTCTGTTTTTTAGCTCACCTGGCCCACAGGGCCAAGTGAGCTTTTCTAATCACTTGGCATATGATCCAGGGTTATTCATCTTCATTGTCTGACAAAATTCTTCTTCTCTGAAACTACTGGGCCAAGGTTAACCAAACTTGGCCACTTGGCCACAATCCTCATTGTGGTACATGTATCTACCGGTAGTTGAAAAAATGTGTCCAATGAAACCAAACCATTTAGAGCAAATCGGACATAGGTGAAATTGTTCATCAGGTCAAGAACTATTTGCCCTGAAATTTTCAGACAAATTAGACATCCTGTTGTTGGCTTACTATCCCTGAGTTGGTCATTTTAAGGGGAAAAAATCATTTTTTTGTCGAGCCTGGGAATTTTGTCACAGAAAGCTCCACATAGGGATATTGATTAGGTGGTGTTAGTAATCTTCTTAAAAGCTTGATATTTTAGAAGATGAAATACCTGGATGCTTCATACTTTATATAAAGATGCCTTATGCTACAAGGTTTCTGTCTGTCATATGTACAGTCCATTGTCCTTGAACTCATTTCATGGTTCAGTGACTACTTGAAAAAAAAGTAAAGACTTTTATGTAATGTTTATTTCTTTATGAGTAATAGGATAACTATATTTAGTATCTGCGTACATTGCAAGGTCCCGTCAGACAGTTTTCATTTAACCTTGACCTCATTTCATGGATCAGTGAACAAGGTTAAGTTTTGGTGGTCAAGTCCATATTTCAGATACTACTAGAACACACCCGCGAAATCGCGGGCATTCAGAGCGTAGTTTAAAGTATGTAAAGTGTTGTTGGAAGAATTTTGTAAAATACTGAATGACTGGAGAATTTCAGCAAAAGTATCATAAGGCCACACCAATTTGATTCCTTGTTCGACGGACCCGCCCGCACCTATTTTTTTCAAAACAGATTTTTTTTTATTTTTTTTATATTCCCGCTTCCCGCATCCGGAAATGTAAACATGTCTATTTCCCGCACCGTATTTTTGAAAATATATAAAGATATCAACATTGGTTTCTTTGAATGTAGGACAGAAAGTCACAGGACAAAAAGTCACAGACAAAAAGTCACGGACAAAAAGTCACAGGACAAAAAGTCACAGACAAAAAGTCACGGACAAAAAGTCACAGGACAAAAAGTCACAATTCATTTTTTCTGATTATTTTCTTTGAATAAAAAATGCTTATTTTTACAAAAATATTTTTGTATTTTTCTTGATGTATTGTATATTAACCAACTTTGTAAGCAAAATTTATCAAAAAAATATCAAAGATGATCAAATAATTGTTAAGAAAACAAAATGGCAAAGAAGATTGACACTCAAACGGCTTCATGGTACCAAGAAATATGTCCTTTGCATGATTAAAATAAAATAAATCTTCATTTTTCAAGTAAAATGATAAATTCCATTAACTTTAATATGAGTATATGTATTAAAAAGTAAATATTTCAAGATATTTCTCTATATATTCCAACAGTTGTTGAAAAAATATTTGTGACTTTTTGTCCTATCAAATTTGTGACTTTATGTCCTGTGACTTTTTGTCCTGTGACTTTCTGTCCGTTTACCGGTTTCTTTCCCCCTTACTTATATTCCCTATCCAAAATGTTCCGTTGTTAGAATAAAGTACAAAGAACTTCTGAAGGATTTGCCTTCAACTGCAATTATATTGTATGCTGGCAAAACAAAACTATATATAGCCGCTGCATGTTTATGCACCTGTCCTGATTGATTCAGGGGCCTGTCGTTCAGCAGTTATCGTTTGTTGATGTTGTTCATTGGTATTTTCCCGTTTGAATATATAAATTAGATAGTTGGTTTTCCTGTTCGAATTGTGTACGCTAATAATTTTGGGATCCTTTATAGCTTGCTGTTTGGTCTGTATCAAAGCCCTGTGTAAAAGGCCGTACTTTGACCTGTGTTTGTTATTGTCAGGTTGAGAACAACCCTCCCTCAGACAAGGGGTCATTTTTTACTGATGTAGAAAAGAAACTGAATAGAAATACCAAGGATTTGTATAGTTCTTCTATACAAAAACTTTGAAAACTTAGAATTTTGTACTCAAAAAGGGGAGAGTTACATCATAAGTTTTAAACAACTTTTTCTAAAAGAGGGGTCCACTTATTTTGAATCATGAATTTACTGTTAAAGTAAATGTGTTAATTTAACATGGTTAAAGTCCAGGAATATTACAAAATTTTTGGACATGTTTTGACCATTTAATACTAGCTATAGATAGATATATAGTTCTTTGAGAAAATATGAGCCCTTTTGTACAAACAAATATATTATAACTTATATGATCCATCATAAAACATGTAAAAGGGATATTTATAAAATTAAGGGGCAACCCCAAACTGATTATGACTTGGATGGAGAATTGTATCATTGTCAGTCACACATACATAGACCAGATTTAATTATTTCTTAGTGAACAGGGAAAAAATACTTCAGAAATTAAAAAATGTCAAAGTACAAGTTATAAATCAAGTTTTGATATTGTCAAAACCTACTATTTTATGTTTACAAAAAAAAAATATAATCGCTCGCCTTTACTTTTCAAGCTTCGCCTCAAAAAATTTCAAATTAAATATTTTTTTATTAAAATTTTCAAATCGCTCGCTCGCCCCAAATTTTGGAGTCCAAAAATCCGTAGAACAAGAAATTAATTTGGTGTGGCCTAAGTCATAGGTTATTGGAGACAGGAAAATGTTATTTTTTTTTATCCGTCCACCTTATTTCCAAAGTTCCTAATTTTTGGTTTTCTATCAATTTCAATATGAACATACATTTAGTATGTTATGAACTAAAGTGTTGTTGGAAGAATTTTGTAAAATACTGAATGACTGCAGAATTTCAGCAAAAGTATCATAAGTCATAGGTTATTGGGGACAGGAAAATGTTTTTTTTTTCATCCCTCCACCTTATTTCCAAAGTTCCTAGTTTTTGGTTTTCTATCAATTTCAATATGAACATACATTTAGTATGTTATGAACATTCAAGTAAGGAGCCTGTAAGGACAGTGGTTGTCGTTTGTTTATGTGTTACATATTTGTTTTTCGTTCATTTTTTGTACATAAATAAGGCCGCTACGATGACCTATAGTTGTTAATTTCTGTGTCATTTTGGTCTCTTGTGGAGAGTTGTCTCAACATGGCAATCATACCACATCTTCTTTGTTTTTGTAATCAATGAATTTTGTAAAAGATTTAATGACTGGAGAATTTCAGAAAAGGTATCAAAAGTTCACATGAATAATTTTAGCGCTTATCTGTATATTATGAACAGTCATTACTATATATATAAATAAAGTGTATTTACTTTCAATTCTAAGTTTACTAATCGATTTATGGTGGTCATTGATATAGTATACAGACCCTCTCTATTTAATAAACTCTGTGACCGCCGTGGATAGTTAACTTGAAAATGATAGCAGATAAAATTCTGAAAATACACTTTATTCGTAGTATATGTATGTTCAAAGTATGAAGAAAAACGCAAACCGGAAGTCTAATCTGACTTAAAATTTCGTCCAATGACGGGATAATATCCGGATGCCTTTTTTCTCGTTTTTCTCCCAAAATAACTCAATCTGAATAATCATATGAATGGATGACAAATGCGACTATGTACTGTACCTATAGGACACAGAGGCGTGTTGATTAATTTGTTGTGGAAAGAAGAGAAGCGACACCCAAAATGAGATCTTCTCGTTTAATAGTATAGATAAGCAATAGGTCAATTTCCTCAATTATATTTGGTGTATGGAATGATTGTGAGGTGAACATGTCCTACTGGCAGGTGCCATCTAACCTTGACCTATTTTCATTGTTCAGAGGTCAAAGTTAAGTTTTTTAGTTTTGGTCTTTTTATGTCCCCACCATAGCAGAGGGGGCATTAGGTTTTACCCTTGTCTGTCTGTACTTCCCAAAATTGGTTTCTAATCTCTAACTTTAGTTTGCCTCAACCATGTGATATGAAGTTATACACAATGCTTATTACCACAAAATACAGATCAAGTTTGAATTTTGGTGGCGTCATTTAAACTGTTCTAGAGTTATGCCCCTTAACAAATGGAAAAAAAAATTAAAGAATTTTTCGTTCCTGTTTTCTTTCTAAAGTTATCCTCAACTACTCAAAATTAACTGAAACTTATATATAATGTTAATTACCACAAAGCACAGATCAAGATTGAATTTTGGTCACTTTAAGGGTTCCAGAGTTATGCCCCTTTAAAATGGAAAAAATGCTGAATTTTCCATTTCCATTCTCTAATTCTCCACCAAATTTTATGAAACTTACACACAATGATTATTATAACAAATTATGGACCAAGTTTGAATTTCGGTGGTGTCACTTTAACAGTCCTAGAGTAAAGCTCCTTTGCAAATGGAAAAATAGATGATTTTTTTTTCTGATCTCTAACATAAGTTAGCCTCAACCAAATGTTATGAAAATTGTACACATTGTTTATTACCACAAAACACAGATCAAGTTTTTCAAGTCACAAAACTTGTCAAGAAAATTACACAACTTGTTCAAGGTGCAGGAATCTTATATCTGTTCTAAATATAAATGATATAATTAGGTCTTTCCACTTTTCGTGGAAAGACCTTTTGTTTTTCTTCTGATTATTTTTTTATTATTTTTTTTTCTTCTGCCGTCTGAGATGCTTTTTTGTCTTACAACATATCGAATGGGATCACGAACAGAAACCTGAATTTAGAGAGAATTTAAATTTTGAAAAACTAGACAGTTTATTACATGATTTATTAAATGTAAATTTGGAAATAAAATTGAGAATGGAAATGGGGAATGTGTCAAAGAGACAACAACCCGACCATAGAAAAAACAACAGCAGAAGGTCACTAACAGGTCTTCAATGTAGCGAGACATTCCCGCACCCGGAGGCGTCCTTCAGCTGGCCCCTAAACAAATATATACTAGTTCAGTGATAATGAACGCCATACTAATTTCCGAATTGTAATCAAGAAACTAAAATTTAAAAAAATCAAGACTAACAAAGGCCAGAGGCTCCTGACTTGGGACAGGCGCAAAAATGCGGCGGGGTTAAACATGTTTATGAGATCTCAACCCTCCCCCTATACAGCCAATGTAGAAAAGTAAATGCATAACAATACTCACATTTAAAATTCAATTCAAGAGAAGTCCGAGTCTGGTGTCAGAAGATGTAACCAAAGAGACAATAATACATAAATAACAACAGACTACTAGCAGTTAACTGACATGCCAGCTCCAGACTTCAATTAAACTGATTGAAAGATTATGATTTCATCATATGAATATCAGGCACAATCCTTCCCGTTAGGGGTTTAGTATCATACCATCATAACATATATGAGAAGAACATAACCCGTGTCATGCCAACAACTGGTTTTTTAATAAATGTGTTTAGTTCCGATGCAAAGACCCTATAAGTGAATCAATATTAACGCCAAAATAAGCAATCTTTAGTGACCTGACAACAGTATGGAAAGTATTGATGATGACATGATAAACTCAATTGTGGATGAGATCGGATAATCCGATTAATCCTTATAGAATCCGCAAGGGAAACTTTAGGAACAAGACCAGACAAACCGAAAAAACGAGCATACAAAAACAAGGGTGAAACCTTGGTTTAACCTTGAGTGTAAATTTGAGTGACATAATTATAGAAAATTTAAGGTCTTTAAGCGCAAACTGAAGGCGAGGCCTCATGTAGGAAATTTCAAAATCAAACGCTTGTCTGCATATCCGGCAAAAAGAGGCTACTTACAACCAAACTTTAATGCTATGTATGTTTGCAATGCATTATTGATGTTTTCGAATATCATAAATATAGTTGTGAAAATAAATAATCAGTCCCCTGCTTTAACAGGTCGGGGCCACTACCTTATATGGAAATGCATAAATTAGCATACTTATGTTCTCGCACATGTAATTGTTTATTTACATGTGACGCAATTTATTTTTACCTAGGTTTTTGACCAATCCACTAAATGAGTCACAATGCATGATGGACTACTACGTGTTTACAATCAACCAAGAACACGTGTTATTTACTGAAATACAACACATTTTTTCGTGCAATGCGGGATTCACAATTTCGCTTAGTTTTTCATTTTGTGTATCCTCATTTATAGTTCGTGATATAAAGTATTATTTCCATGCTCAGATTAACGAAGAGTTGTTTCTATGCGAAAAAAAAGTGTTTGAATTACCCGATATAAAGCCATTAACATGTTTGATGGCACAGATGTTTCATGTATTTGTCCACCAGACAGCAACGAAACAGCAGCGAAAAAACACAATTACCCATGAGACGAACTTACTAGTGTAAAGTTTATTTTTGTCACATTTCAGTATATGGGACTTCCAAACTGTTCCCTTTGTTTTGAAGGTAGTGAAGTCAGCAACTGTAGTTTCGGTTTGTTCGTTTTTTAACGGGCTCGGACATTTGCCAAACTGAATGAAATCATTACAGCTGATTTCTTATACCTGCAAAGTAAAACTTTGGTTGGCTTGCTTGCTTTGTTTGTATATTTGTTTGTACAAGCTTTGAAAATAAGATTGACATTTTTAAACAATATATATATAGGCATAGTTTAACTTGTATATTTTATATTTTGTACAATATACAAACAAAGCAAGCAAGCTAACCAAAGTTTTGCTCTGCATGCATTAGGAAATAAGCTGTAATGATTTTATCCATATGTATGTGCGACAAGGTGGAAAATTTGATATGTTTTGTGAAAATTGCAGCGTTGGATCTATAAAAAAAAGAAAGAAGATATGGTATGATTGCCAATGAGACAGCTGCCCACAAGAGACCAAAATGACACAGAAATTAACATGTATAGATCACCGTACGGTCTTCAACAATGGGCAAAACCTATACCGCAAAGTCAGCTTTAAAAGGCCCGATATGACAATGTAAAACAATTCAAACGAAAAAACTCATGGCCTGAATTATATAAAAAAAAAATGAACGAAAAACAAATATGTAACTCATAAACAAACGACAACCACTAAAATACAGGGTCCTATACAATATATATTATTTTGATGGGATAGATTTCTTCTCCTTTTATATATTTAATTGGGCCGGGTTTTTTTTGTGTGTTTTTTTGTTGTTGATTGTTTTACACAAGTAATTTTTGGGTAATTTATAGCTTACTTTTCAGCATTGAACCAATGACTGTTTACTTTACTAAATTTTGTCTTTGTTGGAAAGATGTATCATTTTGCACTCATACATCATCTTCTTATTTCTATATACAAAGCACGTTTTAGAAAATAAAATAGGTAATATGACACCAAGTATGATCCAGAGACTTTTAATTTTGGAGATTATGTCAACAGGACAGCAGCCGAACGATAAAAACCTCTCAGGTATATTTTGTGATAAATTAGCAACAAACGGATATTTTATCGATGCATGGACGAAACTATAAAAAATGTATTGAGCTATATACCGTACCCGCTCAGTGGCGGATCAAGGGGGGCGGGGGTTCCGGGGGATGAACCGCCATTCTTTCGACGATCAGTGCATTTGGATGGGGACATGTAGTTGGAACCCCCTCCTCTTTGGTCCAGGATTGGACCCCCTTTTTAAAAGGCTGGATCCGCCCCTGCCGCTTTCATAACACTTATTTGTAGCATACTGAATATTATGAAGTCATTACTTTTTGTTCAGGTCCTGGTGAAAAACAATACACATTCAGTACAGAAAGAAGTGTTTCAAGGAAAGTTTTCGTGTTTTTCTAGGCAGAAATGATTTTGGAATGACATTATACCGGTTTAAAAGAGCTCAAATGATTTTCTTACTGGACAGTGGTCACTTCATTGGATATTTCACTGTTTCATGTCGTGAAATTAATACAGGTTCAATTCATAACAATGCACTAAACTGGTTCAACTACTTTTGCAAGGCGACAAAGAAAGTCGAATCGTGAAGCCAGTTAACAATATTTTTTTAATCTGAGCATGCACATTGAAGATTACGTTATATATTTTACATTAAATATATTTGCAGAATACAAAGATTGGTAATGAGAGTCCCAGACAATATATTAGTTGACTGTTTTCCAACTAATTCCACGTGTTTTAAGTAGTAGTTTACTCGTAGTAGCCCACAATGCATTGTAGTTTATTGAGTCGATTGGTCAGTTTTTCAAGGCCACATTGTGTTTTGGAAATTACTATGCAAATATATTCTGACGTCAGAAAATCTATAGTTCTCGACCTGTTTAATGAAAATGAAGAATCTTGCTTCAATAGTGCAGAAAATGAATAACCTGTCCTCTTAGTTTACAAAAATAAATAACCGATCAACCCCCCCCCCCCCCCCCCCCAGAATATCAAATGGTCGTCCCCTAATGTGGCCTTATTCAAAAATCATTGTTATAATCATTTTCTTGAAAATTAAATGCAAGTCAAAAATTTGTTTTCTTTCTTTTGTTGTAAGAAAAAGAAAATTAAACAAACCTTAAATATTGTCATTTATTGCCATTTGTATATTTGAATGATTTTTTTTTTTTAATTGTGTATATACTAGTAACATGAGTAATGAGGGGTAATACATATTGTAATACACATTGTATTTCAATGTATGAGTGTTAAAGGGGCACTATAGCTACGAGATATATAAAAAATAAAATGTTTGATTTTTTTCTGTTCAATCAATAATGAAAGTGAAATAGTGAAATAACAATTCGCTTTTTGCAGCCAAAAAGGTTCAATTTTGTCAAATTACGCTAAGAAACATTGATAATTAGTTATTCACTTGCAAGTGAATGAGTCGACCTATTTAAACCCGTATTCATGTGAACCTCAATTTAACCCCTAGCTAGAGATTGACAGCGCATGCATTGTACGTGTACTGGTTATTTAAAGAAAAAGAATGTCAACAATGAAAGTGAAACTACAGTAAATCATTTGATTACTAATTCGATGTACATAAAATCATTCTTATACGGTTAAAAACAATGAGAAAATACATCTATTTTTAATCTATAAAATAAAATCAAACAGACCTATAAAAATCCAATTGCACGTGTTGGTTTAATCTATTCATATCTTTATTGATGTTGACATCGCTTATAATATGCATGGTCATCTGAGGTCAAATCGATAGTAAATTAGATGGCGTCTGGACTAAAATACACACGAAACGAACCTCTATATTATCTACCCCATGTTCTGTAAACTGTTTATTTTAGACTTTAGATAGTTTTGATAAATGTTTTACATTGTTATAAATCAATTTTTTTTTATATGAGAATTTGAGTCAAATCTGTGACCATGAATTTGACAGCTAGTGCCCCTTTAACTGTATGCATGTATTTTGTTTGAGGGCCTCGATGAAAATTAGATAAGTTCTCATTGAGTTACCCTTTTTAAATAAAGAATTTATAATTATTATTATAACGATGAAATATCGTTTTCTGTGATTTTGGTTCTTTCTGTTTGTAATCTTTTCGGTATATCGGTGTATTCTGCAGAATAATGGTGTCTAGGCAGAAAGTAAATTGAAAGAATCATTTTAATATGTCTATTTATCCAAAAAAATATTTAAAGCAAGTAAGGACTAAAACGTAACATTAACAGGACCACTTTTCTACGCCTAAATATAAACTATATCAACAGATTTTTGTGTCCTGATGTCTTCGTCATATATTATCTTAAATTTACGTATTCTGTGCATTTGTTCTTATTAATTGTCTTTAATTGATAATTAGTTTCAATTATGGACGTTGTTACGTGTTGCATTTTAAAGTTCGAAAATGTTCTTATTGCTATTATTGATGTTTCGTTGAGTGAATTTTCTCATAGAGTATCAGATAAAAATTCATCTGAATACCATATTTGCATTGATGAGTACATAAAAACGGTCTCTTAAAAAGTAAAATCACAAAAATACTAAACTCTTAGGAAAATTCAAAACGTAAACACCCTTATGAAATGGCAAAATCAGAAGCTCAAACACATCAAACGAATGGACAACAACTTTCATATTCCTGACTTGGTACATGCATTATATGTCTCTGTTTACATCAATCAAATTGTTCTACAGGGTCTGGGAAATTTAGTTTTGAATAATATCTTGTTTTCAGATATTTTATGAATATTTGCACATGCCTTCAAAATAGTCATTTAAAAAAAAAATATAAGTTTGTTTTGAAAATCAATAATCTCATGATACATAGACATGATAGATGATACTAGAATTTTAATTATGTTCGTCAGAGTGAGACTCGAGCTTTCTACACGTCAAGACTCTCATATTTTTTTTATTTGAATCAGAGATATATACTGACTGAATTAAAAACGCAACACTCATTTTGTTGATTTATTTGACTAAATCACGTTTCATTCTCATACAACTACTTTTCATGCTTATCATACTTCTTTCTCTTTAGAAAAAAAACAACATCTGACTTACCTGTGTTTATTGAACATACCGAATTTTTAAAGCCGCACGAATTTCTTAAAGCGAAATTTTGAATCTAAAAAAGATTTTTGATTTTTTTTTTGGCTTCGTGAAACAGTTCTTTAAATCCTTGGCCACACTTAAATCAGTTTAAAATGTTGCATCCCCATATTGACAAGACTGAGGAATAAAAAAACTTAATCAGCCCATAAGAATACTGCAAACAGGAAAACGTGAACGTGCGGCAAACATACAAATAAATAATTTTTAGTATTCGATTAAAATTTTTATCAGCTTTAAACGTCGAGGCTAATATAATATAGTATTTTAATAGGTATGCAGAGATAGGTTAATTTTGTACCTGCTCCTTTTATCTAGAATTATTTATTTTTTGACGTAGAATATTGCACTTGATCATAATCAATTGCATCTAAAATTCATTTCGGTCTATAAAACATTTTATGCATATCTACAAGCTAACGGTACAATTGTCGCACTTAATTTGTTACATCTATTTCGAGGGGGTGGGTTAAACTTTTATTCATAAAACATAAAAGTGAATATTCGTCTACGCCAGCATAACTATATCGGGATGTCCACACCAAATTAAATCCATCGGCTGAACGGTACAATTGTAGCAGGGGAGGGCAAACTAATTATTACTAGTATGTCTCATTAATTCTTCTCTAAATTTCATTTTCCAATATTATACTCACATTTTTACACTTTTATGCATTAAAAACATAGAAAAATATGAAAAAAGTTATAAACAGTAATATAAACAAGTAACAAAAGTTTCGTATAAAATACTAGGGGTGTTTTTATGCCCCACCTACGATAGTAGAGGGGCATTATGTTTTCTGGTCTGTGCCTCCGTTCGTCCGTGTATAATGATGGAAAATTGTATGTTGGAAAAGGAAAATAAAATAAAGTAAACTTTCATAAATAAACTAATAAATAAAATAAAATGGAATTATATTGCATTGCTTAAGCTCTAAGACAAAGTAGGTGACGTAAGATTAAGTTATAAATAGTTTCGTCTTTTTGTAAATAATATAGTTAATCTCATTTCTAGAGTTCTTTTGATCATAGCTATTAATCTGACGTTGAGAAATAAATTAAATAAACTGTCATCTTTTAAAAGAATAAAAATGTTTGTAATTTGCCGTAGGAAAATAACCCTTAAAGTGTTTCTATTGTCCACTTAATAATTCTGTAAAGTAAGCAAAGATTTTGATAATTTTGATAATCCTTTAATTGCTTTTACGTAACTAAATACAACATAAAAATTATGTCAATCATATAAATCTATAACATAAAAGAAGAACAGTTGACCAATAAAAAGTACCTTTAGAAAATTCAAAATTGACGCTAAAATTTCATAGGTGAATAAAATAATTCCAATCAGCACGTGATGTTGGGGTTAAAAAGGGAAGACCGCAACCTCCCAACATCACAATATCACACTTAAATGTAGATAACTGTTTGGAATAAATAATTGAAACATCATTGTATTTTATTCACCAGGTATGTAAATTGTTAAAGTATAAATCATTTTCAAATGAATTTTAAAGTAAGAATTTATCTTCTGATTTAAAAACTTTGATATTTAAAACTTAACTTCAATTTATAAAAGGTTTTCATTAACATAAATAAGTAAAAATAAGTTTACTATTTAAATCAAATGATGACAATATCACACTTAAATGTAGATAACTGTTTGGAATAAATAATTGAAACATCATTGTATTTTATTCACCAGCGCCAGGCCTCGAAAGTACAAGTGTCCGAGATGAGGGACCTGCCAGAAGAAGGCATAACATAGACCTGAATATGAGCGAGCTAGTATTCCCCAGATTTCTCCGAAAGAAGTTAGAATTCCAGTATAGATAAAGCGATCGAGAATAGTCCCCAAGTGAAAGATGGCAGTCCCTCGATTTTAATATTATTAACGTTGTGGAGGGAAAGGGGAGACAACCTGACAGAACAGCGATTCTTCCCCCTTTTCCTGCATTACACGTGCGTGCGTCCGTCCGTCCGTTCGCTTCAGGTTAAAGTTTTTGGTCAAGGTAGTTTTTGAAGAAGTTGAAGTCCAATCAACTTGAAACTTAGTACACATGTTCCCCATGATATCATCTTTCTAATTTTAATGCCAAATTATAGTTTTGACCCCCAATTTCAAGGTCCACTGAACATAGAAAATGATAGTGCGAGTGGGGCATCCGTGTTCTATGGACACATTCTTGTTCTAAAAAAATATATTTAATAATAGCCCCCAAAAATAGATGACAGGTATCTCGTATATACCATAAGAAAGCTAATAAAATGAGGAACAAAAGCTATATAGCGAATACATGGCACAGATCCTGTTTGAGGGGTACTGGAGCGCCCGAATATAAAAATGGTCGAAATTAGGGGAAAAAGCTTCCCCAAGCACGTTACGATCGAGTTTTGAACCCTTGAATCCCCTAATTACAGGTATCTCGTATATACCATAAGAAAGCTAATAAAATGAGGAACAAAAACTATATCGCGAATATATGGCACAGATCCGGTTTGAGGGGTACTGGAGCGCGCGAATATAAAAATGGTCGAAATTAGAAAAAAAAGCTTCCCCAAGCACGTTACGATCGAGTTTTGAACCCTTGAATCCCCTACTTACAGGTATCTCGTATATACCATAAGAAAGCTAATAAAATGAGGAACAAAACATTTATAGCGAATATATGGCACAGATCCGGTTTGAGGGGTACTGGAGCGCCCGAATATAAAAATGGTCGAAATTAGGAAAAAAAGCTTCCCCAAGCACGTTACAATCGAGTTTTCAACCCTTGAATCCCTTAATTACAGGTATCTCGTATATACCATAAAAAAGCTAATAAAATGAGGAACAAAAGCTATATAGCGAATATATGGCATAGATCCGGTTTGAGGGGTACTGGAGCGCCCAAATATAAAAATGGTCGAAATTAGGAAAAAGCTTCCCCAAGCACGTTACGATCGAATTTTGAACCCTTGAATCCCCTAACTACAGGTATCTCGTATATACTATAAGAAAGCTAATAAAATGAGGAACAAAAGCTATATAGCGAATATATGGCACAGATCACGTTTGAGGGGTATTGGAGCGCCCGAATATAAAAATGGTCGAAATTAGGGGAAAAAAGCTTCCCCAAGCACGTTACGATCGAGTTGTGAACCCTTGAAACCCCTAATTACAGGTATCTCGTATATACCATAAGAAAGCTAACAAATTCGGAAAAAAGCTGTATAGCGAATATATGGCACAGACCCGGTTTGAGGGGTACTGGAGCGCCCGAATATAAAAATGGTCGAAATTAGGGAAAAAAAGCTTCCCCAAGCACGTTACGATCGAGTTTTGAACCCTTGAATCCCCTAATTACAGGTATCTCGTATTGCCAGAAGAAAGCTTATAAAATGAGGAACAAAAGCTTTATAACGAATAAATGGCACAGATCCGGTTTGAGGGGTACTGGGGCGCCCGAATAAAAAAATGGTCGAAATTAGGAAAAAAAGGCTTCCCCAAGCACGTTACGATCGAGTTTTGAACCCTTGAATCCCCTAATTACAGGTATCTCGTATATACCATCAGAAAGCTAATAAAATGAGAAACAAAATCTATATAGCGAATATATGCCACAGATCCGATTTGAGGGGACCTGGAGCGCCCGAATATAAAAATGGTCGAAATTAGGAAAAAAAAGCTTCCCTTAGCATTTTACGATCGAGTTTTGAACCCTTGAATCTCCTAATTACAGGTATCTCGTATATACCATAAGAAAGCTAATAAAATGAGAAACAAAAGCTATATAGCGAATATTTGGCACGGGTCCGGTTTGAGGGGCACTGGAGCGCCCGAGTATAAAAATGGTCGAAATTAGGGGAAAAAAAGCTTCCCCAGCCATGTTACGATCGAGTTTTGAACCCTTGAATCCCCTAATTACAGGTATCTCGTATATACTGTTACGATTTAGTGATCGTATTATTAAATTAATAGTACTCGTGTTCTCCATATTCTATAGTAGTAATTTTATGAGTCAGCCGTTTTTGTTTACGTTTTCGCAACGCTATTTTTACGATGGAATGTCACCTCGTACAGAATATTCACGGTTGGTTGGCATGTATTTCAATGATACATGATGCGATAATGTGTTTACCTTATTTGCTTATTTATGTTCTTAATGTAATAACTTGTGTTTTAGCCGTAATCGTCTAAATACCAGCAGTGCCATAATTTATTTACAAGAGAAGCCATATTTATTTGTGTATTGGCGGTCTGCAACACGAGATTGCCTGTGAACATAACAAACGTTTTGATTGGTCGATCCATTGACCGGAAAATTATAAATAGAAGGTTGACGAAACGAACTTTAGATTTAATCTCACCGCCTGCAAGAGCAGTCGGAATTTATGCTGTCTTGATGTCCTTATAATTAAGTGTGAAGGTTTTGAATGTTTTAAGAAAACTAAACCTTCTAACACATGGCAATTGTTTGTTTTGAAGAAGAAGAAGACGACCTTCGACCTACGGGAAAGTCCCGTCAGCTGTCGTTCCACTTAGTCAACTTTCTATAAATACGACGAGAGAGGTTTTCTGGAAATCTACTTTCACTTTAGCAGAGAGAAACCTTTATGAGGTGATTACGGCAAATTGTATATAAATATAAATGTATGTTTTTATGATCAATTGTAAATATTTGATTATATAGATGTTATATAAAATGCATCTGAACTTTATACCTGACTTAGTTATTATTTCAACCATATACCAACTCAAAGGATCCATGCAAATTATGTTCGATCGAGCCTCCTTATTCAATTTAACTTACCACTCGGTTTAAGGGGCGAAATCGTTACATTGGTGTCAGAAGTGGGATTCTATTAACTTTGAATTTGGTGGTTGAAATAAATAATTTATAAATTATACTAAAGAAGCTTTAGTATATTTACCTGATTTCACTAAATTTTTATAGTAAGAATTATTAAAATTTTCTGAGAAAATTTTAGTACAATATGGATGATTCTAGAGAAGTAATTATAGATGTAAATCATTCTTTCCAAGAGGAAAATGTTGGGGAAATTACCATTCCTTTAAATGAACAGAAGGTTGATAGTGTTGACTATGCAGAGCAGACAATTAGCCATGACAAAGAACAAAACTTATTTATGAATGAATTAAGAAACCTTAAAAATCTATTTCATAACCAATTTGGGGAGATAACCCATGAGTTTTCTAATTGTCAGAAAGAAGTTATCATTGCTGTAAATCAGATAAAAAGAGATTTTCAAGAGGAAATTTCTTGTATTAAAGACCGCATAAGCAAAATTGAAGATGCTGTATATGAAAACAAGAGAAATATTTCTACCAATTATAAAAGTATTGAACAAAATAAAGATTTAGTAAATCACAATAATCACATGAGTGACATTGTAAACACTGAAAACAAATCTAAAGGTGATGGGCAAGCAGTTCCTGATGAAGCTAATCAGACAAGTCAAAATACAGAAAAACAACAACAAAACACAGATGATATTTATTCATTTAATAAAGATAAAATGTATAATATAAATCAAAACTATGCTGTACTGGATAGACCCAAGGTTCCAAGATTGACCAATTCCCATACCCATTTACCCAAGTCTAGTAATGTAACCATGAAGCCACAGTTGTATGAGGGAGATGAAGATTTAGATGAATATTTAGCTCAATTTGAAATTTTAGCTGAAATAAACGGTTGGAATTATGCAACCAAATCATTATATTTGGCTGGTAGTTTAAAAGGGGGAGCAAGAGCTCTTTTAAATGAACTAGATAAGGAATCTAGGAAAGATTATAATAGCTTAGTAAAAGTTTTGGACAATAGATATGGTTCAGCTGAGAAATCAGAACTTTTTAGGGCAAAACTTCAGACCCGTATGAGAGGTAAAGAAGAAAGTTTACCTGAGTTAGCTCAGTCAATTAAGAAATTGACTAGGCAAGCTTATCCAAGTCCCCAATCCACAATAACTAGTGTATTAGCACTAGAACATTTTATAGATGCTTTACAAGATGCTGATTTAAGACTAAGACTTAGGGAATCTAACCCTAAATCCATACATGAAGCAGAAACACTAGCTGTTAGGCTAGAGACGTTAAAGTTAGCAGAGAGACAAAAAGGGAGGATGGTTAGACAGGCAGATTCAGTTCAGACTAATGCTAAATTTAATACAGAGTTGAATGATGACAAGGGGGAGGATTTAAAATCCTTAAAAAATGAATTGAGTGATTTTAAAAGAGAAATGATCTCATTGTCCAGAAATATAAAGGGTATGTCCCAAAACCAAAATAGGAACCAAGGGGGAGGTAACCAGCAGAGGAACTATCAGAATGGTCAGAAAGGGTATAATAACCAGAATAAGAATTTTGGTCAGGGCAATAGAAATTTTAACCAGAGAAATAATAATTTTGGTCAGAATCAGAATAATTATCAACAGGGAAACCAGTTGAGGTCGGACTCAGGGGTCGGAGCCAGGCCGGGACAGAATGGCCCAAGTCGATAAAGATAAATGAATCTTTGGCAAATAACGAGGGATTATTTGTCAGAGCTAAAATTAATAATAAATGTTTAGCTTTTCTTGTGGATACTGGAGCAAATGTTACTATTTTAAGTAAGAAATTTATTGATGAAATAAATCCCTCATTACTTCCAAAAATGAATCCTGTAAATATTAATTTAATTACTGCTACTGGTGATAGTTCACCATTTATAGGACAAATTGATGTTGAAATTTGTCTTGGAAATTATATTTATCACCACAATGTGTTAGTGGCTGATATTTCCAATGAAGGTATCATTGGAATGGATTTTCTTGTGACTCATGACTGTGATGTTTTGTTAAGTCAAAATAAGTTGAAGATTAAAGGGGAGATAATTCAATGTTATCATTATGCAAGTAGTGCTAAAACTTGTTATAGAGTGGCTATGCAAGAGACAGTAGATGTACCTCCTAACTCAGAAATGATTGTTTCTGGGGAGTCAGATGAACCTATTTTTAGAGGTAATGCTGGGTTAATAGAACCTAATGAGAAGTTTATGGAGAAGAATGGTTTATTGGTGGCAAGATCAATTGTACATCCAGAGATGTATAACATTCCTTTGAGGATAATAAATTTAAATAAAGAGCCCTGCACTTTATATAAGGGTACAATTATTGCAACCTGCAATAAAGTAGACGAAGAAGATATTTAAACTTCTGAGTTTGTAAATAGTGTGGCTGGTGGCCAAACTATAGTAAATAAGGGGAGACAATTACCTGATTATTTACATGAAGTATTTGAGTCTAATCAAGCTAATCTTGATAAAGATCAAAAGGAGAAATTTAGAGACCTTTTAATAGAATATAGTGACATATTCTCAAAGTCCTCTGAGGACATTGGTTTAACAGATTTAGTTGAACATACCATAAATACTGGAAATAACCCTCCAGTACGTCAGCGACCCAGACAAATACCCCTAGCTAGAATGAAGGATGCTGAAGCTGAGATTCAGAAAATGGTTAAGCAAGATATTATAGAACCTTCTACAAGTCCCTGGAACTCCAATATAGTTCTCGTGAAGAAGTCAGATGGTAGTTGGCGATTCTGTATTGATTTTCGCGCCGTAAATTTATTGGTTTTACGCCCATCCTACCCCTTGCCCCGAATAGATGACACTATAGACTCCTTGTCAGGCTCCAAGTTCTTCTCAACCGTCGATTTAAAGTCAGGATATTATCAGATTTCAGTAGCCAAGGAGGATAGACCAAAAACAGCCTTTTCCTTTCCAGGGGGTGGTCTCTGGCAGTTCAAGAGAATGCCAATGGGTCTATGTAATAGTGCCCCTGTATTTGAACAATTGATGGAGACAGTTTTATCAGGTTTGACCTGGAAAATTTGTTTAGTTTATTTAGATGATATAATTGTTTTCTCAAAATCATTTGAGGAACATATGAAAAACTTGAAAGAAGTTTTTCAAAGATTAAAAGCAGCTAATTTAAAGCTGAATCCCAAGAAGTGTAACTTTCTTAAGAAAGAAGTTAAATTTTTAGGTCACATTGTTAGCGAAAGTGGAGTAGCTACTGACCCAAATAAAATTCAGTCAGTTAAGGACTGGCCAGTGCCCAAGAGTATAAAAGATGTGAGAAGTTTTCTAGGATTAACATCCTATTATAGAAAATTTATTTTGAAATATGCTGATAAAGCTAAACCTATGTATAAGGTTACTGAGAAAAACCAAAAGTTTGTCTGGACAGAAGAATGTCAACAATCTTTTGAGGAATTAAAGACTACTTTAATTAGTGCACCTATTTTAGCCTACCCTACCAGGGAGGATTTATTTATTTTGGATACCGACGCGAGTAATGATGGTATGGGAGCAGTACTATCCCAACTCCAGGATGGAGTAGAAAAAGTAATTTGTTACTTTAGTAAAACTTTCAGTAGATCTGAGAGAAAATATTGTGTTACGAGAAGAGAACTACTAGCTGTAGTAGCCTCTATTAAACATTTTCACCATTATTTATATGGTAAATACTTCAAGGTTAGAAGTGACCATGGTGCATTAAGTTGGTTGTTCAATTTTAAGAATCCAGAAGGTCAGTTAGCTCGTTGGTTCGAGGTCCTGGCATCATATGATTTTAAAATTGAGCACAGAGCTGGAAGGTCCCACAATAATGCAGACGCCCTAAGTAGACGTCCTTGCTATAACAAAGAATGTCCTCACTGTGCTAGAGCAGAAATAAATTATGAATTGGTTCCAACTCATGAAAAAGTTTTAACGGTTGAAAAATGTAATGATAATGTCACTATTCGTGAATCTTGCAGAAATGTTCAAGATGTTAGTGTCAAACAATCAGTTACAACAACTAGTATTAGCTGTAAAAATGAAGATTGGCCAAACATGACAAGTGACGAAACTTGCCACAAAGTAAAAAGTCATGTAATTCATAATGAATTTAGAAGTAAGGGTCCAGATGAAAACCCTGATGTACTCCCTGTTCAGTCTAAAATAGTAAGAGTTTGTACCAGATCTAAGGATTATGGTTGCAGTCAAAATGAGAAGGACGACCCAGTTAAAGAGATAAATTTTGAAAATGTTTCAGAATCTCAATTATCTGATGATGTAATCAGTATAATTATCCAATGGAAAATAGATGAAGTTAAACCCATATGGGCAGATGTATCCCATATGAGTCCTGAAGTTAAATTTTATTGGTCAAGATTAAATTCTTTAATTCTTGTCAATGGAATTTTATATAGAAAGTGGGAAAGCTATAATGGAAAACATTATGATCTACATATTGTTCTTCCAGCTAATTTTAAAAGGTTCGTGTTGAACCAAGTACATAACACAGTGACCGGTGGTCATCTTGGTGTTAGGAAGACTCTATCAAAAATAAAACAGAGATATTTTTGGTATAAGATGAGACAGGATGTAAAATTTTGGTGTACCAAATGTGATATTTGTGCTTCTAAGAAAGCACCTTGTAAAAAACCTAAGGCCCCGATGAAGCAGTATCTTGTGGGTGCTCCTTGGGAAAGAATGGCTATTGACATTCTAGGACCTTTACCAATAAGTGAGAATAATAATCGCTATCTGATGGTAGTTCAGGATTATTTTTCAAAATGGACAGAAGCTATACCAATTCCAGACACTGAAGCAGTGACTGTAGCTAGGAAATTTGTGGAAAGAATAGTAACCATTTTTGGGGTTCCTCTTTCAATCCACTCAGACCAAGGGTCTAATTTTGAATCTAATGTATTCAAAGAGATGTGTTTTATTTTGGGTATCCGTAAAACCCGTACAACACCATTCCGACCAAAATCGGATGGTATGGTTGAAAAATCAAATTCAACCATTGAGACGATGTTATCTGCTTTTGTAAGCAAACACCAGAGAGATTGGGACGAATATATTTATTTATTGATGTTGGCCTATCGGTCATCAGAACATGAGAGTTTGGGTACATCTCCATGTTCCATGTTATTTGGAAGAGAAATTAATCTTCCAGTAGACTTAATTCTGGGTAGACCAGAGACTGAAAAGTCACCTTTGCAATTAAAAACTGTTTATGCATATGAATTATCCCAAAAGTTGGAGGTAATTCATAAGTTTGCACGAAATAAATTAAAACTGTCAAGTGACAGAATGAAAAGAAATTATGATGTTGGAACTAAGATGCAAACATTTGATGCAGGAGATCCAGTATGGTTGCACAATCCTCGTCGTGTAAAAGGATTGTGTCCAAAGTTACAAAATAATTGGGAAGGCCCATATATTATTGTAAATAAACTTAATGATGTCATATATAGAATACAGAAGGGACCAAAGATGAAACCTAAGGTGGTGCACCAAGACAGATTGAAGCCCTATCTTGGAGAAAATGTTCCTGTTTGGTTTAATTAAATATGTGGAGCTTGCGGTACAGAAGAAGATGTTGAACAGTCAGCCTAGAACATTTATTGGAAGAAATGAACATTGTGTTATATATTTATATGTGTGTTACCTAAATAATTCTATGTGAATACATGAGTTTTCGGTTAAATGTATATTGTAACTTGTTAGACAGTTGTTGTCTTATGAGTTATTCGATTTTGTTTTCAAGTTTTGAGCCAATTAGTGGATTAATTTAATTAATGTATAGATAGTTTCTGTGCATTTGAGGACAAACGCCTAGTGGTTAGGGGGCTGTGTTACGATTTAGTGATCGTATTATTAAATTAATAGTACTCGTGTTCTCCATATTCTATAGTAGTAATTTTATGAGTCAGCTGTTTTTGTTTACGTTTTCGCAACGCTATTTTTACGATGGAATGTCACCTCGTACAGAATATTCACGGTTGGTTGGCATGTATTTCAATGATACATGATGCGATAATGTGTTTACCTTATTTGCTTATTTATGTTCTTAATGTAATAACTTGTGTTTTAGCCGTAATCGTCTAAATACCAGCAGTGCCATAATTTATTTACAAGAGAAGCCATATTTATTTGTGTATTGGCGGTCTGCAACACGAGATTGCCTGTGAACATAACAAACGTTTTGATTGGTCGATCCATTGACCGGAAAATTATAAATAGAAGGTTGACGAAACGAACTTTAGATTTAATCTCACCGCCTGCAAGAGCAGTCGGAATTTATGCTGTCTTGATGTCCTTATAATTAAGTGTGAAGGTTTTGAATGTTTTAAGAAAACTAAACCTTCTAACACATGGCAATTGTTTGTTTTGAAGAAGAAGAAGACGACCTTCGACCTACGGGAAAGTCCCGTCAGCTGTCGTTCCACTTAGTCAACTTTCTATAAATACGACGAGAGAGGTTTTCTGGAAATCTACTTTCACTTTAGCAGAGAGAAACCTTTATGAGGTGATTACGGCAAATTGTATATAAATATAAATGTATGTTTTTATGATCAATTGTAAATATTTGATTATATAGATGTTATATAAAATGCATCTGAACTTTATACCTGACTTAGTTATTATTTCAACCATATACCAACTCAAAGGATCCATGCAAATTATGTTCGATCGAGCCTCCTTATTCAATTTAACTTACCACTCGGTTTAAGGGGCGAAATCGTTACAATACCATAAGAAAGCTTATAAAATGAGGAACAAAAGCTATATAGCGAATATATGGCACATATCCGGTTTGAGGGGTACTGGAGCGCCCTAATATAAAAATGGTCGAAATTAGGAAAAAAAAGCTTCCCCAAGCACGTTACGATCGAATTTTGAACCCTTGAATTCCCTACTTACAGGTATCTCGTATATACCATAAGAAAGCTAATAAAATGAGGAACAAAAGCTATATAGCGAATATATGACACAGATCACGTTTGAGGGGTATTGGAGCGCCCGAATATAAAAATGGTCGAAATTAGGGGAAAAAAGCTTCCCCAAGCACGTTACGATCGAGTTGTGAACCCTTGAATCCCCTAATTACAGGTATCTCGTATATACCATAAGAAAGCTAATAAAATGAGGAACAAAAGCTATATAGCGAATATATGGCACAGATCCGTTTTGAGGGGTACTGGAGCGCGCGAATATAAAAATGGTCGAAATTAGGGAAAAAAAGCTTCCCCAAGCACGTTACGATCGAGTTTTGAACCCTTGAATCTCCTAATTACAGGTATCTCGTATATACCATAAGAAAGCTAATAAAATGAGGAACAAAAGCTATATAGCAAATATATGACACAGATCCAGTTTTAGGGGAACTGGAGCGCGCAAATATAAAAATGGTCGAAATTAGGGAAAAAAAGCTTTTGTTCCTCATTTTATTAGCTTTCTTATGGTATATACGAGATACCTGTAATTAGGGGATTCAAGGGTTCAAAACTCGATCGTAACGTGGCTGGGGAAGCTTTTTTTCCCCCTAATTTCGACCATTTTTATACTCGGGCGCTCCAGTGATTACGATCCGGTTTTAAAAGCTCTTCAGAGCTTATGTATGTAATTGCTTGCTTATACCGACTCTAAATAAAGCTTTATGTCTTATTATATGTCTTATTATGTCTTATGTCTTGAGGGGTACTGGAGCGCCCGAATATAAAAATGTTCGAAATTAGGAAAAAAAGCTTCCCCAAGCACGTTACAATCGAGTTTTGAACCTTTGAATCCCCTAATTACAGGTATCTCGTATATACCATAAGAAAGCTAATAAAATGAGGAACAAAAGCTATATAGCGAATATATGGCACAGATCGGGTTTGAGGAGTACTGGAGCGCGCAAATATAAAAATGGTCGAAATTAGGAAAAAAAAAGCTTCCCAAAGCACGTTACGATCGAGTTTTAAACCCTTGAATCCCCTAATTACAGGTATCTTGAATATACCATAAGAAAGCTAATAAAATGAGGAACAAAAGTTATATAGCAAATATATGGCACATATCCGGTTTGAGGGGTACTGGAGCGCCCGAATATAAAAATGGTCGAAATTAGGGAAAAAAAGCTTCCCCAAGCACGTTACGATCGAATTTTGAACCCTTGAATTCCCTACTTACAGGTATCTCGTATATACCATAAGAAAGCTAATAAAATGAGGAACAAAAGCTATATAGCGAATATATGGCACAGATCCAGTTTGTTGGGCACTGGAGCGCCCAAATATAAAAATGGTCGAAATTAGGGGGAAAAAAGCTTCCCCAGCCACGTTACGATCGAGTTTTGAACCCTTGAATCCCCTAATTACAGGTATCTCGTATATACCATAAGAAAGCTAATAAAATGAGGAACAAAAGCTATATAGCGAATATATGGCACAGATCACGTTTGAGGGGTATTGGAGCGCCCGAATATAAAAATGGTCGAAATTAGGGGAAAAAAGCTTCCCCAAGCACGTTACGATCGTGTTGTGAACCCTTGAATCCCCTAATTACAGGTATCTCGTATATACCATAAGAAAGCTAATAAAATGAGGAACAAAAGCTATATAGCGAATATATGGCACAGATCCGTTTTGAGGGGTACTGGAGCGCGCGAATATAAAAATGGTCGAAATTAGGAAAAAAAAGCTTCCCCAAAAGCGTTACGATCGAGTTTTGAACCCTTGAATCTCCTAATTACAGGTATCTCGTATATACCATTAGAAAGCTAATAAAATGAGGAACAAAAGCTATATAGCGAATATATGACACAGATCCAGTTTGAGGGGAACTGGAGCGCGCAAATATAAAAATGGTCGAAATTAGGAAAAAAAAGCTTCCGCAAGCACGTTACGATCGAATTTTGAACCCTTGAATTCCCTAATTACAGGTATCTCGTATATACCATCAGAAACCTAATAAAATGAGAAACAAAATCTATATAGCGAATATATGCCACAGATCCGATTTGAGGGGACCTGGAGCGCCCGAATATAAAAATGGTCGAAATTAGGAAAAAAAAGCTTCCCCAAAAGCGTTACGATCGAGTTTTGAACCCTTGAATCTCCTAATTACAGGTATCTCGTATATACCATAAGAAAGCTAATAAAATGAGGAACAAAAGCTATATAGCGAATATATGGCACATATCACGTTTGAGGGGTATTGGAGCGCCCGAATATAAAAATGGTCGAAATTAGGGGAAAAAAGCTTCCCCAAGCACGTTACGATCGAGTTTGAACCCTTGAATCTCCTAATTACAGGTATCTCGTATATACCATAAGAAAGCTAATAAAATGAGGAACAAAAGCTATATAGCGAATATATGACACAGATCCAGTTTGAGGGGAACTGGAGCGCGCAAATATAAAAATGGTCGAAATTAGGGAAAAAAAGCTTTTGTTCCTCATTTTATTAGCTTTCTTATGGTATATACGAGATACCTGTAATTAGGAGATTCAAGGGTTCAAAACTCGATCGTAACGCTTTTGGGGAAGCTTTTTTTTCCTAATTTCGACCATTTTTATATTCGGGCGCTCCAGGTCCCCTCAAATCGGATCTGTGGCATATATTCGCTATATAGATTTTGTTTCTCATTTTATTAGGTTTCTGATGGTATATACGAGATACCTGTAATTAGGGAATTCAAGGGTTCAAAATTCGATCGTAACGTGCTTGCGGAAGCTTTTTTTTCCTAATTTCGACCATTTTTATATTAGGGCGCTCCAGTACCCCTCAAACCGGATATGTGCCATATATTCGCTATATAGCTTTTGTTCCTCATTTTATAAGCTTTCTTATGGTATATACGAGATACCTGTAATTAGGGGATTCAAGGGTTCAAAACTCGATCGTAACGTGGCTGGGGAAGCTTTTTTCCCCCCTAATTTCGACCATTTTTATACTCGGGCGCTCCAGTGATTACGATCCGGTTTTAAAAGCTCTTCAGAGCTTATGTATGTAATTGCTTGCTTATACCGACTCTAAATAAAGCTTTATGTCTTATTATATGTCTTATTATGTCTTATGTCTTGAGGGGTACTGGAGCGCCCGAATATAAAAATGTTCGAAATTAGGAAAAAAAGCTTCCCCAAGCACGTTACAATCGAGTTTTGAACCTTTGAATCCCCTAATTACAGGTATCTCGTATATACCATAAGAAAGCTAATAAAATGAGGAACAAAAGCTATATAGCGAATATATGGCACAGGTCCGGTTTGAGGGGTACTGGAGCGCCCGAATATAAAAATGGTCGAAATTAGGAAAAAAAAAAAAAGCTTCCCCAAGCACGTTACGATCGAGTTTTGAACCCTTGAATCCCATAATTACAGGTATCTCGTATATACATTAAGAAAGCTAATAAAATGAGGAACAAAAGCTATATAGCGAATATATGGCACAGATCCGGTTTGAGGAGTACTGGAGCGCGCAAATATAAAAATGGTTGAAATTTGGTAAGAAAAGCTTCCCCAAGCACGTTACGATCGAGTTGTGAACCCTTGAATCCCCCAATTACAGGTATCTCGTATATACCATAAGAAAGCTAACAAAATGGGGAAGAAAAGCTTTATAGCGAATATATGGCACAGATCCGGTTTGAGGGGTACTGGAGCGCCCGAATATAAAAATGGTCGAAATTAGGGAAAAAAAAGCTTCCCAAAGCACGTTACGATCGAGTTTTAAACCCTTGAATCCCCTAATTACACGTATCTTGAATATACCATAAGAAAGCTAATAAAATGAGGAACAAAAGCTATATAGCGAATATATGGCACATATCCGGTTTGAGGGGTACTGGAGCGCCCGAATATAAAAATGGTCGAAATTAGGAAAAAAAAGCTTCCCCAAGCACGTTACGATCGAATTTTGAACCCTTGAATTCCCTACTTACAGGTATCTCGTATATACCATAAGAAAGCTAATAAAATGAGGAACAAAAGCTATATAGCGAATATATGGCACAGATCCAGTTTGTTGGGCACTGGAGCGCCCAAATATAAAAATGGTCGAAATTAGGGGGGAAAAAGCTTCCCCAGCCACGTTACGATCGAGTTTTGAACCCTTGAATCCCATAATTACAGGTATCTCGTATATACCATAAGAAAGCTAATAAAATGAGGAACAAAAGCTATATAGCGAATATATGGCACAGATCACGTTTGAGGGGTATTGGAGCGCCCGAATATAAAAATGGTCGAAATTAGGGGGAAAAAGCTTCCCCAAGCACGTTACGATCGAGTTGTGAACCCTTGAATCCCCTAATTACAGGTATCTCGTATATACCATAAGAAAGCTAATAAAATGAGGAACAAAAGCTATATAGCGAATATATGGCACAGATCCGTTTTGAGGGGTACTGGAGCGCGCGAATATAAAAATGGTCGAAATTAGGAAAAAAAAGCTTCCCCAAAAGCGTTACGATCGAGTTTTGAACCCTTGAATCTCCTAATTACAGGTATCTCGTATATACCATTAGAAAGCTAATAAAATGAGGAACAAAAGCTATATAGCGAATATATGACACAGATCCAGTTTGAGGGGAACTGGAGCGCGCAAATATAAAAATGGTCGAAATTAGGAAAAAAAAGCTTTTCAAGCACGTTACGATCGAGTTGTGAACCCTTGAATCCCCTAATTACAGGTATCTCGTGTATACCATAAGAAAGCTAATAAAATGAGGAACAAAAGTTACATAGGAAATATATGGCACAGATCCGGTTTGAGGGGTATTGGACCGTCCGTATATAAAAATTGTCGAAATTAGGAGAAAAAAAGCTTCCCCAAGCACGTTACGATCGAGTTTTGAACCCTTGAATCCCCTAATTACAGGTAACTCGTATATACCATAAGAAAGCTAATAAAATGAGGAACAAAAGCTATATAGCGAATATATGACACAGATCCGGTTTGAGGGGAACTGGAGCGCGCAAATATAAAAATGGTTGAAATTTGGTAAGAAAAGCTTCCCCAAGCACGTTACGATCGAGTTGTGAACCCTTGAATCCCCCAATTACAGGTATCTCGTATATACCATAAGAAAGCTAACAAAATGGGGAACAAAAACTTTATAGCGAATATATGGCACAGATCCGGTTTGAGGGGTACTGGAGCGCCCGAATATAAAAATGGTCGAAATTAGGGGAAAAAAAGCTTCCCAAAGCACGTTACGATCGAGTTTTGAACCCTTGAATTCCCTACTTACAGGTATCTCGTATATACCATAAGAAAGCTAATAAAACGAGGAACAAAAGCTATATAGCGAATATATGGCACAGATCCAATTTGTTAGGCACTGGAGCGCCCGAATATAAAGCACGTTACGATCGAGTTTTGAACCCTTGAATCCCCTAATTACAGGTATTTTGTATATACCATAAGAAAGCTAATAAAATGAGGAACAAAAGCTATATAGCGAATATATGGCACAGATCCGGTTTGAGGGGTACTGGAGCGCCCGAATATAAAAATGGTCGAAATTAGGGGAAAAAAAGCTTCCCCAAGCACGTTACGATAAAGTTTTGAACCCTTGAATCCCCTAATTACAGGTATCTCGTATATACCATCAGAAACCTAATAAAATGAGAAACAAAATCTATATAGCGAATATATGCCACAGATCCGATTTGAGGGGACCTGGAGCGCCCGAATATAAAAATGGTCGAAATTAGGAAAAAAAAGCTTCCCTTAGCATTTTACGATCGAGTTTTGAACCCTTGAATCTCCTAATTACAGGTATCTCGTATATACCATAAGAAAGCTAATAAAATGAGAAACAAAAGCTATATAGCGAATATTTGGCACGGGTCCGGTTTGAGGGGCACTGGAGCGCCCGAGTATAAAAATGGTCGAAATTAGGGGGAAAAAAAGCTTCCCCAGCCACGTTACGATCGAGTTTTGAACCCTTGAATCCCCTAATTACAGGTATCTCGTATATACCATAAGAAAGCTTATAAAATGAGGAACAAAAGCTATATAGCGAATATATGGCACATATCCGGTTTGAGGGGTACTGGAGCGCCCTAATATAAAAATGGTCGAAATTAGGAAAAAAAAGCTTCCGCAAGCACGTTACGATCGAATTTTGAACCCTTGAATTCCCTAATTACAGGTATCTCGTATATACCATCAGAAACCTAATAAAATGAGAAACAAAATCTATATAGCGAATATATGCCACAGATCCGATTTGAGGGGACCTGGAGCGCCCGAATATAAAAATGGTCGAAATTAGGAAAAAAAAGCTTCCCCAAAAGCGTTACGATCGAGTTTTGAACCCTTGAATCTCCTAATTACAGGTATCTCGTATATACCATAAGAAAGCTAATAAAATGAGGAACAAAAGCTATATAGCGAATATATGGCACAGATCACGTTTGAGGGGTATTGGAGCGCCCGAATATAAAAATGGTCGAAATTAGGGGAAAAAAGCTTCCCCAAGCACGTTACGATCGAGTTTTGAACCCTTGAATCTCCTAATTACAGGTATCTCGTATATACCATAAGAAAGCTAATAAAATGAGGAACAAAAGCTATATAGCGAATATATGACACAGATCCAGTTTGAGGGGAACTGGAGCGCGCAAATATAAAAATGGTCGAAATTAGGGAAAAAAAGCTTTTGTTCCTCATCTTATTAGCTTTCTTATGGTATATACGAGATACCTGTAATTAGGGGATTCAAGGGTTCAAAACTCGATCGTAACGTGGCTGGGGAAGCTTTTTTTCCCCCTAATTTCGACCATTTTTATACTCGGGCGCTCCAGTGATTACGATCCGGTTTTAAAAGCTCTTCAGAGCTTATGTATGTAATTGCTTGCTTATACCGACTCTAAATAAAGCTTTATGTCTTATTATATGTCTTATTATGTCTTATGTCTTGAGGGGTACTGGAGCGCCCGAATATAAAAATGTTCGAAATTAGGAAAAAAATCTTCCCCAAGCACGTTACAATCGAGTTTTGAACCTTTGAATCCCCTAATCACAGGTATCTCGTATATACCATAAGAAAGCTAATAAAATGAGGAACAAAAGCTATATAGCGAATATATGGCACAGGTCCGGTTTGAGGGGTACTGGAGCGCCCGAATATAAAAATGGTCGAAATTAGGAAAAAAAAAAAAAGCTTCCCCAAGCACGTTACGATCGAGTTTTGAACCCTTGAATCCCATAATTACAGGTATCTCGTATATACATTAAGAAAGCTAATAAAATGAGGAACAAAAGCTATATAGCGAATATATGGCACAGATCCGGTTTGAGGAGTACTGGAGCGCGCAAATATAAAAATGGTTGAAATTTGGTTAGAAAAGCTTCCCCAAGCACGTTACGATCGAGTTGTGAACCCTTGAATCCCCCAATTACAGGTATCTCGTATATACCATAAGAAAGCTAACAAAATGGGGAAGAAAAGCTTTATAGCGAATATATGGCACAGATCCGGTTTGAGGGGTACTGGAGCGCCCGAATATAAAAATGGTCGAAATTAGGAAAAAAAAAGCTTCCCAAAGCACGTTACGATCGAGTTTTAAACCCTTGAATCCCCTAATTACAGGTATCTTGAATATACCATAAGAAAGCTAATAAAATGAGGAACAAAAGCTATATAGCGAATATATGGCACATATCCGGTTTGAGGGGTACTGGAGCGCGCGAATATAAAAATGGTCGAAATTAGGAAAAAAAAGCTTCCCCAAGCACGTTACGATCGAATTTTGAACCCTTGAATTCCCTACTTACAGGTATCTCGTATATACCATAAGAAAGCTAATAAAATGAGGAACAAAAGCTATATAGCGAATATATGGCACAGATCCAGTTTGTTGGGCACTGGAGCGCCCAAATATAAAAATGGTCGAAATTAGGGGGAAAAAAGCTTCCCCAGCCACGTTACGATCGAGTTTTGAACCCTTGAATCCCATAATTACAGGTATCTCGTATATACCATAAGAAAGCTAATAAAATGAGGAACAAAAGCTATATAGCGAATATATGGCACAGATCACGTTTGAGGGGTATTGGAGCGCCCGAATATAAAAATGGTCGAAATTAGGGGAAAAAAGCTTCCCCAAGCACGTTACGATCGAGTTGTGAACCCTTGAATCCCCTAATTACAGGTATCTCGTATATACCATAAGAAAGCTAATAAAATGAGGAACAAAAGCTTGATAGCGAATATATGGCACAGATCCGTTTTGAGGGGTACTGGAGCGCGCGAATATAAAAATGGTCGAAATTAGGAAAAAAAAGCTTCCCCAAAAGCGTTACGATCGAGTTTTGAACCCTTGAATCTCCTAATTACAGGTATCTCGTATATACCATTAGAAAGCTAATAAAATAAGGAACAAAAGCTATATAGCGAATATATGACACAGATCCAGTTTGAGGGGAACTGGAGCGCGCAAATATAAAAATGGTCGAAATTAGGAAAAAAAAGCTTTTCAAGCACGTTACGATCGAGTTGTGAACCCTTGAATCCCCTAATTACAGGTATCTCGTGTATACCATAAGAAAGCTAATAAAATGAGGAACAAAAGTTACATAGGAAATATATGGCACAGATCCGGTTTGAGGGGTATTGGACCGTCCGTATATAAAAATTGTCGAAATTAGGAGAAAAAAAGCTTCCCCAAGCACGTTACGATCGAGTTTTGAACCCTTGAATCCCCTAATTACAGGTAACTCGTATATACCATAAGAAAGCTAATAAAATGAGGAACAAAAGCTATATAGCGAATATATGACACAGATCCGGTTTGAGGGGTACTGGAGCGCGCAAATATAAAAATGGTTGAAATTTGGTAAGAAAAGCTTCCCCAAGCACGTTACGATCGAGTTGTGAACCCTTGAATCCCCCAATTACAGGTATCTCGTATATACCATAAGAAAGCTAACAAAATGGGGAACAAAAACTTTATAGCGAATATATGGCACAGATCCGGTTTGAGGGGTACTGGAGCGCCCGAATATAAAAATGGTCGAAATTAGGGAAAAAAAAGCTTCCCAAAGCACGTTACGATCGAGTTTTGAACCCTTGAATTCCCTACTTACAGGTATCTCGTATATACCATAAGAAAGCTAATAAAATGAGGAACAAAAGCTATATAGCGAATATATGGCACAGATCCAATTTGTTAGGCACTGGAGCGCCCGAATATAAAGCACGTTACGATCGAGTTTTGAACCCTTGAATCCCCTAATTACAGGTATTTTGTATATACCATAAGAAAGCTAATAAAATGAGGAACAAAAGCTATATAGCGAATATATGGCACAGATCCGGTTTGAGGGGTACTGGAGCGCCCGAATATAAAAATGTTCGAAATTAGGGGAAAAAAAGCTTCCCCAAGCACGTTACGATAAAGTTTTGAACCCTTGAATCCCCTAATTACAGGTATCTCGTATATACCATCAGAAACCTAATAAAATGAGAAACAAAATCTATATAGCGAATATATGCCACAGATCCGATTTGAGGGGACCTGGAGCGCCCGAATATAAAAATGGTCGAAATTCGGAAAAAAAAGCTTCCCTTAGCATTTTACGATCGAGTTTTGAACCCTTGAATCTCCTAATTACAGGTATCTCGTATATACCATAAGAAAGCTAATAAAATGAGAAACAAAAGCTATATAGCGAATATTTGGCACGGGTCCGGTTTGAGGGGCACTGGAGCGCCCGAGTATAAAAATGGTCGAAATTAGGGGGAAAAAAAGCTTCCCCAGCCACGTTACGATCGAGTTTTGAACCCTTGAATCCCCTAATTACAGGTATCTCGTATATACCATAAGAAAGCTTATAAAATGAGGAACAAAAGCTATATAGCGAATATATGGCACATATCCGGTTTGAGGGGTACTGGAGCGCCCTAATATAAAAATGGTCGAAATTAGGAAAAAAAAGCTTCCGCAAGCACGTTACGATCGAATTTTGAACCCTTGAATTCCCTAATTACAGGTATCTCGTATATACCATCAGAAACCTAATAAAATGAAAAACAAAATCTATATAGCGAATATATGCCACAGATCCGATTTGAAGGGACCTGGAGCGCCCGAATATAAAAATGGTCGAAATTAGGAAAAAAAAGCTTCCCAAAAGCGTTACGATCGAGTTTTGAACCCTTGAATCTCCTAATTACAGGTATCTCGTATATACCATAAGAAAGCTAATAAAATGAGGAACAAAAGCTATATAGCGAATATATGGCACAGATCACGTTTGAGGGGTATTGGAGCGCCCGAATATAAAAATGGTCGAAATTAGGAAAAAAAAGCTTCCCTTAGCATTTTACGATCGAGTTTTGAACCCTTGAATCTCCTAATTACAGGTATCTCGTATATACCATAAGAAAGCTAATAAAATGAGAAACAAAAGCTATATAGCGAATATTTGGCACGGGTCCGGTTTGAGGGGCACTGGAGCGCCCGAGTATAAAAATGGTCGAAATTAGGGGGAAAAAAAGCTTCCCCAGCCACGTTACGATCCGGTTTTGAACCCTTGAATCCCCTAATTACAGGTATCTCGTATATACCATAAGAAAGCTTATAAAATGAGGAACAAAAGCTATATAGCGAATATATGGCACATATCCGGTTTGAGGGGTACTGGAGCGCCCTAATATAAAAATGGTCGAAATTAGGAAAAAAAAAGCTTCCGCAAGCACGTTACGATCGAATTTTGAACCCTTGAATTCCCTAATTACAGGTATCTCGTATATACCATCAGAAACCTTATAAAATGAGAAACAAAATCTATATAGCGAATATATGCCACAGATCCGATTTGAGGGGACCTGGAGCGCCCGAATATAAAAATGGTCGAAATTAGGAAAAAAAATCTTCCCTTAGCATTTTACGATCGAGTTTTGAACCCTTGAATCTCCTAATTACAGGTATCTCGTATATACCATAAGAAAGCTAATAAATGAGAAACAAAAGCTATATAGCGAATATTTGGCACGGGTCCGGTTTGAGGGGCACTGGAGCGCCCGAGTATAAAAATGGTCGAAATTAGGGGGGAAAAAAGCTTCCCCAGCCACGTTACGATCGAGTTTTGAACCCTTGAATCCCCTAATTACAGGTATCTCGTATATACCATAAGAAAGCTTATAAAATGAGGAACAAAAGCTATATAGCGAATATATGGCACATATCCGGTTTGAGGGGTACTGGAGCGCCCTAATATAAAAATGGTCGAAATTAGGAAAAAAAAGCTTCCCCAAGCACGTTACGATCGAATTTTGAACCCTTGAATTCCCTACTTACAGGTATCTCGTATATACCATAAGAAAGCTAATAAAATGAGGAACAAAAGCTATATAGCGAATATATGGCACAGATCACGTTTGAGGGGTATTTGAGCGCCCGAATATAAAAATGGTCGAAATTAGGGAAAAAAAAGCTTCCCAAAGCACGTTACGATCGAGTTTTGAACCCTTGAATTCCCTACTAACAGGTATCTCGTATATACCATAAGAAAGCTAATTAAATGAGGAACAAAAGCTATATAGCGAATATATGGCACAGATCCAATTTGTTAGGCACTGGAGCGCCCGAATATAAAGCACGTTACGATCGAGTTTTGAACCCTTGAATCCCCTAATTACAGGTATCTCGTATATACCATAAGAAAGCTTATAAAATGAGGAACAAAAGCTATATAGCGAATATATGGCATAGATCCGCTTTGAGGGGTATTGGAGCACACACATATAAAAATAGTCGAAATTAGGTAAGAAAAGCTTCCCCAAGCACGTTACGATCGAGTTGTGAACCCTTGAATCCCCTAATAACAGGTATCTCGTATATACCATAAGAAAGCTAATAAAATGAGGAACAAAAGCTATATAGCGAATATATGGCACAGATCCGGTTTGAGGGGTACTGGAGCGCCCGAATATAAAAATGTTCGAAATTAGGAAAAAAAGCTTCCCCAAGCACGTTACAATCGAGTTTTGAACCTTTGAATCCCCTAATTACAGGTATGTCGTATATACCATAAGAAAGCTAATAAAATGAGGAACAAAAGCTATATAGCGAATATATGGCACAGGTCCGGTTTGAGGGGTACTGGAGCGCCCGAATATAAAAATGGTCGAAATTAGGAGAAAAAAAAAGCTTCCCCAAGCACGTTACGATCGAGTTTTGAACCCTTGAATCCCCTAATTACAGGTATCTCGTATATACATTAAGAAAGCTAATAAAATGAGGAACAAAAGCTATATAGCGAATATATGGCACAGATCCGGTTTGAGGGGTACTGGAGCGTGCAAATATAAAAATGGTTGAAATTTGGTAAGAAAAGCTTCCCCAAGCACGTTACGATCGAGTTGTGAACCCTTGAATCCCCCAATTACAGGTATCTCGTATATACCATAAGAAAACTAACAAAATGGGGAAGAAAAGCTTTATAGCGAATATATGGCACAGATCCGGTTTGAGGGGTACTGGAGCGCCCGAATATAAAAATGGTCGAAATTAGGAAAAAAAAGCTTCCCAAAGCACGTTACGATCGAGTTTTAAACCCTTGAATCCCCTAATTACAGGTATCTTGAATATACCATAAGAAAGCTAATAAAATGAGGAACAAAAGCTATATAGCGAATATATGGCACATATCCGGTTTGAGGGGTACTGGAGCGCCCGAATATAAAAATGGTCGAAATTAGGGGGGAATAAAAAGCTTCCCCAAGCACGTTACGATCGAGTTTTGAACCCTTGAATTCCCTACTTACAGGTATCTCGTATATACCATAAGAAAGCTAATTAAATGAGGAACAAAAGCTATATAGCGAATATATGGCACAGATCCAATTTGTTAGGCACTGGAGCGCCCGAATATAAAGCACGTTACGATCGAGTTTTGAACCCTTGAATCCCCTAATTACAGGTATTTTGTAT
Organism: Mytilus edulis; assembly: GCF_963676685.1. Taxonomy (NCBI): domain Eukaryota; kingdom Metazoa; phylum Mollusca; class Bivalvia; order Mytilida; family Mytilidae; genus Mytilus; species Mytilus edulis. The sequence continues at coordinate 81,461,214 of NC_092344.1, read as the reverse complement.
ATACCATAAGAAAGCTAATAAAATGAGGAACAAAAGCTATATAGCGAATATATGGCACAGATCCGGTTTGAGGGGTACTGGAGCGCCCGAATATAAAAATGGTCGAAATTAGGGGGAAAAAAGCTTCCCCAAGCACGTTACGATCGAGTTTTGAACCCTTGAATCCCCTACTTACAGGTATCTCGTATATACCATAAGAAAGCTAATAAAATGAGGAACAAAAGCTATATAGCGAATATATGGCATAGATCCGCTTTGAGGGGTATTGGAGCACACACATAAAAAAATAGTCGAAATTAGGTAAGAAAAGCTTCCCCAAGCACGTTACAATCGAGTTTTGAACCTTTGAATCCCCTAATTACAGGTATCTCGTATATACCATAAGAAAGCTAATAAAATGAGGAACAAAAGCTATATAGCGAATATATGGCACAGATCCGGTTTGAGGGGTACTGGAGCGCCCGAATATAAAAATGGTCGAAATTAGGAGAAAAAAAGCTTCCCCAAGCACGTTACGATCGAGTTTTGAACCCTTGAATCCCCTAATTACAGGTATCTCGTATATACATTAAGAAAGCTAATAAAATGAGGAACAAAAGCTATATAGCGAATATATGGCACAGATCCGGTTTGAGGGGTACTGGAGCGTGCAAATATAAAAATGGTTGAAATTTGGTAAGAAAAGCTTCCCCAAGCACGTTACGATCGAGTTGTGAACCCTTGAATCCCCCAATTACAGGTATCTCGTATATACCATAAGAAAACTAACAAAATGGGGAAGAAAAGCTTTATAGCGAATATATGGCACAAATCCGGTTTGAGGGGTACTGGAGCGCCCGAATATAAAAATGGTCGAAATTAGGAAAAAAAAGCTTCCCAAAGCACGTTACGATCGAGTTTTAAACCCTTGAATCCCCTAATTACAGGTATCTTGAATATACCATAAGAAAGCTAATAAAATGAGGAACAAAAGCTTTATAGCGAATATATGGCACATATCCGGTTTGAGGGGTACTGGAGCGCCCGAATATAAAAATGGTCGAAATTAGGGGGGAATAAAAAGCTTCCCCAAGCACGTTACGATCGAGTTTTGAACCCTTGAATTCCCTACTTACAGGTATCTTGTATATACCATAAGAAAGCTAATAAAATGAGGAACAAAAGCTATATAGCGAATATATGGCACAGATCCGGTTTGAGGGGTACTGGAGCGCCCGAATATAAAAATGGTCGAAATTAGGGAAAAAAAGCTTCCCCAAGCACGTTACGATCGAGTTTTGAACCCTTGAATCCCCTACTTACAGGTATCTCGTATATACCATAAGAAAGCTAATAAAATGAGGAACAAAAGCTATATAGCGAATATATGGCACAGATCCGCTTTGAGGGGTATTGGAGCACACACATATAAAAATGGTCGAAATTAAGTAAGAAAAGCTTCCCCAAGCACGTTACGATCGAGTTGTGAACCCTTGAATCCCCTAATAACAGGTATCTCGTATATACCATAAGAAAGCTAATAAAATGAGGAACAAAAGCTATATAGCGAATATATGGCACAAATCCGGTTTGAGGGGTACTGGAGCGCCCGAATATAAAATTGTTCGAAATTAGGAAAAAAAAGCTTCCCCAAGCACGTTACGATCGAGTTTTGAACCCTTGAATCCCCTAATTACAGGTATCTCGTATATACCATAAGAAAGCTAATAAAATGAGGAACAAAAGCTATATAGCGAATATATGGCACAGATCCGTTTTGAGGGGTACTGGAGCGCGCGAATATAAAAATGGTCGAAATTAGGAAAAAAAGCTTCCCGAAGCACGTTACAATCGAGTTTTGAACCTTTGAATCTCCTAATTACAGGTATCTCGTATATACCATACGAAAGCTTATAAAATGAGGAACAAAAGTTATATAGCGAATATATGGCACAGGTCCGGTTTGAGGGGTACTGGAGCGTCCGAATATAAAAATGGTCGAAATTAGAAAAAAAAAGCTTCCCCAAGCACGTTACGATCGAGTTTTGAACCTTTGAATCCCCTAATTAGAGGTATCTCGTATATACCATAAGAAAGCTAATAAAATAAGGAAGAAAAGCTATATAGCGAATATATGGCACAGATCCGGTTTGAGGAGTACTATAGCGCGCAAATATAAAAATGGTCGAAATTAGGAAAAAAAGCTTCCCGAAGCACGTTACAATCGAGTTTTGAATCTTTGAATCTCCTAATTACAGGTATCTCGTATATACCATAAGAAAGCTAATAAAATGAGGAACAAAAGTTATATAATGAATATATGGCACAGGTCCGGTTTGAGGGGTACTGGAGCGCCCGAATATAAAAATGGTCGAAATTAGGAAAAAAAAAAGCTTCCCCAAGCACGTTACGATCGAGTTTTGATCCCTTGAATCCCCTAATTACAGGTATCTCGTATATATATTAAGAAAGCTAATAAAATGAGGAACAAAAGCTATATAGCGAATATATGGCACAGATCCGGTTTGAGGGGTACTGGAGCGCCCGAATATAAAAATGGTCGAAACTAGGAAAAAAAAAGCTTCCCCAAGCACGTTTATACGATCGAGTTTTGAACCCTTGAATCCCCTAATTACAGGTATCTCGTATATACCATAAGAAAGCTAATAAAATGAGGAACAAAAGCTATATAGCGAATATATGGCACAGATCCGTTTTGAGGGGTACTGGAGCGCGCGAATATAAAAATGGTCGAAATTAGGAAAAAAAGCTTCCCGAAGCACGTTACAATCGAGTTTTGAACCTTTGAATCTCCTAATTACAGGTATCTCGTATATACCATACGAAAGCTTATAAAATGAGGAACAAAAGTTATATAGCGAATATATGGCACAGGTCCGGTTTGAGGGGTACTGGAGCGTCCGAATATAAAAATGGTCGAAATTAGAAAAAAAAAGCTTCCCCAAGCACGTTACGATCGAGTTTTGAACCCTTGAATCCCCTAATTAGAGGTATCTCGTATATACCATAAGAAAGCTAATAAAATAAGGAAGAAAAGCTATATAGCGAATATATGGCACAGATCCGGTTTGAGGAGTACTATAGCGCGCAAATATAAAAATGGTCGAAATTAGGAAAAAAAGCTTCCCGAAGCACGTTACAATCGAGTTTTGAACCTTTGAATCTCCTAATTACAGGTATCTCGTATATACCATAAGAAAGCTAATAAAATGAGGAACAAAAGTTATATAATGAATATATGGCACAGGTCCGGTTTGAGGGGTACTGGAGCGCCCGAATATAAAAATGGTCGAAATTAGGGGGAAAAAAAGCTTCCCCAAGCACGTTACGATCGAGTTTTGATCCCTTGAATCCCCTAATTACAGGTATCTCGTATATATATTAAGAAAGCTAATAAAATGAGGAACAAAAGCTATATAGCGAATATATGGCACAGATCCGGTTTGAGGGGTACTGGAGCGCCCGAATATAAAAATGGTCGAAACTAGGGAAAAAAAAAGCTTCCCCAAGCACGTTTATACGATCGAGTTTTGAACCCTTGAATCCCCTAATTACAGGTATCTCGTATATACCATAAGAAAGCTAATAAAATGAGGAATAAAAGCTATATAGCGAATATATGGCACAGATCCGGTTTGAGGGGTACTGGAGCGTCCGAATATAAAAATGGTCGAAATTGGGAAAAAAAAGTTTCCCCAAACACGTTACGATCGAGTTTTGAACGCTTGAATCCCCTAATTACAGGTATCTCGTATTTACCATAAGAAAGCTAATAAAATGAGGAACATAATAGCTTAGATGCTCTTTATTTGAACTCTGTGGATAGTTATCTCATTGATAATTCTACCACATCTCCGTATTTTCATATTGAAGATAGAAATGTAGTTTGATAAAATTCTGTTCGAATTAAAATAAACTGTGTCGTTCGTTCGTCGGATGTTATAGTTAGGAATTTAAGGATTTTGTGCTTTCTTTGTCTTTTAGATAACAACTCACACCCCTTATCCTTGATACATATTATACGGAAAATTCGACATTTTTTTTTAAATTTAATTTAAAAAAAAACTTTATTTCATAGCAAAACACTAGCTAAAGCACTATTCAAAATTAAAATTTATTCAACACAAAATCTTTAAAAGGGGTGCAAACACGAAAAGGGGCGAACGAGAATGGGAAAACGAGCACCTGTTTTAAAAGGTTCCCGCCATTTAAACTTTCCATTTCTCGAAGACCAAAATAATACTTGTTCGTTTAAATAAACACCATAACTACTTCTTAAATTAATTATATCAGCACTGAATTTCAGTTTGGGTCATATATATATATGCATAAAATGAATATAAATTTAATCTGTTGCTCTTGGAAACAAACATTGCTTACATCCGGGAACTTTAATAATGGACGCCAACACTCAAACAAATCCGATTTGAAAAGGCCAAAGCAACAAATAGTCACAAGTTTTGCTCCAAAGGCTTAATATTTGACCAGGACATTCCGTTTATAATAAAATATTGTAAGCACAGGTTGAAACAATATTACAAAAAGTACAAACATACCAATAATGCCGTTATACCAACTAAAAACGCACATGAACTATAATTTTGTTGACATGGACTTTCCTCAATACTGACAATAGTCATGTTTGTGCAAAAACAAATTTTGGTGTTGGTGATCTAGCGCTTAAGATCGATCGCTTCACTGATAAAAAGTCTTAGGTTCGATCCGAACTTGGGGCGCTCGAAATTTCAGTATATATCCTCGTGTGATGTGTTTTTGTACTTCACTGCTTACGTTTTTCACTGTTGCGGTCTCACTAATTAGCGACAACAAGAATTTTAGCGACAACAAGCTTCAACAAGCGACAACAAGAATTATTTTAGCGACAACAAGCGACAAGAAACTATTTAGCGACAAGAAAACATTATCATACCTGTCAACCTCTGAAAATGAAAAGTCAGGTCATGACCTGCATTGAGAAAAAAAACCTCAGGTCATAACGCGTACGACATTTTGCGGGCTCAATTGAAGAACAAAAATATGTTTACATATAATTTACATAGTCAATATGTATATGAAACAGTTAGAACATGTATACAAGTTTATTTCAGACTATAGACGTATTTACACTTGTATGCAAATTTGTCCGCCATTACGTAAAATCACACAGGTTCCCGTAAACTTTGACATCATAATTTAAATTATTTGACGTCACAATTTAAAAATGATTGTTGCTTGACGTCAAAAGGTGATTCGGAGTAGATCTAAGGTCATTCGGAGGCAAGATTCAGCTAAATACCAAAAGTGTAAATACGTTTATTGTTATATTCCATAGTAGCAGACTTGGCATTCTTTAAAAGAACTGCACTTGGTTTCAGTTCATAGCAATGCAAATGTGTATTCATTTTACAAGAAAGAAGAGCACACAGTGTATCCTTATTAAGATCAGCCCTAAACTCTGTAGCTATTTTCTTTACTAAAGAAAATGCCCTCTCACTGTCTGCATTGCTGTTTGGCAAAACCAGTAATGTTTTAGCAAGTTTTGACAAAACAAAAAATCTTGGCTTGTTAAGAAAAATGTCATGCAACTTGGACATTTCTCCCCAAAATGTACCAATGTCAGTTTCAGGGGAAGTGCAAAGTGGAAGTTCATCTAATGGGGTCAACTGATAGTCACTGAACTCATCTTGTAGCTTGTTGAAAATATCGTTACGTAGCTCAGGTAAACAGTCCTACATTTTGACTTTTGGTTACATTGAAAAAGACCGATAAAACCGAAGGTCGTATTACTTCTAAATACCGGAAACAATTCCGGTCAGAAATCCGGGTGAAACGGGTAATGTTAGAAATTCCCGGGACCCGCCGGGTAAAGAAAAACTCCCGGGTGAGAGGTGAAAATAACGGGTGTCACCCGCAAAAAACGGGTGAGTTGACAGGTATGCATTATTTTTTGGAAAGTTTGCTATAGCTTGCTATAGCAATAAACTTTCTTAAGGCATCGGCCTAACCGGAAAAGAGACAGCCTAACTTACTTTAGGAAGTGTGTCCTACTTCTAGATAATGTAGTACTGGTGTTTGAAAACTAAAGATGCTTTTGAAATTTTGAGCTCTTCTATTTTAATAGCATACAGCTTGAATAAAAAATGCACTGAATTTTCATCAATAAATCAAATAATTCAACTTCATTTGAAAGACGAACAAAAACTACTTCGCGGATCTGCGCTACGCGGAAAGTAAAATCAATACACACACGAGACAGCAGTTTCTACGTTATGATTTTATCGGTATTCTTCAGACATGCGTCAGATCCATATATGTGTGCCTCCAAACGGGAGTACTACAATCCCGGTTCAAAGGTTTCCTACCTTCCTCCGGTTGAAGAGAAAATTAATAGCGTGTTTAAAATATTTCATGAATGAACATTTTTCGTCGCTTTATACTACGATTTTTACAAATTTCTATTCAATATGTAAAAGCCCGAGAGTATCGGAAGTATCATGGTATCTCATCTGATCTCGGCCCACAACAAACTCGGCCTTTTACATATTCGGCATAAGAAATCGGACTATAACAAAAATCGTAATTATACTAATTGCTATTAAGACTCCTAAACAAAGTTTTTGCTCATTTCTTATTATTTTTCTCCTTGGGGTCTATTTAGTTGTATTTTGAGGGGCCAACAGAAGGGAGGAATTTACTAAAGAACCCTAAGGGATTTTTTTTTTAAATTTTCAATAACAATAATAAATTATAAACTTGAAGAAAACAGTAAGTGACAGACACACATGGTTTTCAGTAATGATCACAGGACCATAAAACAAATCAAATTAATTAAATTTAGGTTGAGTCCATGGTGTCACCCCACCTAACCCCTCATGTTTGAATACTTAAAAACAGTCAGATCCCAACTCCTAAACATTATATGTTCTTTATATGTTACAATAAAACAAATCAGATGAAATAAAAGGCGAGTCCCCTGGGGTCACTCTCACCCCTGGTTTTTTGAGAACTTATTAACAGTTGAGACTTCAACCAATATACCATATATATTATTGTATGGGACAATGAAATAAATCAAATGAAATATAGAGGAACTCCAGAGGGGTCAGTCACCCCACCCATAAACCATATGTATTTTTGTATGTGGCAACAAAACAAATCAAATGAAATAAAGTGGGTGTCCCTTTGGGTCAGCCCCAACCCCTCATGTCTGGGAACTTAGAAACTGTCTAGATCCCCACCCCTAAACCATAAATATTTTTGTATAGGGCAACAAAACAAATTCAATGAAATAAAGTGGGAGTCCCTTTGGGTCAGCCCCACCCCCTCATGTCTGAGAACTTGTAAACGGTCGAGATCCCCACCCCTAAACCATATATATTTTTGTATAGGGCAACAAAACAAATCAAATGAAATAAAGTGGGTGTCCCTTTGGGTCAGCCCCACCCCCTCATGTCTGAGAACTTGTAAACGGTCGAGATCCCCACCCCTAAACCATTTATATTTTGGGAGTCCCTTTGGGTCAGCCCCACCCCCTCATGTCTGAGAACTTGTAAACGGTCGAGATCCCCACCCCTAAACCATATCTATTTTTGTATAGGGCAACAAAACAAATTCAATGAAATAAAGTGGGAGTCCCTTTGGGTCAGCCCCACCCCCTCATGTCTGAGAACTTGTAAACGGTTGAGATCCCCACCCCTAAACCATATATATTTTTGTATAGGGCAACAAAACAAATCAAATGAAATAAAGTGGGAGTCCCTTTGGGTCAGCCCCACCCCCTCATGTCTGAGAACTTGTAAACGGTCGAGATCCCCACCCTTAAACCATATCTATTTTTGTATAGGGCAACAAAACAAATTCAATGAAATAAAGTGGGAGTCCCTTTGGGTCAGCCCCACCCCCTGTTGTTTGACAACTTGGAAATGGTCAAGATCCCCTCCCCTTAACCATATATATTCTTGTACTGGACAATAAAACAAATCAAATTCAAAAGAAGGCGAGTCCCTAGGGGTCACTCCCATCCCCTTGTTGTTTGAGAACTTGTAAACGGCTGAGATCCACACCCACAAACCATATATATTTTTGTATGAGAAAATAAAATAAATCAAAATGAAATATAGAAGAAGTCCACAGGGGTGACCCAACCAACTTTTTTTGGAAAACTTATACGGTCGAGATGATCACCCCTAAACCATATATATTCTATTTTATGGGGCAACAAAACAAAACCAATGAAATATAGTGGGAGTACCTCTGAGTCATCCCCAACCCCTCATGTTTGAGAACTTGTAAACGGTTGAGATCCCCAACCCTTAATCATAAATATTTTTGTATTGGACAATTAAACGAATAAAGTGAAATATAATTAAGTCCCTCGGTGTAACCCCACCCCATCCTGTTTTGAGAACTTGTAAACAGTCAAGATCCACCCCCTTTTCGAAAACTTGAAAACTGTTGAAATCCCCACACTGAAACAACATATATTCTTGTACGGAATAATAAAACAAATCAGATGAAATAAAAGGCTAGTCCCCTAGGGCCACTCTTACCCTACCTCCTGCCTGTTTGAGAACTTGTAAACTGTCTAGATCCCCACCCCCAAATCATGAATATCACTTTACTAGACCGGACCAATTTGTATTGGATTTTGCTTAATGTCAGGCGACCCGTGGGAATGACTAATTTTGAGAGCTTTGTTTGGGAGACTTCGTAGCAGCATCCTGTTACAATTATTTCTTGATAAAGTTTTTTCTTTTTTAAGTAGGAAAAAAAGGTAACCATGCAATCTACACACTATCTATTTGAAATATTACAATCTACAGTTGCAAACTTTCCACAGGTGCTATCCAGCACTTTGATTAATTAAAATTAATTATTGCAATAAATATTAAAAGAATATGCAAAAGAAAATAATTTTAGCGACAAGAAAGTTAAAATTGATAGAAAAAAATGAAACATTATTTACATAATATTTTATCATCTATTATGAATAACAGCCAGTATTACGTTTAATTATTGTATTATGAGATTACTTTTCCTTGTGTTTTAGAACATATTATTTATCTTATAATTTGTTTTTTAAAACTCGTTTCGTGCAATATATATTAAGCTCGCAAAATGAATTATTTGTGCATCATTGTCCTGAAAATATTGACACAAATTGTGAAATACAAAGAACTGAAAAAAAACATTAAATACAAATTTCTTTATATCTAATAAAAAAAAATGTTTTCTTGTCGCTAAAATAATTCTTGTTGTCGCTTGTTGTCCCTTGTTGACGCTTGTTGTCGCTTGTTGACGCTTGTTGTCGCTAATTAGTGAGACCCCACTGTTGAGTTTTTATTCAGGTGTTTACTAAAATTTTAAAAGCATCTTCTGTTGAATTTTTATAGGTATCTAGATTTTATGTCAAGGGCTTTCTAGACTATTAAACAATTTTTTAATGTTTCCCATTACTTTGCGATTTTCATATGTAAAAAAAAATGTCATATGTTTTCGTATAAATTAAAAACTTGTTCAGTATAGGACAGGAAATGACTATAAAATCTGGAAATGAGTACTTTTAAAAGTCTTTGTGATTGCTTAATCACAAAATTCTATTAATATTAAAATGTATTTATATATATAACCCATTCAAGAGAGAATCAGCGATATAGCCTTCCAGAAGCAAGAGACAGCTGACATCTATCAAAATAAAAAATTTAACTTTTTTTAATATACTATATAAACCAAATAGTAGACCCTTGTATGTTGATCAATGCAAATCCAAATGTGATAGATCAACATTATGTAGATTGAGGTTAAGTGCTCATACTTTATCTATTGAAAGAGGGCAATATCTAAAAATACCAAAGTAGAGTAGGGTATGTCTTCTTCTTCTTCCAGGTAAGGAACTGGATTCAATACTGAATGTTCATGGTTCCGCACGAAAACTTTACGCAGTGTCGGGCAACACAGAAAGCTTTCTCTTGGCTATTTACAAATACATTTAAAACGTTAGCAAAATCTTTGTCTTTGCTGCAACAATGGAGACATTGAAGATGAACTACCCTTTCTTTTGAAATGTTCCTCCTATAACTATGTGAGAGATAACCTCATTAAAAAATTAAATAATGTTCTATTGAACAATAAATTAACTTTTTTATCGTATAACTTGCTTATATCAATTCTAAATAGTAATTCTCCAACAATATTAAAAATTGTTGTCAACTATTTGAATGAATGCTTGTTGGTGAGAAACTCATTATTAATAGGTAATTGATTTCTATAATAATGTATATGCTTCTCTTTTTATTTTCATATATTTCTCTCATAAATATCCACTGTCACTCCTTCATTGTATATATGTTATTGTAGTTTTGGTTTTAATTTGTTGCCATAACCATTTATTGTCAATGCGTTAGTGCTAATAAAGTTATCTTGTTAAGTCATTTTAAATATTATTAAATATTATTTCATTGCACTTTTAAAGATTTTTATAAATTTGTGTAACTCAGTCATATGTGCTTTACATTTTGAGAAAAAATACTACAATCATCAGACACTAGAATTTAATGTAATTCTTAAATGTTTGAGTCTATTGACTATGTAGCCTTTAACAATAAATTAACCATAATATTTTTCATTTAACAAGGAAATTAGACTATCATGAAATATAGTAATACAGCTGAGACTATTATAATATGTGTTATAGTAGTCTCAGAATACAGTTAAAGGAAGTACAAATGTAAAAAATAATTTTCAACTTTTTTTTAAAAATTGTATAAAGGTATAAAAATAATGAAAAGTTATTTTTCAATATGTATTTGAATTTTATATTTTTATGATTTAATCTTTTTCACCCATAAAACGTAAATATAAGGAACAATTTTGAATGGTGACAAATAAGGGGAAGTAACTCTAGTTCAGTTTGTAAACCAATGGTGCAATTTATTTACGACCTAAAGCTACTTTAAAGTAATTGGTGTTAATTAACAGTGTGTTTGACACCAAAGCTGTCAAGTGAAGCCATGCACTTAATGGGTCACTTAATTTGACAGTTTACATAGCTAGATGAACTTCCTGTTCATTGAAGAATTACAAATTTGCCGGTATTTCAAAGGAATATTACTTATGAAATCAATCTCAAGGCTAAGAAATACGGGTGAAATCACGTCATTTTTGGAATTCCCGGGTTAATTCAATGACCCGACGGGTGTTCAGGGTGATCCCTTAGAATTGTGAAAATCTCGGGTCACACCCGCAGAATACGGGTCAGTTGACAGGTATGATAAAGTTAACATACATGTATTTTCCTTTCACCATATTTTAAGCATAAATATGGTCACAAGAGTCTAAAAAACATCAATTGTGGGTTTATTTTGGCAAGATAAAAGGCATCCCACATATGAACAGAATCTGGAGCTATTTTTCTCTCTATATATGGCCAATTAAAATTAATTGATAGATTTTCATCCCCGCCCGCCCCTCTGAAAACTTCCCTCCCCGATTTTTTTTATTTTAGAAAAATATACGATTTCCGGATTTTGTTCATTTCCGTTACCGATAACCGTTGATAATTTCGTTTCATTTAAAACTTTCTGTTTCAAAATTCGGTTTTCGTGTTTCTTACTAAATGATTAAGTCGATATATTCTACTGATCTATGATGACAACATAATTTTCCGAGAATAGAGATTGATTACGAGAAGGTCGTGAAATATTCGGGTTACGGGTAATACGCTGTGTTCAAGAACGCAAATCGCCGTATGTCAAAGTGTTTGTGAGTAAAACACCTTGGATTTTTCTTATTTATACAATGACTTTGTGTCAAAAAATTTGGACTGTGAATAAAACCCAAAAGCGTTAGAATCGCGGAACACATTGATACAAAAATCATGACTGGAATAAAGAAATTGACACAAGCATGATTGAACTTGTTAGCTTGGTGACCGTATATATTGAGTTCAGAAAGTCGACAAACATACGCATTTCTAATTTAATAATTTATAGCAAGCCCTTAGATTTAGATCTATCCATGCCTTTCGTTTTTTTTGTAGACAAACAGCATACATCCTCTGTCCCAATACCCACAATAGAGTCGTCTAACAACTTTATGTTCCACATTGTAATTATATTTGCATATTAAGGACCAACCCTATTATTTCAACACTGTTTGAGTTTTCATTTTATTCTGTACTTATCATACTTGTGTTGCATACCAATACATTTGCATCATTTTATTAGAACAACAACAATTAAATTGCTCAGAACGCAAAATAAATTTGGTGTAAGTCATCCAACTGAAGAGAGCATTTCTCCACGTTTCTGCTTTTTACTATAAAATAGGTTTCTAAAGCGACAATTACATGTAGAACAGTGGTTGCAGGGCCGTAACTACCTATGAGGCAGGGGAGGCAACTCCCTGAATTTTCTACACCAAATTTTTTTTGAAGTGAAAAAAGAAATATTCACAATATGTACACGAAGAACATGAATTTGTATTATAAACAACACACGTTTACAGTTTTAACAGTAGTTATCATGATAATTAAAGGCAACAGTAGTATACCGACGTTCAAACTCATAAATAATTATGAGTGATATATCTGTCACTTTCCGGTTTTTTGATCGAAAGTGAACCATTTCAGTATTTATTTTAGTGGGTTTTTTCCGTGTGGCCATCCATCTGCTGTTATTCAATATTTCCTATGTTGTGCAAGAACGCATATATGAAACTTTGCTTTCGACAATTTTAAATTAAACTTAACTAATCACATTTATTTAGGAGCTCAATTAAGCAGAGGAAGTTCCCTTTGTATTGTGAATCTTTTATGATATCGGAAATTCGTTACTGGTTTAATCACTTGTTCGATAATTTTTTTAAAGTGTTAAGTCAGACAGTACGTCTTGCGATCGTACGAGAACATTATGGTCAATGCCTTAGTAGTCAAACACTCCCATTCGTTGTAGTTCTATACATGTCTGTTCAGCTTTCAACAATATTGAAATTCAAGGTCCTCGATGAAAAAAATATTTGCTTTCTATTATCTTGCTTTATATGTTTTTTTTTTAACTTACCACTTTGATTTCTAACAAAAATATAATTAAATATGATAATTGTTTGCAAAACAATTTGCTTCAGGTCCAAGCATTACTGATGAGTCTTAAAGTAACGTGTTATTTTAGCCATTTTACTGAGGGAAAAAAATCGGCGGTCACAATGTATTTAATGTTAATAATTATAGTTCAAAGTACGGGCTTCGCGACAGAGCCTTGGCTCACCCGAACAGCAATCTCAGTTTGTTTTTGCATAAAAAATGCCTCCAGGTTCAAGCAATACTGATGAGTCTTAAAGTAAGGAAATTGAAGGGAAACGGGTCATTTTTAGCCATTTTACTGAGAAAAAAATCAACGGGGGGCTGTGCCCCTAACCCTTCTTTCTTGGGGCCTCAATTGACGACCCAAAATCCCTGCCTCCCATGAAATCGAACCCTAGTTACGGCCTTGGGTTGCCAATCAGAGATATGTATTTACGAATTTGAAAAAGCGGCACCAGCATAATGGAGTATATGTGTCTCAATTGATACGTTGGTTTTGTTGAACGAGGAATTCTGCTTTCTCAAAAGTTGCTAAGACAGGTGTGACAGGGCTATGAATCAATCAAATTAAGGTCATCACTCGAGAAATTTTATTGTCGCCATCATGATATCTGATATTCTTTCTAAGTCATAATAACTTTCCATCATTACTGAACTGAACAAAGAAATAACACGACGACCGGTGCCTTATACTTTGCAGGAAATGCTAACAATTCCGGAGCACCTGATTTCATTTCCAGTTTTTAGTGGAGTTTCGTGTTGTTTCTTATTTATTATTTGTAACTGTTGATTTAAATGTCTTTTGGTTTTATGAGTTTTTATTATTGTCTTATACACTATACCTTATGCATGTACATGTATTTACATGATACAAGCTTATTATTACAATTGCATATATGAATAACACGTGACCATGGTGACAAGAAGGTTTCATATGAAATAAAATTAAAAAAATAAAATCCTCCCACCCGCCCCATTTTTTTCAAAAATTTGGATGAAAATCTACTAATTAATTTTAGTTGGCCTATTAACAAAAGAAGGCAATATGCTCTTACCTTTATGTGTTTTTTTTTAATATAATTTCATGGGGAGATTGTCGTTCTTACAATAATTTTAGAACGATTTTGTCATCATCATCAACATTCACAAAGTGCACTTAAATAATATTATCATGAAAACTAGGGAATTTTAATAGGGTTTTTATTTATAGAAACATTTATTGATAATCATAAACAAATATGCTTTCAGAGGGCAAACATTTGAAATCGTTCGTACTTGTGTCTAGTCGTAATTGCTTCCGGTGGGGCTAGTAAACTGTTGTATGTTGGTGTATTTTCATGTCCTGAAATTATAACATTGTGATTTATTTCAAACTTTTTACAAAAGACATATTTTTTTGAAAATAAAATGCAGTTTTCAAAATTTGGGATTTAATCATGTGTTAATGTAAAAAATTAAGCTTGTTTTCATCTCTATGTATCAAGGATGTATAAAATTATTAAAAGAATTGTCAATTAGATATTGAATAACCATGTAACATGTAACCTGTAAGAATTTTTCTCAACAACTATTCTAGTTATGCATATTTTTGACATTAAATAAAAATGGCTGAACTGGTAGGTTTAATTTAATTACATAAATGTAGTTCTTACGTCTTTAAAAGGGAAATTGAATGTGTCATACATTTTTCACGTTGTAGTGTTGTTGTTGTTGTTCCGATTATAGAAACCAAAGAACATGCGACAATGTATGCATGTACATGTACAGTCTTAATCGACGAAATGTGGTTGATTCGAAAACAAATGACATACGAAAACATATGACACGACAATAATTATTTTCATTAATTTGTGCTAGATTCTAAACTATCCTTAAAGCCTTAACCATAAACCTCACCCCAACCCATTCTAAACCTAATACAGGACTAGCTCTAACCCTAACAAAGAACATCCCGATACCTTACCATAACCAAGAATGCACACTAACTTTAAAGTATGAGGGTAGTAATTAATTCCCTTTACCTTGGGTCTCATAAGGGTCTAAGCATGATGTGGGATTGGATGATTTTTTTTATAGGATGACAAGTGAATGTCAGATAATTAAGCATGAAAACAAAGTCCAGGGTGATGCGGGAAATTACATGTGCTATTATGGCAACGAGAAGCGGGATACAGGATTTTCACTAACTAACAAGCAGGATCTCATAATTGTGCCCCTTTTAAAAATCCTTTACCCTCCCTGCTTTAGAGCTTGAGATGCAATGTACTTGAAAACTCAAAATATGTAATTATTTATAAAATGCATGATTGATCATTAGACATTTGTGATATATATAAATTGTGTATATGTATTTATATTCTGATGTTACGTACAA
Organism: Mytilus edulis; assembly: GCF_963676685.1. NCBI lineage: Eukaryota > Metazoa > Mollusca > Bivalvia > Mytilida > Mytilidae > Mytilus > Mytilus edulis. The sequence goes on along the minus strand of NC_092344.1, from coordinate 81,445,762 downwards.
ACTATGTATTTTTTTGTTGTCAATTTTAGAGCATAGAACAGAAACAAAATGCCTGAAGCAGAGACTAAAGATTCATCAGACAAGGAGAAAGAAAATGCCAAGCAGGATGAGAAAGATAAGGTAATAGTTTGTTTCTATGGTTACTTATTGTGCAATATACATTGTACTTTATAATCTCTGTTATTATGACACTCCTAATTATATAAGGGCATAATGTTTTTCAGTCTGTTTCTGTTCGTCTGTCTGTACCACTTCAGGTTAAATAAATTGGTCACGGTAGTTTTTGGTGAAGTTGTAGTCCAATTAAATTGTAACCTAGTACAAATGTTCCCTATGATATAATCTTTTGAAACTAAATGCCAATTTAGAGTTTTTATCCCAATTTCACAATCCAGTGGACATAGAAGATGGTAGTGCAAGTACATGTAATACAATGTATGGACACATTCTTGGTTTTTCTTTTTTAATGCAAGTAATGCCCTGACCTAACACTTACAATGACACAGACACGTTATGTCAGTGGGCCAAATTTGGACAGACAATTATTGTCAGTGGGGCAAATTTGGACATTTTTAATCATGAATAAGAGAACATGTTAACTATATCCATTTGGAAAATGAGGTACTCTGATGATGCCATTAGCAGGGCTTATGTGTAAAATAAGGTATGAAGGAGATGATAGGCAAATTAAAAGGGTTCCAAGGAAAAGTATTAATCAGAAAATATGTGTGAATGGGACACATCAGTAGGCATTTCATACAAAATTAGCACTTGTTTCAAAACTGTTACATTAAGTATGTCATGATAAATACTGTCATAGTTTTAACTTGAAGTTTTCTCTAAAAGAAAGCTGATTTTCGATATTTTAAGATTTTGAGATAAATTGATTTCTATTAAAAGGATACAGCTGCTGGCAAAAAGTCTCCTAAAGGAAGTGCTAAGAGTAAACCGGACAGTGCTAAAGGTAAACCTGACAGTGCCAAGGGCAAACCTGGTAGTGCTAAAGGCAAACCTGATAGTGCAAAAGGAAAGTCTGCTCCAGCAAAAAGTCCTACTCCTGGCAAAGCACCTGCAAAAGCTGGAGGAAAAGGTTAATATTTAATATTTGAAAAACACTGGAAAGTATTTGCATTATATATTCATAGTAAGATAAAGTAAAAAGAACAAACTTGAAAATGAAAACTTCACTTTCGTACATACGAATGAGAATAGAATAAATAGTTTTCAATGTTTTTCCAAAAAAGGGAAGAGTTAACGAATACACTGTGACTCAAACTATTTCACCACACTGTAGAACGGTATCATAAAATGCATTAATAAAGATTATAAGGCAATTGGTCATTGAAAAACATGAAATGCTGGTTTCAATTGTTTAAATATTGTAACTTCTATAATATGCTTCACTTTTTATTGGTTCAAATTCAAGGGTTTCATATTAAAACAAATTTAAAAAAATGTCTTTTTCATTTAAATAAATGAATATGTTATGACAAATGCTTGACAGCAATGCTGTTAGACAAGTAATGAATTATAAAATATTTTAGTGAACCTGAAATCCTACTTTATCACAAACTGACATTACTTTTTGTAGGTGACAAAAAGAAAAAAGAAGAACCAAAGACAGAAACACCAACAGATGCTGAGGCTACCGAGGAGGAAGGTATACACACATTGTTTTTATGCCCCATTTATGGGAATTATGTTTTCTGGTCTGTGCGTTCGTCTGTTAGTCCGTCTGTCCTGCTTCAGGTTAAAGTTTTTGGTCGAGGTAGTTTTTGATGAAGTTGAAGTCCAATCAACTTGAAACTTAGTACACATGTTCTCTATGATATGATCTTTCTAATTTTAATGCCATATAAAAGATTTTACCTCATTTTCATGGTCAACTGAACATAGAAAATGATAGTGCGGATCGGTCATCCGTTTACTTGGGACGCATTCTTGTTTATACTGGGTTTTTTCTCTCTCCATGATATATTAAAAATATGACATGAAACAGTACTTGAATTATGTTGAATAATTATAATTAAACTCATATGATGTGAATACAGTAAAAAATTATTTGGTTGCATGATTTTGTTGTTTAGGAATGAAAGAAATCTGATAGATGTACACAAGGAAATGCTGAAAAATGGAAAAATAGTATATAGCATTTTTGCAACACTATGAAATCTAATGTCCATGAAAATACCCTTTTCCCTCAATCCAAAAACAATTGTAAACAACAAAAAATAATCGATCCACAGGATATGCTTAATTTTAAAGTAAGTTGCTTATTCTTTTATAAAAGCTAGCATAATACTTACATTTTTTTTCATCTATTGATAAAGGTCTTCCTGAGGGAGTTGTTCCATTGTTTTTGTCATCAAAAACACAGGAGATCTTCCATTGCAGAATGGACGAAGATGTCACAGTAGACAATCCCATCAAAATTATTACAAAAGATGAAATAATGGAAGACTTGAGGATGAGGGCTGGTGTCTGTGATTTTGCTCCACTCAAACAGGATATTATTGTATGTTTAAATACCATTTTTAGAGTAATGTTTTTGTTTGTTTTCCAAAGTTTTGTTGTATTTATATATCTGTGTATGTATATAAAGTTGAGGACATACATTATTAATATCATTGAACAAAGTGCATATCAGAGACTTTAAGGAAAGCACATTAGCATCTGAAAGTAATAGCCTTGGCTTTAACAAAAAGAACATCACACTTTTAAAAGCATCTCAAAATATGTGAAAATAATTCCAAAGAGCAAACAACAGTCTTATTTATGAAAGACAGGCACTGAATAAGTTAAAAATGACAGCCCTTGAAATACAGGTTCTTGCCTAATGATTGATGTATACAAAAAATATTGCAAAAGTAGTTAGACAATTGCTTCAGATACATTGTAACTTGAGTAATTTTAACATTTCAGAATTACCCAACAGATGAAATTCTGGTAGTATATGATTCAGAGTTTAAATATGGTCAGAATTTCTATGTTGCGCTAACAGAAGAAGCTAAAGAGAAGATATTAAGTGTAAGTCATGAATAGTTGATGAATTTGACTTACATGTCATGGTGTGAATAAATGTCATTATCTACACTTTAATATACATTGTGTTGTATTGTATAAAATAAATGAGATGATAATGAATGTGGAGTGGATTTTTAAAAATAATTTTCATTCCTGATTCTTATGGACACATCAGTCCCATAATGGAAAGCTACAAACATTATGGCATATAATTGTTTTTATTTTGTCTGCAAGTTTAATGTGCCTCGGGTAATCATTGATGCAAGTTAAAACAAGTTTCAAATTTTCATTTTCACCACTTCCCTGGTTTAAGTTTGTGGAGATAAATTCATTCTTTTCACTTACCATGTGTAAAATCGAACCTCCAGGTTTTTTTTACTCGTATATTCTGTATAGAAAATCTAGAAAGAGATGTTTATTTCCTCTTTCAGTTTTTTGCTGATGTTCCACATGTTCATTTATGTCCTTGGAATTGTATTTCATCATATTATCTTTCTCAGAAATGGCTTTTTAGCTAAGCTGAATTCTAAAAAAAATCAAATTTTATTGCGTTAACATAAGAAGAACATCTCTTATATGCATATTTTATTTTTGAAAGAAATATACCATTAATTAATGCTTGACCATGTGAAATATGAAACAAGATGGCTTTTTTTAAAACACATGTTAAATGTGAATACCTAATTCCTCTATACATATTTTGCGATTGTAGGCTGGTGTAGAAGATGCTGAGGGTGAAGGAGCAGAGGCAGAGGAAGAGATTATATACACATATACACCTCCAGAATCTAAAGAATGGGTCTCACTTGGTAGTGAGAAGGAAATTAAAGAGGAAAATGTGGTTGAAAATAGACGAAGGGTATGTTACAGGGTTGTGAAAATGGCATTATAAAATGTGAAACAAAGCATTGGTTGTGTACAAGTGTTCCAAAATGTCTTTTATTTCCAAACAAGTTCTTTTTTTTTAAAGAATGAAAAGCTTTCTATAATTTGCCCTTTTTTAACTCTTAATTACTTTCGAATCAAACTTCAATAAAATTCCTTGTGACCAAATGTTTAATATGAAGAATTAATTTATTGCAAACACGCTTAATATTTAAACACAAGTGACACAGAAAAATGTACATTTGATTATAAAGCTGTAGGTTATCATGATCGTTAAAATGAAAATAAATTTGTATTTAAATTGTGTAAAATCAAAAGAAAACAGAAATATATGTTTAAATATTAAAGCTAAAGGGAGAATATGAATACAAAGGTGGAATTGATATAACAATTTGAAAATATTCATCTAAACTGTATTTTGGTCACAACTAATTTTGTACCTTTGGTGGAATTAGTATTAATCCAGTATCACATATTGATTCTTAAATTTGTTTTGACGATTTTACAATTTCTCAGGCAGGTAAGGAAAGTTAATGTAAGGTAAGGTGTCTATAGGTTTGTTTGCATTTACACACATAGCCAGTGTGGACCAGACTCCTATTCCCAGTTTGGGATTATTAACCTGATTCCTTTTCCACACAATTACAGCTCTTTAATACAATATGTCAATAGATATAATAAAATTAGCCCAGCTTCAGGAACAGAGTTTCCCTTTTTCTCAGGAATCATTAGATTAATTTTCTGTATTGTAGATTAAGGTCTCCGTTAGAAGAATCAGAAAAGAATTTGGAGCACCTGCTAAGTTCTCTGACAGAAATGTGGCTGATGCCAAAGATGGTTATATAGAATGTAAAGGATATGATGACAGAACCTTTGATCTGAAGAAATTAGAACTTGACAAGAGCACACAAGTAGGTTTTTGTTGTTGTTCATTTATTCTCTCATCAAATAGATTTATCATTTATGAGCTTATTCATTTAGTTCATCTAAAACTTAAAAGAATAGATCTTGTTTTTTTTGGAATCGCAGTAAATTTACTAATCCTTTGGTGATGTTAAAGTTGAATGTAGGCCATATTTATAAAAAATAATACATAATGATGTAGCATTATAATATTTTGTAGGCTATTCCAACATTACAAGAAGAGGGCACACAGACTGATTGGAAATATCCAAGGAATGCTAACACACAATATTACCCAAGAGAGTTTTCAAATCAAGAAAAAGATGCCATTCTAAGTTCCAAAAATTTACCAAACTTTATAAGTGATGTGACTCCACGATTTAAAGCTGCATTACAACAGAATGAGATCATGGATGTATTCTTTATTGATTGGTTACATCTAGGTGATGGGGACCAAAGCTTTGGTAGTAAGGCAGATAATCATCTCAAAGTAAGATACTTTACAAGTTTAATTATGAGTTCAAATTTCTATAGTATAAATGTTGAAATTAATCTTGTGGCATACCCCTATCAATGTAAAATTATAGTACATGAATAGTGCAATATCTTCTACTCTGATTTTAGAATGAAGTTCACATGTAAAATGTCTTTATAGCATAATTGATATCATTTTGTAATATGAGGCAGGCATTACCTGTAAATGGGGACGAAGTTTGTATGAATTATTTTTTTGTAACTTAAGTATTTGTTAAAAAAAAAGAAACGGAAATACTGTAACGTTTCCGATTTTGGTTCTGTTGTTAGGGATTTTAGTTGTGACGTTATTTAGATTATGACGTCATATGCAATGTAAACAAAGAAACGCTATCATCAGGTAACGTTTGTTCAAAAATGAAATTGGTATTGCGCGTTCCTTCCTATTTTATACTAGACTGATAAATATATATTTTACTCAAAGTTTCATACAAACGAGACCAGAAAAAAGGAAGTACATTGTACATTTCTGCTCCGGTCCAGATTTCAAAACACAACAAAAAAAATTTGAACAATTTTGAGTTCATTAGTACAATAAAAAATCGGGAAATTTTCCCGAATTTTTTTTTTATTGAATTTTCTACTGTTATTGGGGACTTCGTCCCCATATAATATAAGAATATTCCTAAAATCATGCTTTTATGAATTAGTTTCTAATACTAAACAAAAGCAATTTTGTAGGAGTACCAGTCGTTCACAGATCTACAGTTTAGTAAAGAGAAGAGAATTACATGTATACAGTGGCATCCTACAATAAAAGGTAAGATAGTTGGTTTTATGGGTAAATAAAGTCCAAGATTTATAAAATATGGAAATAGGATTTGAAGTTGAAGATCAAAATCTTGGGGAAGAATGGGTATAATATCTGATTTTTTTTTGCCATATCAGGATTCATTTGCAAGAAATATGATAAAGAAATATGTTTTATTTACCTCATTCATTTACATATCATGATTAGAAATTGCTAAATTTTGAACTCATCAGATAAAAAGAGCTGCACTTATCTAAACATAAGGCAACCCACCAAAAAGGAAGCATATTTTTATGTTCAAGATTATTTTTTAGCTCACCTGGCCCAAAGGGCCAAGTGAGGTTTTGTTATCAAAAGCTGTCGTCGTCGTTAACTTTTACAAAAATCTTCGCATCTGAAACTACTGGGCCAAATTTAACCAAACTTGGCCACAATCATTATTGGGGTATCTAGTTTCAAAAATGTGGCCGGCGACCCAGCCAACCAACCAACCAAGATGGCGGCCATGGCTAAAAATAGAACATAGGGGTAAAATGTAGATTTCGGCTTATAACTCTGAAACCAAAGCATTAAGAGCAAATCTGACAGGGTGAAATTGTTTATCAGGTCAAGATCTATCTGCCCTGAAATTTTCAGATCAATTGGACAACGGGTTGTTGGGTTGCTGCCCCCCAATTGGAAATTTTAGGGAAATTTTGCCGTTTTTGGTTATTATCTTGAATACTATTGTAGATAGAGATAAACTGTAAACAGCGATAATGTTCAGTAAAGTAAGATCTAATAATAAGCCAACATGACCACAAAGGTCAGTTGACCTCTTAAGGAGTTATTGCCCTTTATAGTCAATTTTGAACAATTTTCATTAATTTGGTATATTTTTGTACATTTTTACAAAATATTTTCCTCTGTATCTAAAGGGCCAAGTCTATATAGATAGAGAAAATTGTAAGTAGCAAGAATTTTCAGTAAAGTAAGATCTACAGACACATCACCATCACCAAAACACAATTCTGTCATGAATCCATCTGTGTCCTTTGTTTAATATGGACAAAGACCATGGTGAGCAATACAGGCTCTTTAGAGCCTATAGTTTCTGTAGTGCAGTTCTGTTATTCATAGTAGTTTCTTAATGATGTGATGGAAGCAATATTATTATCAAAATTTTGTTGAAATTTAATCCTATGGCATACTAATATTATTTGAATCACAAGTGATGTACATGTATGCAGAATTATCTTCTTCTTATAACCAAACTTTAATATATTTGATTTCATTATTTGGATCATGGAAAATTTCTAAATAGCAAATTTAAATTCTAGTTGAGCATTTATAGCGATTTACACTTGGATAGTATGTGTTATATATTTTAAAACATGATACTTGATTTCAGGTGTGGTTGCTGTGTCAGTGGCAGAAAAAATGACATTTGATGATCGAATAGATTCCGCCGCAAAGGTGATCATGACACCATCTTTGATACTTATATGGAGTTTTACTGACCCTATACATCCACAGGTATGATAACATTACATTGATTGTCATGAAAAATTTATGATATCCATGCATTATGCAGTTTTATTCTATTTAAGGTCTGCATTTTATTCTTGACAATACTTTTTCATTACTAGAATGTGTTTGTGGAGCCTTTTGTCTGCTAAAGTGATTCCTAGATATGTAGAGGTGATAATAGTTTTAGTCCACTAAATCAGATTCTCCTAGTTTTACTGTTCTTATTTAGATTGGAATGATGGTTTTAGTTTCCATTTCAAATAGAAAATCTAGCTTTCTTTTTTATTAAAAAAAAATGGAATTAAGCATCAACTACCTTCAGTATCATTCTCTCAAATGTCTATTGTTCTGATGTTGTCCTTTTATTTCTATATATTTTTGAAGTGAATGGATTTATTACGATTTTTGTTTATTTTACAGTTACTTTTAGAAGCACCAGATGATATTTACAGTTTCCAGTTTAATCCATCAGATCCTAACATTATAGCTGGTGGCTGTTACAATGGACAAGTTGTTTTATGGGATATATCTGCACATGCTGATAGACTTAAACAACAAAGAGGAGGAAATCGGAATAAAAAGACAAATGTTTTGGTAAGAGCTGCTCACATTTTATATCTTATGAAATAATGAAAGTGATAAATATAAGTAATGCTTGACTTGTTTTGTTTATTATAGATATGAAATGTAGAAAAAAATAACATTTCATTGCTAGGACTTTGGAAGATTTTTATTGTCAGGTCATTCTATTAAATATCTGACTAGATTTTTATTGTCAGGTCATTCTATTAAATATCTGACTAGATTTTTATTGTCAGGTCATTCTATTAAATATCTGACTAGATTTTTATTGTCAGGTCATTCTATTAAATATCTGACTAGATTTTTATTGTCAGGTCATTCTATTAAATATCTGACTAGATTTTTATTGTCAGGTCATTCTATTAAATATCTGACTAGATTTTTATTGTCAGGTCATTCTATTAAATATCTGACTAGATTTTTATTGTCAGGTCATTCTATTAAATATCTGACTAGATTTTTATTGTCAGGTCATTCTATTAAATATCTGACTAGATTTTTATTGTCAGGTCATTCTATTAAATATCTGACTAGATTTTTATTGTCAGGTCATTCTATTAAATATCTGACTAGATTTTTATTGTCAGGTCATTCTATTAAATATCTGACTAGATTTTTATTGTCAGGTCATTCTATTAAATATCTGACTAGATTTTTATTGTCAGGTCATTCTATTAAATATCTGACTAGATTTTTATTGTCAGGTCATTCTATTAAATATCTGACTAGATTTTTATTGTCAGGTCATTCTATTAAATATCTGACTAGATTTTTATTGTCAGGTCATTCTATTAAATATCTGACTAGATTTTTATTGTCAGGTCATTCTATTAAATATCTGACTAGATTTTTATTGTCAGGTCATTCTATTAAATATCTGACTAGATTTTTATTGTCAGGTCATTCTATTAAATATCTGACTGTCTTATTTAAAATTGAAGAAGTCAGCTTAGCAATAAAAACCTTCTCAAGGAAAGGAAACAATTGCTAAATTATAGGTTTTCTTAATTAAGAGAGGCATATATAAAATGTAAGAAATATTCAATTTGCAAAACTTTACTAGGTATTAAAAGTGCTTTAAAAATTATTCACCTTGAATTTTTTCAGCCTGGTTTTGAAGATCCTAATGCATTAAAAACACCAATAGTACGATATTGTGCTGTATCTAGTATAGAAAATAGTCACAAAGCTACAATAACAGATTTATTATGGGTACCAGATCATATGGAGGTAAGCACAAAGCTACAATAACAGATTTATTATGGGTACCAGAACACATGGAGGTTAGTACAAAGCTACAATAACAGATTTATAATGGGTACCAGATCATATGGAGGATGGAGGTAAGCACAAAGCTACAATAACAGATTTATTATGGGTACCAGATCATATGGAGGTAAGTACAAAGCTACAATAACAGATTTATTATGGGTACCAGATCATACGGAGGTAAGCAGGGAAGAATGCAGGAAATATTACATTGAGTTTTTATTAATAAGTGTTTTGTGATCAAGCATTGTAAAGGTGAATCGCCAAAATACAGACTTTCAACATGTACTCATAAAGATTACTGAATTTATATGATTTCAATATTTTCTTTACATTTTTCAATTATGCAGGTTTTCATAAAACATTCATAATTTATTGGGGGAAAAAGTGGAAAATGGTTTATTTAAAGAATAAAGAACCATTTTTCCTTCTTGATGAGTATAAATTAGATAAAGCAGAAATTATAGTGTGTGAATTGAAAATCCTGTGACGTAAACGTAACGTGTAATTTAATTGCAGGATAAGCCAAATGAATAAACATAACTGTGTTATCACTTCACATATCACACTAATTTTGATACAATAAATATATCTTCATGTGAGAAATAGAAAACTAACCACAATGATAAGAAAATAAATATAATTTAAAAAAAGGTAGAATTTATAATGAAAATTAAAGATTGAAGATATAGATGCTATAAAACAATGTATATTAGAATTGGTAAGTTTTTCAGATGCATGTAGAATTAATGTTCTTGTATTTATTCAGGTAAACAGAATGGGTGTACCACAAGAAAACAAATCATTACAGAATTGTCAGTTAATGACATGTGCTACAGATTAGTAAGTAGATATTTAGTGTATTTATTTGATCTACCTCTTCAAGGATCAGCATATATGTAATGTAAATATAATTAACAAAAAGACATTTCGAGGAAAGATGAAATAACACAGGTTAACAAATAAGTTCCGTCGGTAATAAACTGCATACATGAATCTATATTTATTACACAGAATTTGCCCCGAAAAAAGCAACCTACTCAAAATTAATTGGTCTTTGCAGATAACTTAATTAGCATTCATAGATTTCTCAAATGACAAAATTTCAATAATAAATGCATGCAATAATTTCAGAACTTACAGTATACATTTGAGCTATCAAGCAATAGGTCTTATATTTCCATTGTTTTGATGCATTGAACATTTTTAATTCCATAGAATGAGTAGTATTGAATAATAACGTTTATTGTAAAAGGGTTCTATTCGATTTAAATGAACTTGATGCCAAATATTAGCAGCATATGAGTATATAATGTAACTTTATTTTTGAGTAATATCCAGAAGACTTTGTAAGAGTTGATGTAACCAGGTGAACATGGATAAGTTTATAACTGCATATCTTTTATACAAGGAAATTTATTTATTTTTTAGTTGTGTTCTGTTTTGGGATACTCGACCACCAAAAGGTCCAAGTCAGCTTTTAACAAAGAAAACAGATGACAAAGGCCCAAAGAATCCAATGGGAGTGCCTAATACATTTAAACACTTAGATTTGTCATGGAAACCATTTTTAAGGGTAAGTTTTTGTCATTTTGGAAGAAAATTTATAATTCCAATCAGTATTTAATAATTCAGAAAGTTCTGATATAATGAAATATTATCTGTATAAAATCTGCAACAAAATATGCTTGTCATAAATTATGATTTCATAAAGATTCAATACCATTTGTGTTTTAAAGTATAATTTGTTGAATGAGGACTCACCTTGATAAAAAAAACCATGTTTTTTTTCCACTGAGTAATTGGTATGACCTGAATTTTAGGTTCATCTACACAAGTCTGAACCAGGTGGTGATCATAGTCCTACTAAGTTTTCTATATCAGAAAAACAAGGAGACAGAGGATCACGTATGTATAATTTAAAAGAACAAAAGTTTATTTATGAAATAATTCACCGTGACAAAGTAATACAGAACCTAAGTTTGTTCATAGTGCTAGTATTTAAGGAGTCACCTTGTTTAATATAAAATATATATTTATATATTGAATAATTACTCTGTTTTTAATGTAAACAACAATTCAATGTGTACTGTGACAACTTTTATAATATATTTAAACATTACCATTTTAAACAGTGCATAAGTTAATTTCATTATTCTTCAGTTAAAAGATAATACACAATAAAATTGATTCTTCATTTAAAATGTTACAACATAGTGTTCAAATAAATATTAAATGTAGACATGTTGTTGTTATTTCAGTAAATAAAGCAACAGATGGATTAGATACATCTAAGTCAGATGCAATGGGTGGAGGATATTATTCATCCATGAAACCCGGGTCTGGCAAGGAAAAGAGGACACTGCAGAGTGTCAAGACTCATTTCTATGTTGGGTCAGAGGTAGACTCAAAATTTTACATTTAAAATTTACTCTCTTCATAAAAATGGTGATTGCATGACAGAAGAAATTGGTAGTATTTTATTCTGTTTAACCCAAAATTTTAAGGGTTTTAGGAATATGGATACTGAAGAATGTCATGCAGCCACCAGTAATAGAAGGGAGTGAATTTGAATGGGTCTGACTCCCTGTAATGTCCTGTTTAGTCACACCCTGCACATAGCTGTTCTATCTATTTCACCTACTGTTATAACAGAGCAAGCATAAACCTTTCTTCTTCATTCCAACCTACTTTTGCACATAACCTTTTTCTTCACAATTACATTTAATATTATTTTCTTACTTTTTTACAAAGTTTGTAACAGTGAAATTAAACATTTTTCATATATGTTTGTTTATAGATATGAATTAGTGTAATGCATGCTTTTATTCTAACTGTTAGATACTTGACACTGTATATATACTGATGATATACTAGTATGCACCTGAACATGATATGCATGACAGATCTTTAACATCTCAATGTAGCATGATACTAGTCTATATTGTTACATTTGATTAAAATAGTAATGAAATTCTGAAATTTATTATAGATAATAAATGTTTATATGGTACTTTTTAAATAATAAATATAGATTCTTACATAGATACGAGTGGATTATCGGATTTATCCAATCAAGATAGTTAAATTATCAATTTTAAAGTCCAAGCCTTGGCGAGGACTTTAAAATTTATAATTTAACTATCGAGATTGGATAAATCAGATAATCTACGAGTACTATGTAAGAATCTGTTTCTCTTATGATTAAAAAATTTATTTTCTTTTTTTGTTAAACGAAAATCCCCTTCGAGTGCCTTTCACATTCCCCCTGTTTTCTTATCAATAAGCAATTACTGTGTTAGTAATTCTATGGAAATTAATCCCTTTCCGAACCCATTGTATAAAAAAATTTAATCAATGTGTGGTTGCCTGTCATCTCAAAATATTATTGGATGATTTTAAGGAGGCTCGAGGGTATAAAAATTTCAGGAAAAATTGAAACATTTGTTTTTCATTACAAATTTTATTTATTTCCTTTTGTAGTTGTTACTTTATCATATGGTACAAAAATCATTCAAAACAATCAATTTGTGTTGTCCCCTGATGACTTTTAAAATGTATACATCATTGAAAAAGTTCCAAATTATCTCCCTTTGGTGGAAAAATGCCATTTTTTGGCTCTAAATTTGAAATATCTTTTTCAAATCATCGGTGACCTATCTTTTTTAATATAATTTCCATATAAGCTGTACTTAAACTAAATTATTGTAAAATTTTAGTGATTTCTGTAATAAATTTCTTTATTTTATTTCGATATTACCTTTATTTCTCCTATTACTTCAACAGAAAAAAACCACCTTTACAAAAATGTATGCTTCTTTCGAAGGCAGATTGTGAGCGCAAATGAACGGTGACCCCACTTTTTTATTTCATTTTTCTATTAACTATAAGATAAAGTTCATTTATAGAAAAATATAGAGAAATCCTATATAAATGATTTAGACCCGCGAACCCCCTTAAGGGTTATAACCTTTTTAGCTAACTTGATGAATCAAAATATGCTAACAGGTGTTACTGAAATTGACAATTTCGTGGAATGTGAAAGGCACTCGAAGGGGATTTTCGTTTAACAAAAAATGAAAATTAATTTTTTAATCATAAGAGAAACAGATTCTTACATAGTTACTCGTAGATTATCTGATTTATCCAATCTCGATAGTTAAATTATAAATTTTAAAGTTAAGAATTAGGAAGCTTGTTACGCTTGTCAATTGATATAAAACATAAATAGAAATTTTGATGTTTTGTCTGCTTGGATGTATTTAGCAAGGATAAATTGTGTTCATTTTTCTTTCATCACCAGGGTTAATATTAAGGCTAAAATCCATAAAATTCAAATTTTAATTTTAATGTAAAATTGACAACAACAAAAATATAAAATAGTTCAGGATATCTAATAACAATACAAGTAATGTAAATTTTGACTAATTTTGACTAATTTATTTCTAAATTAGAATAGTTTCTCTAAGAATGAGATGTAAGATTTAGTTATTAACCATTTTATTTTCACTAAGAAAAAGACATTATATTTAGAATTAACCATTTAAGTTTTCCCAAGCATGAGATGTAATTTTTTGGTTGTAACCATTCAAGTTTCCCCAATAATGAGATATTAGATAGTTGTATTATACATTTAAGTTGTCCAAGAATGAGATTTTGATATTAACCATTTAGGTTTCCCCAAGAATGATATGTAAGACTTTAGTATTAACCATTTAAGTTCCCCTAAGAAGGATATGTAAGATTTTGGTATTAACCATTTAAGTTTTCCAAGAATGAGATTTAAGATTTTGGTATGAACCATTTCAGTTCCCCTAAGAATGATATATAATATTTTGGTATTAACCATTTAAGTTCCCCAAAGAATGAGATGTAATATTTTGGTATTAACCATTTAAGTTTTCTAAGAATGAGATGTAAGATTTTTGTATTAACCATTAAGTTTCCCCAAGAGTAATATTAAAGATTTTGGTATTAACCATTCAAGTTCCCTGAGAATGATATCATTGATATGTAGAATTTTGGTATTAACCATTTAAATTTCCCCAAGAATAAGATGTAAGGTTGTTGTATTAAACAAATAAGTTTCCCTAAGAATAAAATGTAAGATTTGATATGAACCATTTAAGTTTCCCCGAGAATGAGATTTAAGATTGTTGTATTAAACATTTAAGTTTCCCAAGAATGATATGTAAGATTTTTGTATTAACCATTTCAGTTTTCAAAAAAATAACATGTAAGATTTTGGTATTAACCATTGTTCCCTAAGAATGAGATGTAAGATTTTGGTATTAACCATATAAGTTTCTTCAAGAAAGAGATTTGATATTTTGATACAAGTATTAACCAATAAAGTTTTTCTGAGAATGAGATGTAAGATTTAAGTAAAATATTAAGATTCTCATTATTGTAATGCCAGTTAAATAAGGATGACTTGACTGCTCTGTTTTCCAACAGTATTTGTTCTGTGGAATATATTTAACAGCTACGTGAGTGTTTCACAAGATGGTGAATTCAGGTGAAGGTTATATATTTAGTATCATTATACCATGTGTACTGTTATTCATCATTTATGTTTCTTTCAATCAAATGAACTCAATAATTGTAATTGCACATGCTTGCTTTTGGCACACATTTGCTCATTTCACAACACTTCAATCCTGTTAAAAATGTCCAGCACAGCTTTTCCCTACCCTGTTTGGCTTGAATTTAAGTGGTTAGTGTAAGTAGAATGTTTAGAGTATACATACTCTTAGATATGGAAAGAACATTAACTGTACATTTGTTAGGAAAAACAACAGAGGAAATATAAATGGACTTTGTCTCACAATTTGCAATTTATCATGAACAAATTTATTATCTTAAATTACTTTTACAGTGAAAGTTAAAAAAAATCGCAGTATGAAACACCTCTTAAATACACTTCAATTAAAAAAAGTAACTAGTACTACTTCACAAGAAGAATTGTGGTCATTATTTTTTTTACTAAATTCTTCCTAGAATTCAAACCTACTCCCCAAAGATGGAGACATAGTTTTCACTGTTTATAAAACAAATTATGATGAGATTTTTTAAAATTTGACTTGTATATCATATGAGATATTGTGGAGTTCTGACATTTTTTACTCATATTAATAATGCAATATTGTTTAGGATGGTGAAGTAGTATTTGTTGACTGGATGCCACAAAAAGATCAAGATACAGGAAAAATACAAAGTAAGAATATACATGTTACATCTATTACATGTTACTAGAACACACCAGTGATATCGCGGGTCCGTGACTGAATTAAAGTATATAACTATGCGTAAGCCTTATTTTAGTATTGGTATTGTCATCGGATAAAGTCATGCCGATTATAAGATACACAGTTTTCTCTGCTTTCAAAATCTTTCTGTTTAAACCTGTCGACCTTGAACTTATCAATTATTGGTAATATTAATTATTTGGAAAACAAAAGGTCCTGGAATGGAGTACTTTTTAATCAACAGCATTGTCCTATATTAGTTATAAATAAAGTTGAATTCTTTTATTCGCTGTTTTACGTCATGCCCGCTAATAAATTGAAAACTGTACCTTTATGCCTTATTTTAAGTCCACATTTTTAGTATTCGTATTGTTATCTTAGAAAGTCTAACTGATTGAAATACTACAATAGGAAACAATTTGACAATGATTGAATTTAGTAGTGTCGACCCTGTGATTATGCAAAATCCTAAATACACCGTTTGGTGATGTGCCTGTCAGTTGCGGAACGTACAGATAAGGTAATAGGTAACAGGTATTGGTAGAGGTATCGGATCGACCCCGAACTTGTAAATTATTGGCAATATTAATTATGTGGAAAACCAAAGGGTCCGGAGTGGTGTACTTTTTAATCTAAACCATTTTCCTATATTAGCTATATATAAAGTTAAAATCTTTGATTTGTCATTTTTACCCCATGACGGCTGACAAATTGGACCTCGTTATTTTAGTATTATAGATATATGTGACCAATATCAATGACATAGACAATATTTGTACATGTAGGAATATGGAAATTTATTTGTATGATATTTAGAAACAGAGGTATTTGTACAAGTAAACATGAATGTATATTTACATTTATCAATATTTTCATATTAGAATTATTAATTAGTGAAATGTTAGACATTTGTTTAAAACTACTTGCAAAGAAAAGTACCGATAACATATATGATAATTGTGTGACACACGTTTAGTCAACCAAAGTAGATGTTTAAATAGTATATAATAATTTTAACTCCATCCAATTTTCAACTCAGGTTGAAGCATACAGAAATGATAAAACATTTACTCTTCATTTTTATATTAGATTAGATATCAGTCTTTGGGTCTTTAAGGCTGATAATAGATATTGCAATGATAAAGATTGGATCATTTGTAATATCTTTTCCACTGAAAACTGGGCATCCAACAACATGATTACTGGTGGCAGTCGCACCATTTTATAAATGCTTCTCATTATAAACTTATTCGCTTGTCTGAAGAACATGTGCTTTGGTCAGGGGAGATAACTTTTGCACAAGTAAACATTTATAAAATTTTAAAAACTTTTGATTTTATATTATTTGTACAGCACCCAAGCCAGATTATTACCATGCTGTACATGATGGACCTGTAATGTCATTACAAAGATCTCCATTCTTTAATGATGTTGTACTATGTGTTGGAGGATGGACATTTACTATCTGGAAGGAAGGAATTAATGTAGGTAGCTAGGATGTGTGGTTTAGTGGGTCACCATTTTATGAAAGACAAAGACACTATAAGTCTATGACCCATAGTTTTTTGTCCATAAGCTGAAAAAAAAAAAAAAAATGTTGAAGGATTACTTATTTACGAAAAACGTCTTTTATCACGTATTTACACAATTTTGGAGAACTTTTTCACTTACATATACAATGTCCTAAAAAGGTTTTCTGAAACATCCTGTATTTAAGTAGATAGATTCTATTAATCTGAGCATCCATGTACAAAATTATAGAGGTCTTCTCTTTGGAAATGTTACACAATGTAAAATTAAAGTCACGAGTCAATGAAGCTGAATTGGCCAGGGGACATAACTATTACAAAAAAATATTCAATAAGGGGAGATCATTTTATTAGAAACACGATTTACAACTACATTTTACATATTTGTGAATTTTGTGAAATAACAAGAAAACAAAAATTGGTTCCATCAAATTTCTGTTTATTTCCTGAAAGTAAGCTCTTCAAAAATAAAACAAACAGTTGAATTTAGAACATCGATTTATTTTGATATTGATGTTTTGTAGAGTGGACCAATCTTACAATCTTGTGCTAGTCCTGTGAGATATACAGCAGGCTTCTGGTCCCCATCAAGACCAGCAGTGTTCTTTATTGCCAAAGTGGATGGAAGTGTGGATGTTTGGGATATCTTAGATAAAACCCATGAGCCTTCATTGACACAGAGTGTTTCTCCTGTTCAGATCACTACCATTTTTCCATTCCCTGTATCACGTAAGTGATGATTAATAATCTGCATATGGCTGCTATAGCCACAACTTTTTTTAATTTTTTTGTACCCATATATGTGATATTTTAAACTCAAATTAAAAATTTTCATAAAGAATTCAAGTTTTCATGGAATGTTTGTAGCCTCACTTGAATGAACTATACCTCTTTCTCAGTTTAAGATTTTGAAACTGAAATCAATCTAAGAATCACTTTTCAAAAGGTCTACAATTCAACAACCATGCATATAGTCTAAAATTGTGAAAATAAAATTTTACCTTCATTTAGTTATAGGAAATAACATAGTTAAATTGAAAAGATTTCATCAAAGCGTTTTTAAGTTAATGCACATGCACTGTTTGGCAAGCCCACCTGCCCATCAAAGGTACATAAGTAAATCAAAAATCGTTTTTTTTCTTCAGAAAATCTCGTTAAAAGACAAGGAGTATAAAAGATTTGTTATTTAAAACTAGATGACATGTTCTGTCCTCACCTTACGCTCACCTCATATTTTGGCTGCTGTTGTAAATTGCAAAATATGTTGATTTATTTATATAAAGTATAAACAAGAATGTGTCCCCAGTACACGAATGCCCCACTCGCACTATCATTTTCCATGTTCAGTGGACCGTGACATTGGGGTAAAAACTCTAATTTGGCATTAAAATTAAAAAGGTCATATCATAGGGAACATGTGTACCAAGTTTGAAGTCGATTGGACTTCAACTTCATCAAAAACTACCTTGACCAAAAACTTTAACCTGAAGAGGGACAGACGGAGGGACGAACGGACGAACAGACGAACGGACGCACAGACCAGAAAACATAATGCCCCCCTACTATCGTAGGTGGGGCATAAAAAATTATCTCCTTTGTTATAATTGTAGCCACCTTTTGATACCATACTTTATTTTTTTTAAACATCCTGATTTTTCATTGTAGAGAAGCAGCATCTTTTAGCAGTAGGGGATAATGCTGGAACTCTACATATATTAGAGATACCTTGGAGTTTAAGACAACCTACACCAAATGAGGTAGGATAATTTCTTTATTAAGTTTGCTGGATGAATATTGTACTGCATTGAATGTGTTACTCTACTTAAAAGTACGAAAGTCTTGGGAATAAATTGTGTACCAAAGATACTTAAGGCAGTAGATTGAAAAGAGTTTTTAATAAGGTACTAATATTAACCAGCAAATCGCAAAACACAACCTTGTTGAAATATATATTAATTACTGAAATTTATTGTCCCCTGCCCAAGTAATACCAGGCATCCAGTCTTGTAAGCACTCTCACAGGTACAATTATAACCAAATTTATATGAAATTCATTCATAAGTTTATCTCAGCACTATCTCTGATATTGTAAAAAATGTTAAAACAACTATTTCTAAAGGAGCTATATGTACAGTTGCATTATAAGTACTTTCACACATTCATTTCTTGTTGGAAATCTTTGAAATTTACATCAAAGATTTATGTAAAATTACTTTATTAGCAAACTGATGTATACATTTCTTGTAGGACATTTATGAGAGAAAAAAAAGTCAGAATGTTTTTGGAGCTGTTGCTCTTGGACAGATCAAAACATATGTTTCCACCGGGGACATAGGCAAGCTGTTCTTTTATTACTTGAATAAGGAATATGCGAGCAAAGTCTGGCAAAAACCTTTCAAGTTTCTTGGGGAAGATGTTATTTTATATTTAGTGAGAAAGAACATTAAATATCATAAATTTAGTTTATTTCTGCAAAACAATTTATCAAGGAAAAAACAAACCGGAGAATTTTATTTTTTCAGCTTACAACTGTATCAAATTATGTAGAGCGTGAAGTGAAGAGACGATCATTTGTGGTACAGAGATGGGATTTCAGAGAACATGAGAAGAGAGAAATTGAAAATGAACTAAAGAAGAAAGCAGGAGTAAGTTGACTTTTTTTATACCCTATCCATGAAGTCTGTGGGAACATAACTTTATGTCAATCTGTATTCATGCATGCTGTTTCCATAACTTTTCTAAGGAACTACTGAACAGAATGACTTGTGAGTGGTATGCTTAGTAAGACAATGCATGAGACTTCTTGTTTATTTTAAAGACGGGGAAGAGGCCCTTTCTGCACCTTCATGTACCAGAGACTGTATCAGTATGATTTCTTTTCATATTTGTGTAATTTGCCTTAAGGTTAAAAACAATGCAAGGGAATCAACAAATGCATAAGCAATTTGACTGAAAAAAATGCATCTACTTATTGGTCTTAACTTAGTTTCAAACAGGTTTTGCTAGTCAATGAAAAAAACAAAACTTGGAAGAAAAAATCTGGCTACTTTGAGTTGAACCTGTTTTGTTGGACAGCTAGTCTGATGATTACTCATAAATGATTGGTAAATTATGATTTAAGTGGATTTCATTGCTAGATAACACTAAATTCTTGTGTTAATAATTGTATACAAGTGTCAATATAACAAATGCTTCATTGTCAACTTAGGAGACAAATTATAACTTACACCTTTAGAAGTAACTTAACTTATCTTTGATATTGTGTTCTATATTCATAGTTGAGCAACATGTCGCACATATAAGATATAATATTGTAAATTATTTTAGATTGCACCAAATGTGACACTAACTGACGAAGAAGTAGAATACAGAATGAAGCAAGAATACCACCAGTTTAAAGAGGAAGAACAATCGTTCCTTAGAGAATTAGGATTATTAAAGGAGGAAGATGAACCTTTACCAGAAACATAGGATATCATATTACTATCATTGACAATAGTTAAGATATTTTGTGTTTCATCATTTTTCCTGGGTCTGAAATTGGGTACCTTTGTTTTGAACTAGATTATACTAAACTTGTTATAAAAGCTTGTGAGAAAAACCTTTATAATATTCCGTCCATTTTAAAATATCTAATTCTGCTTATTTGTTTAGACATTATATTGTTGCATTTTTATATTTAAGATATTGTGAATATTTTGTGTTTATTAAGACTGTGATCTGTTATATTTAACTAAATGTATACACTATTTTTATATTTATTGACAGAAAATAGATTGAATAATATTTTTTGTATTTATTGATGCATTAATATGAAAAAAAATTGAAATAAAATCTGTTAAATATTTATCTATAACTGTTTCTTTAAAAAAAAAGCCTTTACCAAGTCAGGACTTTGTCTTTTTCTAAGTCTTTTACTTCTTATTAAGTTGGGCATTGTATACTGTTCTTGATTTATTCAGGAGTTGAGTTTTGTATTTATACTATTTCTTTCTTTAATAAATTTTATGTCCATGATTAATTTTTAGGAAATCAGATGTTTACTTTTACAAGAATTGACTTGATTTAACTTGGATTGCATACATTAAATCTGTACTAAAGTGTTATGAGAACTGAATTCTCTGCAAGTTGCGGTGCTTTTGTAAGGGTTAGTTTGTTGTCTTATAGAGGCCAAAGTCCTCATCACAGAGAAAAATCAATATACAATATCCAAAATATTAATTCAAGTTTTCTGATTTTGCTTTTGAACAGCTTTTCTGTTTTTAACTATTTTCATGATTTTTCTCAAAACGTCAAAAAGAGGTTGATGAATTAACTCAATTTTATCTGATTAGATCATATAGGAGCATCCAATTTCCAGCAATTATGTTTAACTGATTTATACAGAAAACTAATATAATCTGTGTCCTTTTGATCTCTTGTGGACAGTTGTCTCATTGGCAATCATACCACATCTTCTATTTTATATATAAGGTATGAGTTACCTGTAAAGGAGGACGATTTTTTTCAAATTCCTTGTTTGTTTGCATAAAAACAAATCTAATGCTGATTCAACATTGGATTTTCATAGGAGAGGAAATGTTAAATTAGTTTAAGGGAAAACTTGCCAGATAAATAATGGAGATTTTTTATAAACAAAGATCAGAATTATGCCAACATGTCTATCTTCTCTGATTTTATGTAGAAACAATTAAACTTTGATAAAATACAACTTTTATAAAAAGTTTTAAAACTAGAGGCTCTCAAGAGCCTGTATCTCTCACCCGACTCTAACTGGGTATTTTGAAATCATATAAAAAAAAAAAAATTTGCTACAAAGTTACAACACTTGGCCAGCACCTCCTTAGGAAATGAACATTTATGCTATGTTTGGTTTCATTCCATTCAGTGGTTCTCTAAAAGAGGACATTTGTATATTTCCCATAGGGTCCTATGTTAAACCAAGTCCCCCGCTGGTGGCCATCTTGGATGTTAGATCGACGACAAAGTAACAACACTTGGTCAGCATCTCATAAGGAACATTCATGCTATGTTTGACTTCCTTCCATTCAGTAGTTCTCTAGAACAAAACATTTGTATGTATTTCCCATTGGGTCCTATGTTAAACTAATACATGTATGGTCGGACCATATGAGTATATGTCATGTACAAGTTGCAATTTTGTACAGGTTATAACATGTACAAAAATATTGTACATTTTGTACAATGCCAAAATACAAGTTATAACATGCACAAAAGTACCTCGTTTAACATGTACAAAATATTGCTTAAAAATGGTTTTAACCTGTACAAAATTTTAAAATAATAATAAAGCAAAATATACATTCACGATTGAAATTTATCAAATAATAAAGAACAATAATCAAATGCAAAAGAAGGTCATTATTTACAGCATGCATAAAATACGTCATTTTCATATATTTTAGAAACAAGTTTTTTTTTACTTGTTGCTACAAGACAGAGACATGTGACACCTTTGAGTTGCACAAAACTTTCATTCTTCTACATTTACACCTACCAGACTTACAACTGCCTTTCTTACACTGACAATGCACAAAACTTTGCCGCTGAAAATAATTAAATGATCACAGCATATACTAAATATGAACAACGGAAGACAGCTATGGCGTTCCATACACCATCTCTCTCATACTCGTATCACTCGTTGGGACTTCAGACACATTAAAAGTTTCATTTGCAAGACATTGAACCTAGATTTTACTGAAATATCCCTTTATTTGTCCAACTACACAAAATGTTAGTCTTTAGTTCCAATTTCATAGCCGCTATGTTCATTCACATTCATCACCACGCCTGTTATGTTTTTCTAATCGGCAGGGCCCATATCAATGGACGGAATAGGAATGATAATGTTATCACCTTGGGAGAGAACAGTTAATCTTGTTTTTGAGTTTTTTGTCAAAGTATCAGCTTGTACCTGTTGGCCAGAAAAGGACCTCTTTCGTGCATGCTTAATGTCAATATTTGAAATTTCAAACAAACCCTCACTAGTATTGACAGTATTAACAGCAGAAATATCACCACCAGAAAGCACACTCTTACGAGGAAGTGAACCAGTAGATGTCATGATGATACTTCCTCACCAACCATGTTAGCATCACTTCATTTAATTACTATTGTTTCTGTTTCTGTTTCTAACCCAACTGTTTGTTCATTGTAATGTTGTTTGCTGAATCATGACCATTCAATTCACCATCAGTTTCAGTGTTTGTGTCAGTAATAACGTCCGTCTCTGACATTGTTTTGTCAGTTTCAATATCAGTGTCGGTATTATGTTCCGTCTCTGTAAAAGGGTTTTCACTATCAGTATTGTTGGATACAGATCTTGCTTCAAATATTGCTTCTAAGTCTTCTTCTGTTTGGATACCAGGTAAGAATACTAAATGTTTATTGACTACATGTGTATTTTAAAAGTCTTTAAGGTATTAAGTAATTATAAAAACTATTTATCTGGCCATTTACTGTATCAAAAAGGTTGGACACTAACATGAATGGACAATAACAAAACAATGATGAAAATATTATTGAGGTTAATGGCATGTGTTGTAATAATATAACCATATTTTTTATTTTCAAATTTTGTACAAGTTAAAACCATTTTTAAGCAATATTTTGTACATGTTATAACATGTATGAGGTACTTTTGTACATGTTATAACTTGTATTTTTGCATTGTACAAATTATAACATGTACAAAATTTGTGTACATGTTATAACCTGTACAAAATTGCAACTTGTACACAACATATATACCAATATGGTCATGACCATACGCGTATGGTCCAAATACTCATATGGCCCGGAACATATATATATGTATGCTTATATGAATTTTGCCAAGCTTGATCCAGAGCTTTTTGGAAAACAAATAGAAGATTTTAGCAGGTGGACAGAAAAATCAAACTCTTACATAAAATATTAAAATTGAGAAATGAAAAGGGGAAATATTTCAAAGAGACAACAATTGACCAAAGAGCAGATAACAGCCAAAACCATGTACAACAAGTATTGTTTTATTAAGCGGCATTCAAAAATTATTTACATGTATATACAACTTGAAATGTTTTGAGGTTTCTATTGTTAATTTTCTTTTTGCAAAGATCTTGTCTATCAATTCATGAATTACAATTTGAATCCCTTCCCCACTGCCTTATGATATTTATTACTTCTTGGTGTACTTATATGTCAAGGCACATATTGTCAGAGGTCAATCAAACTGAACTAAAAAAGACTTTTATGATATTATAGTTTATTTGTAAGTTCACTGAACATTTCCTGTTCTGGTAAACTGTAATATAGTAATAACATTGGCATGAAAATATATGATAAGCTAATGGAATGTAGACATATCAATGTAAACATTGTCAACAAATTGTTTGGATAAAATTTTGTCACCTATGAAAATCAGTTGAAAGCATAATAACAAAGTGCTTGTACCAAGGATCCTGTATTGGACTCGTGGTACCAATTTTTACATCACAATTTATACAAATGTAGAATTTTCAAAACAGAATCCTACATTAAATTAGTAAAACCATTTAAACATATGTACTTCAATTCACAACAAATAAATTTAAGTTCAATCTGAGCCATGCTTTGGAAGATGAAATGGTTTACCGAGAGAGTTCAATTAAAGTCACAAGTTTAAAGAGGATACTGCTACAAAAATACATGGTGGTCTTACATCAGTTTCAAAAGACAAATTACAAGGATTTTACTTGATTTTTAATTATACTTGTTTTTATTATACAAAATATGTAAAATTAATTTTCTTTTGGAAACTAACAGGTTAACATGTTAATTTCAAAGTGTTTTCTAATCTAGTTTAGATTTGGCAGTCAAAGTTTTATTACTACATTTTCATAAAGATCTTATAATGTATTTTAAAAATCCCTTTATGCTTTATTTTTTACTGTAAAATTTGTGATATTTAAATAAGTTGAGGTCTTCATCTAGAAAACATTCCATTTTTCAAGTTCATACTGTAAATGTAGAAATTATTGCACGCATTTATTATTGCAATTTGTTTAGAATGTACAACAATGGGAAATAAGTAATTGTGATTTCAGAAAACTCTATACAGATATATGTATCAAATTCAAAAGGGGATTTATTATTGAAATACTCATTTGGTCACATCATTTGCATAAATAACAAGAATGTGTCCCCAGTACACGGATGCCCCACTCGCACTATCATTTTCTATGTTCAGTGGACCGTGAAATTGGGGTCAGAACTCTAATTTGACATTAAAATTAGAAAGATCATATAATAAGGAACATATATACTAAGTTTCAAGTTGATTGGACTTCAACTTCATCAAAAACTACCTCGACCAAAAACTTTAACCTGAAGCGGGACGAACGATCGGACGGACGAACGAACGAACGAACGAACGAACGAACGGAGCCACAGACCAGAAAACATAATGCCCCTCTACTATCGTAGGTGGGGCATAAAAACCTCGCAATAATTTCTGAATTCACAGTATCTTACTTGGGAGTTATGAGATGGGAGTCTCGCATAATTTTACAAGGGGACTATACATGTACACAATCTATCAGGAAATTTATTTAAAATCATTCTCATTTTATTAGCAGTTACTATAGATAACATTTAAAAAGAAACAAACAAATGTCCTGAAAGTAACAGCAATAATGCTTTTCCTACCTTATCAGAAAAGAAAAGTACTTGGCAATTTTGAAGCTATGCTACACAAGGGGGACTCTAGTCATATTAGGTTCAATTGGAAAGACCATTAAAGAAGTTTAAAACAACAAACAATATGATGTCAGTTTAACCTGACAAGCTACAAAATACATTTCAAAAATTTATTCTGACAACTAAATGAGGTATGCTGATGGGTGTGTGTCCTAAAAGACTTGATCTCTTGAGTTAAGATACAGACTTAAACATATACAACCCCATTAAATACAAAATTCCAATACTACTGGCCATTAATTTAAATCAATCTCATGTTTTAATAATTTTACAGTATTCAATGTATATACTGGGACATTCTAAAATATAAAACCAGATGCTTGGCAGGACGCAGCTTTATACGACCGCAGAGGTCTAACCCTGAACAGTTGGGGCAAGTATGGACACAACATTTAAGCTTAATACACCTCTGAATTTGGATTGTGATTAAATAGTTGACACAACATAGGTTTCTGACACAGAATGAATGTGGTCTAAGAACTTAAACTTAAGACTTAAAAATTTTAAATCGGACATTTACCTATTATGTTCCAATATCCAAAATCTAAATACATAGTTAGATTCAGCATATCATAGAACCCCAAGAATTCAATTTTTGATGAAATCAAATAATGTTCAATTTTAGACCCTTTAGACCTAAATGTGGACCAATTTGATAACCGGGCCCAAATATTCAAAATCTTAATACATGGTTAGATTCAGCATATTGAAGAACCCCATATATTCAATTTTTGTTGAAATCAAACAAAGTTTAATTTTTGACCCTTTGGACCTTAATGTAGACCAATTTGAAAACGGGACAATACTGTGCAATTGAATATTTCTTGCTATTGCGCGAAACTGCAATTGAAAATTTCTTGCTATTGCGCAATATTGTGCAATTAGTTTTTCTTGCTATTGCTCAATACTGTGCAATTGAAGATTTCTTGCTATTGCAAGTTACTGTGCAATTGAAGATTTCTTGCTATTGTGCAATACTGTGCAATTGAAAATTTCTTGCTATTGCACAATATTGTGCAATTGAAAATTTCTTGCTTTTGCACAATACTTTTAAAATATAATAATTTTGGACCCCGATTTGGACCAACTTGAAAACTGGGCCCATTATCATAAATCTAAGTACATGTTTAGATTCAGCATATCAAAGAATCCCAAGAATTCAATTTTTTTTTAAATCACGCTAAGTTTAATTTTGGACCCTTTAGACCTTAATGTAGACCTATTTAAAAACAGGACCAAAAATTAAGAATCTGAATACAGGGTTAGATTTGGCATATCAAAGAACCCCAATAATTCATTTTTTGATGAAATCAAACAAAGTTTAATTTTGGACCCTTTTAGCCCCTAATTCGTTGGGACCAAACTCCCAAAATCAATCAAAACCCTCCTTTTGTGGTCCTAAACCTTGTGTTAAAATTTCATAGATTTCTATTAACTTATACTAAAGTTATTGTGCAAAAACCAAGAAAAATGCTTATTTGGGACCTGTTGTTGGCCCCTAATTCCTAAACTGTTAGGACTTCAACTCCCAAAATTAATCCCAACCTAAGTCCTTATGTTAAAATTTCAAAGATTTCTGTTTACTTATACTAAAGTTATTGTGCGAAAACCAAGAAAAATGTTTATTCGCGCCCATTTTGGCCCCTTATTCCTAAACTGTTGGGACCAAAACACCCAAAATCAATCCCAACCTTCCTTTTATGGTCATAAACCTTGTGTTTAAATTTCATAGATTTCTATTAACTTTTACTAAAGTTAGAGTGCAAAAACCAATTGTTTTCGGACGACAACGACACATGATACCAATATACAACCAAAAATTTTTCAATATTTGCAGTCGTATAAAAATTTGCCAAGCATATAAATATGGAGATTTTTTTATCATTGCCAATGAGATAACTATCCACCGGGTTCAAATGAAGTGGATGTATGCAATTATAGGCAACCATACTGCCTTCAACAATGTGAAAAACTCATTATATGTAAGAAGCAATACAAGGCCCTGACATGAAAAATGTATAACAATTCAAACAGAAATCAACAATCTTATTTATAACAAACAATAAACGCAAAATAAATATGACAGACATGAACCAAACAACAACCACAGAACTAAAAGCTCCTGACTAGGGACTTATAGAATGTGATAGTGAATCAAAAACTAATATAAAAATATAAAAAAAAAATGCCCTAGGCAATGAAACATGTCAATCAATAAATTTCTGCAGCAGTCCCTAAAGTGTTGTTGTTATAAGACTTTCTACATTTTATGTTTTCTATCATAACCCTGCATACCCGAGGTATCCACTTTATGGACTCTACCATACTACAGATTCACCAGGCGTTGGTTCACTTTCGTTTGTAATTGAAAAAATAAATATGATAAAATTACTTTACTTTAGAAAGTTTTGTGATACGATTTGATTAATGAAAAATTGCAGTGGGATAAGTTTTGCAAAAATAATAATAGCAATTTGGATTTGTATAGTATTATTTGAATCCAGCAATTTCTTAACTAGTAATAACTAATCACTCCTTTATGTCTAAAGTTCAACAATAACAATATAAAATGCACACAAATATTTATGAATCTAAATTACAAATCTTTTGAATATTTTGAAGTTCACAGTATTTAAAACTAAATAAAATACAGTTAAATTAAATGGAAGGAATTGTGGATCTAAAATTTTGACCTGAATTTATTTGAGATTAACACAATCATTTGCATTTCTTAAAATATGGTTTCTCTCTCACACTCAAAAGTTAGTACAACAATATAACATTCATAACATACTTAATATATTATTAAACAAAATCTTAAATTATAACAAAAAATATGGTAGAAGATCTAAAATAAAAAAAATTGAAAGTTTGTTTTCTGTTGGCAGTATACAAATCATATATAGCAATATGACAACTACTTGACTTAATGCCCTGCCATAATGCCGTTCAATATTTAACTACTTTAAAAAAATCCAATACATTTTGCAGAATGCTCATAAAGCATTAAAGTGATGATCATCCAACAATTCAAATTGCCAATTCATATACACTCTTATAACTCATCACTACTATAACAATCCACTTTACGATCTCCAAGACCAAGAAACATTCTCTTGATTTCTTGAGGTCCTTTGAAACACACACTTCATTTTACATTGAGAACTAAAAACTGTCCAACAAAATTAGCTAATCCTAAGACAATGAGACAGGAATGTAAAACAGTACTTAATATAGACTGTTCTCCATTTCTGTGTTGTATAGTCAAATGTACTAGACATGGCAACATTATGGCATAGGCAAAACCACAGAATGCTCCAAAAAATCTGAAAAATAAATCAACATAATTTTAATGACAAGTTTACAAACACAGCTGTTTGGATTAATCATACCTATGATCACACATTATATATACACCTGAAGATGTTCATTCTGTATAAGATTCATAAACTTTGGTTGAGGCAAAATTGAGTTAGAGATTTTTAAGGGCCCCGCCTTTAGGCGGGTCGCCCTATAGTGTTCAAGTCCGTCCGTCCGTCTGTATCTAGAGAACCATTATGATTTCATACTTTATACTTTACATGTTTATTAACCACCACCAGAGGATGTGTCATGGCCCTATAGTGATCCGTCCGTCCATCCGTCCGTAGGCGGGTCGCCCTATAGTGATCAGTCTGTCCGTCCGTCCGTCCGTAACACTTCAACTTTGTGTCCGCTCCATATCTAGAGAACCATTATGATTTCATACTTTATACTTTACATGTTTATTAACCACCACCAGAGGGCGTGTCATGATGTATGTTCAACTTCCTAGGTCAAAGGTCAAGGTAAAAAAACTTTGGTTTCAGTTGACAACCCTGTGTCCTGTGGTGAAGATCGTGTCCGCTCTATATCTTGAGAACCGTTATGATTTCAAAGTTTATACTTGACATGTATATGAACCAACACCAGAGGGTGTGTCATAATTTATGAACGACTTCCTAGGGCAAAGTTCAAGGTCAAAAACTTTGGTTTCAGTTGACAACCCCATGTCCTATGGTAAAGATTGTGTCTGCTCTATATCTTGAGAACCGTTATCATTTCAAAGTTTATACCTGAAATGTATATAAACCAATATCAGAGGGTTTGTCATAATTTATGTACAACTTCCTAGGTCAAAGGTCAAGCTCAAAAACTTTGGTTTCAGTTGACAACCCCATGTCCTATGGTAAAGATCGTGTCCGCTCTATATCTTGAAAACCGTTATCATTTTAAAGTTTATACCTGAAATGTATATAAACCAATATCAGAGGGTATGTCATAATTTATGTACAACTTCCTAGGTCAAAGGTCAAGCTCAAAAACTTTGGTTTCAGTTGACAACCCCATGTTTTATGGTAAAGATCGTGTCCGCTCTATATCTTGAGAACCGTTATCATTTCAAAGTTTATACTTGACATGTATATAAACCAACACCAAAGGGTGTGTCATAATTTATGTGCAACTTCCTAGGTCAAAGGTCAAGGTCAAAAACTTTGGTTTCAGTTGACAACCCCATGTCCTATGGTAAAGATCGTGTCCGCTCTATATCTTGAGAACCATTATCATTTCAAAGTTTATACTTGACATGTTTATAAACCAACACCAAAGGGTGTGTCATAATTTATGTGCAACTTCCTAGGTCAAAGGTCAAGCTTAAAAACTTTGGTTTCAGTTGACAACCCCATGTCCTATGGTAAAGATCGTGTCCCCTCTATATCTTGAGAACCGTTATCATTTCAAAGTTTATACTTGACATGTTTATAAACCAACACCAAAGGGTGTGTCATAATTTATGTGCAACTTCCTAGGTCAAAGGTCAAGGTCAAAAACTTTGGTTTCAGTTGACAAACCCATGTCCTATGGTAAAGATACAATTTTTTAATGCACATTATTCGCAGTGGGGCCCACAGAGATGGCTCCCATCTCAATGATATCTAGTTTCCAATTGTTGAGGAGGCTAGAGGGTAAAAAAATTTCAGCAAAATTTTAAACATTTTTTTTCATTACAAATTTTATTTATTACACTATTAGTTGTGACTTCATGATATGGTAAAAAAAATCAACCAAAAAAATCGATTTGTTTAAGCCCCAGATGAATTTTAAAATGTTTATATTCTTGAAAAAGCTCCAAATAATCTCCCTTTGGTGCAAAATTGCCATGTTTTTGCTTTAAAATTGAAATATCTTTTTTTAACTCATCGGTGACCTATATTTTTTATTATTTGTTTTCAAATAAGCTGTATTTAAACTAAAAGATACTAAAATTTTAACAGATTTCTGTAATTTATTTCAATATTACCTCTATTTCTCCAATTAGTTCAACAGAAAAATACCTACACAAAAATGCATGCTTCTTTCGAAGGCAGATTGTGAGCTTAAATGAGGGGGACCCCATTTTCTAATTTTATTTTTCTATTAAGTATATGATGAAGTTCTTTCATAGAAAAAAATAGTGAAATCCTATATTTAAAAAAAAAAAAGATTTACACCTGCGAGACCCCTTAAGTGGCATAATAACTTAAGAAAAGGAAGAGTGACACCATCCAAATTTTAACTTAATCTGTGTTTTGTGGTAATAAGCATTATGTATAAGATTCATTAAATTTAGTTGAGGCAAACTTAAATGATAGAACCAGTTTTCTCCCCAGAAATTTTGGATAGCATCACATTTGGCGTAAAAAAATTAACTGTATTTTTTTCATATCATTTGTCGCGGCGCCGCAATACTCTATTTCTTTATGTTATATATATTTATATGTTTATATTGTTCAATTCATAACTGAGAATACAATTAAACTATAACAATGAAAACAGTTTGTTTTTTTCATATCTATGAAATTCATTGTTTCATGTGGGTCTCATTGGGGTCTAAGCGTGACGCGGGATTGCCGATTTTTGTTAAGCGTGACACTGGAAAGTCAAATTATTGTGTCGTGAAAACGGGAAATGAGGTCTAGCGGGACCCGGGAAATGACAAAAAATGAGAATTGCTTACATACATAGTGTAAGCGGGATACGGGAATCTGACAAAACAGTAAGCGGGATCTGGGATCGGAACCCCTTTCATGATATGGTACTCAATGAATTGGTCCCAGTTGTTTCTAATCCTTACATTCAAATGATATATATTTTTAACAAAGTTATCTAACAAATAGTCTGTTAATGCGTAGTTTTCTTTATTGGTACTTTTTTTCTGTGCCATTTGTGCATCCGTAGTAATTATCGTGAAAATGCGGATTTTTGTCATATCTGGTCCTGTTCCGATCCGTAGTTTAGACAACAATGTGCAATGGCGGCCAAAGAAAAATTCACGAGAATGAGTCCAAAAATGAAAATGTTTGACAAGAGATTGGGAATAAATATGACGCTTTTAATGCATTAAATGGATTAAACATAAACTAAAGCCAATTATGATTACTTTCTAAAGAAGTATCAAACTTATTTAGCTCAAAATCAAAATTTTCGCTCATGATAGACAAGTAGTACCGGAAAGAAAGAAAGT
This sequence comes from Mytilus edulis, assembly GCF_963676685.1. Taxonomy (NCBI): domain Eukaryota; kingdom Metazoa; phylum Mollusca; class Bivalvia; order Mytilida; family Mytilidae; genus Mytilus; species Mytilus edulis. The sequence continues at coordinate 81,413,263 of NC_092344.1, read as the reverse complement.
ATATAATTTGGAAAGTTGCAAAAATAAACCACCAAACCTCTTTTTTTTAGAGAAGATTCGTTTCAATCTGTGAAATTCCGTAATAAAAAACATAGATTTCGAATTGTTTTATGATTTTGTGATTGCATTTTTTCCATGTCGAAATTGCCGATTGCAGATCATGTGGTGTTAGTTATGTCACAAGTGTCAGCTTGGGGTATTCGCATCCAAACAGTTATCAACCAAAGGGCAATTAACACCTATTTTATCACTCTTAATTGCCTCTATTGTCCAACTTGAAGGGATTACAATTAAAGGTGATATATTTTTATGATCATAATCAGGACTCAGATGAAAGTTCAAAATTTAGGACATGGATTTACAATATTGAAACAAGAAAAATAGCATCTTGAAAATAATTATAGCGTCGTGGAAATTATTATAGCATCAGGGGGATAAATATAGCGTTGCGGTACCGCGACCCTTAAACGGCTTGGGGAGAACACTGAGAACGGAAATAAAAAATTCGGCAATTTCTCCAATTGTAAAGGGAATAACTCTAGAAAGGTAAAAGTGACCCCACCCAAATTCAAACTTGATTTGTGTTTTTCGGTCATAAGCAAGTTGATTTAAAACAAAATTCATTAATCATTGAGACTATCTGAATTGGTTTATGTGATCTGCAAGACTGCTCAGAGTTGTGCAAATGTTCCACTCTGTAATGCCTTTCTTGAATTTGTGGAAAAAGGTAACCAAACTTTAAAATCCCATAAATGAGACAAAGAGATTCATAATTCATAATGAATGATTCCAGAAAATTGTGATTTACTAGCTTATTCTCCAATACATCTTTGCAAATCAAAATTTAGAGATATGAATCAATTTACCCAATAATTTTTCCTATATGAGGTAGAAATACTGCAAATACCACACATACTGCAATGATACACACATTCAATACCAAAACATGGCGCAAACTACAAAATAAAAGAAAATTAGAATAAAAATTAAAAAACTGAAAGAGCTAGATGGATAGACACAATTGTAATATACAAATATGGCGATACTGCAGATGACAGCAGATCTCATCACTTTTTAATCTGTGAAATTTGACTTCGAGATTCTGTCACACTTAAATTATTGATATTAAATAAAAATCATATTTTTAATGGATTTAAATGTGTTTTTTTGTGATGTCAACATTTAACATTGATAATATGTATATACAAAAATTACTATTTTACTACATCTTTTTTTTAAAGAAGATTCAATTCAATAGCTGCGGGTCATTTATAGTAATGAGTATAGATCTCACTGTAAGTGCATTAAATTTGTAAACAAATTGTGTGTATTAAATCAAATTAATGTTGACTACTTTCATTGTGCTTTGAATTTAAAGATGTTCCTACTTCATAAAAATTCAATTAAACATCTATTCTACTGCTTGAATTTTTTTTATATATAAAAACAAGAGTGCACACCCTGAAATGTCTCGCCTTCTTTACTAATCATTGATACAATGTTGATAGTCCTAAATATAAAGCTTTATTACAAATGTCACATAAACTTAACATTAACCAAGAAAACTAAGCATTGACCAATGAACCATGAAAATGAGGTCAAGGTCAGATGAACCATGTCAGGCAGACATGTACAGCTAACAATTCTTCCATACAACAAATATAGTTGACCTATTGCTTATAGTTTAAGAAAAACAGATAAAAAAACAAAAACTGAACACTGAGCAATGAACCATGAAATTGAGGTCAAGGTCAAATAAAACCTGCACGACTGACATACAGATCATAAAATATTTCCATACACCAAATATAGTTGACCTATTGCATATAGTATTAGAAAAAAAGACCAAAACTCAAAAACTTAACTGATCCATGAAATGAGGTCGAGGTCAAGTGAAAACTGTCTGACAGGCATGAGAACCTTGCAAGGTACGCACACACCAAATATAGTTATCCTAATACTTATAATAGGAGAGAATTTAACATTACAGTAAATCCTAACTTTTTTTCAAGTAGTCACTGAACCATGAAAATGAGGTCAAGGACATTGGACATGTGACTGACGGAAACTTCGTATCATGAGGCATCTAGATACAAAGTATGAAGCATCCAGGTCTTCCACCTTCTAAAATATAAAGCTTTTAAGAAGTTAATAGCGCCATAGCCGCCGCAGGATCACTATCCCTATGTCGAGCTTTCTGCAACAAAAGTTGCAGGCTCGACAAAAACCATGTTGTTCTATAAATAAACATCAACTTTTAATTATTATTTTTTTTAATTCTAATGTATACGATAGCTTACCCTGGCCAAACAGTGTTGTATATGGTATACAAAAGTTGTACTCTAAATATATACAATAGCAATGGGAAAACACACATCATCTGGAAGAATAAGCTAATTCTTGCCACAAATGCCAGGACATATGTGTCAGACATATTGTTCAATAAATTCTGTAAATAAAAGAGGAAAAACTAAATGTTAACTACAAAAAATCATTTGAATATCTATTTCAATTTTTTATTGGTAGTGTTATGGACACAACGTCACAAGAATTTACTCTGTAGTTAATTTAGGACAGAAACTATTGCAGTATTTCTTATATTTTATTTAATTCTATATTTGTGTCATACTGTTGTCTGATGGTAGTGTACTTAATTTCAGTGCGGCAGGTCATGGATTATATCCCAGGCCAGTTGAAAACAAACACCTGAAAATTGGTATTTATTGCTTCTCATTTAAGCATGTTGCATTTAGAAGTAAGAGCAAAGACTGGTCAGCTCAGAGTCACAATAATGTGTCTGGATAGAGTGACATGTCTTCCTGAAGACTGTTACCATGCAACCTAGAAAATGTAACCTCCAGCTCAGCATTTCAGTCGAGTGAAAAGCAGGGTCATATCACATGATCCTGTTCACGTCCTGAATATGCATTTAATTTGCCACTAGGAATTTAACAGTCATCCACCCAACCATCAATCCATTTTAGTATTATTCCAGATGAAGTGTACATGTATACATAAAGATAATGACTTTAACAGCAACATAAACAAACTCTAATTAAGAAATTGTCAAGTAATATGTCAAACTCTAGTTTATTTCTTGTCACTAATATGGCCATATGATTTCATGTTTTACTTTTTAACATTAAAATTTAATGTTAGCATAAGCAATTATATATCCCACAATGTTCCATTGCTATAGTATGAATCTCTTTACTTACATCTTCTATACAGTCCTTTTCCATTGGAAAACTTATATAAAACATAACACCAACAAATATATAGGTAAAGGCCACTAATATATAGGCTATAATCAAATCTCTTATCTACAAAATACAGAGTAAAAGATGTAATACATGTAAACAGTTATGACAGATACTAACATATACAATTTCTTTGTTAAATTCTCTGTTGATAAATTGATATTATTTTGACACTAAAATTCCAACTCATGCAATGTTGGTAAACCGATTTTGCTATTATCTTAGGTCCCTTTTGAAGATTATGCTCTTTACATGTTTTGTACATCCTTGACTTTCAATTTTTTTTCCTTTGTGTTTCTGATATAGTTTAACCCAGAAAAGCTCTTTGGACACATAACACTATAACATGTTATTATCATTGACTAATTTAACAGCGATTCTACCATATTTCACTCTGATGAAATAAATCCAATGTAAACTGCAGGAACATAGCTCACAAACAATGTTGATCCAAGATGACTTAATATTATGATCATTTATAAGTCTTGCTGAATTGTGATCTCATTGAAGGGAGAAGATTGATGAATGAATAGGACAATGGCACAGAAAAGCAAATGGATGGATGAAAAAACTCTCACTATATTTATTGCCTTTCTTTACAATTGTGATGGGGACGATACACCATACTTACGTTATTTTCAGGGTATTTCTGATTTCTAACTATTGACACACAAGAGTTCTGTACAAAATAAGCTAAAGCTGCTATACCAGTCAATGCAGGAAAACTTCCCTTAAAATCTGAAAAAAAGATTATTATTTTCCAATGGCAAACTCAAAATTTAATCAGATAAAAAACAAGAATGATACCAATGGCAGACTCAAAATTTAATCAGATATAAAACAAGAACGATACATTTTTTTAAGCAGTATTTCCCAAATCTTTATAGATAGCAATACTAAATGCATGTAATGATTTTTGAATTTACAGGCTGCTTTACTCTTTTAAATGCAATAACAGTGTTGAATTTTAATCATACATCAAGTATTTTTTAATTCATTTTCAGTCGGTTATCAATTTCATTGGTATTCACGTTTAATATGTATGATTTTAGTAAAAGTAAATATCCCTTAAATACAAATTTCTGTCAGATTGGAGCTTTGGATAAAATCTTCATTTCATTTTCAAGTTATAGATATATTAAGTGGCCATCTCCTCACATACTGAACATCAAATTACATAAAGAGGTTTAATTCATCATTTCTTTGCTTTTTGTTTTGATTTAGGGTGAAATATACTCAATGTAAATGACATTCTATGAATCTGATCTTTGAGAGGTGAAAAGAACAATAAAGAGTACTATAAATAGAAGTTTCTTACCTGAGACATAAAACATCTGCTGCTCATCTCCAGTAAACTCTACATTTATACCCCATTTTGCAGCATTTATAATGACAAAGATTATCAAATATGTCACAGATAAGGTAGCTAAAATGTAAATATTTTAATACAAAGCTAAAAATAAATGTATTAATTGCAAAGGAATGAAAGCATCAATTACAGCTAAGTCATTGTAATATCATCTTGAACTTACAACCGCTTAAAATATGTATAGCAATACTAAATTTGATTATCTCCCCTTGAAAATGGACAGGAATTATATTCCAGTAAGTACATCTTCAAGTAGTTTTCTACAACTGTGTGAAGTTTCATCAATATCAATTCAAGCTGTTTAGGAGGAGTTATGCTCAAGAAAAACAATTACCACATATTACAATATTGAAAAAAAAAGGAAATTTAATTCTTTCCTTACATTTTTACCAGATGATCATATCACTTTAGGCACATCCTCGGATAGCATTTTACAAATGTATAAAATTTCCATGATACACACATAGCTATCTAGGAGGATTTGTTTTTGAAAGAGACTATAACCACATATTGCAATACTGAAGTACTGTATATAAATTTGATTATCTTCCCTTCAACAAGTTGGACAGTTTTTGGCACATCATCATGTAGTATTCCACAATTTTTTTATTATTGTGTACAGTTTAATCAATATTTGTCTCGTCATTTAGGAAGAATTAGTCCTAATAAGGCACATGGATATAAGACGAACATGGTAATACCTATATACCACCCTCCCAATAATCAACATATTTGAGGGGGGTATAAAACTTGTTAAAAATATGTTAACTTACCTAAAGCATTGAACTTTGTGAAGAATGTAGGAGATTTAAAGTTGACTAGAGGTCCTAAGATGAGTATTAAGAAAAAAGGTACAGTATAAGAAACATTCCATATTTTATCAAAACTGTCTTCATGTGTATGAGATCCAGATGGATATGATGTATGATTCGTATCTGGATGATGGACATTGCACACTGAAATAAAGAGACGATACCTAAACTGAAATGATTTGTATAAATATATATGTAAACAAGCATTATGTGAGTATTGTATGGCAATACATAGTACCCTATGGGTTAAAAATTTGTTATAATGGAACGATTCTAACTTAATCTATAGCTTGTCATGGTGTAAACTACATAAAATAATAAACAAACCTACCACTAAATTTTTCAAGCAGTTTAATAAAGAAAAGGAAAAAAAATCCAAAATGTCATTTATCTTAATGCAATGTCTTTTACAAACCTTTTAAAAAATGAGCAATTTCCTTTTGAACAGAAATCTAGTACATTGTATTTAAAAAGTATTTCACCAAAAATTTAATTATAGGGAAAGGACTTTAACTGAACAAGAAGAAAAGCTAAAATCGTACAAATCAAACTTGACCTGTAACTTGTAATATTTAAACATTACACCAAATGTCAAATCAATATCTCAAGCATGAAGAAAAAAGTCTGGAAAACTGATTTGCTTGACTGACAGATGGACACAGACAGACACTTGTGGTTCATGAGTGTTCTCATTAGTTGATTTTTCTGTTTGATTTGATTTATATAAAAAAGAAGATGTGGTATAATTGCCAATGAGACAACTCTCCAAAAGAGACCAAATGACACAGAAATTAACAACTATAGGTCATCGTCAGCCTTCAAACATAGGTCACTGTACGGCCTTCAACTATAGGTCACTGTACAGCCTTCAACAATGTGTAAAGCCATAATACACAAGTCATATTGGGGCACTTTATAGCTTGCTGCGAGCAAAGGCTCTCTATTGAAGGTTTTACTTTGACCTATAATGATTGACTTTTTACAAAATGTGACTTGGATGGAGAGTTATTTCATTGGCACTCATACCACATCTTATATATATTTCACATTGCAGAATACAGAAATTTCTATTTCCGTTTTAAAGTCAGCTGTTATGTCTAGAATAAAGGACTGTAAAAGTTAAATACAGAAAATATCATTAGAAAGTTTATGTCTTCTTCAAGTCATAAAAGTTTAGTAAGTACATAGTGCTAAAGAATTTCAGTTTTGTCTCCAAGAGATAAAGATTCAATTCCTGCTGTAGTTTGTAAGTCTGCTGGATAAAGTAGAATTTAACCAAATTCTGAGTCACATTGAGTCTACTTTAATATTAAACAATAGGCTCTTTAGAGCATGTGTTGCTCACCTAAATTAATGTGCATCTTTAACAAAGGACACTCTCAAACATTGTGGACTAGAATAGAATTCATAACAAAAATTTCTTTTTGTTGATCTTGTACTGCTGATGTTTTTTTTTCTGTTAACAAATTTTTAATTCATTATCTTAAAAACATACCAGATGCTCCGCAGGGCGCAGCTTTATATGACTACAGAGTTCGAACCCTGAACAGTTGAGGCAAGTATGGACACAACATTCAAGCTTGATACAGCTCTGAATTTGGATTGTGATTAAATAGTTGACACAACATAGGTTTCTGACACAGAATGAATGTGGTCTAAGAACTTAAACTTAAAAACTTCAAAATTTTAAATTGGACATTTACCTATTATGGTCCAATATCCAAAATCTAAATACATGGTTAGATTCAGCATATCAAAGAACCCCAAGAATTCAATTTTTGATGAAATCAAATAAAGTTCAATTTTGGACCCTTTAGACCTCAATGTGGACCAATTTGATAACCTGGGCCAAATATCAAAAATCTAAATACATGGTTAGATTCAGCATATATCAAAGAACCCCATATGGGTCATTTTCAAAAAATGTCGAATTTTGAAATTGAAAAAAATATTAAAAGTTACTTATTCAAACAACCCTCTACATAAGCAAATCAAAACAAACAGTACTTTAAGAACAACATATCAAAAGATGCAATCTTAATGATGTCATACAAAAATATGTTGAAACATTTTTTGATCGGTGGTACATTATTTTGTCTATCCTGTTACCATTTTCAAAAGAAATTTTGGGTTATTAAGAAAAGGTTTAGATAAAATGTTAAGCTTGTTTTACGTAGACAATTAGATGGTTTTCAAGAGAATAAACTTCCATATATATGCATTCTGTAATATAATAGATTATTTGCCAATTTAACAGGTTGTACTGAAAATGCCTCTAAAAATTGGTTTTCAAAGGTTGTAAAAATTACCACCAGTAATGCAAGTCTAAGATAGCAATTAATATTGTTCGGCATTTTTTCACCCTTTCAAATAAACCCAACATCAAGTAAATCCCTCATAAGTTAGTTTACTTTTCTCTATATTTCATTGGTAACAGGAACGTACGTTTCTGATATATTACTATATAAAAGTCTATCCTGTTACCTTTTTGTCTATCCTGTTATCGATATCAGTATTGCACCTGCGAATGCTTAATTGGGAAGATTAATACGTTATAACCTTAAGATGACTTCAAACAACGAAATATTTCATTCGTTTTGAACCTATATGTTAAGATAAAAAAATTAACGACGTTTTTGTCTATAATTGTCTATCCTGTTACTGTAACCATAGCAACCATAGTAACAGGATAGACATAACAGGATAGACAAATTTCTTCGTTTTTGATTGCTGTTGTGAAATAACTACTCCCTTTGGTGAAGTGATTATGTTTTTCTATTGTGAATTTGGTTTCCAACACGTTATTGCACTTTTTACAAGTATACTGTTGGTGTATTTAATCAAAATTGGTGGTAACAGCATAGACATGAAAAAAAGTACGCTATATTTTTTTCACTAAATGTCTTGAAATTTCTTTTCTCTACACTTTCGTTCAAGAAACGAGGCGTTTTAAATGTAAAGATTACTTTGCACTTTTGAGATCAACACTGACTGATTCAATATTCATAGGGAGAATAATTTCACGGCTGATTTAAGTAGCGGTAACAGGAAAGACATGAACCTCCTGTACGCAGATTCAATTTAGTTTGTAGATAATATGTTACATACAATGATATAGAAGCTACGATTTTTCGTTAGAGTAATATTAAACGTTCTTAAAAAGTCCCTTTTGCAGATATCAAGGCGATCAGAAAATCGCAAAAAAATCATTTGAAATGTGTTTTTCTGACACTGTACGCAGACAAATACCCCCAAAATGGGTCTTAAATGCAATTTAATCTTATCAAAATAGATGTAAGGTGTGTTTATTATTAATGTTCTGAATCACAAATCCGACAAGCTTTCATTTAAACCATTACAACTGAAATTTCCATTAGAAATAAAAAAGTTAGCATGGGTGTACTGAAAATTCGACATTTTTTGAAAACGACCCATATATTCAATTCGTGTTGAAATCGAACAAAGTTTAATTTTGGACCACAATTTGGACCAACTTGAAAACTGGGCCTATAATAAAAAATCTAAATACATATTTAGATTCAGCATATCAAAGAACCCCAAGGATTCAATTTTTGTTGATATTAAACAAAGTTTAATTTTGGACCAACTTGAAAACTGGCCCCATAAGCAAAAATCTTTATACATGTTTAGATTCAGCATATCATAGAACCCCAAGAATTCAATTTTTGTTGAAATCAAAGTTTAATTTTGGACCCCGATCTGGACAAACTTGAAAACTGGGCCCATAATTAAAAATCTAAGTACATGTTTAGATTCAGCATATCAAAGAACCCCAAGAATTCAATTTTTGTTGAAATAAAAAAAAGTTTAATTTTGGACCCAATTTGGACCAACTTGAAAACTGGGCCCATAATCAAAAATCTAAGTACATGCTTAGATTCAGCATATCAAAGAACTCCAAGAATTCAATTTTTGTTAAAATCAAACTAAGTTTAATTTTGGACCCTTTGGACCTTAATGTAGACCAATTTGAAAACGGGACCAAATATTAAGAATCTACATACATCGTGAGATTCTGCATATCAAAGAACCCCAATTATTCAATTTTTGATGAAATCAAACAAAGCTTAATTGTGGTCATAAACCTTGTGTTTAAATTTCACAGATTTCAATTCACTTAAACTAAAGTTATAGTGCGAAAACCATTGTGTCTTTGGACGACGACACCAAAGTCATACCAATATATGACCGCAAAATATTTTTGAGGTCGTATAAAAAAAACAAGAGAAAAGCTCACTTGACCCTTTGGGACAGCTGAGCTAAGCAATGAGATTTAAAGAACAGTTTTACTTAGCCTTCACACTCACAACATGTTCTTTTGGTAAAACTAAACAACTTATGTCCTCAAACACAGTTAATATGTTTTATTGAATACCTCACCTATATCTGTATTTGTATTATTCATGCTGCCAACATTTGAAGAATCATGTTCAGCTTTATCTGAAATTAATCATTTTGATATACTTATATATTTCTTTTCATGATAAAGGACAAGATATATGGGCAACATTATAAATTCAGAGAATTCTAATTTTAAACACTACTTAAAATAGACATGGAAAAAATATATTAATTTTAAAATTTGTTTGAATATTTAGAGCTATATAAATTGTGAATCCAACAAAATGCACCCATCCAAAATTAAACTAAACTAGAGGCTCTAAAGAGCCAGTGTCGCTCACCTTAGTCTATGTGCATATTAAACAAAGGACACAGATGGATTCATGACAAAATTGTGTTTTGGTGATGGTGATGTGTTTGTAGATATTACTTTACAGAACACTCTTGCTGTTAACAATATATCTATCTATAATGCACTTTGTCCAGTAGTTAGAGAGAAAAACATTTTGTAAAAATCTACCAAAATTTAACAAATTTATGAAAATTGTTAAAATTGACTATAAAGGGCAATAACTCCTTAAGGGGTCAATTGACCATTTTGCTCATGTTCACTTATTTGTAGATCTTACTTAGCTGAACACTATTGCTGTGTTAAGTTTATCTCTATCTATAAGAATATTCTAGATAATAAGCAAAAACAGCAAAATTTCCTTAAAATTACCAATTCAGGGGCGGCAACCCAACAACCGGTTGTCCTATTCATCTGAAAATTTCAGGGCAGATATGGATTGACTTGATAAACAATTTGACCCATGTCAGATTTGCTCTTAATGCTTCAGTTTCAGAGTTATAAGCCAAAATCTACATTTTACCCCTATGTTCTATTTTTAGCCATGGCAGCCATCTTGGTTGGCTGGCCAAGTCATCGGATACATTTTTTGAACTAGATACCCCAATGATGATTGTGGCAAAGTTTGGTTAAATTTGGCCCAGTAGTTTCAGAGGAGAAAATTTTTGTAAAAGTTAACAGACGACGCCGGGCGACGACGACAGACGCCAAGTGATGAGAAAAGCTTTTGGGCCAGGTGAGCTAAAAAAGACTCAGTTATCTTATGCAATTACTCAAAGAATTGAATTATCAAGTCATAATGCTTATGGTTTCAAAATTGAAAGGAAATTTAAGAAAGCAAACAGGAATTTGTTTCTGATCACTCAACAAAATCTATCTGCTGTTTTAGTTTTTTCTTTTACTTCATTTTGCCCTTTGCTATGATTTTCCTATACCCCAGTGGAGTAATTGTTTTCTGTATATCTTACTGGATTTTGATAAAGACACTTGTCTGTTGTTTAAAACTATAAAGATGATTTCTAGACATCTTCTCTATTTTTGTGTTGTTGGCTTGCTGTCTCATCACCATATTAACACCCCTCCAGAATTATTAATGAACTTTTAATTTTGATAACTTGCTGTATTAGGCCTAATACATTTTTTAAACAAGTTGCAGTCTCATGAATGTCTATTCTACAATAAACACTTTTGCAAATTTTATATCAAATCTTGCTAGTTATACTTACGCCAAATAAATAACACAACATTGTAGAGAAAGTTTGACATGAGTATCCAATAAACAATAGAACCTCCAAGTAGAGTTAGAAGTGAGGAACCCACAGCTAGGTACTGTGCCCACTTCCCTAAATAATGTTTACATACATCAGAAAATTCTACCAACTGTCCATCTACAGCTGAAAAATAGAAAAAAAGATGAATGCTAATTACAGTTAAAAATTCCTTACAATATTAAATAGTACTGAAATTAAGATTTCTACATATTAGAAGATTCATGACTTTAGAATGAAAGACACTTTTAAAATCTTTGAAATTGTATGAAAAAGAAATAACTTGAATTCATGCATCAAAATTGACATAAAGAGTCTAATATATTGCATATCATTTTAAATCTTTTAATTCAATGGCAAGAATCAATTATATTTATCTGCGGGTATGTTGAAATAAGATGGGTATAAAAGGGCTTAAGGTTCTAGAATGAGCTCAATATCTCCTAATTAAAAATATGAGTAACAAGAATGTGTCCATAGTACACGGTTGCCCCAATCGCATTATCATTTTCTATGTTCAGTAGACCGTGAAATTGGGGTCAAAACTCTATTTTGAAATTAAAATTAGAAAGATCGCATCATAGGGAACATGCATGTATGTGTACTAAGTTTCAAGTTGATTCAACTTCAACTTTACCAAAAACTTTAAATTGAAGCAGGACAGACGGATGGACGACCTAACGAATGGATGGACGCACAGACCAGAAAACATAATGCCCATAACTGAGGCATAAATATATGCTTTTCTTCATGGAAAAGAGAATACAAATGTATAAATTTATGCCAATCTTTTTCCATTAAATGTCTGTGAGCAGTCTTAAAATTTGAAAACCTAGCAGTTTAAATTTCTCATATACCTACAAATGATTTTTATTCATAAAGTTCATGACTTCTTATAGTTTTGGGGCAAACAATGCCTTAAATGCACCCCTATTGCAGAAATTGATTTCAGAAGCATTTAACAAGGAACAGGGATGAGTGGTGGGAATGCAAAGGATAAAACTGTGCTGCCATGTTTTGTGTTAGTTTATATTTTGTACATGTATTACCAATTTTGTTTACTGAAAAAAATATATATACATAAAAAAACATCTTAAATTAATTTTTTGCTGAGATCAAGCAGCCAATGACTGACTTACTACACCTTTGCTACCCTTCCTAGAGTAGGAATAGGAACATATTTTGTTCTTGCTTTGTAAGTCTACCAAAGAACATTTTCATTATGTTTTTAATTCAGTACATGTACTACATAAAATGCACCTTAAAGCACTATTTCTATTTACCAAACTACACAATTTTATTATTATTTGTTTGTTTGGGTTTTTTATGGTTTTTTTCTTGCTTGTTTGCTGCAGCATTTTTGTTATGCATAAACCCAGTAATCTTTTAACATTTCATCTCCTTCATATTAAATAATGGACAAATTAATGTATTCAAATTCTGATGTCTTCCATCCTAATAAATGAATGTATACAGTATTGGCATCATTAAACCAGATGCTCCGCAGGGCGCAGCTTTATACGACCGCAGAGGTTGAACGCTGAACGGTTGGGGCAAGTATGGACACAACATTCAAGCTGGATTCAGCTCTAAATTTGAATTGTGATTAAATAGTTGACACAGCATAGGTTTCTGACACAGAATGAATGTGGTCTAATGAACCTTAAAATATTTTTTTTGCCTTTGAGCAATTCACTATGCTGTTGAATATTAATCCTTTCAAAAAAATGTTTGAAGAAATTTTCTTTTTATTTATGAAATCTGAAATGAGAAAAATTTGTTATCACTGAATGGTAAATATTGTTTTAGTTGGTAGTAAAAGTGAATATACATTGTATATTGTATAAAACAATGATTTAAGTTGATTCAACTACTATTCTGGACAAAGAAAGATAACTCCAATTGAAAATTTCTTGCTATTGCACAATATTGTGCAAATAGATATTTCTTGCTATTGTGCAATACTGTGCAATTGAAAATATTTGCTATTGCACAATACTGTGCAATTGAAGATTTCTTGCTATTGCGCAATACTGTGCAATTGAAAATTTCTTGCTATTGCACAATACTGTGCAATTGAAGATTTCTTGCTATTGCTGAATACTGTGCAATTGAAAATTTCTTGCTATTGCACAATACTTAATATAATAATTTTGGATCCTGATTTGAACCAACTTGAAAACTGGGTCCATAATCAAAAATCTCAAGTACATGTTTAGATTCAGCTTATCAAAAAAGCCCAAGAATTCAATTTTTGTTAAAATCAAACTTAGTTTAATTTTGGACCCTTTGGACTTTAATGTAGACCAATTTGAAAACGGGACAAAAATTAAGAACTTACATACACAGTTAGATTTGGCATATCAAAGAACCCCAATTATTCAATTTTTGATGAAATCAAACAAAGTTTAATTTTGACCCCGATTTGGACCAACTTGAAAACTGGGCCAATAATCACAAAATCTAAGTACATTTTTAGATTCAGCATATCAAAGAACCCCAATTATTCAATTTTTGATGAAATCAAACAAAGTTCAATTTTGGACCCTTTGGGCCCCTTATTCCTAAACTGTTGGGACCAAACCTCCCAAAATCAAACCCAACCTTCCTTTTATAGTCATAAACCTTGTGTTTAAATTTCATAGATTTCTATTTACTTATACTAAAGTTATGGTGCGAAAAACCAAGAATAATGCTTATTTCGGCCCCATTTTGGCCCCTAATTCCTAAACTGTTGGGACCTCAACTCCCAAAATCAATCCCAACCTTCCTTTTGTGGTCACAAACCTTGTGTTCAAATTTCATTGATTTCTATATACTTATACTAAAGTTATGGTGCGAAAACCAAGAATAATGCTTATTTGGGATCTTTTTTGGCCCCTAATTCCTAAACTGTTGGAAACAAAACTCCCAAAATCATTCCCAACCTTCCTTTTGTGGTCATAAACCTGTGTCAAAATTTCATAGATTTCTATTTACTTAAACTAAAGTTATAGTGCGAAAACCAAGAATATGCTTATTTCAATTTTTGCGGTCGTATAAAAATATGTCTGGACCAATCAGACAATTCTTAACAGTGACATTGCAATAATTTAACACCATTTCTGAATTGTTCTATTACAACTCTGCAGATAGAACACTTTACTGAGTAAAAAGGTATTAATTGAGGATATATATGAAGCTCATAATCATGTCATGAATATCCACTTTTTTGGACCCTTATCTTATTGCTGATCTTGATAGCAGATCTACAGTCTTCAAAAGTATGTTAAAGAACTTAATTGTATAGCAATATCAAAACAAAGCTTAGACTTTAGAGGAACTCTCCAATCATTGACTAACAATGTGATAAAAAAAGTGTGAAAAAATTTACTGAGAACTGATTTTTTTTTTTTATATAGTTTTACTTACAATATTCTTGTGAAGTTTTGAGTATTCTGTAACTAGTGTAAAGGTTAATCCCCGCCATGAATACTAACAATGGAATACCTGTGGCAAACCCAGCCTGAAAATCAAGAAGTTATCTTACATAACAGAAAAAAAGTGTGAACTAATTTTTTAATTGATGAAGAATATTACATTCCTTTAGTAATTGCATATCAAAATATTAGAGAAAATAATGCAATAAACACAAAAATGTATGTAACATAAATAAAGACATTTTTTCACTAATTTCCATAAGATATCATTTGAAAATTGTTAAATACAAACATGAGACATTAAAGAATGACTCTTTTGGTAAATTTAAAGAACTTATTCCTATTTTGCCTTTTCTGCCATTCTAAAGCAAAAAGAAACCTTTCCATATCATCTGAGGGCTAATTTCAAGGTTGACAATGTTCAACTAAAGCAAACTCAAACTAGTAAAAACATTAACTGTTGTCACAGAAATATGGTTCTCTATTTGCAATTTTGATGGTACAATATAAAAGTTAAAATAAAAGAAGCAATAATTAAACATGAAACATTCAATGTGAATAATAAATAGTTGCAAAAAATGTGGCAAGATTGTATTATTTGAGTAAATGACTTGTGGCAAAAACATATTCAATTTTGGGGCAATGGATATTTCCCAATTTAGCATGCTTAATTAAGTGCCTTCATCCAATTCCTCTTATATCTTACCTGTCTTATAGCCCAAGGCATACTTAGCAGTGAGGTTCCCATCATTGTGTTCCATAGAGAAAATCTGTCAAAACATATCACTCATCTAATAATCAATACTATTTTATTAAGCTTTTTTTATTCTTATGTATAGAATAAGTGGCCATATTTTCCTTTGGAGGTCCCAACTCATATAGAAATATACTCAATTAACAACCTGTTTTCATTATATGCTAATGGCATCACCATTTGATGTCTGGTGATGAGAAGTCTCATTAGACATCATACCACATCTTCTTTTTTTTAATCCTAACCCTAACCGATTCCTAAGCATATAACACCCTGGCCAAAAAATCTAACAGTAACTGTCAACTAATCTTGCAAGTATGGTTTTGAGAAATGATGACAAATAGATAATTCTAATATGACGTGCCTTTTCGCTTCATGAATAAACCCATGCTCTAAATCCAATAAATTTGTTTTGCACATGCATATATTTAATTCTGCAGAAAAATGAATTTTATCAAATTGGCATGCATTTAATATATTTTATTAACTTAAAACACTTCCAAACTCTTAAATGATGCACATGTTGTTACTAATTCATTTATTATGACTGTAATGTGTTGCATTCCGAAATTGACATATTTGACCTGGATACGACAACCGTTCATGCTGCCTGTTCAAAAACTCCTCCCTCTGAAAATCACAGACACCCTTGTAGATTTCGAAAAAGAGCAGGCTAATGTCGTTACAAAGTAGCACTTGCACCAACAAAGTGGAAAGGGATTAATATAAGTTGTAATAACTTGTTTTCCAATCCACTGGAAATAAATACGTTTAAACTAACACTAACTATAATAATTCAGCAAAGATTAAAGAAAAGAAGGCAGAATATGTTTTACTTGTCTTCAATGTCCCTTTATACAATATGTCTTGTTACAATGTGTCTTTATTCAATGTGTCTTTATGCCATCATTCAACAATACTGTGGTTTAAAAACACTAACCCGTCTTAGTGAAAATTATTTTTTGTATTCAAGTGTTCTAAGTTAATAATGATCAATGTAACTAATGACAGCATTGCAAACCTGTAAATGATTCATACTAACAATTCAGCTTTAGACATGTCCAAAAATGTTCTGAATTGATTATACATAGAACTAAATAATAAAAAAAAAAGGAAGAATGTGTATGAGGACACAAATGCTCTCAGCTCAAGCTTTGTAATTTTTGGTTAAAGGGGCATAACTCTAGAACAGTAAATGACTAACAACCCAAGTTTAGACTCTGTCTGGGTGTTTCTCAGCAATGTGTATGAGTTTCATAAAATTTGAATGAGACAAACTTAAGTTAAATTGTTGAAGACAAATAAGTTTGCAATTTTTCGTGGTAATAAAGGGGAATAGAATGGTAAGTGTTTCACTAACCAAATTTGAACTCTGTCTGCAAGTTTTGATTCTTAGAATTGTGAATGAGTTTCTTAAAATTTCCAGAAACAAAAATTGGACAGATGGACAGATTGATGGACAGATAAGGGTAACACTTAATGCCCCTGCTGCCTTCGGCAGAGGCATAAAGGGCTAATATGATTAAACCAAGGTAATCGAATATTAAAAACTTACATTGTAACAATACTACTTTGCTCTCCAGGAATTGGTTTGAAAACATAATTGATAAATACTTGTGGAACAACATGGTCTGGCATAAGCTAAAAAATCATACAAATAAACAGAAGGTTATTACCGGTATACATTAAGCAATAACTTAGAAGTATGTCCTATACAATCAAACAATGCTAAATCGAATCTGTAAAGTCACTTAAAAGTCAATCTTATTAAAATAAGTTCACCTGACTTGCTCCTCGATTTTTTATATGTTCACAGTTGCCGTGTGTGACAATATGTCATTTCTATATACTATAAATAATTTTAAAGATTTAGAAATTGTTTTGTAAATGTTGGAAATAACATGGGCTGGCTAAATAACTGATTGATAGACAGGTGTCAGATCATCTGTTTACAAAATTAACATTCAATATGAAAATAAAGGGCTGCCTCAAAATAAACACTCCCAAATATATACAATAACAAATTATGGCAACTAAATAGAAAAATTAAAAGGCTTCATATATTTACAGCTCTATAAAGAATAACAAAAATATATATGTATACATACAAAGTTGCTACTGCCATGAGGTGCCAGTCTGTTATAGTATTTATATCTACTGATAACAGCAGACGCTCTTTCATCTTCATGGCTTCCTGAATTGGGATTATTGATAGATGCATAATTCACTGGTTGTCTGGAAGTAAATAAGTTTTTCATATTTATAATTCACATTATATAAATGCTAAACTGTTTATATCTACGCTTACACATACTAGTATCAATATCTAAATCAATTTATCATTTTGTTCTAATTCAAAACACATATAATTCCTACCACAATCTAATTGTTAGTGCTTTTAATCGCAGCATTGAAAATTTAATAAACTTAATGCAAAATTTGTGAAAACCCACTTCTATAAAAGTAAAGAAATCAACAGATAAATTATCTATGTGTGATATCAAACAGTATTACAAGTAGTTACCGACAAACGTCACCACTCCTGTCACTCATATTTCTGCTTTGTTAAAAATATTTGTAATGTTTCACATTCATTTACATTGTATAAAATATCAGTTTCATTTTCTCTCTATGAAATAATCCACCATTTTTGTTGTTAATCAGCTTTTTATATTTAGTTACATATTGTCCTTGCAACATAAATCAGATTATGATAACATTTTTTTTACAATTTCTCACTATCTAATATATAGAAAATTGGTTATCATGCAAGTTCAAAATTTTGTTTATAATTTTATCTTTGCAAATTATTTGCATTATGTCAGAAATACTAATCTGATGACATATAATACACTGACATGATCTATATCTTGTGTATTGATACTAACTAATGGGTTATCTAATTCAGAGACTGATACCAAGGGGAGATAACACATGATCTTGACCACTAATTTTAAAAGCCTCTTATTTGTGTGTTACTACAGACCTGAAAGTAGTGAAGGATAAAGCTTAGCAGGGAATGCATGCAAAAATCTTTATGTATTTCAGAAATATACCTTGTTCTTTGTTGTGATGCTTCTTTTTCAGCACTCTTTTTGGGTATTGGTTTTGATCTGAAATATAAACAAAATTAATCAAATATTTAAGTTACAGATAAACAGTGAAAAATGTTCACTAAAAAGTCAACAATCTTAAATTGAATCCTAGAATATCTATGAGCTCATTAATGAAAACCATGCAACCACAAAGTTCTTTTTTTTTGCAATACCAATGGACCAATCAAAGATTCTGAAGATACCAATGGACCAATCAAAGATTCTGAAGATACCAATGGACCAATCAAAGATTCTGAAGATACCAATGGACCAATCAAAGATTCTCAGTCCAACAAATTCAAAATGGCACAAGAACTAAGATCATAAACTGTATGAACTTGCTTCTGTTAAAAAATAATTATCACAGAGATATTTTCATTTTTAATAAAAATTCTAAAAAAACATGTGTAGGTCGTCTGAGGTACTTCCAACTATCAAAGAGATTGAAATTACTCATAGAAAAATTGGAAGAATTATCATGTGAATAATTTAAAATCATATTCCTTAGGGAGGACATCAAAAGATCCACGTAAGATAAAAAAAAACTTAATTCAAATAGTTTGGGGGTGGGGGTTGAACTGCTGCAAGATTTGGTTATCTGACATTAATTTTTACATATATATCCATATCAATTTTTCCCAAATTAAGTTAAGAGGGGGGTGGGGAGGGGGGTCAGTGATAAAACTATGTGAATTAAGTTTTTTATCATTCAATGAACTTTTGATGTCGTCCCTTAACTCTTCTATTAATAAGGTTGGTGATAGACACAAAAAACTTAATATGCACCATTATATTTATAAGTTTTAAAAGATAATCCTTTTTTCCAGTTAATAAAATGTGCTAAACGCTTTTGAAAGAAAGAGGTCACTAAATTTTCATAACAATTTCAAGTTTTAATTTGAGAGTTTTTGAAACAAAATAAATTTTCAAATAAAGATTCAACTAAGAAATATTATCAATAAAATTACACAGAATACAACCTTTGACCAACAGATTAAGATATTAAAGATTAAATTCTTTGTCCACCAAATTCACTTGTACATGGTTGCTTCTGGAGTATTTCTATGTTCAACATATGTTACTAACCAGTATTAATTATTATACTCTTTTTCTAATTTCTCTTAGGGTTGTTTATTCAGTTTAATAAAAAGATGAATGGTTGTAGTGTGGCGTAGGCATTTCATTTTTATATATTTATTACAAAGGTTTATTCTATTCCCCGAATATGGAATCAGTTCCCAATATCGATGCAAATTATTTTTATTTTCTATTTAAAAAGGTACACTGATTTGTTATTTATTTTTTGGGGAATGTCTTCATGGGACAGATGGTGCCCCCAGCTTGCATATCATATGAAGTTATAAAGGGACATAAGAAGAATGATAAAAGTGACACTATCCAAATTTGTACTTGATCTGAGTTTTGTGGTAAAACATGCAGTGATTTTGCTAGCGCTCGTCACTTTCGTATTTTACGAAAGAGTTTTCTCATTGACGAAAGTATTTCAAATCAATTTCGTCACTTTAATTTTGAAAGTGTAAAAAAAAATTCGCAATAAAAACTGTAAATCTACCTGTCTTCATGTTTTTGACAAGTTTATGACCTCCAGGTAATTAACATTTTTAACAGGTGTTACAAGTTGTGATTACAACTAATCCGCTTATCGCCATCGGATGGGTCACTAATCCGTTAATTATTATTAAACCCCATAATTGAATGACCATCATAATTATTTCCCCAGGAAAATCAGCCAGTCGGCAAGTCATTTCAACAATCAGGAGTTTAGTTTCGTCAATTAATCAAAAATGTAACAACCCGGTCAGTTCGCATTTGAATTTCAATATTTTTCCAACGATCTGAAGTTCATTTGTCGTAGATTCGTCATTCGAAGGCATTTTCGTCATAATTGATTTAAATTTTCATCAAAAAACTTTCGACAATTTCCATTTAAAATACATGAAATAAAGAACTTTAATGTGTTTATTCAAAACTTTCACGAGTTAAACAGGTGCTTCCTGTATTGTATTCTTACGCATGCGTGAAAGTATTCTTTTGACTATTTATAGACTTTAAAAAAACGTAAAATACGAAATCATTTAATTTAGAATCAATTAAACGAGAGAGACAAATATCTCTTACTAAAGGAATTTAAATAAAAAAATGATAATTTCCTGATGAATCCGGACTCGTTTTGAATTTATTATCCACGTGTCACTTCCCGTTTTTGTTTCATTTTAAAACCGAAAGTGGTAAACGTGATCTATTGTTGATTTGTTTACAACCTACTTTCAGTCATTATTATAGTTCCAAAAAGGATTTTACACATTTCCAACTTGAAAGAAATGATTCCAAATATCGATTTAGACCTTTTATATGGATAATGATTATGCAGTGAAATAATCATTGCAAGTTAATTTCTGCTGTGATTCCTTGTTTAAAAAAAATAGAATCCAACTTTTGTTGATCAGGAATGACCCCTGGAACAAACTGAAGAGAAATTGTGAACTAAATTTCTGGATTCCATGTCAGAATCTTTCATAATAATGGCCAATACAGTCAAATCATACAATAACTGCCAATCATGCTGGTGCCTCAATCCCTTAAAATCTGACAAAGTCAAAAGATGAAGCTAGTAATATGCATCATTGGCCCCTTGCTTTTACACAAAATAAGGTTGATTTTAATAGCGCGCAAAAGTGACTAAAGCCCTCAAAATCCTAGCTTAAACCCTGAACATGTGTATAAGTCTAGTAACTTTGGTTTAGGATAATTTAAGTTAGAGAACTGAAATGCAAAATGCAGCAATTTCTATGTTTATAAAGGGTCTTAATTAAATAATTAATAAGTTATATAACCCTTTCAAGACTAACAATGCCTTGAGGCATCCCCATAGCCAGGCTGAACAATGCGTTGAGGCATCCCCATAGCCATGCCGAACAATGCTTTCAGGCATTGTCAATCACGTGATAAAAATAATTTTCATCTTTCAACTCATTTCCCCCTGTAAAGCTAAGAAAGGTAAAAGTGACGCTACCCAAATTCAAGTTTGATCTGTATGTTGTAAGCATTGTGTATAAGTTTCATAACATTTGGTTATGGCAAAATAAAGTTTGAAACAGAAATCTTTACCTTAAATCCATTGGATGACCGATGTTGGATGTGAACTCATTGATAATTTAGTCCTTGATAAACAATTTTTTATTAGTTGTTTTGGGCTTTGAACTAGCTGTCGGTAAAGTGCAAGTAATCTTATATCTGTTGTACTTAGTGTCTTTTTGTTGTTGGAATGTAAAAGTACCTGGCCACATCCACTCTGTGTTTTTGTTTGATGTAATTCTATTTGTATCCATCTGATGCATTAAGCCCTTTATCAATTAGGTTGTTAGTTTTCTCTTTTTAATTTGTAATTTATGGGTTTTGTTCATTGTTGAAGGCCTTGCGCTAACCTATAGCTGTTAATTTCTCAAATTCTGTTCCATTAGGTCTCTTGTGGAGAGTTGTCTCATTGACGACATTGGCAATCATACCACATCTTCTTTTTTATATATCCTCTTCTGGGTTTTAGTGCTTTTAGAACGCATTATGGCGTCACAATTTCCATTGAAAAAGCATGCATGATACAAATCTACATGTAGTCTTTGTTAGTTTTGTATTATTTTTAATTTTAGTTTCTTGTGTACAATTTGGAGTTAAGTATGGCGTTCATTATCACTGAACTAGTATATATATTTGTTTAGGGGCTCCGTGTGCGGGAATTTCTCGCTGCATTAAAGACCTGTTGGTGACCTTATGCTGTTGTCTGTTCTATGGTCGGGTTGTTGTCTCTTTGACACATTCCCCATTTCCACTCTCAATTTTATATGACTTAAAAAACATATGATCTGACCATAATATTGAATACACCTTATCGCTATTTGTCCGCCATTGCTGGAAATCACACAGGTTCCCGTAAAATTTTGACGTCATAAAACAAAATGTCTGACGCCACAATGGAAAAGTGATTGTTGTTGACGTCAAAAGTTCAAGCGGACGGGTCAGCCGGGAATAGCGATAAGGTGTATTAATCCTATTCAAAGTTATCATCTCCTGACTTTTTCAACTTTCAGTGGTGATCAAGAGGAGAGAGTTCCAAGGCTGGAACCCCCCTTTTTTTGAGGATCAATGCATTTGAAAGGGAACATGAAGTTGGAACCCCATTTATCCCTTTATCCTGGGTTGGAACCCCCTCCCCCCCCCCCCCCCCCCCCCCCCTTTAAATGGCTGGAACCGCCCCATGCTATGTTTATTGTTTACTATTTCCATCAATTTTCAAAATGGCTAATAAAAATCTTGTGTTCTTTGAAGAAAGCTGACAAAGGAAAATCTTGAGTAGGGGTGTAAACAAATAATTTTTGAGGAACATATTTGCCTTGTCTGACTTGAGGCAGAGGGTCCTTCTTCTTTGTTCTGCAAATTCTCAGAATTTGATGATGAAAGTAAAGTTCGTATTTCGTCGTCTGGGCTGTTTACGGACATGTGACGATTTCTATCCATTTTAAAACGAAGTAAAAGTCAGTTTGTGAACTTTGATAACCATATAAGGCACAAAATGTGCACCATAATTCAGTTACCTTGTTTTGTAACCCCCATTGACATAATGGTTACATTGGTTACATTGGTTACACTCATATAAACTATCATAAATCATGATATTCAGAAATTCTCAAATCCTGGTACATTTGTAACCTCCATTGACCTAATGGTTACATTGGTTACACTGGTTACAGACATGCAAGAATCCCTTTTAGCCATCTTGTTACCATGGCAACCCCATTATTCATGGCTGTGAGGTTACATAAGTTATTTAGGTTACAATGATTTAGAGTTACAATGGTTACATGCATGGAGAATCAGGTTACATGTATAGGGAATCAGGTTACAATGGTTACATGCATGGGGAAGTCGGGTTACAATGGTTACATACATGGGAAAGTCAGGTTACAATGGTTATATACATGGAGAATATTGTTACAATGGTTACATGCATGGAGAAATAGGTTACAATGGTTACATGTATGGGAAAATCAGGTTACAATGGTTACATGCATGGAGAATCAGGTTACAATGGTTACATACATGGGGAATCGGGTTACAATGGTTACATACATGGAGAATTTGGTTACAATGGTTACATGCATTGAGAAATAGGTTACAATGGTTACATGCATGGAGAAATAGGTTACAATGGTTACATGTATGGGAAAATCAGGTTACAATGGTTACATGCATGGAGAATCAGGTTACAATGGTTACATACATGACATACATGGGGAATCAGGTTACAATGGTTACATACATGGAGAATTTGGTTACAATGGTTACATGCATGGAGAATCAGGTTACAATGGTTACATACATGGGGAATCAGGTTACAATGGTTACATACATGGAGAATTTGGTTACAATGGTTACATGCATGGAGAATCAGGTTACAATGGTTACATACATGGGGAATCGGGTTACAATGGTTACATACATGGAGAATTTGGTTGCAATGGTTACATACATGGAGAAATAGGTTACAATGGTTACATGTATGGGAAAATCAGGTTGCAATGGTTACATGCATGGAGAATCAGGTTACAATGGTTACATACATGGGAAAGTCGGGTTACAATGGTTACATGCATGGAGAATCAGGTTACAATGGTTACATATATACATGCCTGGGGAATCAGGTTACAATGGTTACATTCATTGGGAAGTCAGGTTACAAAACTATGTCCACCATGATGGCCCTATGTGTCCATCATAATACTCCCTGTTGCTAATTAATACACAAGGTATTAATCAAAAACTAGTCAAGGATAAAGGGAAATCATGACTGCATTGAAGTGTTAAAATTACATAACCTACAGGTAAAGTGTCTCAGGTAAAATATGTGTTTGTCAAATTTAATTTCTGTGGTGATTATGACCAGAAAATTGAAAAAATAAAATGAAATAATACAACTAGTTGAACCAGAGACATATAAAACACATATAGCCTTATAACATTTTTTTTTAAATGTCTTGTGACTTTGTTTTGATGTTAAATTTTTTTTTTTAACTTCTATCAATTTATGTTATTTTTTACAAGTACTTTTTGACAACTGAAGATTAAATGAATGTCATCTTCATATATAATGCAAACTTTCACAATACCTGTCTTTTTCTATTGAAAGGTGTTTCAAAAATCAATTTTCTAAATTCAAAATTGTTTATACTAAGAGAGACGGATCTGCATTTAACATTGTTTAACAAATGTTTAAGATAATATCTTTAGGACTTATTTTAAATATAATTTAGGCAATTCATTATTTCTCTATTGAATAAATATATTCAACATATATTTATTACAGCAAAATTTCATAATATTTTGTATTGTCATATATCTGAGACTACTAGACAAGTATCTTTAAATAGTCTAATTCATTCAAGTCCCTGCAGTTATTACAATGTATTAACTTTATCTAAAAGGTCTGGTTTTAAGTGAAATATTCTTGGCAAATGTATACAAGATTATATGAATGTAGGACAGAGAGTCACAGCTCAAAATTTCACGGACAAAAAAATCACAGGACAAAAAGTCACAATTCAGTTTTGAGATTATTTTTCTTTGAATAAGAAAACACTTCAAAAAAAATTTTGTATTTGCCTTGAAGTTTAATATATGAAGCAACTTTGTAATTAAAATGTATTTAATAAATGTCATTAATAATTATCAAATAATTGTTTATGAAAAAAAAATGCCAAAGTGACTTGGTACTTTAAATTGGTTCATTTTGCCAATAAATATATCCTTTGCATGTTTAAAATTTAATACATTTTCATTATCAATGTGTATATATATGTATCATGCCAGTCCAGCAGTTTCGACAATATAATACACAAGAGAAAAAAAATATGATTTTATTAATAGACCATAAAAATGTCACAATCTATAGACATGGTAGAAGTGTATTTATTTTTTCTGAAGACAAATTTTGGTTATTAACTGACAGATATTAGCCAAACTGACGATAACATACTTGATTTTCAATTGTTTTAAAAAGCAAGAAAATTTTTCATTAACTAGTTTCTTTTCATAATGCAATTAAGATTCACTTTATTCTGAGAGCTAAGAAAAATATGATAAAAAAAAATAATGAGCGATAACAAAAATTAATGAGCATTTATACAAATTTGATATTCCACCGCAGTATCTACTGTACTGTTTAAACTGTTTATTCAAAATACACTCGGACGCAGATTTCCTGGCACCGATTTCCTGCATAACAGGAGCGACAAAGAATGTAGGACAGAAAGTCACAGGACAAAAAGTAATAGACAAAAAGTCACGGACAATAAGTGACAGGACAAAAAGTCACAATTATTTTTTTCTGGCTATTTTCTTTGAATAAAAAACGCTTATTTCTACAAAAATATTTTGGTATTTTTTTTTAACTATTGTATATATAAACCAACTTTGTAAACAAAATTTATCCAAAAAATATCAAAGATGATTAGATAATTGTTAAAAAAAAAAATGTGAAAGTGGCTTGACACTTTAATGGCTTCATTGTGCCAATAAATATATCCTTTGCATGATTTTTATTAAATAAATAATCATTTTTCAAGTATAATGACACATTTCCTTAACTTTAATATGAATATATGAATTAAACAGTGAATACATCACTTACATATTCAAACAATTGGCAACAAATTATTTGTGACCTTTTGTCATGTGACTTGTTGTCCTATCTTTGTGACTTTATGTCCTGTGACATTTTGTTCTGTGACTTTCTGTCCGTTTACTGAGACAAATACACATAAATTTACAAATAACATAGATAGCGAAATGAGTAGAATACATAAAATGAAACAGTAAAAATATTTTTTTAACAAAACAAAATATATACTAAATCTTTTGACCAGATCGCAAAAAGTCTGTGCAATCTGTAAAGTTTAAATAACCATGTGATCAATATATTAAGATATGTGCATTAGGTTGGTTCTAGAACACCCAGACAAAGTCCTAGTAATATTCCTTATTATTCCCAAAACTCAAACTAATTACTTATATACAATCTTTGTTGATAGCTAGAAATATCTTATTCATCAAATTTGTCTGAAATTTACTGAAATAATTTAACACAATTAAATCTTTATCAAAAATTGAGAAATACTTTGTTTATTGAATTCATTTGTTATAATAGTTTAATATTGTTTTAGTTTTTTTATTATTCAGTTTATGCCTCATTTGTTGTTTTTATTTTGACTTGGGACATCGTAACTGTTACAACTATCCTAAGACCCCAAAATTCAAACATATATCTTATCTTAGAAGACTTTTTTAAGACTAATTAAGATGTGTCCTAAGACCAATACATGTATACCATGTATACAGGTTGAAAACATACATATGAAACCACAGCACAGGGAATCTGATGTTTTTGCGCCAAAGAAGAAGCCTTTTAAGCACCAGATATTTAACCCATTTTAGTGAAATTTAAAAATGTCAATGACCATTTTAGAGAAATATTTTAACCCATTCTAATAAATAATGTATGATCAATAAAAAACTTGAATAGACTCAAGACAGCACTATAAAACATATCTTGTCCATTAAAATACAGCACTAAAAGTCTAAAAGGTTAAATCAAATGTTAAAAGTCTGTTCTACCCTGATATTTATATATCCTATGAGAAAGTACATATGGGCTCTGCATGAATATACTCCCTGTACAATACTATTCATAGAATTGCATACGGAACTGTTCTTTCTCTTTATCTTGTCTAGAATGTGGTGCACATTCCTGTATACTTTGTAATTTTAAATATGTTGTTGTTTGAAATTTAATAATAGTATCAAGGAAAATGTAAATAGCTGGGTGACAACTATAAAATTGCTCATTATAATGGGCATGGAAAGACTCTGGACCATTAATTGGTTGCTTTGAATTACACTCCCAAAGCTTAAGTGGGAATATAGAATCTTCAGTTCTTCCCAGTTTCTTCTAAGAGATAATCTGCGAATTCGATACATCTCTTATTGTATTTCCATGATGAACATATAAACAACTTAAACATTAAACCAGTATAAATTATTGTTCATGGTTATAGTGAGGCTAGTATTATTCAACCAGGGTCAGCTTTCACTAAAATGGACTATACAAAATACAGGAGAACAGAGTAATCACACGCTAAAATGGGCTCTAATGTAGTCGCTAAAAGATTCCCTAGTAGTCTTTTTTTTCTCTCGCTAAAATGTCCTGTGCCCAAGCCTGTATTATGTGGTAATAAGCATTGTGTATAAGTTTCATAACATTTGGTTGAGGCAAACTAATGTAAGAGAACGGAAAAAAACTTGCAATTAAATGCTAACAAATTTGGATTTTATGTTACTTTAGGGGGATACCTTATTTGTAACCCCAAGCCATTCAGTGAAGTCAATAACTACCATCATGACCATTAAATTTTCAATTGTTTATTGGATATGGTCAGTGGGTATTTATGTCTCTGATATGGTTGATTGAACATGATAATTTGCAATTTGCTCAAAGTCATCAGTCATGTGTAATGTGCTGATTATAAAGTAATTTAATTACAAAGTCATAATATCTGTAAATATCAAACTTTTTATTTATGGGTTTATATGCTTTTCTTTTCTTACATCATAGAATAGAATATAATAGAATAGAATAGTATAGAATATTTTTATTTCCCAAATTACAGGGCCATTAAGGGCATAAAATCAGATACAATTGATTTACATAATTGGTAACAACAACAATAATAGTCAAATGTAAATATATATTTAGTATATAAGCATTGGGCAGAAGCAGAACCAAAACCACATATATATTGTGAATAATTAAAAGAATGAAATTACATTATATGCATTCATTCTCAAATCGTTTACTAGTACTTGACTTATATTCAATATGTATACCTGATCCCCTTAATTCAAAACGGTCTCAAATATAATTTTTCCATAAGAGTTAAATTTTCTTGGGTAAGAGCCATAACAATTTATAAGATTTATTTAAATTTTTAAAATTATAACAATTGTGAGAAATGTATTTAAAAAAATCTTCCCTCTGAATATCAAAAAGAAGGCATTCTAACAAAAAATAAAGCTCATCTTCAACTTCACCAATTGAGCAATTTGAACAAAGACTCTCAGATCTTTCTCAAATGTTTTCATATATGCATTCTGTGCTTCTAAAACACTGATTTATGGTAATTAGTTTTAAAACTTTGTTTCTAGTGCAACAAGACAAGTCCTTTGCTGTATTTGTAAGCACCAATTACTACCAAAACATTTTAAGTCCCATCATGTTTAACCAACTATGTTTAAAAGTGTCGGATCCAGAGATTTTCATAAGTGGGGCCCACTGACTGCCTAAGATGGGCCCACTCCAGTCATGCTTCAGTGATTCCCTATATCATCAACCATATTTATCCCAGAAAAGTGGGGCCCTGGCCCCTGAAAACCCCTCTAAATACGCCTCTGAAGTCCCAGTTTCTTCTAAAATTTCCAAAATAGAATCCTGTGACTTTCTTTCCTGCATTCTTAAAGGAGATTGCATTCATAATGCTATAAATTAAAATTATTTAATGCGGTCTTCTTAACTTTCAGCTTACAGCTAACAATTCTACCATACAACAAATATAGTTGACCTATTGCTTATATTTAAAGAAAAACTGACCAAAACACAAAAACTTAACACTGAGCAATGAACTGTGAAAATAAGGTCAAGGTCAAATAAAACCTGCGCTACTGGCATATAAATCATAAAATATTTCATACACCAAATCTAGTTAATCTAATGCATATAGCATTAGGAAAAAAATACCAAAACTCAATTAAAAACTTTAACTTTGACCACTGAGCCATGAAAATGAGGTCAAGGTCAGATGACACCTGTCAGCTAGACATGTACACCATACAATCATTCTATACACCAAATAGTAGACCTAATACATACAGCATAAGTAATACAGACCAAAACACAACAACTTAACTATAACCACTGAACCAGGAAAATGAGGTCAAGAACATTGGACATGTGACTGACGGAAACTTCCTAACATGAGGCATCTATATACCAAGTATGACGCTTCCAGGTCTTCCACCTTCTAAAATATTAAGCTTTTAAGCACTTAGCTAACGCCGCCGCCGCATCCCTATAAAAATTAACAATTACAGAGAGGCAAAGACTGATTATCTTATCAACCACTTCTTCAACAATCTGTTTATTCTTGTTGAATTTCACATGTGTATAACATATTTATAGTTTTGATATAAGTTAAACAAATTTAAAATTTCATTATAATGTCTTTAAACCTTTCAATATAAAGGGAATGGTTTTATTTTAGGACTAACCTTTTTTTAGGGTTTATTTTAATACAAAGTTTTTTTTTTCAATAAATACGTACATGAATACAAGGACACACTCTAATTTTAATTCAATAATTTTGATATTAATTATATTTATTTTTCTAACCTATTTGATTTACATTTGAACATGTCATGCATGTTGAAGATATTTACAACTTTCCATTTGAAACAAATAATTATATAGATATATATGCCATGCAAATATGAAATATGAAATGACAGAAACATATAATGCATATATTATATGTCTCTAGAATAGACAATATGTAAGATGTAAACATTTATAGATTAGGTATTAATCTGAGTTTGAATTATAAGTAATAAACAAGGTTAAGATTGTAAGTTATACCCAGAGTTTAAATAATATGTAATAAACAGAGTTTGGACTGTAGGTTATAAACAGAGTTTAAATTATAAGTAATAAACATATTGATACATGTATAATGTTACATTGGGGAAGATGTTTATTAATTCATTAATTTTAAGGCAAGTTTAAAAATTGAATAGCATTATATAAAAAAGTTAGACTAAAATAATGAGTAGAAGATGTTGTTTCAGGTTTTTTTACTGTTCAAGATCAACAACCAGCATATTGTTAATTTTATTTGGATGATCATTGTCAACACAAAAAAAAAACACCATCATAATCAATTAACATTTATGAATTCAGATAAAACACTGAATTATTCAAAAGAATGTTCCCAGGCTAAATGTGATTCCGTAATTGGTCTTGACATGGACATTAACAAAGTCCTTCTACTAAGGGAGTTTAACAACTCGACTAAGTTGGTCCTGAGACTACTGTGTTATACTGTCGCAGAATTTTTTTTTTTATTTTACTCACAGAAGACACCAAGTCAGTTCAGATTGTACGTGCATAAGACTTTTTCAAACAGATTTATCATAAAGTATAAAATATGTCGGGACAATAACAGACTTTTAAGTTATGACCTTGAAAAGCACATTTAGAGTATGTTGAGACAAACTCATACCCAGTCTTCCCATTGTGATATGGAATCTTGTGGTACAATTTCAGAGAGATCCATACAATAACACACAAGTTATGGTCCAGACACTACAAAATTGCTTCCCCCCCCCTTATTTCTAAACCTTTGGTACCATAAACCCCGAAATCAATCCCAACTTTTTCTTTGTGGTATTGAACCTTCTTGTAAAATTTCATAGAGATGCAGGCCCGTAGCCAGGAATTTCAAAAGGGGGGTTCGTTTGACTCAAAAACTCGACTTTAACAGTCACAATTCGAACAGAACATTGACTTTAACAGTGCTTATTTGTTTTCAAGGGGGGGTTCGTCCGAACCCCCCGAACCCCCCTGGCTACGGGTATGAGATGCATTCATTAAACTTAAGTTTTTGTCCGGAAACCAAATGTGTCTTTGTACGACGCAGACGACGACAACATCACCCAATATACAGTGATATAGGACGCAAAATATTTTTTTGCGGTCGTATACAAACTTGTTTTAAAAAAAAGTTTGTATTTTAAGAAATATATGATTAAAATTTAATAGATTTACTTTTGACAAGGCGTATGAACAATTATTATGACGGTTAATTAACCCAGAAGAAACTCAATAAACGTAAAATCTAAAATTTATGAAAATCTAAAGGGAGTTCATGCAGATATGAACTGAGACATATAATTCTATATTATATGTCTCTGATATAAACAATTCAGCAGAAGTTCTTGCAAGTCAATGATAGCATTCTTGAGTTATTGTTCGAAAACTTGAAGATCCCTCTTTTTTAATGATAATTTAACCCCATAACTCAGAAACATAAAATCTAAAATTTATTTCATATGAAAGGAAGTTCACATCAAAAGATAAACAAATCACCATGTAATTAACCATTGTAACCCTCATTCTCCATGTATGTAACCATTGTAACCCTCATTCTCCATGTATGTAACCATTGTAACCTGAATCCCCATGTATGTAACCATTGTAACCCTCATTCTCCATGTATGTAACCATTGTAACCTGAATCCCCATGTATGTAACCATTGTAACCAAATTCTCCATGTATGTAACCATTGTAACCTGATTCCCCATGTATGTAACCATTGTAACCCTCATTCTCCATGTATGTAACCATTGTAACCTGAATCCCCATGTATGTAACCACTGTAACCCTCATTCTCCATGTATGTAACCATTGTAACCTGAATCCCCATGTATGTAACCATTGTCACCAAATTCTCCATGTATGTAACCATTGTAACCTGATTCTCCATGCGTGTAACCCTTGTAACCTGATTCTCAATGCATGTAACCATTGTAACCCGACTTTCCCATGTATGTAACCATTGTAACCTGATTCTCCATGCGTGTTACCATTGTAACCTGATTCTCCATGCATGTAACCATTGTAACCTGACTTTCCCATGTATGTAACCATTGTAACCTGATTCTCCATGCATGTAACCATTGTAACCTGATTCTCCATGCGTGTAACCATTGTAACCTGATTTCCCATGTATGTAACCATTGTAACCTGATTTTCCATGTATGTAACCATTGTAACCTGATTCTCCATGCGTGTAACCATTGTTACCTGATTCTCCATGCATGTAACCATTGTAACCTGACTTTCCCATGTATGTAACCATTGTAACCTGATTTCCCATGTATGTAACCATTGTAACCTGATTTCCCATGTATGTAACCATTGTAACCTGATTTCCCATGTATGTAACCATTGTAACCTGATTTCCCATGTATGTAACCATTGTAACCTGATTCTCCATGCATGTAACCATTGTAACCCAACTTTCCCATGTATGTAACCATTGTAACCTGATTCTCCATATATGTAACCATTGTAACCTGATTCTCCATGCGTGTAACCATTGTAACCTGATTCTCAATGCGTGTAACCATTGTAACCTGATTTCCCATGTATGTAACCATTGTAACCTGATTCTCCATGCATGTAACCATTGTAACCCAACTTTCCCATGTATGTAACCATTGTAACCTGATTCTCCATGCATGTAACCATTGTAACCTGATTCTCCATGTGTGTAACCATTGTAACCTGATTCTCCATGCGTGTAACCATTGTTACCCGACTTTCCCATGTATGTAACCATTGTAATCTGATTCTCCATGCATGTAACCATTGTAACCTGACTTTCCCATGCGTGTAACCATTGTAACCTGATTCTCCATGCGTGTAACCATTGTAACTTGACTTTCCCATGTATGTAACCATTGTAACCTGATTCTCCATGCGTGTAACCATTGTAACCTGATTTCCCATGTATGTAACCATTGTAACCTGATTCTCCATGCATGTAACCATTGTTACCCAACTTTCCCATGCATGTAACCATTGTAACCTGATTCCCCATGTGTGTAACCATTGTAACCTGATTCTCCATGCGTGTAACCATTGCTACCCGACTTTCCCATGTATGTAACCATTGTAACCTGATTCTCCATGCATGTAACCATTGTAACCTGATTCTCCATGCGTGTAACCATTGTAACCTGATTCTCCATGCATGTAACCATTGTAACCCAACTTTCCCATGTATGTAACCATTGTAACCTGATTCTCCATGCATGTAACCATTGTAACCCAACTTTCCCATGTATGTAACCATTGTAACCTGATTCTCCATGCATGTAACCATTGTAACTTGACTTTCCCATGTATGTAACCATTGTAACCTGATTCTCTATGCATGTAACCATTGTAATCTGATTCTCCATGCGTGTAACCATTGTAACCTGATTCTTCATGCGTGTAACCATTGTAACCTGATTCTTCATGCATGTAACCATTGTAACCTGACTTTCCCATGTATGTAACCATTGTAACCCGACTTTCCCATGTATGTAACCATTGTAACCTGATTCTCCATGCGTGTAACCAATTGTAACCTGATTTCCCATGTATGTAACCATTGTAACCTGATTCTCCATGCATGTAACCATTGTAACCCAACTTTCCCATGTATGTAACCATTGTAACCTGATTCTCCATGCATGTAACCATTGTAACCTGATTCTCCATGCGTGTAACCATTGTAACCTATTTCTCCATGTGTGTAAACATTGTAACCTGATTTCCCATGTATGTAACCATTGTAACCTGATTTCCCATGTATGTAACCATTGTTACCTGATTTCCCATGCATGTAACCATTGTAACCCGACTTTCCCAGGCAGTTTACAATTTTTTACTGGATTCTCCATGGACAGCCATGCATGTACAGTTTTCAACATAAAGTCACTATTGCATATATATCATTTACTTAAGGTCCATGTGTGTAACCAATGTAACCAATGTAACCATTGCTTCAATGAGGGTAACAAAACAAGATACCTATATTCGGGTGCACATTTTGTGCCATATCTATTGATAACTTTGTCATCTTGATGACATATCGGCGTCAATGAAAACGTCAAATATTATCGAAAAATATAAACATTAGAGGAGTGCCGAGTAACAGACGTCACATCCGCTCGTGATTAATTTCATTTTCGATTTCAGCAATCCTTAACTTAGTCAACATTTCTGCTGTTCATTCAAACAACGTGGCATAGAAACACTGTTAAAACATTAGATCTTTTATAACTGAATTGGATTGACAAAAAGTGTACATTTAGGAATGGCATTGAAAAGAATAAATAAAGAACTTCAGGATCTAAGAAAAGACCCTCCTGCACAATGTTCAGCAGGTCCAGTAGGAGATGATTTGTTTCATTGGCAAGCTACAATAATGGGGCCTCCGGACAGTCCTTATCAAGATGGAATATTCTTTCTGACAATTCACTTTCCAACTGACTATCCGTTTAAGCCACCTAAGTTGAGCTTTACAACAAAAATTTACCACCCTAATATAAACAGTAATGGCAGCATTTGTTTGGATATACTTAGATCACAGTGGTCACCAGCACTTACTATTTCTAAAGTACTATTATCAATTTGTTCATTACTCACAGATCCAAATCCTGATGATCCATTGGTGCCAGAAATTGCAAATGTGTACAAGACAAACAAAGAAAAGTACAGGAAACATGCAGAAGAATGGACTAAAAAATATGCACATTAAACTGATCATGTAATCCTGAAAGTGTTAGATTTCATATTGTTATAACCTTTGTTTTGACATTAAGTATTGTAACTGTGTTAATGTTTTAAAAAAGACTATCATTCACAGATGGTCACTTATATTAGACAGTCATGTTTGTAGATCCTAGTAAATGACAATAGTATAGTGAACGCTCGAGAGAATGTGCGATATTGCATAAAGATATTATTCCAAAATGTCTTAAAACTGGGAACAGTATATCTAAAATTTAGTATGAAATTCTATAAAACAATGCTTCAATTAATTAGTTCAATGTATGTACATGTATACATACATTTAAAAATAAATATTTTTTTTGGTTTGAAATAAATTTTTAATATGATTGTGGTTATCTACATCTACATGTACATGTATATCATGCTTAATATACATGTACAAGTAGATATTTTTTCTTAAGCATGACAAAAGATTCAAGAAAATTCAGGTTAAAATAGATAATGCATCAAATAGATGCCTTGCTATGGATACTACAAATGTAGACTCATTGTACATATCATTTATCAAATTAACAAGTAATTTAGAATAAATTAAATAACACATGCAGGCCCGTAGCCAGGAATTTCAAAAGGGGGGTTCGTTTGACTCAAAAACTCGACTTTAACAGTCACAATTCGAACAGAACATTGACTTTAACAGTGCTTATTTGTTTTCAAGGGGGGGTTCGTCCGAACCCCCCGAACCCCCCCTGGCTACGGGTATGACATGTATTAAATATATGTACATTATAACAACACATTAATGTCATTATATTTCAAAGTTCAAAGGTACAACATGTACAATGTATGCAAATGCATAGTTGTCTAATAAGCAACCATACCACATTTCATAAGTTTTATACACACAATTTTCCGTTTTATTTATTTCCTTTTGTGGTGTTACAATGTAGCATGTTGGTTCTATTGCAACATGTACATGTAAAACTGGTAACATTAAGGACTCATTTCTTCTTAAACGATAAAATGTGAATTAACCATGTTAACAAAAAGTTAACTTACAAAATGTATTTAAATTGCAAGACAAAAATTGAATTGAAGTAGAACCAACTTAAAAAAATTATTAGAAAAATTATTATCAGCTGAACTGTATAGCATACTAAAATTTATTATAATTATATGCACAACCTTTATGTCCAAAATATAGAAATGCATCAGGTCGTAGTTAATTAAAAAGTGAATTTAATAAGTTTCAATATACATGTACATGTACATTGTATACTACTTTTTTGTATAAATTTCTAATACTCATTTGTCAAATGCAACTGTAAAGCAATTGGTATTCTCTATAAATATTACATTATAAATATTTGTTAAAACTTTGGTTCAGTTAAAGTAGCACACTGTGACTGAGAATGTTTTGATATTGAAATACTCTATATAGATTTTAAACCTTTTCAGATGTAACATGTTCTTTACTATAAGTCAGATGTCTAACAGTCTAATGACAGCTGTTATTCTAGTCATGATGGTTTTTAATGTTTTATATTTTTGCATGGAGTATGACAACATTTTACAAGAAAACAATAGTTGTTAGAGTTTTTATTTATTTATTGTAGTTTTTGTTTGCTTTTGTACTAACTGTTAAGAATATGATATAGTTTTAATTACATTCTTCTGACTTTAAGCTTAATTCTCATGTATTTGTATCAAATGTTGAAACCTTAAAACCATTGCTCTATTATCATACCAGCCTTACTGCTTCAACTATAAAACAATGACTTTAAGTAAGTTACAAGTTACAAAATGTATTTTGCAATGAAGAATGAAGCATGAACCTCTTTAGCCTCTGCACAGAATATTTGGTTTATAATTGTAAAATTTGGAATACTTATGATCTTTTGCTTCAACATACAGGTACATGTACTTGTATTTAAAAAACTATAATTTCTTGAAGAAAAAAAATGCTATTATTCCTAGTTTACATATTCATAAGGCAATGTTAAGTGTAAATATCAATCCTTTGTCTAGAGAACAAATAGTGTTTCTGCAACTTTTAATTTGTTAAAAACTCATCTCAATTAGGAATATTCACTAATCTGTACACAACAGACAGTTTTCATAAAATATGCAAGTTATTGAAAAATTAAAGGTGCAGAACACAGGTACGTGTACTTGTCTCTTATAAAAACAACTAGCATTGTGTCATATTTCAGTATGTAGGTAATTTTTTTCAGAGACAATTCCTGTTGTGCAGAAGATTGGTTTCCAAGACAAAGGACAACAGTTAAACTTTTCCAGTTAACTGCATTAGAAATAATCCCACTAATTACATGTAGTTAGGTTAGGCAGGGTAATTTTTTTCATTTGTACATGCACATCTATAAATAGTATTGCTTTATTTTTATTTATACTCCTTGATGCCTTGAATAAGATTTTTTTGAAGAGTACACTCCAAAAACTACTGGAATGCTTTCTAATGGGAAACATTTCTTTTAAACAAATTCACAAACAAGATAAAATCATTTTTTATTTTAATGGCCTTATCATTTTAAGCATATGTTCAGCAGATGTAATTATCACAAATATATGAATAATTTTATGTATTTTTATTATTGGTTTTAGTGCTTTTTATTATGTTTTGTAATATTTAAATCATTCAAGTGAAGATTTATGTTGTTTACATTTCTGTTGTACTATTTAATTTATATGGTGAAGAGAAGACTTAAAAGCTGTATATTGTTTGAACTTTTTTAATAAGCATAATTAATTTTGTATGTGTAGCAGAGTGCTTGAGCTTTTTTTATTTAATGTTTGTTTTTATTATATTGTTCATGAAAATATATTTATGAAGCAAAAACTTGTTTGTATCTGCCATCAGCGTTGGGTTAGTTTAATTTACACCTTAGTACCTAAAGTAACAGTAGAATCAGAGGAGGTTAAATATTCACCAAGGTTACTTTTAGAGTTAGAATGAATTGGAGTCACAGAGGGAGTTGAACAATCACCAAGGTTACTAAACAGTACACTTGTAAATATGCGGGTAAAAGGTTACTTATATGTGCAGTTGTACACTAAAAAATAAATAGGCAGTAAAATGCACTTCATTTTGTTAAAAAAAATGTGGAGGAGATATTTTAAGGGTGCAAATACAGTACTACAAGTCCAAGGAAAGACAAACAAACAACACCATGACATAAAGAAAAAAAAATACAGTACTACAAGTCCAAGGAAAGACATACAGACAACACCATGGCATAAAGAAAAAAAATACAGTACTACAAGTCCAAGGAAAGACATACAAACAACACCATGACATAAAGAAAAAAAATACAGTACTACAAGTCCAAGGAAAGACATACAGACACCATGGCATAAAGAAAAAAAATACAGTACTACAAGTCCAAGGAAAGACATACAAACAACACCATGACATAAAGAAAAAAAATACAGTACTACAAGTCCAAGGAAAGACATACAGACACCATGGCATAAAGAAAAAAAATACAGTACTACAAGTCCAAGGAAAGACATACAAACAACACCATGGCATAAAGAAAAAAAAATACAGTACTACAAGTCCAAGGAAAGACATACAGACACCATGGCATAAAGAAAAAAAAATACAGTACTACAAGTCCAAGGAAAGACATACAAACAACACCATGGCATAAAGAAAAAAAAATACAGTACTACAAGTCCAAGGAAAGACATACAGACAACACCATGGCATAAAGAAAAAAAATACAGTACTACAAGTCCAAGGAAAGACATACAAACAACACCATGGCATAAAGAAAAAAAATACAGTACATGTACTACAAGTCCAAGGAAAGACATACAAACAACACTATGGCATAAAGAAAAAAAATACAGTACATGTACTACAAGTCCAAGGAAAGACATACAAACAACACCATGACATAAAGAAAAAAATACAGTACTACAAGTCCAAGGAAAGACATACAGACAACACCATGGCATAAAGAAAAAAAATACAATACTACAAGTCCAAGGAAAGACATACAAACAACACCATGGCATAAAGAAAAAAAATACAATACTACAAGTCCAAGGAAAGACATACAAACAACACCATGGCATAAAGAAAAAAAATACAGTACTACAAGTCCAAGGAAAGACATACAAACAACACCATGACATAAAGAAAAAAAATACAGTACTACAAGTCCAAGGAAAGACATACAAACAACACCATGGCATAAAGAAAAAAAATACAGTACTACAAGTCCAAGGAAAGACATACAAACAACACCATGGCATAAAGAAAAAAAATACAGTACTACAAGTCCAAGGAAAGACATACAAACAACACCATGGCATAAAGAAAAAAAATACAGTACTACAAGTCCAAGGAAAGACATACAAACAACACCATGGCATAAAGAAAAAAAATACAGTACTACAAGTCCAAGGAAAGACATACAAACAACACCATGGCATAAAGAAAAAAAATACAGTACTACAAGTCCAAGGAAAGACATACAAACAACACCATGGCATAAAGAAAAAAAATACAGTACTACAAGTCCAAGGAAAGACATACAAACAACACCATGGCATAAAGAAAAAAAAAATACAGTACTACAAGTCCAAGGAAAGACATACAAACAACACCATGGCATAAAGAAAAAAATACAGTACTACAAGTCCAAGGAAAGACATACAGACACCATGGCATAAAGAAAAAAAATACAGTACTACAAGTCCAAGGAAAGACATACAAACAACATCATGGCATAAAGAAAAAAAAATACAGTACTACAAGTCCAAGGAAAGACATACAGACAACACCATGGCATAAAGAAAAAAAATACAGTACTACAAGTCCAAGGAAAGACATACAAACAACACCATGGCATAAAGAAAAAAATACAGTACTACAAGTCCAAGGAAAGACATACAGACACCATGGCATAAAGAAAAAAAATACAGTACTACAAGTCCAAGGAAAGACATACAAACAACACCATGGCATAAAGAAAAAAAAATACAGTACTACAAGTCCAAGGAAAGACATACAGACACCATGGCATAAATAAAAAAAAATCCAGTACTACAAGTCCAAGGAAAGACATACAAACAACACCATGACATAAAGAAAAAAAAAATACAGTACTACAAGTCCAAGGAAAGACATACAAACAACACCATGGCATAAAGAAAAAAAATACAGTACTACAAGTCCAAGGAAAGACATACAAACAACACCATGACATAAAGAAAAAAAAAATACAGTACTACAAGTCCAAGGAAAGACATACAAACAACACCATGACATAAAGAAAAAAAAAATACAGTACTACAAGTCCAAGGAAAGACATACAAACAACACCATGGCATAAAGAAAAAAAATACAGTACTACAAGTCCAAGGAAAGACATACAAACAACACCATGACATAAAGAAAAAAAATACAGTACTACAAGTCCAAGGAAAGACATACAGACACCATGACATAAAGAAAAAAAAAATACAGTACTACAAGTCCAAGGAAAGACATACAAACAACACCATGACATAAAGAAAAAAAATACAGTACTACAAGTCCAAGGAAAGACATACAAACAACACCATGACATAAAGAAAAAAAATACAGTACTACAAGTCCAAGGAAAGACATACAAACAACACCATGGCATAAAGAAAAAAAAAAACCAGTACTACAAGTCCAAGGAAAGACATACAAACAACACCATGGCATAAAGAAAAAAAAATACAGTACTACAAGTCCAAGGAAAGACAGACATAAAGAAAAAAAACCAGTACTACAAGTCCAAGGAAAGACATACAAACAACACCATGGCATAAAGAAAAAAAATACAGTACTACAAGTCCAAGGAAAGACATACAGACAACACCATGGCATAAAGAAAAAAAATACAGTACTACAAGTCCAAGGAAAGACATACAAACAACACCATGGCATAAAGAAAAAAAATACAGTACTACAAGTCCAAGGAAAGACATACAGACACCATGGCATAAAGAAAAAAAATACAGTACTACAAGTCCAAGGAAAGATATACAAACAACACCATGGCATAAAGAAAAAAAATACAGTACTACAAGTCCAAGGAAAGACATACAAACAACACCATGGCATAAAGAAAAAAAATACAGTACTACAAGTCCAAGGAAAGACATACAAACAACACCATGACATAAAGAAAAAAAATACAGTACTACAAGTCCAAGGAAAGACATACAAACAACACCATGGCATAAAGAAAAAAAATACAATACTACAAGTCCAAGGAAAGACATACAAACAACACCATGGCATAAAGAAAAAAAATACAGTACTACAAGTCCAAGGAAAGACATACAAACACCATGGCATAAAGAAAAAAAATACAGTACTACAAGTCCAAGGAAAGACATACAAACACCATGGCATTAAGAAAAAAAATACAGTACTACAAGTCCAAGGAAAGACATACAAACAACACCATGACATAAAGAAAAAAAATACAGTACTACAAGTCCAAGGAAAGACATACAAACAACACCATGGCATAAAGAAAAAAAAACCAGTACTACAAGTCCAAGGAAAGACATACAAACAACACCATGGCATAAAGAAAAAAAAAATACAGTACTACAAGTCCAAGGAAAGACAGACATAAAGAAAAAAAACCAGTACTACAAGTCCAAGGAAAGACATACAAACAACACCATGGCATAAAGAAAAAAATACAGTACTACAAGTCCAAGGAAAGACATACAAACAACACCATGACATAAAGAAAAAAAATACAGTACTACAAGTCCAAGGAAAGACATACAAACAACACCATGGCATAAAGAAAAAAAATACAGTACTACAAGTCCAAGGAAAGACATACAAACAACACCATGGCATAAAGAAAGAAAAAAACCAGTACTACAAGTCCAAGGAAAGACATACAAACAACACCATGGCATAAAGAAAAAAAATACAGTACTACAAGTCCAAGGAAAGACATACAAACAACACCATGACATAAAGAAAAAAATACAGTACTACAAGTCCAAGGAAAGACATACAAACAACACCATGACATAAAGAAAAAAATACAGTACTACAAGTCCAAGGAAAGACATACAAACAACACCATGACATAAAGAAAAAAATACAGTACTACAAGTCCAAGGAAAGACATACAAACAACACCATGGCATACAGAAAAAAAATACAGTACTACAAGTCCAAGGAAAGACATACAAACAACACCATGGCATAAAGAAAGAAAAAAACCAGTACTACAAGTCCAAGGAAAGACATACAAACAACACCATGGCATAAAGAAAAAAAATACAGTACTACAAGTCCAAGGAAAGACATACAAACAACACCATGACATAAAGAAAAAAATACAGTACTACAAGTCCAAGGAAAGACATACAAACAACACCATGGCATAAAGAAAAAAAATACAGTACTACAAGTCCAAGGAAAGACATACAAACAACACCATGGCATAAAGAAAAAAAAATACAGTACTACAAGTCCAAGGAAAGACATACAAACAACACCATGACATAAAGAAAAAAATACAGTACTACAAGTCCAAGGAAAGACATACAGACAACACCATGGCATAAAGAAAAAAAATACAGTACTACAAGTCCAAGGAAAGACATACAAACAACACCATGGCATAAAGAAAAAAAATACAGTACTACAAGTCCAAGGAAAGACATACAGACACCATGGCATAAAGAAAAAAAATACAGTACTACAAGTCCAAGGAAAGACATACAAACAACACCATGACATAAAGAAAAAAATACAGTACTACAAGTCCAAGGAAAGACATACAAACACCATGGCATAAAGAAAAAAAATACAGTACTACAAGTCCAAGGAAAGACATACAAACACCATGGCATAAAGAAAAAAAATACAGTACTACAAGTCCAAGGAAAGACATACAGACACCATGGCATAAAGAAAAAAAATACAGTACTACAAGTCCAAGGAAAGACATACAAACAACACCATGGCATAAAGAAAAAAAATACAGTACTACAAGTCCAAGGAAAGACATACAAACAACACCATGGCATAAAGAAAAAAAAATACAGTACTACAAGTCCAAGGAAAGACATACAAACAACACCATGACATAAAGAAAAAAATACAGTACTACAAGTCCAAGGAAAGACATACAGACAACACCATGGCATAAAGAAAAAAAATACAGTACTACAAGTCCAAGGAAAGACATACAAACAACACCATGGCATAAAGAAAAAAAATACAGTACTACAAGTCCAAGGAAAGACATACAGACACCATGGCATAAAGAAAAAAAATACAGTACTACAAGTCCAAGGAAAGACATACAAACAACACCATGGCATAAAGAAAAAAAATACAGTACTACAAGTCCAAGGAAAGACATACAGACACCATGGCATAAAGAAAAAAAAAATACAGTACTACAAGTCCAAGGAAAGACATACAAACAACACCATGGCATAAAGAAAAAAAATACAGTACTACAAGTCCAAGGAAAGACATACAGACACCATGGCATGAAGAAGAAAAAATACAGGTTAAATTAGACAAAATCAAACATCGACTATATCAACTCATGGAACGAATAATAAACAACTTTAATATTCAGTTATTCCTGACTTGAAGAATATTGTGGATTAAACCTGGTTTAATAGCTAGTTAAACCTTCCACTTGTATGACAGTAGTTTATAGTTTCCTATCAACCAAATGAGGGGAGCAACCCAAACAGACATTTAATATGATTAATGTGGTGATAATTAGGATCTAGCAACCAAAACTGTGTAAACACTCTTCACAAACATACAACACAACTGACAATTAAAAAAACTATGCAAATAAATCTGAAAAAACACCAACAAAAAAGATTTTGTAGTTGACAGTTTGTAACATAAAAACACACTGCTGTACTGGAATACCCATTCCCGATAAAGTACAAATTAAGTAAAATATTAATACAAAGGTTTACAAAATTAAAACAACACTATCAAGAGTGCACACGCTGAAATGTCTAGCCTTCTTTACTAACCATTGATGTGTTGATAGTCCAAAATACAAAGCATTACTTCAACTATCACATAAACATGATAAACTTAACATGATCCAAGAAAATGAGGTCATGATCAAGCAAACAAGAAATACATGTACACCTTACAATCATTCAATTCACTAAATATAGTTAACCTAGTGCTTATAGTTTCTAAGAAACAGACTCAACCAAGAAAACTAAACATTTGACTAATGAACCGTGAAAATGAGGTCAAGGTCAGATGAACCATGCCAGGCAGACATGTACAGCTTACAATCCTTTCATACATCAAAGAAAATTGACCTATTGCTTATAGTTAAAAGAAAAATAGACCAAAATACAAAAACTGAACTCTGAGCAATGAACCCTGAAAATGAGGTCAAGGTAAAATAAAAGCTGCAAGACTGACATGGACATCATAAAA
This sequence comes from Mytilus edulis, assembly GCF_963676685.1. NCBI lineage: Eukaryota > Metazoa > Mollusca > Bivalvia > Mytilida > Mytilidae > Mytilus > Mytilus edulis. The sequence goes on along the minus strand of NC_092344.1, from coordinate 81,368,634 downwards.
TATTTTCACACCAAATATAGTAGACCTATTGCATTTAGTATAAGAAAAAAAGACCAAAACACAAACTTAACTTTGACCACTGAACCATGAAAATGAGGTGGAGGTCAGATGACAACTGCCAGTTGTACACCTTACAATCCTTCCATACACCCAATATACTAGACCTATTGCTTATAGTATCTGAGGTATGGACTTGACCATCAAAACATAACCTTGTTCACTGATCCATGTCGAGGTCAAGTGAAAACTGTCCAATCCACAAAAAACAGTGGGTGAAGTCGGGTGTCCTGTAGAGTTAAAGGTTTTGCTTATGGTGAAATTTTGGAATTAAGATTTCTTGAAGTACTATCCACAGGCAAGTTAGCTATATTTTAGCCATCTTCTCTGCCTAGTGTTGCAAGTATATAAACAGTGCAGTGAGGTGAACATTCAGTCAGCATTGTTTATAAAAAGGTACACTCAGATATTCAATTTACAATGCGAGTTGGTATCCCCATACTCGACAAGACAATCATTTCATTGTCTACAGGGAAACTAGTCTAACTATCCATCTCACTTGTACACTACTTGCCAGATTTTTATTAAATTTATCTAAAAGGTCTAAAATTTTAATAATCATTTGCACTGCTTTACTGACCATGATTGATTTGATTTTATGATAAGACTTGGAAGATAAATTATTTAAAAGTATCACATAAACCAAGCCAGACAGACATTTACATATACAAAATATAGTTGACCTATTGCTTTTTGTACATAAACAAGAATGTGTCCATAGTACACATGCCCCACTCCGATATCATTTTCTATGTTCAGTGGACCGTGAAATTGGGTAAAAACTTTAATTTGGAATAAAAATTAGAAATATCATATCATAGAGAACATGTGTACTAAGTTTCAAGTTGATGTAACTTTAACTTCATCAAAAACTACCTTGACCAAAAACTTTAACCTGAAGCGAACGAACGCAGACCAGAAAATATAATGCCCCTCTACTATCGTAGGTGGGGCATAAAAACTCAAACCAAATGAAGTGGACATACTGCTATTATCATCTAATAAACAAACTTAACCAAAAAAACTACATTAATCAATGAAACTATAAATATGAGGTCAAGGTCAGATGAGTCCTGCCAAACAGACCTGTACACCTTACAATAATTCCAAACACCAAATATAGTTGACCTATTGCATAGTATTAAAACTAGAGGCTCTAAAGAGCCTGTGTCGCTCACCTTGGTCTATGTGCATATTAAACAAAGGACACAAATGGATTCATGACAAAATTGTATTTTGGTGATGGTGATGTGTTTGAAGTTCTTTCTTTACTGAACGATTTTGCTTCTTACAATTATATCTATAATGAACTTTGCCCATTAGTAACAGAGAACTATATTTGGTAAAAATTTACATAAATTTACCAAATTAATGAAAATTGTTAAAAATTGACTATAAAGGGCAATAACTCCTTAAGGGGTCAACTGACCATTTTGGTCATGTTGACTTATTTGTAGATCTTACTTTGCTGAACATTATTGCTGTTTACAATTTATCTCTATCTATAATAATATTCAAGATAATAACCAAAAACAGCAAAATTTCCTCAAAATTACCAACTCAGGGGCAGCAACCCAACAACCGATTGACCGATTCATCTGAAAATTTCAGGGAAGATAGATCTTGACCTGATAAACATTTTTATTCCTTGTCAGATTTCCTCAAAATGCTTTGGTTTTTGAGTTATAAGCCAAAAACTGCATTTTACCCCTATGTTCTATTTTTAGCGGTGGCGGCCATCTTGGTTGGTTGACCAGGTCATGCCACACATTTTTTAAACTAGATACCCCAAAGATGATTGTGGCCAAGTTTGGATTAATTTGGCCCAGTAGTTTCAGAGGAGAAGATTTTTGTAAAAGATTACTTTAATTTACGAAAAATGGTTAAAAATTGACTATAAAGGGCAATAACTCCTAAACGGGTCAACTGACCATTTTGGTCATGTTGACTTATTTGTAGATCTTACTTTGCTGAACATTATTGCTGTTTACAGTTTATCTCTATCTATAATAATATTCAAGATAATAACCAAAAACAGCAAAATTTCCTCAAAATTACCAATTCAGGGGCAGCAACCCAACAACCGATTGACCGATTCATCTGAAAATTTCAGGGCAGATAGATCTTGACCTGATAAACATTTTTATCCCATGTCAGATTTCCTCAAAATGCTTTGGTTTTTGAGTTATAAGCCAAAAACTGCATTTTACCCCTTTGTTCTATTTTTAGCCGTGGCGGCCATCTTGGTTGGTTGACCAATTCATGCCACACATTTTTTAAACTAGATACCCCAAAGATGATTGTGGCCAAGTTTGGATTAATTTGGCCCAGTAGTTTCAGAGGAGAAGATTTTTGTAAAAGATTACTTTAATTAACGAAAAATGGTTAAAAATTGACTATAAAGGGCAATAACTCCTAAACGGGTCAACTGACCATTTTGGTCATGTTGACTTATTTGTAGATCTTACTTTGCTGAACATTATTGCTGTTTACAGTTTACCTCTATCTATAATAATATTCAAGATAATAACCAAAAACAGCAAAATTTCCTCAAAATTACCAATTCAGGGGCAGCAACCCAACAACCGATTGACCGATTCATCTGAAAATTTCAGGGCAGATAGATCTTGACCTGATAAACATTTTTACCCCATGTCAGATTTGCTCTAAATGCTTTGGTTTTTGAGTTATAAGCCAAAAACTGCATTTTACCCCTATGTTCTATTTTTAGCTGTGGCGGCCATCTTGGTTGGTTGACCGGGTCACGCCACACATTTTTTAAACTAGATACCCCAATGATGATTGTGGCCAAGTTTGGTTTGATTTGGCCCAGTAGTTTCAGAGGAGAAGATTTTTGTAAAAGTTAACGACGACGGACGACGACGGACGCAAAGTGATGGGAATAGCTCACTTGGCCCTTCGGGCCAGGTGAGCTAAAAAACCAGACCAATAAACAAATCCTTAACATTAAGCAATGAACGATAAAAATTGACCTACCACTAATGGTTCCCAATAAACTGACCTAATCACAAACTTATACATGTTGTACATGTAAACTAAGCAAGATTCAAAGTCAATAGACCATGACTGAGGGGGCAGGGCCAAAAAATCTCCATGGAATGAAATGTGCCAATTTTTATACAACTGAATACAAAATATTATTGACCTACCACTTGTGGTTCACCATAAACTAGACAATCACAAACTAATACATTGTTGACAACGCCTAAAACAGCATACCTATGATTTGCTTTTTGACTCGTTTTATCACTACTATGAGTGGATAAGATCAGAGCTCCAGATAAGCTGCTAATTCTGGCCAAAGGAAGATAACTCCAAATTTTTCAAAGATGATTTTAACAAATGACATCATTCTATTTTTAGAACAACTATTAGATTCCTGCACCTTGCAAAAGATATGTAATTTTCTTGACAAGTGGAACATCATTTTGTGCATTGAATATCTGAGCATATATTACATTGATAAATTTTTGGAAATGTTCATGGATAGGATGTATAGAAAGTTATGATCAATGCACTATATCTTGTGTATTAAAAAAGGTAGTGATAAGCCTTGGAACATTAAGATATCAAGTCAGTCCCACAAGGTTTTTGATTGCATTCATGCAATCTTTATCTAAAAAATCGAGGTGTAAAAACCCCAATTTGTGAATTCTTATCTGGAGCTCTGTAAGATGAACATTTCTGCCCCAGTCAGCTTTTCTCTATCCTTAGACTTTCAAGATAATAGACCAAAACAGCATCTCAACCCTTTGTTAAAACTTTTAGCCATGTCATAAAGGCAGGTTGGATAACTGAACACAATTTTTATCTAGATATCTATTGTGGCCAATTTTGGTTCTAATGTGCCTGCAAGATTCAGATAAGTTTTAAACAAGAATGTGTCCTCAGTACACGAATGCCCCACTCGCACTATCATTTTCCATGTTCAGTGGACCGTGAAATTGGGGTAAAAACTCTAATTTGGCATTAAAATTAGAAAGATCATATCATAGGGGACATGTGTACTAAGTTTGAAGTCGATTGGACTTAAACTTCATCAAAAACTACCTTGACCAAAAACTTTAACCTGAAGCGGGTCAGACGGACGGACGAACGGACAGACGAACAGACGGACGGACGAACGGACAGACCAGAAAACATAATGCCCCTCTACTGTCGTAGGTGGGGCATAAAAAATTCATAAAGTACGACAGAGGTGAAGTGATTATAGTAGCTCATCTGAGCCTATGTGTCAGGTGAACTAAAAAGACATTTGGTTTCAGACCTAAATTAACAACAACTATTGCAATATCATTTTTATTCAATACATGGTAATAAATTTGATCAATATTTACATCTTAATTAAAATTATATATCATATATATCTAAAAATTTAATATGTTTAAATCAGGTTGTGATAAAAATGACAATAAAAATTAAAACAATCATTTAAATCACACCCAGTTATTACATTTCATATTGTGAACAAAATCATTCAGAGAGGTAAGTTTTACATAAATATTCTGTTATCCATATTACGTCATTAGACAGGGACAGAGTTTACATTATGTTTTCAATTTGAACCAATGATACTGAGCTTTGGAACAAAACACAATATTATGTAAGAAACATTCTGAAAATACATACATGTAAATGCTTACTGGTTTTTCATTTTAGATGTTCAGAAAAATAGACAATTTCATTGTTTACCAACCAAAACAAAACTAAATCTTCCGTCTGATAAAGTGCTCTAAATCTTTTCAGAAAATGATGTGTGGTTGTGCAATAAAAAAAATCATAAGATTTTTGTTAGCTTTGAAAAACATTATTTGGAAAGATTGATTGGAATGATGTACACGTCTTACAGACCAAACTTTAATAACCCTTCATCACATGTTCTCAAAGTTTATCAACCTGAGTGCACCACAGTCAGACATAAATTTGTAACCATGCTGATTCAGTGTCATTACACAAAAAATAAGTTTCACTGAATTTTGTGAACAAATTACATTGTAAATTTCATTTTATTTGTTTTAATACACAGATGTATGAACTGATTTCTCTCCATCTATTAACTTTGACATATTACCCTTTTCAGATCATGATTGAATTGATCCAATTTTCAATTGAAAAACAAATGTCAATATACCTTGGGTGGCCATATTCAATTGTTATTTGTAGCATGCAGGGTTTTATACGATATGTATGAAATGTTATAGATTTTTTCCCCAGGGGACACCTCCATTACACATTTGAGATTTTCTAAGCACTATTTCTTCCCAAAAATATTTATTGTTGCAGCTTACAGTAGATTTCCTGAGACTGAAATTAGATTTTTAAAATCTGACAAATATATTTTTCTTTTCATGACCTGCCATTGTCATATCCTGGATAAAATTTGAGCAATATTTGTGATAATGTTTTGTTCATAGCTGGATTACTATTTTTTCCTAGATCTGCTCGGCACATTGGACAGTTGAACACCTCTGCTTTAAACGATCTTACTAAACAGGGCTGAAATTAAAGAAATCACATTTAAAATCGACAAATTCCTAAGCATTAAAATCAATACAACACAGTTTAAGCAATGTTATTTGTTTACCTCATTGTTCCAAAAATATGGTTGCTGCAGGAGTAAGACAATTTTTTTAATTCACAAAATTTCTTCTTTACTAAAATGTTAAAAATAAATTAATGGAGCCATCACAGAGGGTCCTGCTCGAGTGAACTAGTAAAGTTTAATGCCAATTAGAAGTAATTTGGTTCATTCCATTTAAACATAGCTAACACCTATGGAAACTAGAGGCTCTAAAGAGCCTGTGTCGCTCACCTTGGTCTATGTGAATATTAAAGGAAGCAGATGGATTCATGACAAAATTGTGTTTTGGTGATGGTGATGTGTTTGTACATCTTACTTTACTGAACATTCTTGCTGCTTCAAATTATCTCTATCTATAATGAACTTGGCCCATTAGTTTCAGTGGAAAATGTTAGTAAAAATTTACAAAAATTATGAAAATTGTTAAAAATTGACTATAAAGAACAATAACTCCTAAGGGGGTCAATTGACCATTTCGGTCATGTTGACTTATTTGTAAATCTTACTTTGCTGAACATTATTGTTGTTTACAGTTTATCTCTATCAATAATAATATTCAAGATAATGACCAAAAACAGCAAAATTTCCTTAAAACTAACAATTCAGGGTCAGCAACACAACAACGGGTTGTCCGATTCATCTAAAAATTTCAGAGCAGATAAATATTGACCTGATAAACAATTTTACCCCATGTCAGATTTGCTCTAAATGCTTTGGGTTTTGAGTTATAAGCCAAAAACTGCATTTTACCCCATGTTCTATTTTTAGCCATGGCGGCCATCTTGGTTGGATGGCCTGGTCACTGGACACATTTTTCAAAGTACTAACCCAAAAGATGATTGTGGTCAAGATTGGATTAATTTGGACAAGTAGTTTCAGAGGAGAAGATTTTTGTAAAAGACTACTAAGATTTACGAAAAATGGTTAAAAATTGACTATAAAGGGCAATAACTCCTAAAGGGGTCAACTGACCATTTCAGTCATGTCGACTTATTTGTAAATCTTACTTTGGTGAACATTATTGCTGTTTATAGTTTATCTCTATCTATAATAATATTCAAGATAATAACCAAAAAGAGCAAAATTTCCTTAAAACTACTAATTCAGGGCCAGCAACCCAACAACAAGTTGTCAGATTCATCTGAAAATTTCAGGCCAGATAGATGTTGAACTTATAAACAATTTTACCCCACGTCAGATTTGCTCTAAATGCTTTGGATTTTGAGTTATAAGCCAAAAACTGCATTTTACCCTATGTTCTATTTTTAGCCATGGCAGCCATCTTGGTTTGATGGCCGGGTCACCAGACACATTTTCCAAAGTACTAACCCAAAAGATGATTGTGGCCAAGTTTGGATGAATGTGGCCCAGTAGTTTCAGAGGAGAAGATTTTTGTAAAAATATTACTAAGATTTACGAAAAATGGTTAAAAATTGACTATAAAGGGCAATAACTCCTAAAGGGGTCAACTGACCATTTCAGTCATGTTGACTTATTTGTAAATCTTACTTTGCTGAACATTATTGCTGCTTATTGTTTATCTCTATCTATAATAATATTCAAGATAATGACCAAAAACAGCAAAATTTCCTTAAAATTACTAATTCAGGGGCAGCAACCCAACAACGGGTTATCCGATTCATCTGAAAATTTCAGGGCAGATAGATCTTCACCTGTTTCACCATTCTACTCCTGTCAGATTTGCTCTAAATGCTTTGGTTTTTGAGTTATAAGCCAAAAACTGCATTTGACCCCTATGTTCTATTTTTAGCCATGGCGGCCATCTTGGATGGTTGGCCATGTCACCGGACACATTTTTTAAACCATATACCCCAATGATGATTCTGGCCAAGTTTGGTTTAATTTGGCCCAGTAGTTTCAGAGGAGAAGATTTTTGTAAAAGTTAACGACGACGACGACGGACAACGGACGCCAAGTGATGAGAAAAGCTCACTTGGCCTTTTAGGCCAGGTGAGCTAAAAAGAAATTATACAGTTGCACCACACTTACATCCCTAACCACTAAAGTTGGAAAGCTGAAACTATTTTTGACCATATGTAAAAGGATGGCTAAAATGAACAGTATTTATTACCATCACTCATATTGACACAATGAAAGACAGACCTTTTAGTAGTGTTGAATGACCATGTGAAGTGTTATAATTGAACTCCAAGGGGTTTGAAAGTAAGGAGAGGGTATACACTGTGTGATGGACTGATATAAAAGCTGATACAATAGGTTTTGTACTATAAATCAAATAACTGATTTAACTCAAATTGAATTGAATAAGTGCTTAAAACATATTGATGCAATATGAAAGAAGGATATGATGCCCAGTGCTTGGTGTGAAAGAAGAATATATCACTACCTCCACTCTTGAAAACTAGAGGCTCTAAAGAGCCTGTGTCGCTCACCTTGGTCTATGTGCATATTAAACAAAGGACACAAATGGATTCATGACAAAATTGTATTTTGGTGATGGTGATGTGTTTGAAGTTCTTACTTTACTGAATGATTTTGCTTCTTACAATTATATCTATAATGAACTTTGCCCATTAGTAACAGAGAACTATATTTGGTAAAAATTTACATAAATTTACCAAATTAATGAAAATTGTTAAAAATTGACTATAAAGGGCAATAACTCCTTAAGGGGTCAATTGACCATTTAGGTCATTTTGACTTATTTGTAGATCTTACTTTGCTGAACATTATTGCTGTTAACAGTTTATCGCTATCTATAATAGTATTCAAGATAACCAAAAACGGCAAAATTTCTTTAAAAATTACCAATTGGAGGGCAGCAACCCAACAACCAGTTGTCCAATTCATCTGAAAAATTCAGGGCAGATAGATATTGACTTGATTAACAATTTAACTTCTTGTCAGATTTGCTCTAGATGCTTTGGTTTCATAGTTATAAGCCAGAAACTGCATTTTACCCCTATGTTCTATTTTTAGCCGTGGCGGCCATCTTGGTTGAATGGCCAGGTCATCGGACACATTTTTCAAACTAGATACCCCAAAGATGATTGTGGCCTAGTAGTTTCAGTGGAGATTTTGTAAAAGATTACTTAGATTTACGAAAAATGGTTAAAAATTGACTATAAAGGGCAATAACTCCTAAAGGGGTCAACTGACCATTTTGGTCATGTTGACTTATTTGTAGATCCTACTTTGCTGAACATTATTGCTGTTTACAATTTATCTCTATCTATAATAATATTCAAGATAATAACAAAAAACAGCAAAATTTCCTCAAAATTACCAATTCAGGGGCAGCAACCCAACAACCGATTGACCGATTCATCTGAAAATTTCAGGGCAGATAGATCTTGACCTGATAAACATTTATATCCCCATGTCAGATTTCCTCAAAATGCTTTGATTTTTGAGTTATAAGCCAAAAACTGCATTTTACCCCTATGGTCTATTTTTAGCGGTGGCGGCCATCTTGGTTGGTTGACCAGGTCACGCCACACATTTTTTAAACAAGATACCCCAAAGATGATTGTGGCCAAGTTTGAATTAATTTGGCCCAGTAGTTTCAGAGGAGAAGCTTTTTGTAAAAGATTACTTTAATTTACGAAAAATGGTTAAAAATTGACTATAAAGGGCAATAACTCCTAAACGGGTCAACTGACCATTTTGGTCATGTTGACTTATTTGTAGATCTTACTTTGCTGAACATTATTGCTGTTTACAGTTTATCTCTATCTATAATAATATTCAAGATAATAACCAAAAACAGCAAAATTTCCTCAAAATTACCAATTCAGGGGCAGCAACCCAACAACCCATTGACCGATTCATCTGAAAATTTCAGGGAAGATAGATCTTGACCTGATAAACATTTTTATCCCATGTCAGATTTCCTCAAAATGCTTTGGTTTTTGAGTTATAAGCCAAAAACTGCATTTTACCCCTATGTTCTATTTTTAGCGGTGGCGGCCATCTTGGTTGGTTGACCAGGTCACGCCACACATTTTTTAAACTAGATACCCCAAAGATGATTGTGGCCAAGTTTGGTTTAATTTGGCCCAGTAGTTTCAGAGGAGAAGATTTTTGTAAAAGATTACTTTATTTACGAAAAATGGTTAAAAATTGACTATAAAGGGCAATAACTCCTAAACGGGTCAACTGACCATTTTGGTCATGTTGACTTATTTGTAGATCTTACTTTGCTGAACATTATTGCTGTTTACAGTTTATCTCTATCTATAATAATATTCAAGATAATAACCAAAAACAGCAAAATTTCCTCAAAATTACCAATTCAGGGGCAGCAACCCAACAACCGATTGACCGATTCATCTGAAAATTTCAGGGCAGATAGATCTTGACCTGATAAACATTTTTACCCCATGTCAGATTTGCTCTAAATGCTTTGGTTTTTGAGTTATAAGCCAAAAACTGCATTTTACCCCTATGTTCTATTTTTAGCCGTGGCGGCCATCTTGGTTGGTTGACCGGGTCACGCCACACATTTTTTAAACTAGATACCCCAATGATGATTGTGGCCAAGTTTGGTTTGATTTGGCCCAGTAGTTTCAGAGGAGAAGATTTTTGTAAAAGTTAACGACGACGGACGACGGACGCCAAGTGATGAGAAAAGCTCACTTGGCCCTTCGGGCCAGGTGAGCTAAAAAGATAAAACAAGGTATGAGCAAGTGAAGAATACTTCATTGTTCAGGATGATTGAAAACAAATTTCGAGACAACATCAACAAGTAATTGTTCACAAGGAAAAGTCTTAAACATGTTAAAGGGGAGAAATCTGTGTAGTGACATTCTCTTACCTTACAGATATTGTGTTTACATTCTGTTGTAACAGGTTTAAAAACTATTTCTTGACAGCAAATGCATGTAAACAATTCTTCAACTTTCTGCAGAAATTTCTGAAAAATAAATTAAATACAACTTACAAAAAGCTTCAATAAATTCGATATCTATAACTATTTAAATTATCATCTTATAATAAATTGATGAAAATGCTGACATGAGGCTACAAGATGCATGTATCCCTCATCAGACATTTTCACATTAAAATGATACAATTCAACAAGAAATCTTGTCTGGTTGAATGTTTTTGAATGAGAGAGCTTATATGATTAAAGGCAAAAATTATAAGATAACTATGCTTCAGTTAAGGTAGCACAATACAAAGATTTTTTTACTTCCAATCTCCAATCTTTAAAATGCTGAAACTTTCTTATTGCGAGCCCAATTGTACCTTTCCATAGATTCACCTGATAGTTACCTGTCCATTTAAACTTTAGGCAGCTCTTTTGTCCCATCTAACAAATACAACAGGTATTGTTCTCTGTGTATTTTATTCACTCAGACCTTTAAATTTCTTGTAAGAGAAATCTATCACTCATTGATTAAGTGAGGTTATTTGTGTTGAAGGCATCACTGTGACTTTGAGATGAAGAACAGCAATACAAGAGCTGTTCATTTGCTTTTTGATGTTGTGTATGTACTGATTTTGTGTGATGGATGAATACCCCATATCCTTTGTCTTTCTATTAAGTATGTCAGTGGTTGATGGATGTTGTTTGTTGATGTGGTTCATAAGTGTTTCTTTAACAAATAGATAAGACCCTAGGTTTTCCTGTTTAAATTGTTTTACAATTGTCATTTTGGGCCCTATATAAATTGCTGATCTATGTGACCCCAGGCTCAGTTTGGAGGACCGTACTTTGACCTATAATTGTTTACATTTTACACATTGTGACTTGGAATGAGAGAGATTAACCCTCATACCACATTTTTATATACCTATGATAGCTTTCTGTAAAATGGTAGCAGAGGAGTTGTGGCGAAAAATACTAAAAGTAATTTACAAGGTCCTGCTACTCCTGTGAAAATAGTAGATTCTAACTGACAATATAGCATGGCCAGAGAAGACAAAAATATATTAGATCTGCTCATGGATGTTATACTTATCATAAATAAATAGAAGTTAGTGTACTCCAATAGTTTTCCTCAATCTATCCAAGGTAATAACTAAGTATCCTTCCTCTTTTTTTATGGAACACAATTATTCTTATACTTTTTGTTTCTAAGCTAAGATTTACCTGTCCACCTTCTTTGGTGAACTTCTGAGCTTCTTCCCATACATTTTTGTTGTCAACATCCTCTTTTATCAATTGGAGTTGTTCAGAGTCTATTTTATATCCCACAATTTTTTTCTTCTTCTCTGGAGATGCACTTGGCGAAGAATCTAGAAAGAGTTAAACATTGATATACATCAACCTAGACTTTAAAAGTTGTTTGAATATACAAAGATAATTTAGTTGCCATGTACTATTTTAGCTCTGATCTTACGCAGTGTTTTGATTAAATAGTACATTTTCAGCAGTGAAATCAGTTTTACTTGTCTGTACTATTTCAGCATATAAATACATCTTTTAAAAGCACTTGACATCACATTTGTATAAATGCCTACAAATTGGATAGGAATCTACAAATGTAATCAATTCCATTCTGTGATAACTATTTTATTACTATTCCTTCCCTCAGTACTGTAGACTTTTAAATGGTACTGATATTGTAATTCATAGATATACAAGACTTTTAGATATTTTTATTCTTAACATTACTATTGGCAACCTACAATATTCCATCCAGGTAAAAAAGGCATTTTTAAGTAATCATTGAAATTCGGTGTCAAATTGACATATACATTTGCATAAACAGATCATAATATAACTCCCACTTCCTTAAATAGGGGTTTTTAAAATTATGAAAAAAATAGTAGCAATGGACAATGAGAGCACAAAACCTAGTGATGACTAACCATTCTCATCTCTCTTTCTTTTCCCTTTCTTTGTACTCTTTGTTCCATTCTTTGCATTATTCTCTGCTTCCTCTTCCTTCTTTGCTTGAGCCTCTAAGTAACCATCTGGATACTACAAACACAAATCTTTTATACTCAGTATGATGGACACAACATAAAATAGAATAGCTATATTGCATGTCCATACTTGTGGCCATCAATTGTTGATATTATGATTGTGAATTGAGTTTAGGATATTCATGACAGTTCAATCTGTGATTGAAATCAGATAGTATTAACAAACATAATGACTAAACATATTTAAATGCAATTGCTAAATTCAGCCTGTTTAATGAATGATTAGATCAATGGATATCTCAAAGACAACTGTGCAGAGCAGTACAGCAGATACAAGACAGTCAAAAGGGAAGTCAAATGAGTCAAAAGATTGAATACTGACATTCCAATTCTAGTGACAACTAAGTTTTTGTGAACAGTTTTAAATGTTTGACATCGACAATTTAACAACTGACATTAAGCAAGATACAATCATGGAACATTTCTGCCTCTGAATTTGCAATACACCACTGGAAATTAAACTAGAATTATATCTATGCATGTCTCATTGGCAATCATACCAAATCTTCTTTTTTATATGAATACATTTAAAAATGAACTTGAAAACACAAGTCTGTATAATACCCTCCATGTGTGCATCAGTAATTTTCAAACATATTTCAATCAAAGTAGATATGAAATAAAATATGACCCATTTTAATTTCTATTAATTATATTCCTACCTGCATAGCAAGACCAAGTTGGTCAATCTTTTTCTTTCCTGCTTTGGTCCAAGGTGCTGGATTGGGATCATCTCTTCGTAGAAGATATCGCCACACTAGAAAACCAGACTTTCCTTTCTCTGGCCAATACTTCACTATCTACAGAGATATAAATAATTAAAGAGATTAATCCCATGTTGGTCTTTCAAAGATATCTATAATTGACTTATAAGAAAATTGTTTTCTTTCTGTTATAGTCAATTTTGATATTTCATTTCAAAATAGCATTCTAAACAAATAGTTCTACCATGAATGCATTATATACTGTACTCCAAAACAACACAATAGAAAATTAGCAGTTTTTTGATATTATTATTATTATTACAAGGTATTTTTATAGCGCATTATATTTAGACAATATACGTATAGTGTCTTGAAATATGAAATTTATTTGTACGAGGCTTAAAAACGGGGGGAAATGCGAGGTTCTACCGAGCATTTTCCTGCCGTTTCTTGCCAAATATGATAAACATGGTATATAAATTAACAATATGAAGACATATAATTAGTTTAAATGTATAAAAGTTTAACAATTGTTACTACACGTTGTCATGGTTGTGACATGACATTATTGATGAAATACTTAAGTTTTGGTAAGTAGGCGGGGATAATAGGTTAGTTGAGGTCATTGACGTATAAAGCTAACGTTTATATGTATAGCTTTATCTGTATAGTAAAATAGCTGATTGCAGTATAAAACACTACAACTACTCTAAGCACTTTGCATGTTAAAACAAAAGTACATACACCAAACTGCAGAGTTAAACCAAAATATGTCTGTATATAACAATAGTTCAAACATGATTTCCTTTTACGTAGTACAAGTTGTTCGACTTCAATCAATGCTGATATTTTGATCTAGTTTTGACTCTTTCAAATACAAGGGTGGGTCCATGATATCTTCTTACATTCTACAATTGATTGTATAATCTTTGGCAAAACAAGTGCAAGCTGATTGCTAATATATAAAATGTTGGAAACTTCAACTTCTCCAGCAAGCCACAATTCTACAAAATCAGAATTCAGTCTACTGTAATAATTTCCTCAATTCAACAAAACAATATTGAAAGCAACAGACCATATGCCACATTTTTCAAACACTGGCCTGAAGAAACACTAGAACAAAATCTAATGACTTACCTTATAAATACCATCATATCTGTTTCCTTCTTCTGGAGCATACTTAGAATGTTTCCTGCCTTTACAATTTCTAACAACTCGTACAGGTTTACCACCCTTCCAATTCTCTGCACATGATCCATTCTTAGCATCGATAGGGGCATTCACATTCTTAGCAAGAGCCCTAAAATTGATATGCAAGAAATCTAATGTACAGGTACTGAATGTTTGGTCATTAAGAGTATTGAATGTTTAGTCATGAAGAGTATTGAATGTTTAGTCATGAAGATTGATGAAATAAATTCCTAAAATCTTCAAGTCCATAAATATAGTCTGTAAATATAGTAAACTGTTGACACAGAAATACATGTATGTCTTGTTTATATGTAATTTTGATTCTCATAACCAGTCAAAAGATGTATATAATTAATTTTTCAAAGGGACATAACTCTTTTACAAATAGCTCATTGACACTGATTTTTCAACTGGTCCAAGACAATGCTAAACAAATGATATAAGTTTTTAAAAAATCTGACAATTCTTGTACCTGTGGGTGGGGTAGCAAGACTGGAAGGAAAGATGCACAAACACCTGGAATTTCATGTCCCTGGCAATGCATCGCACCAGAGACAAAACTTTACTTAACATTCAGTCAATTAATCACTACATAATCCCAAACTATAACAAATTCTTGTTGTTGCTGGAAACAACATACCTCAGTCTGAGTTTTTGACTATGTCAAGACGAGACAAATTGTTTTTTCATTTTCGAAAGACCTAATGCAGTTAACATTGAGAATATGAAAGTAAATATCTTCAACAATAGTGTTACCTTTTTACCAGCCTTTATCAATTAGAAACACAATTCTGAAATTAACTAAAGAATAATATGTTGGAAGATATTAATACCCCTGCTCAAGCTTTGCAATGTTCCATGTTAAAAGGGACAGAACTCTAGAACAGTAAATTAATAACAACCCAAATTCCAACTGTCTGCATGTTGGAATTCTTAGCATTGTTTTTGAGTTTCATAAAATGTGAATGAAAAAGCTATCAAATCTACTCCTGGATATAACAATATTCAGAGCATTTTTTTAAATTATGCAAAATTTTAAAATGTGTTCCTACTTGTTCATTCTAGTTAATTGTTGATCACATGACTGTTCTGCTGTTCTTTTATTACCAGACAAGTCTCTGCCTCCACTCCCTGTATATGTAAATTCATCACCATCATCCTATAAAAAAACATTCCAGTTTTAATGCATACCTTTAAAGAAAATACTCACTTTTAACATTTTAACACATCAGACCTGTTTACCCATTCTGATGTCTATCAGTAGAATTGTCAGTAGTTTTGCAATGTTGTCAGTAGTACTCTCGATGAGTGCAGCGTAGCAGCACGAACCTTCTAGGGGGGTTTGGGGGCATGCCCCCCCCCAAGAAAATTTTGAAAAATTAGATGCAATTTCCTGCATTCTGACAGTATCTGCAGTCTTATTCAGACATGTTTGGAACAAAGATTTTGACCAAGATTATATCCTATAATTTGCATGATTTGACCAAAAGTTGAGCTCAATTTTGGAATAAGCCAATACATGCAAATCTGGTTTTCACAGTGTACTTATACAGAAACAAGATATGTACATTTAAAATTTCATTAAACATTTTATTGAGTTCTGTTGACTTTATGAAAGACGATATAGGCCTTTGAGTTGATTTCAATTTGTTATATTCAACGTGTGATTTTGTCATAACGTGTCTCCGGCAATCATACTTGCCTCCATGTGCGCACAAAAAATCATGTTCACATATGAAGCAGTAAACAAATGTTGGGCCCTTCTTCGAAACCCCCAAAGAAGGGAAAGTTTCCTTGTAACAATCTCTGAATTTTTGGCATTATTTCTTTGCCGATGTTGGTCCGGTTGTAGTATTATTATTATTGTCATCAGTGGTCGTCCTCTTGGACATGCTTTCAATTTACCTTGTCTTATATGCGCTTTAAAGCATTGATATTCTAATTAATTCAATCGTTTAACTGATCAAGATTAAAATTTAACGGATTTTGAAAACAAGAGTGCGCACGCTGAAATGTCTCGCCTTCTATACTAATCATTGATATTATGTTGATAGTCCTAAGTATAAAGCTTTATTACAACTGTCTCATAAACTTAACATTAACCAAGATAACTAAACAAAGACCAATGAACCTTGAAAATGAGGTCAAGGTCAGATGAACCATGCCAGGCAGACATGTACAGCTTACAATGCTTCTATTCAACATATATAGTTGACCTATTACTTATAGTTTAAGAAAAATAGATCAAAACACAAAAACCTAACAACACTGTGCAATGAACCGTGAAAATGAGGTCATGGTCAAAAGAAACCTGCGCTACTGACATAAAGATCATAAAATATTTCCATACACCAATTATAGTTGATCTATGGCATATAGTATTAGATAAAAAGACCAAAACTCAAAAACTTAACTTTGACCACTGAACCATGAAAATGAGGTCAAGGTCACATGACATCTGCCTGCTAGACATGTACACCTTACAATCTTTTCCATACAAAAAATATAGTAGACCTATTGCATATAGTATGAAAAAAAGAGAACAAAACACAAAAATTTAACTATAACCACTGAACCATGAAAATGAGGTCAAGGTCACATGACATCTGCCCGCTAGACATGTACACCTTACAATCATTCCATACAACAAATATAGTAGACCTATTGCATATAGTATGAAAAAAACAGACCAAAACATAAAATTTAACTATAACCACTGAACCATGAAAATGAGGTCAAGGTCAGATGACACCTGCCAGTTGGACATGTACACCTTATAGTCCTTCCATACACCGAATATACTAGCCCTATTGCTTATAGTATCTGAGATATGGACTTGACCACCAAAACTTAACCTTGTTCACTGATCCATGAAATGAGGTCGAGGTCAAGTGAAAACTGTCTGACAGACATGAGGACCTTGCAAGGTACGCACATATCAAATATAGTTATCCTATTACTTATAATAAGAGAGAATTCAACATTACAAAAAATCTGAACTTTTTTTTCAAGTGGTCATTGAACCATGAAAATGAGGTCAAGGACATTGGACATGTGACTGATGGAAACTTCGTAACATGAGGCATCTATATACAAAGTATGAAGCATCCAGGTCTTCCACCTTCTAAAATATAAAGCTTTTAAGAAGTTAGCTAACACCGCCGCCGCCGGATCACTATCCCTATGTCGAGCTTTCTGCAAAAAAAGTTGCAGGCTCGACAAAAAAACGATTCAAAATTTAAGATTTTGAAACGAAACGATTTTTTTTCAAACCCGTAGTTTTTGGTATGACAATCGTAGTCCGTATTTTTTCACTGAAATCCGTAGAAACTACGGCAAAATCGTAGATGTAAACACCTCTGCACAATGCATATGAGCAGACTTTTACATTTTATGGATAGTATAAATTCAATTTACAAAAATAAGGCAAAAGTTTCATATTTTCCTTCATATTTGCAAAGTGGGTAATATTGATTAGGTACAAGTACCATGATCATAGTTCAAATGTGTTGGAAAGTAATTAGTTTAAACATATTTATTTGTAGTGGATTGGGAAACAAGTTTTGCAACTTATATTTATCCCTTTCCACTTTGCGGGTGCGAGTGCTGCCTTGTAGCGGCATTAGCCTACTCTTTTTCATAATCTACAAGGGTGTCTTTAACGTGCAAGAGATATGGCTCTCTCTTAACACAGGTCAGCCATTTATCGTCCCCTTCCGACGGACTATCATCGTTTCCTCAAGACCATATACGCAGATGGTGTCAAGGGAGAGCCGAAAATTGAGTTCCTGAAATTTTCATCCCAAACGGGAATCAAACCAGGAACCTTTATGTTAGTAGTCCGATGCACTAACCACTACACCATGGATCTCTTACTTGGAAAGTAATACAGTTGATACTTTCATGTGGTTTATATTTAGGGGTATAAAATCGATCTTAAAGTTAACCAGCATCTGTGTTTTCCCCCTAAAAATGCACATAAGGGGTATTTTTATGTTATTAACGATTCATTTATTGTAACGTTAATTTTAATTAACTTTTCAAAAAGTCAAAAATGGTTAATCAAGTTTTAGATTTCAGTGAAAAATAGATGCAGATAAAGTCTTCATCCCACCTTGTACTTTATATACCTTGTCATCTTCATAACCACCTGACAATACAATAGAGTATGATCCTTCATCTTCTCTTCCATGTATACCAGCAACATGTGGTCTGTGTACTCCAGCTTCACTCACCTATAAATGAAACATTCTTTAACAACAATATGTACAGACATTTCAATAGAGGATGAGTGGCAATTGGAGGATATGGTTAATTTGTTCAAATAAATTAAATAAAGATGTTTATTTTAACATCAATAAATCAGTAGAGCACATGTGGAAATGTCTTCTCCACTTTACTGATCTTGATTCAAAATATGTTGAATTATTTTTAAGATAAAACATAAAACATTAACAATGATCTATGAAAATGATGGCACATTCAAGATGTTTAATCAACACATTTTTATGAGCCTGTAATAAATGTATATCTAAATTTGCAGAAAAATAAGAAGAAAACTACCTTATGTAAATCTTTTTGGTATTAAAATTGATGTTTAATTACTTAACATTCAGCAAATTGCCAATGGCTAAACATAGAAATATCTTTATACTTTCATCAATTTTTTAAATAAACAGTAGTAAACATTTGAAGGATTATACCAAATAAATAAAATACCTGTACTCTGAATTTCCATAATGTTCCCACTTCTATACCAGGAATAGGCCCAAAATGATTTGGTGGTACAACAGAACATACTTTCTGCCTTCCTACACATGCCATGCCCTAAAATAAAAATCAACCAAGTGTGTCAGAGAGATACTCATGTATTCATTAGCAAGTAACTTATAAGTAAATATTTTTTAATTTAAATTGCAAATTTTCAAATACATATGCATTCTAATTTGATATTTTCTTATTTTATAGTTTTACCCTGAACAGTTTGGGCAAATTTGGACACAATGTTCAAGCTTGATACTGTCTGGATTGTGATAAAATTTTGGACATGATACAGGTTTCTGATACACAAAAAATGTAGTCAAAGATTTTACAAATCTATTGCGCAATACTGTGCCATTGAAAGTTTCTTCTTTCTTCTTAAAACTTTTCAAAAATTTGCCCCCCCCCCCCTCAATAAAAAACTTTTTGAATCCCTCCTTGGAACAATTACCCCCAAAATCAATCCAAGGCTCCTTTGTAGTATGGAACTTTGTAGTACAATTCTAAAGAGATCCATTCTCTTAAACACAAGTTAGTCTGGAAACTAGAAAAATCCTTGTTTTGGCCACTTTTTCACGCATGTTTAGAGCTTTTACCCCTAAACTCAATCCCAAACTTCCCTTTCTGATATGGAACCTTGTGGTACAATGTCAGAGAGATCCAAACACTCACACACAAGTTATTGACCAGAAACTACAAAAATGCATGTTTTTGGTCCCTTTTAGACCCTTAATTCCAAAACTGTTGGTATCATAACCCCCCCCCCAAGATAAATCCCAACCTTCTACCTGTGGTATTTAACATTGTGTTACAATTTGAGAGCAATCTAAATAATTGTACACCACAAATTATCCTGAAACTAGAAAAATGCTTGTTTGGGGACCCTTTTGGGCCCCCAATTCCTAAATGGTTAGGACCATCATCCCCAAAATCAATCCCAAGCCTCCTATTGTGGTATTAAACCTTCTAAAAAAAATTCAAAGATATTCATTAATTTTAACTAAAGTTATTGTCCGGAAACCAAATGTGTCTTTGGACGTTGACCACATACCGTTATACGATCCCCAAAATTTTTTTGCGGTCATATAATAACATAGAATAAATTAAGTTTACATGTTTGCAAAAATAAAAATATTATTCTGTTGCCCTAATCACTAACATTATTTTTGTTTACATTTCTAACTTTACACAAGTTTTGGGTTGTTTCAGCACTGTTGGCTCTATTGTAGGGGCCAGCTTTTATTACAAGTGCAAGCCAGATGCTCAGAAAGAATCATGACCTTTGGCAGGAAATAACTCAATCCTAGTCAATTATAAAGTATTAAAAAAAAAAACTGCCACATACAGGGTTCAAACAAAAAACCTTTAGTGTTGGCAGGCTTATGGTACAGTATATAAACTACTGAGACCACTCAACATACAAGCCTCCCCCTCCCCAAATCTACATTTGCCAGTATTTGCAATATTTTCTTTAATCATAGATCTTACTTTGCCCTATTTATATATCCCTTGTTGAATGTACACATGTATGTTAATAATCTTACTTAGTCCAAATTCCTTGAAATACTTTTGTTGATACTTTGCTGTTATCCCTTATGAATAATATTGTTGCTGTTATCCCTTGTGAATAATATTGTTGCTGTTATCCCTTGTGAATAATATTGTTGCTGTTATCCCTTGTAAATAATATTGTTGCTGTTATCCCTTGTGAATAATATTGTTGCTGTTATCCCTTGTGAATAATATTGTTGCTGTTATCCCTTATGAATAATATTGTTGCTGTTATCCCTTGTGAATAATATTGTTGCTGTTATCCCTTGTAAATAATATTGTTGCTGTTATCCCTTATGAATAATATTGTTGCTGTTATCCCTTGTGAATAATATTGTTGCTGTTATCCCTTGTGAATAATATTGTTGCTGTTATCCTTTATGAATAATATTGTTGCTGTTATCCCTTGTGAATAATATTGTTGGTGTTATCCCTTATAAATAATATTGTTGCTGTTATCCCTTATGAATAATATTGTTGCTGTCATCCATTGTGAATAATATTGTTGCTGTTATCCCTTATGAATAATATTGTTGAAAGTCTTACTTTATCCCAATTCCTTGATTTCATATTTGTTCATCATCAATATTCTTTAACTAAAACCCTTGTAATATTCTTGTTGATCATCTTAATTTTCCCCACTCCCTGGTTCTGAATTTAGTTGATTGTAAAAAGTTTGCTGAAATCCTTGTTCTATTTTGTTGATTATCTTACTTTGCCCCAGTCCCTTGTAGTATTTTTGTTCTGTTGTGATGCCATCTTTGATTTCTTTTTACTTTCTTTCAACTTTTCTCCAGCTTTAACAATAGCATTGGTATCTGTTTTGCAATCTGGACAATACCTTCAATAGATATAAAAAAAAACCTTTCAATTAAATGTACAGAACATTAAATATAAACATTTTGTCAATCAGCCATGGTTTTCTTCTGAAGCTACATGTAAGAACCTTCTTGCAGAAGAAAATTCCTATGCAATAATCACTATTTTTACAAATCAGACTTAGAAATACAACTCAAATGTTCCAAACAAGGTTTATCAGTATCAGTGTGTAATGCCCAATAATTAAGAGAAACAATGATGTTGTCAAACTTATCAATGTAATGACTTTGATGGGCTGATCATGATCATCTTTCTTGGGTAAAGTTCAAAATTGGGAACAATTATTTGTTTTGTGTAGAATTTCATAAAGTCTTGTTTAAAAGCTTTTCTCACAATCATGATCATGCAAAAGAGTGACAAACAGTCAAAATAGTGAAGTTTATGTCTACATCGTTAAAGTTTTGATTTGAAGTAGTCTAATATTTTTTACCCCTTAGTTCAACTACAAATCTTTTGTAAATTTAAATATAATTCCTGAAACCAAATTTCAGAAATCCTTGTAATGTAGTTCCTGAGAAAGATGGGACGAAAAATATTCATGTGAAGAACAGATGGACAGATAAGAGGTAAAACAGTACTTTTATTTGTGGGGTACCAATTGTCATGGTTTTCCTGGATGACTTTATCCACGAATTTAAGTGTCCAACGAAATAAAACAACCTTTGTCCAAATCAAGACATAGAAATATCCCCATGTTGGTTTGACTACTGATATGATCTAGAAAGTATATTGAATATTGCCTGTTGTGCCAAAGCTATTTAACTTAATTTACTTTCGTGATAAAAGTTATTACATTGTTTAATGCAAATAGTTTGTGCAGTTCATTTTTGTATTTCACAATTCCCGTAATATTTTTGTAATAATTTTACCGGGAGTTCGTAGCATATCTTATGTTGTCATCCAAGACTCAGATGTTATGCGGAGTAATTTTCATAGGAACCGCATAACAAATCATTTATATATGTTAAAGTTGTATGGAATTACCTTTTACACATTCATTTATAATGATAATCTTTCATAATTGTAGTCTTTTGCTACACAACGTCAATGTTGCGGAGTAATTTTCATAGGAACCACATAACAAATCATTTATATATGTTAAAGTTGTATGGAATTACCTTTTACACATTCATTTATAGTGATAATCTTTCATAATTGTAGTCTTTTGCTACACAACGTCAATGTTTACATTGTAACCGTTAACCGGAAGTAGGGAATATCTATTTTTGTGTATTCACATTGTAAACTAGGTCGAGGATGCCAAGTTTCAAATTTGGATTGCCAACAATCAGCTGCTTTTAGAAATGAACTTCAAAATATATATAACTTCACAGATTAGTTATTTTATAGGTAAATGAACACATAGAGAATATTTAACTACTATTTATTGTAAATTGTGATACATTTCACATTTATTTCTGTTATAATAATTATATAAACAGAATATATTTTACACCAGTTTTCATTCATTGCTTTGAAATTGGTAAACTTAATAAATGCTCGGCGCTACATTGCCGAACTGTCTGAGAATACTACAATACACGGAGTAGTCACAGAGCAAATGCACTATAAACTACAACTGCAGGCAGGATTGTACCCATTAAATCTTTAAAAACGTAAACTTTCCAATCTTTTATCTTTTAATTCTCATAACAAAATATTTTTGATCAATGAGTCAGATTCCCTGCATTGATATTCTATGATAAATTCAAAAGTTTAAACACATAAGGTTTAAATAATATCTTTTAATTAGTAAAATTGTAAAAATGAGCTTTTTGCTTCTTTTAAGTAGCAAGGTTTATGCCTTTGATGCTATCATTTAGCTGCAAAATCTATTTTAGTTGAAAAAATGCTATAATATTAGCTTTACATAATGAACTGATACTTTCTTCAAAGATTTTTCCCAGCAGTGGGAGTATTTTTCCTGTAAAGTTCAAGGTTTCATCTTTCAGATAAATTTCACTGATCGGGGATGTTGAAATTAGTGGGTGTTATTAAAATAATGATACTTAAACAAGTGATTTTTAGGTCATTATCCTAGATTCAGTACAAGGTCATCACCTGAAATGACCTGGTCATCCTATCAACACATATGTTGGTTCTGATAATTTTAGAAACATAATTAGTCCCTGGATCATTAGTATTCTATATTTAAAGCTACAACAAGAGGCTGTCACAACGACAGCAAACCGGATTTATTAACATTTATTTGTGTCCTGGCAATATCACAAAAACCATTACTGATGAATGGTGAAAGTGAAAATCGTCAATATCAAATTTGACCTCCATTTTGTCATCAGTATCAACATATTAAAATTTGAAAAGCTTAGATTGAATGGTTCATGAGTAAATGCAACAACCTGAATGGAAACGCCATTTTACGATCTTTCAAGAACCATAACTCCTGAACGGTAAAAGTCAAAATCGTCATTATTGAACTTGACCTCTATTTTGTCATCCGTAACAACATATTAAAATTTCAAAAGCTTTGGTTGAATGGTTCATGAGAAAATGCACGGACACGACGGGAAACACCATTTTTCAATCTTTCAAGAACCATAACTCCTGAACGGTAAAAGTCAAAATCGTCATTATTCAAAAATCCGGTTAATAAAATTAAATCACTTCTTCCAGTGATAAATGTGTACTGCTTAAATCGGTGATTGTTAAAGAAAGACAACTCTTAATTCCAACCTTTATGGAAATAATGTTACTTGAATCAGTGATTTAGAAAATCACTCATTTAAGTAATTCCCCTGACTGTTTATAGTATTTGATTTATGTAACTGTTTAGGTGACATGTTTATGGCCTAATTAACACCTTTGATGGTCTTTAATCTGTCGATCACTCTAATAATCTCAGTTAATAAGTGTGATCACTACGAACGGGTCAATGTTTACTTTGCAATTTCCTTCAATCCAGACAATTATATCCTTTGTTTCTAATGGCTTCAATTTTTCATTTTTTGTTAAGAAAACTTAAATCCACGAATTTAAAAACCCACGAACATGTAAATGTTGCTCAAACCACGAAAATTTATACCCACGAATTAAAGTACTTTCACAGTATATCCACACTTTTTCAAAGCCGGGGAATAATAAGCAATTAAAACTAAACACATATCTTTACCATTCATCATCTTCTGGTATACTTGTCAGAGGTGGCTTTAGACATGCTAGATGATAGGCCTGATCACATTCATCACATAGTATCTGTTTATCGGGATCTTGTTTACCTCCACATTCACAGCATGCACAATGTTTACATTTCTTACGGGGATTGTCTAAACAATGGTCACAGTCTGGCTTGTTTTTTCCTGATAAAATATAAGTAATTTCAACATAAGCTTCACTTGGTTTATTGAAACTATGGTATGTGTACCAAATGTTCTGGCTAAAATTTGACAGGACCATAGGTTAAATCTCCTACTTTTTTTGCAAAAAGAGTGTACAAGCCTAAAGCACATTTCTATTTATATAAGTGATATTCCTGAAAGTGTTTTGATATCATTTAATTGACTGAGTTTTAAATATACAGGCGACCTCATTCAATATTTTTTTTTTAACTTTAAAGCCTAAATATTTATTCTTCCTACACGCTATAGTTGTCTCATTGGCATTCATACAACTATTGTAGAAATATGGCAGCAGTCCCTTCCCATGCAGCAAATCTGAATGAATTGCACATCTTTACTTACGTTTAACAGGAGAAGCTGACTGCTCAACTGGTGTATCATATTCATTTAACTGGGTACCAGGCATTTCAACGTCAAATATTTCATTGACAAATAACAACTTGCAGTCATCTAATGGCATCAAATCTGGACTAAAAAGAAAGGTTATCTATTTAATCTCAATTCTAATTTGTTTTTTATAATAAAAAAAAAAAATTAATATTCAACAGAGTAAAAATCTGTATCTTTTGAGTATAGTTGTTTCACTTGCAGTATGTTTAAAATAACAGACCAAAACATTTTCTATCAATTATAAAATAATATAATATACTTTACAAAATAGAATTCAACATGTGAACTCATTTTTACTCAATAAATTTCATTACAAATAAGTGAATAAAACACTGTAAAAAGAAGGCTGGTTGCTTCGTGCACACTAACACTGCAGTCTTAAGGTAGCCCCCAATGGCTGGTTCAAAGTCAACATCCACACAAGCTATTGTGCATCAACTGAAATGACTGTCTGCAAAGACCAAGCACATTAAACAAAGTGTCTGTTGCTACAGTTGAAGGGTTGTTTTATTGTGCCAAAAATGACCAGAAAGCTGTTATTTGAGGGGGACCAGAATAATGACAAACACTTGTGAACCCTGATAGCTGGTTTTACTGTCAATGGTGTAAAACTGTACTCTGATGAAAATCATTTCTTCAAACAATTGGATTCTTAGAACCTGGTAATTCAAAATCAGTACTTATTAGAGATATTCTACAACAAGCAATTAATGAATAGCTCTTATAAGTTCTCATGCTGACATTCTAATAAATATACAGACCACAGCTAGTATTGACATACCCAATAAATACAGTGGCAAATAGATCTTTGATTGTCCTTGTGTCTTGTTTCTTGGTTATAATGCAGTCATACCAAAATCCTCTTTGTTCAGGATCATCGACATTAAAATTAGCCATAACCTTTTGACCCTCATTAATTTCTTTAAAAGGAACATTTGTTCTTGCTCTTGGTCTGAGGTCCTTACACATAAGCTTTTCAGGGTCATTGTCATCATACCTGAAATGTAAACCAAATTATGTTTCTCATTCTGGGGGCACATTACTGCGGATTTATTTATTTTCGTGGGTTCCAATTTTCGTGGATTAAGGAAAACTGACACTATCGTGGATATCAAATTTTGTTGTTTTGTAAAAGTCTGCAAACAAGCCAATGGAAAATTTACAATTCGTTGGAACATTTAATTTCGTGGTTAACCTGTACCCACGAAATCCAAGACATTCGGTATCAAACGAATATTAATGAATCTACAGTATTCTGAATCTTAGCTATAGGAAGAAGTAATTTCTCTTAATCTGACATGAAGAGGTGGTTAAAGCTAAGAGATAAGTGCTTGAAATCTTAACTGCTTAACACAAAAGCCTAAAATGGGACAGACAGATAAATGAACGCACAGACCAAAAATATATATATCTCTTACCCTTCAAAAACTACATGATACACAAATCCATCAGATGGAGTATTGTCTATATTATGGCGTTCTTTGATAGCTTTTGTTTTGTCTTGGCTATCTGTTTCCATAGAATCCACACAACTGTCATTGGAATTTTCATCCTTAATCTTTGGATTTTCTTCTTTAACTACTTTGACAAGTTTTGCCTCAAACCAAGCACCAACTGAGAAATCTCTTGCATCAATAACATCTCCCACCTATTAAATCAAATGAAATAATGTTAAGGAGTTTAAATTATTGTGATTATAACCCAGTCGCATTCTTATGCAATAATAACAAGAGGCTCTCAAGAGCCTGAATCGCTCACCTTAATTCTTTTGGTTAAATCTCTCATCAATGATTATTTTGGCTTTTCAATTTATTTAAATGTTTTTTGGATTGTCCTATTTTCTTCAAAAGCCCAAAAAAATAATCATTTTCTCCTATGTTCTATTTTAGCCATAGGAGCTATGTTTCTTGACATACAAGGAAATAAAATATAAAATTTATACTAGATACTCTGAAACTCATTTAGCCTAAGTTTGGCTGAAATTGATACAGCAGTTTCAAAGGAGAAGATTTTTTAAAGTAAGTCAACATGATGAACAAATTGTGAAAAAAGTTTTTAAAGGGCAATAACTCCTTAAGGGGTCAATTGACAATTTTGGTCAAATTGACTTAATTGAAGATCTTACTTTGCTGAACATTATTGCTGTTTACAGTTTATTTCTATCTATAATTATATTCAAGATAATAAACAAAAACAGCAAAATTTCCTTAAAATTATCAATTCAGGGGCAGCAACCCAACAACAGGTTGTCTGATTCATCTGAAAATTTCAGGGCAGATAGAAATTGACCTGATAAACAATATTACCCAACGTCAGATTTGCTCTAAATGCTTTGGTTTTTGAGTTATAAGCCAAAAACTGCATTTGACCCCTATGTTCTATTTTTAGCAATGGCGACCATGTTTGTTGATAGATCATAACTTCGGATACAATTTACAAACTAGATACCCTAAGGAACATTCAGTTAAAGTTTGGAAGTATTTGTATGTTCTATTTTTAGCAATGGCGACCATGTTTGTTGATAGATCATAACTTCGGATACAATTTACAAACTAGATACCCTAAGGAACATTCAGTTAAAGTTTGGAAGTATTTGGCCCAGTAGTTTCAGAGAAGAAGATTTTTGTAAAAGATTACTAAGATTTACGAAAAATGGTTAAAAATTGACTATAAAGGGCAATAACTCCTAAAGGGGTCAACTGACCATTTCCGTCATGTTGACTTATTTGTAAATCTTACTTTGCTGAACATTAATCCTGTTTACAGTTTATCTCTATCTATAATAATATTCAAGATAATAACCAAAAACAGCAAAATTTCCTTAAAATTACCAATTCAGGGGCAGCAACCCAACAACGGGTTGTCTGATTCATCTGAAAATTTCAGGGCAGATAGATCTTGACCTGATAAACAATATTCCCCCACGTCAGATTTGCTCTAAATGCTTTGGTTTTTGAGTTATAAGCCAAAAACTGCATTTGACCCCTATGTTCTATTTTTAGCAATGGCGACCATGTTTGTTGATAGATCATAACTTCGGATACAATTTACAAACTAGATACCCTAAGGAACATTCAATTAAAGTTTGGAAGTATTTGGCCGAGTAGTTTCAGAGGAGAAGATTTTTGTAAAAGATTACTAAGATTTACGAAAAATGGTTAAAAATTGACTATAAAGGGCAATAACTCCTAAAGGGGTCAACTGACCATTTCCGTCATGTTGACTTACTTGTAAATCTTACTTTGCTGAACATTAATCCTGTTTACAGTTTATCTCTATCTATAATAATATTCAAGATAATAACCAAAAACAGCAAAATTTCCTTAAAATTACCAATTCAGGGGCAGCAACCCAACAACAGTGTCTGATTCATCTGAAAATTTCAGGGCAGATAGATCTTGACCTGATAAACAATATTTCCCCACGTCAGATTTGCTCTAAATGCTTTGGTTTTTGAGTTATAAGCCAAAAACTGCATTTGACCCCTATGTTCTATTTTTAGCAATGGCGACCATGTTTGTTGATAGATCATAACTTCGGATACAATTTACAAACTAGATACCCTAAGGAACATTCAATTAAAGTTTGGAAGTATTTGGCCAAGTAGTTTCAGAGGAGAAGATTTTTGTAAAAGATTACTAAGATTTACGAAAAATGGTTAAAAATTGACTATAAAGGGCAATAACTCCTAAAGGGGTCAACTGACCATTTCCGTCATGTTGACTTATTTGTAAATCTTACTTTGCTGAACATTATTCCTGTTTACAGTTTATCTCTATCTATAATAATATTCAAGATAATAACCAAAAACAGCAAAATTTCCTTAAAATTACCAATTCAGGGGCAGCAACCCAACAACGGGTTGTCTGATTCATCTGAAAATTTCAGGGCAGATAGATCTTGACCTGATAAACAATATAACCCCATGTCAGATTTGCTCTAAATGCTTTGGTTTTTGAGTTATAAGCCAAAAACTGCATTTGACCCCTATGTTCTATTTCTAGCAATGGCGACCATGTTTGTTGATAGATCAAAACTTCGGATACAATTTATAAATTAGATACCCTAAGGAACATTCAGTTAAAGTTTGAAAGTATTTGGCCCAGTAGTTTCAGAGGAGAAGATTCTTGAAATAGTTTACGACGACGACAGACGACGGACGACGACAGACGCCAAGTGATGGCATAAGCTCACTTGTCCCTTCGGGACAGGTGAGCTAAAAACATCGCAAAAATTTCTGAATTTACAGTAGTTTAGACAGTCACATACATTTGTAACAGCTGTCAGATAGCCCAGGAAAAGTGAAAGTCATCATTTGAAGGTAAATGCTGCCGTGTAATTGTCTGATGGGCATGTAGAAAAAAAATAGTGGAAAGTACCAAATCGAGTCTTGATAAATTCTCTTTGCATTAAAGTTGTGTTTAATAGTTTAATACTTCTGGAATTCCAAATCATTTCATTCAATTTTAAATAGCCTTTACATCATGCATGTCCATAATTTGCAGTCAAGTTTTTTAGCAAGTATTTTTGTTAATTTGGACAAGTTATATGTCATGACCACTTGCCTGAATGGTTAGTTGTTAAAAAAATTGTTGAGCCCAGTAAAAAAACTAAATTTTAAAGCTATACCTTGTATGTGCTTGCATCTGTGTTATCACCAGCATTTTCTGTTATTTTATCAACAGGCTCTGGCTGAAAAGAGTGAATATACAAGTTTCATATTTTTTTCATTAAGCATTTTAAAAGAAGGAGAAAACAAATTAGATAAGACTGTAGTTTGCCAATGTTCTAACCTTACAATTCCAATTTAAAATATCCCAACCATGAGAAATACCCATGGAAATCACGAACTCTAAAAGGAGCAAGATCAGGTACACTCAGAGGGAAGGTGTCTCCACGCTGACAAAAGTGTTATTAGGACACACTAGATATAATCCAGTGTCTTTAATAAGATCTTAAACCAGAAAAAGACATGTCTTTACTAAAAGACACAGATGTCATCAGGTCTATACAAGTTTGAGCTTTAAGCATAGGACTCACCGGTTGAGAATGATAAAATTATAACACAGTTTTCTGAAATTGATTATGAAAAAATTGTGAGGAAGACATCAATTACTGTTACATCTCTAACATACTGTAGTCCAAAAACCTGTGGCATACCATAGAAGTATATGTAATGCTTTTGTAAAATTCTCAATCTGAACTCCCAAGTGCTATTTTCCAAAATAAATGTACATCCAGATATATATATATCATATGCATGCAGAAAATATTAATAAAACAATACAAAAACACACTCTCTGATTTTCTTTATCTGATTTTGAACTTTCATTGTCACTGCTAGCATAGCCATTCACTTTCTTCGCTTCATCTTCTATTGGTTTGACATCTGCTGCCCTCACCATCAATTGTACTAAGTCATTCAGACCTACACTGTAATCAAATAAGGTGTGCCCATCTTCAAGCTGAAATGACAAAGACATTAAGATTTTATCTATTGACTAACAGTAACTAGTTAATTCAAACACCAAGATAACAAGAATGTGTCCAAAGTACACGGATGCCCCACTCGCACTATCCTTTTCAATGTTCCATGGACCGTGAAATTGGGTAATAATCTAATTTGGCATTAAAATTAGAAAGTTTATACTATAGGGAACATATGTACTAAGTTTCAAGTTGATTGGACTTCAATTTTATCAAAAACTACCTTGACCAAAAACTTTAACCTGAAACTCCCACTTTCATTTTCTGTTTAGTGGACCGTGAAATTGGGGTCAAAAGTCTAATTTGGCTTTAAAATTAGAAAGATCATATCATAAGCAACAAGTGTACTAAGTTTCAAGTTGATTGGAATTCAGCTTCATCAAAAACTACCTTGACCAAAAACTTTCAACCTGAAACTCCCACTTTCATTTTTTATGTTTAGTGGACCATGAAATTGGGGTCAAAAGTCTAATCTGGATTTTAAAATTAGAAAGATCATATCATAAGCAACAAGTGTAATAAGTTTCAAGTTGATTGGACTTCAGCTTCATCAAAAACTACCTTGACCAAAAACTTTAACCTGAAACTCCCACTTTCATTTTCTATGTTCAGTGGACCATCAACCCCAAAAAAATGTGAATAAAATTAAGTGAATATCTCTGGACAACCTCGTCCTTAATTAACTCTTCTTGCGTAAATACTGAATTAAAATTGGGCGCGAACGGACCTTGGGTGCAAACGTGCGAGGTGCAAATGTGTAGGGTGCGAAAGTATATTGGGCGCGAACGGACTTAATACGATTTAACCTAGTGCCAATTCGACTAGAATTCACAATTTTTCTTTCATTTTCAATGCTCAAACTTTTAAAGCTCTAGTTTTAAGACTGTTAACGATTTATTCAATACTCAAATTTATATTTTGTCAATTCAATTGTGCCTGTTATATCTCATTTTATTTCTTTAAAGGAAGAAAATGTATATGACATATCGAAAAATTAAGAGGGAGTAAGTAACCTGTTTTCCCCTGTAGAAAAGCCTTTGACGTTCTGTCGGAGCTTCAAACTTTTCCACCAGACGCAACCTGAGATCTTCGATCTTAGTCAATTTAGATAAATCATCAACTTGAAGACTCGTCTTCCCATCAAAACTTCGAACTTGGATCCACATTATTGACAAACAAAATATTTTCTCAGAAAGCCCCAGTACAAAACAACAAACGGTGGCGGGAAAATATCCCGGTGTATTCTAAATCGAGGCTTTTCATTCGGAACACTGATCTCTACTTTCACTTTGACCTTTGTCGACCAATAACCTGACATTTAATTTATATCATAATGATAATATGATTGAAGGTATCGAACCGACGTATATTCTGCTTGCTGCAGTTTCAGCAATAGTCTCACTTTGCACATGGGCTAAATACAGGGGAATCGAATATATTATCAAAAATTACAGATGGGTGTTTGTCTGTCTGTTTCTGTTGCCAATGTCAGTTTTGTATGATCTTGTTATGTATGTTAGGAACTGGATCATATTCAAACTGAATTCTGCACCAAGGAAGCATGACAGTAAAGTTAAACATGTACAAAATCAGGTATGTTATTTGATATGATATTGCATAGTAGTACATATATATATTCACTTAAGGTTCATGTGGACCCTATGGCTAAAATGGCTGTATTTTCACCTCAAAATTTACTCTGAGTACAGACAAACCTGCGCATCTATACAAAATTTCAGGCATAGCATGCCCTAGATAGATAAATTTCAAACATGTTTTATGTTTTAGAAAAATAAAAACTTACCAGGATTTTGCCGTGCACTTTTTTTCATTCCTCCAGAAGGTGCCAAAATAAACTAAGTTGGGAAACAGGTTTGAGAACTTCCCCACAGGTAATAACTGAAGTGAGCTGTATTAAATGACATGGACAATAGATGGACAATAGATACCTGACAATAATTGGTTATTTAAACTGTGTACCTGAGTGGACCATATCAAGGTTAACTCAACTGTTTGTTAATTTTATCATCTTCTGCAGGGACGAAAAAAAGTGTACGGCAAAATCCAGTTAAGTTATTAATTTTCTAAATCATACAATGCATTTGAATTCTATTTATCTAGGGCATGCTATGCCTTAAAACTTTTCCAGATGCACAGGTTTGTCTGTACTCAGAGTAAATTTTAAGGTGAAAATACGGCCATTTTAGCCATAGGGTCCACATGAACCTTAATTTATAAATTATAAGCTCAGTGTATTTTCCCATCAAATTCTCCTGTATATTCTGAACGAGTCGTTTCGAACGCATTTAGGAATGCCCTTTACCGTCGGATTCAACGGGTCTGTATTGGCTACAGTTAGCGTCAAATTGGTTGAAATTTTATTGTGATTTCATTTGTCAAAATATCCTTATTGTGATTAGTAATTTAAGAGGTCTCATGAAATAATTATCGCTAATGTTATTTTTGGAAAAAAAATTAATGTGATTCTTTTAGATTTTTTTATTGTCTAAAAGAAAGTTTACATTTTATCCTAATGCACCAAAAATTACTGTTAACGTCATTTGGCAAGAGTTTTACCGTTATTCGTCATGAAGGTTCTCCAAATACGACCCTCATTTCTAGTGCATTACCACTGGGTAAATCTTTCTTTGATTTTAAAAGTCATCAAGTATATGAACTTCAACTGGTTATACATGTTTTTTTGTCCATGAATAATATATACATGTATAATGTGATAATTTTACATCTATATGCAAGTAATTAAGTTGCAATAATTCTCTAATCACCAATCTTACAATGATGAGAAATGTAAGAAACAATACATGCATCAACAAAGGAGTAAATATTGAGATTTAAGTAGAATTTCTTTTGTTAAGAATTACTGAAATAAAATTTGTAGGAAATTCAACAATAACTTCATAATCATCCTCTTTTTTGCTGCATCCACACATATAATTTTAATTATACTTTGTAGAAGGCCTGCTAATCAAGATCTTCATTTGTTACTGTTAAAAAAATATAATTCTGAATGACAAATTTTCATGAAACTTATCTTTAGATTACAAGGGAAAAAAATAAAAATTAAGGGGATATTTAAAAACAGTAATCAAGTATAATTTTGCTAGAAATTTCTCGTCTGTTTGGCAATTTAGGCATACATAAATTTGCCAGGTCAGAAAATCTGGATCACAGAAAAAGTACAATTTTGTTATGGTAGACAGCAAGTCATATCTTGATAAAATCATCCAACATTTAACCATCTTAATGTAAATTGGTATATAAAGGTTATGATCAATACTGTACAATTGATCAAGAGGCTACATGTTCCACAATATGTACATGTATATCAAATGATCAGCTGCAGTTTAAGGAGGGATAAGGTACTGACATAGAAGTGAGAGGACATGATACCATTATAGGTTCCATCCTTGGTTGGGGTGGAAACTAATAATCAGATTTACTCAAACAATAATAGGTTGATTTTCTAAGCCATACATAATCTTGATTATATATATTTTAATGTCTTTTGAATATGTGGTACATTGTACATGTTTAAAACCTAAAAACAAACTTTTCAGATTCATTAAGCTGGCAACTGTCAGTGTGTTTGTCAAATCTGACAGGTCAGTATTATTCCTAAATATTTTAGAGGTTGCTGAACTTAATTTCTGGCTATTCAGGCAAACTGAAGAAGTGCCGCTGGTTGCTGCAAGTTCTTCACTTTTTGAATTCTAGTATAAAATACGAATAAAAGAACATGGTTCTACAAATTAAGTTTTAATAAACGAAAAATAAAAGTCTCATCAATTTAAAAGATGAAATTTGATAACAGTTTTCCAAATCATTTATTCTACTGCCACTTTTTAGACAATTCATTCAATTAACACTTTGACCATTAATACTTTGACCTTTAACACTTTGGCCATATGTTGTTTCTGCCATATACATGTACCTGTTCTGCCTGGGTAGTGTTGGTCCAACATCATATGATAGCAGTTCCCTTTTGTATCAATAATTATGAATACTGTAAATTCAGAAATCATTGGTTTTAACTAATGGAGTAATGCGAAGAATGCATTCTTATATCTGATACCATAGCAATAATTAATCTCGCACTTTTGTCTATTTTTCAAAGATCGCAATCATAAATGCACGAAATAATTTCTGAATTTACAGTAAGGAAATTAAAGGTGACTACAGTCACTACATATATGTAAGCTATTTATAATGATAATGAATATTGAATGGAGAATGTCACAGCAGGTTAAGTTAAGGCATAATTTTCAGAATGTGTGAAAATAGCTTTAAACCCCTTGGCCATGTTAGCATTCTTGCAGCAACAAGTTGTAACTTTTCTAATTTATTTGAAAAACCTTATTCCACAACTTTCTCATATTTCACTTGCATGTTCAAAAGTAAGATATTTCAGGTTTCTCAATACAATAGGATATATATTCTATAAAACACTATTTATTAATTTTTGATTATGTATTTACGCTTTGCATCAAGCATAAATGTTATTCCTATATTTTTTTGAGAATGAACAATTGGTCTTTCTAAAAATAGTTGAAAGATGTTCCTGAAAAAAAATTATTATTGTGTCACCTTATTTTATTTAACAGTTCATGACTGTCTCTGCTAAGTTAAGCACATTGTCTTAAGACTTATTGTGGTTTAGATATATTTATATATAGTTAAGATGTCTGTCTATCATTATCTACCTATCAAGTTGTTTGTCTACCTAATTTTCTTTTTCCTTTTGTTTAATTGGCTTGCAATCTCATTGGCATGTGTAGTCAGAATCAGGGAGGTCTGATGACTCTGACAATGATGGGGCTTACCGGTACATTCACTCACACTCTGATCCAGAGCCTGTGTAGTCAGAATCCGGCAGGTCTGATGACTCCGACAATGATGCGGCTTACATACATCTGATTTGTCTTCTTATATTGATGAGGTCTCAATTTAGTTGTTATGTAGTCTAGTCCTTAAATTCACCAATTTACCTTTACTTGTACTGCTGTCGTTTGTATCTGGTCAACCTTTGCTTTGCTTACATGACAATCTGTCATCTATCTCAATAGGCTTGGCTTAATTCTGAGCAGAAACAAGAACAAGTTTCTCTATTAAACTACCTGTCCAACAGATTAATTGTAAAACTGGATTTGATAACCAGTAGGATTTGAGTTTATGATGACACTCCGACTCAGTGATGAAACTTATCTACTTGTAATTCAATTTGTTTATTTTAATCAATGAAAATCACAATGTTGTTTACAATACGTTTGTCTCACAGACCATAATTTCCCCCTTTCAAAATATATAAACTTTTGTAAGCATTTTTAGAAATTAGAGTTTATATGTATAGTAAAATATTATAAATTATGGATAACATCAAGTATTATGTACTGATATCTTACTACACAAATCCTTAATCACTCCATCTTGCTTATTTCCTTCCTACTGCATTGGTTCTGACACTCTCTAATACACATTTTTTTGTACTTATCACAATAATAAGAAAAATCTTTATTTGTAACTACCTCCTAATTCATAACTCTAAATACATAACATGGACAATGGATGTTAAAAGTTTTACTTTTTGAGACTGAACATTTTTATGACAATGTAATAAAATGAATATTTATATTAGGATGAGAATTGAAACATGGTCGTGCTAGATCTCTTACCGTAATTTAATAAAGAATAAAGCTATGATAAAGGTATTTTAATATATGGCAAAATTAGTATATGGTCGAAACAACCAAGGCTGAACTTGTTCCTTTACTGAATTTTCTTGTTTCCGTACTGCCCACATGTTATCAAACTTCTCTGAGTCACATGATTATATTTAAAACTAACATTGAAAGTTGGTTTCAACACCCTAAATGACAATGCCTTGTCACAGTGACATACAACCAATGTCTTGTTATAGAATTTAGAAATTTACAGTGGGCATGTGATCCCTCAGTAGAATAAAAGATTCTTTAAAATGGTATACAAATTTGGTAATGAGATATCTCATATTTTTTTCCAATTTGGTTAAAGGTTTGCCGATGGTCATGCATGATATTGCCTGTCATAATAGCCTTTTATTTAGATTTTATTTTTTATCACAGCGTTATAAGATCTGTACATTTTGATTTGAGTGTATCTGATTTCATTTGATTTAGCATATGTCATAGTGGTCAAGATATGATCAGATATTTTGATTTTTTTAGCAAGTAAGCATAATGTGTGAATAAAGATGTTTGATATCCCTACAGCATGCAGTGCAAGATCAAATTTTCCTGGTCCACATCTCACCAATACTAACAATTCAACAATACATTCTAAATGCATAAGAAACCTTATTATGCATGATTTGTAACAAAACCAACCCAGATTATTTGCTTTCATTTGCTTAATTTAGCTGCTTCTTTTATATGGATGGGGTGAAAATTATATTCATTCAATATTTTATATCCAACTTTTATTGAAAGTACAGTCATGTTTATTAATGTTATTGTAAATAATGAGGTTTGTGGTATGATCGAAATCAAGACAACTATTTACCAGAGTCCTAAAGGTTTGGAATTATTATTGTTCACCATACCTGTCATTAAAAGTTATCCCACGAAGACGCGGTGTGTCAGTGTAAGATCACCCCGATGGCCGGAGGCCAGAGGGTGATCTAACACTGACATACCAAGTCCGAATGGGATAACTACTTTACATCCCAGCTGTTTTAGATTAGACGAAAAACCATTTACAATTCATAGAATCTAGTTTAGAACGCCACACAACCATTATAATATACTTTATATATTACTACATGATGAGTAGATATCAAACAATGACAACTCGCCCCACTGGCCAATCAGCCCACACTGTATCGCCACTTAATAAAAAAATCGCCCCACTCTTGTTTACCGACTCGCCTCACTTTTGAAAAAGTGTAAAATCAAATTGAACAATCAGTCTGACAACTCATTTATTATTGAAAAGGGTTGAAACCCCACTGAAAAAAGGTCTGCCAACTCACCCCAGTTATAAAAATATCTTGCTTCCTTTCAGTATGTTAAATTACTGATAGTTGGTATCCAGTCGTCCTGGTGTAGTGGTATGCGTTGTGGCTTGATATGCTAAAGGTCTTGAGTTCAAATCCCAGCATATACATTGGATTTTTTCTACATAAATTATGAAAGATAATCTTATCCGTATAATTAATTATAAGCTTTATAGTGGATTTGACATTCCCGCCAAAATGTTACAGAACAAAGAAAAGCATGCATAACAAAGAGACTCAAACTGGGGTGATCCGGCTCAGATCACCCCTGTTAGAACAAAGGAGCTGGGATGTAATTACTCATACAGGTAGTCATTATACATCAGACACAGGATTAAATAGACTTTCCATTTATTAAAGAATTCATTTTTTTCCCTATTTTTTGTAAACTGATTTCCATCTGTCCATCCGCTTAAATTGTCTGGGTGTATTCTCATTTGAATGATATTTACAGTACCCAGTATATGACAGATTTTATTTTATTTTATCATTCATTCATTTTTCAAGTGATTGCTTTACATTTATGCTTGTTTAATAATATGGACTTGTTTGTTCCTTAAAGGTTAAGCAGTGGAAACAAAATGGTTGTAAATCAAAAATGTGTACAGCACGCCCAGGATGGGCTACAGTCAGCTTTAGACAACCGCTATACAAAAAACAGATGCAAAACATAGAGGTGAATTTAATTGACATTTTGGACATAAATGAAGCCAAGCAGACAATAAGAGTTGAACCATTAGCTACAATGGGACAAATTACAGCCTTCCTAAATCCCCTTGGATGGACTCTTCCTGTGTTACCTGAGCTGGATGACCTAACCGTTGGTTTGTATCAATTCAATGGCAACTTTATTAACTTTAAAACCATAAACTAAAATGTTCTCATTATACTTTTATCTGCCTTTACATCTTAGGTTAGTTCTTTGTGATACTATGTGACCTGCTTTCATAAAAATAGGTACCTGGGTGCATTTGTTGGTAATTTGTTAATCTATTGACCTTTAAATATTATCAGTATAGCTTTTGAAATATCATATTGTATTTCCTTTTAATTTATTTTCAATTTCACTTCAATAACAGTTTTAATGACTAACTGTAAACCAATTTATTTTTCTGTTTAGTCCATGGTGGCTGACTTCCAGGTGATTTATATTTGAGAATATTGGAAGTTTTAATCTTTTCAATAAGTTATTTTTATAATTTTTTGTCTAATTGTGAAAAATTGTGTAAATCAATTACGCATGAACATCAATACGGTAATTGGGTTATGTGTGACGAAAGGGGATCAGTGATAAAAAAAATTGGATGTTAAATGTCTAGGGTTTTTATATGCCTGTTTATGGGATGTATTATGGTATACCCTTATTCCTATGTCTGTCTGTCCATTGTCAACATGTCAGACAATAACTGAAAAAACACTTTAACCAATTTGCATGAAACTTTGAAATCTATTGACATGAGCTCCCTTTCGTTTTTTATAAATTTTAGATATTTTAAAAGTTTTTATTGAAAAAGGGGGATATTCCAGTTTTTGGACAAAAACTCAAAAACACTTTCACCAATTTGCAAGAACTAATGGGGATTTTTTTATATCTATTGACAGTTTATTTCATTTTTTTTTATTTTAGATTTTATGTTCCGAGTCACAGGGTTTTATTCATTAAAAAAAGGGGATTTTCCAGTTTTCTGACAATAACTCAAAAAATGCTTTCAGCAGTTTTCTCTTTGGGAAGTTGTTTATATGTATTGATGTAAGATCCCTTTTGATTTTATGAATTTCAGATTTTACTTTCTGGAGTTACTTGATTTTATCAATAAAAAGGGGGATTTTCCAGTTTTCAGACAATGAACTGCAGGAAACTTTGGTTTATATCTATTAAAATAACCTCCCTTTAGTTTTTCCATGAATTTCTGATATGAAGTTATTGAACTTTATTTTGCTACAGGCGTAACATGCGCTCATGGTTCAGCTGTTTATTTAATCTTTTTATTATTTTGTTCAAATCATCTTGGATTTCCTTGTTTTATGTTTGTAATTTTAAGTAGACTGTTATACGTAATGATGAGATTAAATTAGAATGAGATAAAATATAGATCCTTCCTGGGATTAAGTCTTGCCTGCTGACATAGGGATTACAATGCAGATGTGACACCAGTTTAAACTATTTATGTAGAGCTTTATATTTCAGAAGGTAGAAGACCTGGATGCTTCATACCATGTATGCAAATACCTTATGTTAAGAGGTTTCTATCTGTCATATGTCCTTTGTCTATGACCTCATTTTATGGTTCAGCAACTGCATGAAAAACAGTTTTAAGGTTTTTTTGTCGTATGAATTCCTCACTTAATGTATTATGAGTAAAAGAATGATTATTAGGGATAAGTACTTGAGTTCTCAAATGAATCTTAAAAACATCGTGTGAAAAGTTTTGCTTTTTGTTGGGTGGTTAATACCTTTCATAAACCTAATAATAATATGATGCCAAAAGACATACATATTGTTGCAGAACTCAATCTGTGTGATAACAGAATAAAACTTGATACTTGGTTATGTGTTTCACTTGTCCTTTTTTCATCAATAGAACAATAAATATTACGGACCACCGTTTCTAAAAAATAACCTATCATAATAACAATTATTGTTCGTGTTTTCTGAAATTCATGAAACAAATCAGAAACATGCCAATAAAGCCATCAACTTGTCATTAAAGTCTGACGTGATAGACAATCTGTATCATCTGTTCCTATGGAGTTTGTATTTTTTAATATTATGACTTGTCTCATAATTCTTCAGAAATATAATCTGAACCACAACTCCTGATGAAAGACTGGTTCTAAGTTTTGTTACAAGTCTTGCACATGAAAAAATCCTTTATGCTAGTATTGCTAAAAACAATTTGTGATTATAGATAAACCTGAGACTAAGTTATAAATCATAGAAGTCTCAGGATAAATGTATTTGCGTTGTGAATAGATATTAATTTTTTAGTATTATGAAGGATATTTCAAAGGGAACTAACATGAGGGGGTATGGTAAGGAGAAATATCTCAAGATTTATAAAAGACAAAGCAGTACCCGAGTTCTAAAATTTTACTCGAGAACTCACCCATCTAAGCATGTACCCGAGTACTTGTTGCCATCCCTAATATTTATATTTGGTATTTATGGGTTGCTTGCAATGTTAAATATGTCTGTTAGACAACGATCACCTGACCTCGACCTTATATTTTGGATCAGTGATCAAGGTTGAAATTATGTTATTAGGTCAATTTCTCAGATACTATAAGCAATAGGTAAACCATAGGTGGTGTGTGGAATGATTGTAAGGGGATGCATGCAAGTCTGGCAGGTTTCATCTGACCTTGACCTCATTTTAACGGTTCATTGAACATTAATGGTTCATTGAACATTAATGGTTCATTGAACATTAATGGTATGTTTCAGTAGCAAGGTCGTCTTTTGGGATTATCTATAAGCAATAGGTCAATTATATTTGGTGTATGGTTTTAATAATTGTAATGTTTACATGTCTGTTTGGCAGTGCTCATATGACCTTGACCTCATTCATGGTTACATCTGTTTCTTATATATTATAAACCTTAAGGTCAACTATATTTAACGCAAGAATTGGTTAGATGTACATGTCTGTTTTGAAGGGTTCATCTGAACCTGATCTCAGTTTCATGGTTCATTGATCATTATTAAGTTTTCAAGGTTTTGTCTTTTTCTTGTATACTATACACAAAAAGGTCAACTAAATTTGATGCATTGAATTATTGTAAGATGTACATATTTGTCTGGCTTGATTCAGCTGAACTTAATCTCATTTTCATGAATCGTTGGTACTGTAAAGTTAAGCAGGCGAAACAATTCAGCTTTTACACTATTTTTAAATACATGTACAGTTATAAGTAACCAAGATATGCCATAGATTAACTTTGTGAACTTTAATTTAATATGTGTGTATCTATGGTTACACTGTTATTTTTGCCAGAAAACTTTTGCTAAAGGATATTGGAATTTTGCACTAAAATATAATTTAAAGTTGAATTTCTTTCCCTTTTTTGAAGCATACAAATTAGGTTGCTGACTTCTGAATTTAATCAAATCTACAAAAATTAAATAAAAATCAAGTTCTTTTCTTCTTCAATTTACTGTAAAACTGCATTTCATTATCTGTATTAAGACGGAATAAAAACATTACAAGAATATTTTTTTTACCTGTCTGGAATGGATATGAAAGTTTATAGTGGCCTAATATATATAAATGAGAAATCACATGGCTGAAACATTGAAATTGGAATTTATTTTATCTTATATTCCTCAGTTCTCTGCTTTTATTGAACTTTATTTGTATTATTTTTATGTTTTTTAACTTTAGGTGGGTTGATTATGGGAGTTGGCATAGAGACATCATCTCATAATTTTGGTCTATTTCAACATTGTTGTGTGGCATATGAGGTTGTTCTAGCAGATGGCAGTGTAGTCACATGTTCTAAGGTAATTTATTTATTAAAGTGTAACAAAGTTTTGGACTTTTTGTAGGAGTTTTAAGAATATTTGTAGGATATAACAATGGTGAAAGCATAGATTTTTAGAGTTGTGAAATATGGGGTCATTATGATAAAATACTGTTAGTATCTTCATAAAAATTATGAAAAGTATATTGATATTATAATATTTATAATATGGACATAGTATTCCCAATTTCACAGAAATGCTGAGATTTGCACATCTTTTAAAATACACAAGAAAGAGAGATAATAATATACACTTTTATGCCCCACCTACGATAGTAGAGGGGCATTATGTTTTCTGGTCAGTGCGTCCGTTCGTTCATTCGTTTATCTGTTTGTACGCTCTGTCCCACTTCAGGTTTTTGGTCAAGGTAGTTTTTATACGACCGCAAAAATTGAAAATTTTTTGGTCGTATATTGGTATCATGTTGGCGTTGTCGTCGTCGTCCGTCATTGTTGTTGTCGTCCGAAGACATTTGGTTTTCGCACTCTAACTTTAATAAAAGTAAATAGAAATCAATGAAATTTAAACACAAGGTTTATGACCATAAAAGGAAGGTTAAGATTGATTTTGGTTGTTTTGGTCCCAACAGTTTAGGAATTAATATGTTGTTACTGACAACTAAATGAAGGTCAAGTTCAATAATGGCGATTTTGACTTTTACCGTTTAGGAGTTATGGTTCTTGAAAGATTGAAAAATGGTTTTTCCAGTCGTGCCCGTGCAATTACGCATGAACTGTTCTACCAAAGCTTCCCAAATTTTAATATGTTGTTACTGATGACAAAATGGAGGTCAAGGTCAATAATGACGATTTTGACTTTTACCGTTCAGGAGTTATGGTTCTTGAAAGATTGAAAAATGGTGTTTCCAGTCGTGTCCGTGCATTTTCTCATGAACCATTCAACCAAAGCTTTTGAAATTTTTATATGTTGTTACTGATGACAAAATAGAGGTCAAGTTCAATAATGACAATTTTGACTTTTACCGTTCAGGAGTTATGGTTCTTGAAAGATCGTAAAATGGCGTTTCCATTCACTTTATTGCATTTACTCATGAACCATTCAATCTAAGCTTTTCAAATTTTAATATGTTGATACTGATGACAAAATGGAGGTCAAATTTGATATTGACGATTTTCACTTTCACCATTCATCAGTAATGGTTCTTGTGATATTGCCAGGACACAAATAAATTTTAATAAATCCAGTTTGCTGTCGTTGTGACAGCCTCTTGTTCTTGTTTTTTTTCACAATAACTTTAGTATAAGTTTATAGAAATCTATGAAATTTTAACACAAGGTTTATGACCACAAAAGGAAGGTTTGGATTGATTTTGGGAGTTTTGGTCCCAACGAAATAGGGCCCAAAAGGGTCAAAAATTAAACTTTGTTTGATTTCATCAAAAAATGAACCCCCCAAGGGTGACTGGGGAATAGAAATATGGTCACTTGGTCTTCTCCCGACCGGCAGTAAAACGCTTGCTGAAGTGGGGCGTCTGTTTGCCTGTGTAGGATGTATCAAGTTCGCAGTGAAGTCCGGTCAGAATGGGGACGTTAAATCCAATGTCTCGTGTAGAGGGAGTGTCATGCTCTTTGCACATTAAAAACCCTTGCAACAACTCTTTGAGGGGTCCGTAGGTGGCCTGTTGCAAGGCAAATTTCTGTTCCTATCCAATAAACCCTCATTTTCCAGTTGCAGTCCAAATTTCCCCGACCATCATCCCAGATGGCCTCTATTATGACAAGACCTACCTATTGTATTTATTGTGAACTTGTTCTCGTCCTGAATATGCATGAAATATTTGCCACTGGACGTTAAGGAACCAACAATCAATCAATCAATCAAAAAAAGAATTATTGGGGTTCTTTGATATGCCAAATCTAACCTGTATTCAGATTCATAATTTTTGGTCCTGTTTTCAAATTGGTCTACATTAAGGTCCAAAGGGTCCAAAATTAAACTTCTTGGGCTTCTTTGATATGCTGAATCTAAACATGTACATGTTTTTGATTATGGGCCCAGTTTTTCAAGTTGGTCCAAATCGTGATCCAACATTATTATATTAAGTATTGTGCAATAGCAAGAAATTTTCAATTGCACAGTATTGC
Organism: Mytilus edulis; assembly: GCF_963676685.1. Classification (NCBI taxonomy): domain Eukaryota; kingdom Metazoa; phylum Mollusca; class Bivalvia; order Mytilida; family Mytilidae; genus Mytilus; species Mytilus edulis. The sequence continues at coordinate 81,324,063 of NC_092344.1, read as the reverse complement.
GCAATAGCAAGAAATCTTCAATTGCACAGTATTGTGCAATAGCAAGAAATCTTCAATTGCACAGTATTGCGCAATAGCAAGAAATATATAATTGGACAATATTGCACAATAGCAAGAAATTTTCAATTGTGCAGTTTTTATGAAATATTCTTTGAAAATTGGAGTTATCTTTCTTTGTCCAGAATAGTAATTGAATCAACTTAAATCATTGTTTTATACAATATACAATGCATATTGACTTTTACTACCAACTAATAAATTAAAACAATCTTTGCCATTCAGTGATTACAAGCACTTTTTCTTTGTTTACATTTTAATATTTTATGATGTATTTAAATGAGTAGTTATTGTTGCAAACTCCATTAGAAATTTGAATTGAGATCAGTTTTGGAATAAGGGAAAAGGTTCAATTTTTCTTATTTCAGATTTCATAATTAAAAAGAAAATTTCTTCAAACATTTTTTTTAGAGGATTAATATTCATGAAGTCCAATCAACTTCAAACTTTGTACACATGTTCCCTATGGTATGATCTTTCTAATTTTAATGCCAAATTAGATTTTTTACCCAATTTCATGGTCCATTGAACATGGAATATGATATTGCGAGTGGGGCATCCATGTACTTTGGACACATTCTTGTTTTCACATCCTTCACACAATTTTTCTTCAAAATGTACTAAATTATTGGATATATATTTGAATACAGAAAAGAAAGTTGTTGCCATTTAAAAAATTTCTTTCCATTTCAAATTGGAAAGTTCAACTATGAAGCCCTACATGACGTACACTGAATGGTGACTCAAAATGAGTTAAAACTGATGTTCCTTTGAAAGATAACTTCAAATTTTTATTTCAGGATGAAAATTCAGATTTGTTCTATGCTCTTCCCTGGTCCTATGGAACTCTTGGTTTTTTAGTCTCAGCAACCATCCAGATCATTCCAGCCAAGAAGTATCTGAAGATGGAGTACATTCCTGTTCATTCCAAGAAAGATATGGTTAAAGTGTTTGCTGATGAAACAAACAAAGGCGAAGAAAACATGTTTGTAGAAGGATTGGTGTATTCTGAAAACTCAGCAGTGATTATGTTAGGAAACATGACTGATACTGCTGATCCAGAAAAGGTAGGGGGAATAAAAAACTTTTTGTAAATAAAAAGTGTCCATTAAAAATAATACTGAGATGTTTTTCCTGATTGGGTCTTTAACAGTATGTTGAATTTATTAAAAAATTGCCTGATTCAATCCTTTACATAAAGTACAGACATTTGTCTATGGTTGAATACCTTTTATGCCTTTAAATTCTTTCTTTCCAAACTATTTAGGGTCGCAGAAATTCAGTCATTAGAATTCATTGATTATAACATTTTTGTTATAGTGCACTTGCTTGTATTAACAACACCCTTTCTTTAGCAATGGATTGAACATTGTGAATTATAAATGATACTGTATTTTCAGATAAACCCTATTGGATATTTCTGGAAACCTTGGTTCTTTAAGCATGTGGAAGAGTTTCTTGAATCTGGTTCCGCTGTAGAGTACATTCCACTAAGACATTACTACCACAGGCACAGTCGTAGTATTTTCTGGGAGATTCAGGTAGTAATGAAATGCCAATAATGACATAAAGTCGCTTTAACTCAGAATCTTGTGCATATAGATGACAAGATCGATTCAGTATCTATGTTTTATTCAGCCAGTATGGATATTTGTTCATATTTCTGTTAGATATTTTATCCACCAACATGCCAAAATAGAATGAGACTTATTTCAAGTAAAAGAAAAAAATTGGTGTAATATCAGAAAACTTCATTCCACTGAAAACAACAACACCATAATGCATTGCATACATTGCATTATCAGGCGGAAACCTGGTTGAAATAGAACGAAAGAATCAAAGCTCTTTGTTAGAGAAGGCAATAAATGCTTACTGTATTGTTTACTATAGTGACCAAAATTTTAAAAGTTAATAGAAAACAAATAAAATGACAATTTTCTTCTCAATTATGAAGTGCTTTATTCTAAAAACACCATTTGCATAAGTTTTCAATTTATCTAGTACATAGTTAAGCAGAACAATTAGATATCAAGTCGACGACATGGGTATCTTTCAAGTTGGATGTAGACCTCTGAATTTAATTTTTTTTTTTTACCACGGACGGAAAACATATCAATCTATTAGTTCAGTAATTTTCGTGTCTACCCTTCCATTATGTGACTCAAGATAAAATTCAAAAAAATGGGTAAAAATTGTATCGAAAAGAGAAAATCAAGTGCACCTTTTTATGTTAGGGCGTGTTTGAGTTCGATATTTTGTCTTGATATCGTTCAAAGCAAGAATATTTCATACATCGTCTCGCTTCAGATTCTATCATTTTTATATATCAGAGCTACAGGTTGACTTTATAACATAAAAAAATCACAGTACTAAAAGATGAAATATATGGGTCAAGTGAAATACCTATCCAATGAATCACAAAAACAGAGTAGGTGTGTTCGAATAGCTATTTTTTTTTACTAAAAGTACTTGACGACAGTCTTTCAAGTTGGATTATGAAAATGCATAATTGTGCGTGATAACTAGGGTTTATAGTCTTCAACCACTAAACAAATCTAGTCTGCCCTTCCATGAAATATTTAAATAGAATTTTTTTAAATGTTTATGAATTTTTCGAAAATTCCACCTGACAACCGATCAGACAATAGTTTTAAGTTGACTCAGTGCAGACAAGATCATTAACTGATGCTCATTATCTAGTTGATACATTTGTCTTTTAAAATACAACTAACATGTAAGGATCGTAATGGTGCAATGTGGATAAATTTATCGGTTTCCAAGAGCAAAATTGGCAGCGTGTCATCCTTACAATGGCTTCCATTTCTACGATTGTGAAAATGAACTGGCGTAATGGGGAGATAATTTTAAGTAGAATCCTGATGTTGAATTCGTTTAATAACCAAAAAAATCAAATTTTTCACTGATGTCAGTTATTCCAAGTTTGAGAAGAGTTCTTTGTTGAAGATTCCGTCACTTACATGTATGTAAAAAGTTTGTTCATGTACTCTATTTCCCTGCATCATGGGGTATTTCTGGTATCACACTGAACTTTTGAATGTGGCTGTCCTTTTCTGCAAAGTAAAACCTAAGTGTAACATTTCTATTGGCTATTCTTTGGGTCAATGATTACTTTCATAGGACTACTTTTCCTCTGTGATAGTTACATATTTTGAAATATGGATCAAATTTATAAAATGATCTTATATCTGACTTATTATTACTATCTTCATGTATTTTCAGGATATCATTCCCTTTGGAAACCATCCAGTCTTCCGTTATCTCTGATATCTGAATGCTATTTTATGTATTTTCAGGATATCATTCCCTTTGGAAATCATCCAGTCTTCCGTTATCTCTGTGGATGGACAGTTCCTCCAAAGATATCATTATTGAAATTGACACAAGGGGAGGCAACTAAACAACTTTATGAGAAATATCAGATTATCCAGGACATGCTTGTTCCTATGAAAGATCTTGGTGATGCTTTAAAAGTCTTCCATGATGAAATTGAAGTAAGTAAAAAATGCATACCGGTATGTTTAGTATAGGATCGAACTTAAATTAGAGATTTCATAAACACAAGAAAAACTAGAATATTTTGCAGATCTAATGTATTAGAAAAGAATATTTATTGCATCTAGTGAGAAACAATTTTTCTGTATTTTAAGTAAATATTCCAATTTTGAAAACATCAGGCTTTACATGCAATATTTTCCTGATGTGTGGCTTCATTAGGCATGGTCACTTTTTCTGTGAAATTCAAATATCAAAACCATGGAAAACAGCAAGGAAATTTAAACAATAATTGCATTTCAAGCAAACATCTTAGGAATAAATCAATCATGAGTTGTTTGTTATAAAAAAAAACTACCAACAATTTATGAATTGTAAAAACATAATCTACCAACTGTGTTTTATAGCGAACCCTTTGATAGTTTTCCATAGATTCACCTGCAAGTTACCTGTCGATTTAAACTTTTGTAAGTTCTATTGTCCCATCTAACAAATACAACAGGTATTGTTCTCTGTATAGTTCATTCACCAGGACCTTTAAATTTCTTCTAGGAGAAATATATCACTCATTGATTAATTTACCTGACCAAAAAATTATCTGTTTTTTTATTGAAATACTTCTATAAACTCACATAAACTGTATGCAATATCGTATTTATTCAATATATCATTAATATATTTTCAATCTGTTCAATATAAAATCTGATTTAATAATAAAAAGTTTATTTTAGACACATTTTTTAGTATTTTCCAATGAATTTGCATGTTTTTTTTGTTGTTACTTTATAGACTATGTTTATGAAGACCTTAATTTAAAAATAATAATATTCAAATTTTTATTTATCAAACAAACAAAAATATTTATTGAATATTTGATCAGAAATCAACTTTTAATTTTTAAATCATTATTAATATTGAACACATTAAAAACAAGTTTTTGGTTTTGAATAAATACAACACCACATGCAGTTTTGTGAGTCCTTTCTTAGTATTGGTATAAGTATTTTTTCATCATTGACAGTTCAATTTTTTGTTCAGGTAAATTAATCAATGAGTGATATATTTCTCCTAGAAGAAATTTAAAGGTCCCAGTGAATAAACTACACAGAGAACAATACCTGTTGTATTTGTTAGATGGGACAATAGAACTGCCAAAAGTTTAAATCGACAGGTAACATGCAGGTGAATCTATGGAAAACTATCATAGGGTTCGCTATAAATTGTAAAAAATCAGACAACTAAAAGGTTTCAAGTTGTAAAAAAAAGAATGTGTCAAAGAGACAACAACCCGACCATAGAAAAAACAACAGCAGAAGGTCACTAACAGGTCTTCAATGTAGCGAGACATTCCCGCACCCGGAGGCGTCCTTCAGCTGGCCCCTAAACAAATATATACTAGTTCAGTGATAATGAACGCCATACTAATTTCCGAATTGTACACAAGAAACTAAAATTTAAAAAATACAAGACGAACAAAGGCCAGAGGCTCCTGACTTGGGACAGGCGCAAAAATGCGGCAGGGTTAAACATGTTTATGAGATCTCAACCCTCCCCTATACCTCTAGCCAATGTAGAAAAGTAAATGCATAACAATACGCACATTTAAAATTCAATTCAAGAAAAGTCCGAGTCTGATGTCAGAAGATGCAACCAAAGAAAATAAACAAAATGACAATAATACATAAATAACAACAGACTACTAGCAGTTAACTGATATGCCAGCTCCAGACTTCAATTAAACTGATTGAAAGATTATGATTTCATCATATGAATATCAGGCACAATCCTTCCCGTTAGGGGTTTAGTATCATACCATCATTACATATATGAGAAGAACATAACCTGTGTCATGCCAACAACTGGTTTTTTAATAAATGTGTTTAGTTCCGATGCAATGACCCTATAAGTGAATCAATATTAACGCCAAAATAAGCAATCTTTAGTGACCTGACAACAGTATCGTAACTATATCCCGTCTTGATAAGTCTATTTAAAGGTTTTGTTAGTTTCTGAGGTGAATACTGACATTTTTGTGCTTGATAAAGAATATTTCCATAAAAAATTGGATGTGAAATACCTGAACGTATAAGAAGTCTGCATGTTGAGCTATATTTACGAATGATGTCCTTATATCGATGATAAAATTTAGTAAATGTTTTGACTAGTTTGTGATATCGAAAACCCTGGTGTAATAATTTTTCAGTAATACATAAATTTCTCTCGTTAAAATCTAAAACATTGTTACATACACGAGCGAATCGTACAAGTTGAGATATATAAACACCGTAAGATGGTGACAATGGAACGTCATCATCTAAAAATGGATAATTAACGATAGGAAATGAAAAATCATCTCTTTTATCATAAATTTTAGTATTAAGCTTTCCGTTAGTTTATCAGAGCTTTCAAGTATTTGATAAATGTGTAAGGAAGTCATAGATAACAATGTTGTAAGGAAGTCATAGATAACAATGTTGTAAGGAAGTCATAGATAACAATGTTGTAAGGAAGTCATAGATAACAATGTTGTAAGGAAGTCATAGATAGCAATGTTGTAAGGAAGTCATAGATAGCAATGTTGTAAGGAAGTCATAGATAACAATGTTGAATTTTGAAATGATCATCATGGTACTTAATGTAATCAATTGTCAAGTATATTGATTACTAGATTAACGCTGAGACATTCACACTTTTACACAATTGATTAGCACATTCAATGTGACATCTTGTTTATCAGTTTGGGTCAAACTGTTAAGTCATACATAACATGGTGACTAGGTGTGTATAATAAATATACAGTGAGACAATTGTTATTGATCAAAGTTAACTACAAATATATATTATACAATTACTGTCTTTTGATGAGGTAAATATGAAGTTTTATTGACTTTTGAAAAACTGATATTCACTGAGGCCAATGGCCGAAGTGAATATCAGTTTTTCAAAAGTCAATTAAACCATATATTTACTGAAACAAAAGACAGAATTGTTTTATTCCATATTCCGAGAGAAATGTATAAAATGGCAATGTTTTACCAAAACCAATTGTACATCAAACCAAAATTATGCACATAAAAGCAGTTTTGCGCAGTGAATATACTTTTTCCACAGGTGAATATGCTTATTTATTCAAAATCCCATTCATATAGAAAAACCTGCTAAAATTTTATCAATATTTATTAACCAACTAAGTACATTATTGCCAAAAATGACTGTTTATCAAAAATTATATATTTTCTGTAATGGCCCTGTTTTTCAGTAATCACCGTGTATCATCAGTACACCGGATATAGGTACTAACCAAGCGGGCATGATCAATTTTGACCTTACAAGGTAACGAAGATCTTTGTTTTGCTTTATCAATATTCAATGTACATTTCTCAACATTTGAAATTCCTGCTCCCAAATAATTTTTGCATCGATTTTTTCCTATTCATAAAACAACTTTGATATTCAAATAAGAACAATTAACTTGTTCATGAGCAAAAAGTTATGAAAGTCAACACCCACTTTCAATTTAGATACAGTTGTTGAGACATTTACATGTTTTATCTGAAAGAAACCTAATACAGGGCAACAGTAATAGTTACCAATCATAAACCTACCTGTGATTACTCATTCATTGAAACTGTTTGGGTAATAAACGAGTATATAAATAAAGTTTTTGTGTAGGGTGTACAACAACTTAACTATGCACCGTACATAAGAATTTATGTGGTCAGCTAAACACCGTACACAACGCTTCTATAGGGATAAAATATCGAATAATAACATATGTATGAAAGATTTCAATGCCAATTATTGAAACAGCTATACTTATTACACACACACATTGACCTCCTATCAGAAAAAGAGTTGCAATGAATATAGAATTATATCGGATGAGACGAGGGCCAACTTTTTTTACAAGTATTTGCACATGCTTTTAGTAATCCCTCTTGTTTTGGGAAAATAATGAGACATCTCTAATCATCAACCTACGACCAAATCATTTCTTAAAACAGCAATTATGTTTAGATTGAAGTACACATTGATATTATGTGAACAAAACAAAGATTTTTCGTTACCGTGTAAGATCAAAACGCTCACGTCCGCTTGGTTGGTACCTATATCCGCTGTACGATGATACACGGTGGTAATGGCCCTGTTTTTTTCTGTAATGGCCCTGTTTTTTCTGTAATGGTCCTGTTTTTCTGTAATGGCACTGTATTAATGCCCGGTTTGTCTGTATAAAGCACAGTTAGGGTTTTTAATAAAGTTAATAAAATTAAGTTGTAAAGAGTATAATACTTTTTTGTATTTTATTTAATTTAGTAACCAGCAACCAACATTAAAGAACCATATATAGGGATCACTGTTCATCCTGTTTTTCAACACATAACTTCTGTCAACTTAATATCTTGGATATTTGGTATATTAAAAGATTTATCATGGTGAAGTACAAATTAATTAATTAAAAGAGTAGAGAGTACATCAAGTTGGCAGCAACACATACACTTTTATTCAGTTGGTTAATAAATGTATTAAAAAATGGGTGTTTTTATAATGGCTCTGTTATATGTCCTCGGTCAGTAATAATGGCCTAAGACCTTGGACATATAACAGGGCCATTATAAAAACACCCATTCATTAATACTATAGGAATGAAGCTCATTATTTTACTTTAACTTAAAATTTAAATGTGAAAATGTCATCTACATAATGACATCCAATGCTATCTGGTCATTAAAACAATGTGAAATGCAAATGACCTAAATGTTTCCTTATCATACCAGTAACATGCAGACATAAACAGTACAGACTGATCTAGGAAAAATCATCATGATAAACATAAATAGTACTGCATTTATCAAATACTTGTATAAAATATAACTTAAATTTTACAGTTCAATAACATTTAAAAATATTAAAGACTATGAAAGGATTACTATGTTCATTAACCAGATTCCTAAGAATGTCCTCGGCGGGCTGATAAACGAACCTTTATTGACTACTTCCAGAATGTTAACGCATGCCTTTCCATTAATGTCTGTGACACTTATTGCATGCAATTTTGTGCATTTTTTGAAAGTTGTTTGTAAACATGATAAACAACTACAGATTGCAGAAAACCACAAGTGATTTAAGACTTTTCACAAATTGGTTGAGGAGGAACAATGAATTAAGATTAATAAAATTGAGAATGGAAATGGGGAATGTGTCAAAGAGACAACAACCCTACCAAAGAGCAGATAACATGTTTGAAAGACATATGGCATGTTGAGTCCAGCTCTAGACTGGTTCGAGCCCCAACAACTTCAGGCATAAATAAAATGCCAGAAATTGTTCATGACAATTATAAATCTATGCACATGTTTTTCGGGGGCAACCATCACATGAAAGGTGACAATGAATTTTTCAAATTTAGAGCATGATAATTCTTGCGACAAGATAAGTAAAATGCTTGTAATAAAAATAAAAACAATTTAATTGTTTTACATTGTCTTATCAGGGCCTTTTATAGCTGACTATGCGGTATGGGCTTTGCTCATTGTTGAAGGCCATACGGTGACCTATAGTTGTTAATGTCTGTGTCATTTTGGTCTTTTGTGGATAGTTGTCTCATTGGCAATCATACCACATCTTCTTTTTTTTATAATTTAAGTTAAGAAATTTGTATTTGGTTGTCTGTAAATTATTATATCAAAGTTAAAAGAAAGACAAAATTTTAATAGTTCTTGTTTGTATTTGCTGAAGTATATGATAAAAAGATCATTACATGTCATTTTTCATATCAGACCCTTTATTGGACCTCGTTCATGATATCAGCCCCCAAGCCTGTGGCTCTTTGGCTGATATCATGACATAGGGCTGATAAAGAGTCTAATATGAAAAATGCCATGTAATAATATATACAAAACACATATATATAGCATTTGTAATGTACTGCAGATAATGTCAACTTTAATACTGGTTAATTGGCGAAACTTTTATCAAAGTACCTGGTTAGGTGTAAGTGTTCGATTAATAAATATATCATTATTGCCCAATAACAATTAAGATTAAGTGCCATATTTTTACATGGTCGACTTCTGGTACAATTTTTACTAATTTTCGCATTATCTAATTGGGCATCCAGTTTTTCAGACATTTCATTTAAATTTTAAATTAATTTTACAGATGTACCCCCTTTGGCTGTGCCCCTTTAAGCTTTACAACTTACCAGGAATGATTCACCCTCAAGATGCCTCTGATGAGATGTATGTTGATATAGGAGCATATGGAGCACCAAAGACAAAACAGTATGAAGCCAAAAGAACAACAAGAAAGTTAGAGGCTTATGTTAGCAGGGTTAATGGGTTAGTATAATATGGCTTCTACTATTTGAAGCTAATGTTTTTAGAGACCTCTTAAGTCAGTACACCTTTCCTATATTGCCTGATGTAAAACTTGGTAGTTTAAGGCTAATATGTTAGCATGGGTAAGTGGTTAGTACTATGAATGACTAGGTAGTTATTCAAATTATACATGGTTCCTGGGATTTAAAGTCATAATAAATTGGGGTTTTAAGTTAATAGTAATATAACTGAAAATTTATGAGAGTATTCTGATCTTTTGTTACAACAGGGAAATTTGTAAATGCTATTTTAGGTGGAAAAAAACGTCCCACGCAACAGACATAGAAATATCAGGTGTCTGTCTGGTATTGTAAAAGCTCTCAAGGGTACATTTCTTGCCAGAATTTTATAAAAATTATAACAGGTTTATATTAGCATTGTTTGAACAAGTTAAAAAATCAGTGGCGATCAATAATTTTAGAGTTATGTCCCTTGGAAAAATCAAATATATGGAAAATGTTTGTTAGTTAACTCATTTGTACAATTTTTGCCAGATTTTTATGAATAATATTATAGGTTTATATCAGCAATGTCTCGTAAAAGTTTGAAAATTAGTGCTGATCAATTATTATACGACTGCAAAAATTAAAAACATTTTGGTCGTATATTGGTCGTCGTCAGTGTCGTTGTCGTTAGCGTCGTCCGAAGACACATGGTTTCCAGATATTAACTTAAGTATAAGTAAATAGAAATCAATATAATTTTAACATAAAGTTTATAACCACTAAAGGAAGGTTGGGATTGATTTTTGGGGTTATGGTCCCAATAGTTTAGGAACAAGAGGCCCAAAAGGGGTCAAAATAAGTATTTTCTAGTTTGGAGACAATAACTTGTGTGTAAGTGTATGGATCTTTCTGAAATTGTACCACAAGGTTCCATTTCAAAAAACAAAGGTTGGGATCAATTTTGGGGGTTATCGCCCAAACTTTTTACGAAATTAGTTGCCAAAAAGGGGCAAAAAACAATACTTTTCTTATACTTTGTATAAATTGCTTATCTCTTGATCAATTTCAATGGGGTTTTATTCTTCAATTCTTGGGGTTCTTCAATATGCTGAATCTAACCGTGTATTAAGTTTTCGGAATTTGGTCCCTGTTTTTAAAATGGTCTACATGAGGTCCAAAGGGTCCAAAATTAAACTTTGTTTGATTTCATCAAAAGTTGAATAATTGAGGTTCTTTGATATACTGAATCTAAACATGTATTTAGATTTTTAATTTTGGGTCCCGTTTTCAAATTGGTCTCTATTATGGTCCAAAGGGTCCAAAATAAAACTTAGTTTGATTTTAACAAAAATTGAATTCTTGGGGTTCATTGATATGCTGAATGTAATTAAGTATTTAGATTTTTGATTATGGGCCCAGTTTTCAATTGAAGGTGGTCTAAATTGAGGTCCAAAATTTAACTTTGTTTGATTTCAACAAAAATTGAATGTATGGGGTTCTTAGGTATGGTAAATCTAACCATGTATTTAGATTTTTGATTTTTGGGCCCTGTTATCAAATTGGTCCATATTGAGGTCAAAAGGGTCCAAAATTAAACTTTGTTTGATTTCATCAAATATTGATTTATCGGGATTCTTTGATATGCTGAATCAATCCATGGCCATGTATTTAGATTTTGGATATTGGACCATAATTGGTAATTTATTTTTTTTTAAGTTCATTAGACCACATTCATTCTGTGTCAGAAACCTATGCTGTGTCAACTATTTAATCACAATCCAAATTCACAGCTGTATCAAGTTTCAATGTTGTGTCCATACTTGCCCCAACTGTTCAGGGTTCGACCTCTGCAATCGTGTAAAGCTGTGGAGCATCTTGTTTTTAAAAGAGTTATACCCCTTGGAATTATGAATTATATAGAAAATTAATTGTAAGAGCTCTCACATGTACAAATTTTGACAGATTTTTATCAAAGGTTTATATCAGCAATATCTTGGACACTCTTTGAAAATCAGTGCTGATCAAATACTTTTAAAAGAGTGATCTACCTTGGAAATATTAATTATATCTGAAATTGCATTCCATTTGCCCTCAAACCTTCATTTCTCTTAATATGTTTATAAGAATTTTTAAGGACCAACAAAAAAAAGGTTTATTTTATTTATTGCCCTTGGAAAGATCAAATATGTGCAATAGGGGTGAATTATTATTTGATGAATTTAAATTAAAAGATTTTCAATAGTTTCTTTTTACAGTCTGGACAACTTTGAGCTTGACGATATGCTATAACACCCTGTCTGTTGTTGAAGACTTTATGTTGACCTCTAAATATCTTTCGGCTGTTTGTAATGTTGTGTCTCATCGACATATACATCACATCACTTTTTATGCCCTACCCAGGAATAGATAACCTTAGTTGTATTTGGCACAACTTTTTGGAATTTTGGGTCATCAATGCTCTTCAACTTTGTACTTGTTTTGGCTTTCTTACTATTTTCATCTGAGTGTCACGTCTGGCATATCAAATTATAATCCTGGTACCCTTGATAACTATTAGGGGCATTACTTTTTTGGGTCTGTGTATCCATTCGTTCGTGTGGTCGTCCTTTCATCCATCTATTTGTTCATCTGTCTGTCCTGCTTCAGGTTAAAGTTTTTGGTCAAGGTAGTTTTTGATGAAGTTGAAGTCCAATCAACTTGAAACTAAGTACACATGTTCTCTATGATATGATCTCTCTAATTTTAATGCCAAATTAGAGTTTTGACCACAATTTCATAGTCCACTGAACATAGAATATGGTAGTGTGGCTGGGGCATCCATGTACTATTGACACATTCTTGTTATTCATTTAATATTAATATTTCAAAATTATTGCTTGTGGATTTATAGTAGTTCAAATGATGTTTTATTTAGATTTCAGATGTTATATGCTGATACCTACATGACAAGAGAGGAGTTCTATGACATGTTTGACCACACTTTATACAACAAGATGAGGGATGAACTGCCTTTCTGTAAACAAGCTTTTCCAGAGGTGTATGATAAGATAAACAAGAAAGTTAGATCATGATGAATAGTCTCTTTAGGGATATACATGTAGTTATTTGTAATTGTAGAGTTGCCATGTATTAATGAATATCATTACACACAGCCAAAGATAACAATTACCTTCCCGGAATGTTTTAGTATTTTGAAAATATTTAACTTTCATGCCAAGTATCTGCCAAATTTAATCTTTTCCAGTCAGGTCTGATTTTGAAAAAGAAATGACTGAAATATGTACCAAAATTCAGTGAGATTAGAATAAACATTTATTCAAGATCAGAGAATTTCAACATCCTTTATGTAAAAATTGATAGTGTTGGTCTTCATAACTAAATTCTGATTGCTGAGTTTCCGGGTTATAACACTGCATTTCATTTGGTTAAATATTATATTTCCCCAGTGCCCTCCAAATTAGTTTGAATGACCCTAGCTGGTTCATATCAAACTAATGATTGATAATCACACCTGATATGAGACTACTGATCAAATTTGGACGATTTACATCTTTATTTGAACAGTAAATGAATATGAACAAATTGAAATTGAGAATTAAATTGTGTTCATAAAAAAAGTTTTTCACCATTTAATTATGTGCTGTTATTTACTACACAATATACATATGCTGAAGTTTGTCCTCTTTAAATGTACATGATGAATCCCTTATTTATTTTAGAATAAATCAGGATATCAAGAATTTAGATTTGAAAATTAGAACTTTAAAATTAAATTGCATTGAAGAGTTTTTCCTCATTTAAAATTGATTTTATTTACTACACAATATGCATGTGTTCAAGTTTGATCCATTCAATTTCAAATGAGCATGATTATCCCTTTAAATTATTATGATTAATCCCTTAATTTTTAAAACATATCAGCATAGGATAGGAACAATATAGATTTAAAAGTAAGAACTTAAAATAGAATTGTGTTGAAAAAAGAGTTTTTCACTATTCAAACATGTGCTTTTATTTACTACACAGAATACATGTGTTCAAGTTTGACCCCTTTAAATGTACATGATGAATCCCTTTTACAAATAAAATTATTAAAACATATCAGCAAATGGTATAAACAATTTACTTTTTAAATCAGAATTTCATAATAAATAACATTGAATTTTATTTTTTTTCACTATTAAAATGTGTGCTTTTATTTAATTAACACTTTCCTTACTGAATTGGTTTTTTACGCGACATTGTTTGACCTGATCAAATTTTCATGCGCAGTTTGCCTGGCCTGAATTAATTTGACGTGTGAATGGAAAAAAGTGACGTTTTAGAAAAAACGTTTGTATCTTTGTTGTTTCTCATCAAATCGGTTTCAAACTCGAAATTGTTACACTTAAGTATGAAAGAAGTGTTGCAATGACAATACCTACTTTTGATATTTTTCAACCTTTTGTGGAAAGAAAATGACGTTTGATTTGCGAAATCTATTTTTTTGTGTGACCGGTTTGTATTTTTGCCCCTCATCTTCCAAATTAACAATACAAATGGTAATTTCACAATTTCCAGTGTTCCTTTATCAAAGTTTTATGGAAAAAATAACTCCAGAGTCAAAATTCTAGCTCATTAGTCTGAATAACACGAATATACTGTATATTCTGATATTTATTATTGAGATTTTTGAAGAATGAACAAAAATGAGAGATAACTTATTGTGATTTCATGATGCATACAGATAAATGTATCAGATATACAAGTTATTATTGTGATACATAATATGCATGGGTTCAATTATACCACTTTACAAGTACACACTGAACCACTTGTTTACTTAAATTACATGCTAAGGATATCAAAAATTTAGATTTGAAAATTTAAATATTAAATTGAATTACAATTTAAGAGTAAAACATATGCTATTTTTGTCTCACTTCAACAAAGTGGAAAAAGTAAAACTTGACAAGCTGTTTTACATCAGCTGTGACAGCTTAGTCTCAACAATGTATTAGTTTGTGATTTGGTCATTTCAAGGTCAATGATATGAGGTAGAATTTGTATAAGCATTTGTACATCTGAATTGCATAGAGATTATTTGGCCCTCCCCCTCAGCCATTGTTTATTGACTTTGAAAGTTTTGCATAGTTGACATGTTAAAACTGCTGATTAAGTTAGTTTAAGATGAATCACTCATTGAAGGTCAATAGTAATTGGTCTTCAGTTGTTTTAGCATTTGTATATCTTATTTCCATGGAAATTATATGACCCCACTCCCTCATCATGGTTCATTGAATTTGACTGTTACAGATTGTGTTTATGTCAGTTTAAAGGGACCACTTACAATAAAAGAGGGGCAAAATTGGTGGTGTTTGTATTAGCATTTTCCTTTCTCATTTTTATTTGACCCTGCACCTTCAGTCATGGTTTATTTATTTTTTTAATGTTTGCAAAGTTTATACATGTATATTCAAATTTTCCATTCCAATTTCAACAATTTCATTAAATGATCAAAATAACATAAAGGTGAGATATATATCTGTGTCAACTTTTATTTATAATTATAAAGTGAAAATCTATTAATGTTTTAGTATTAACCCTTACCATGCTGTGACTGTCATATGATCGGCTTACCCAAACCACAGTGATTTGACTCCAATGGCTCTCAATACTTGTAGAGGTCAACCTTATGATGCATTTGTACTTAATTCAAAATTTATGCATGTTCCCTCAATCTGAGGCTATCTATTGTCATGTTTCTTATGTTTAAGTTACATTTTGAATTCGAATACGAATTTGGAAAATTGAAATCAGATAAGACTGATTTTTCTGCAGGGGTGGGCTTCCTTCAGTGTCTTACACAGGAAGTTCAGAGGCCTAAGACTTTTAAAAATGGTGCAAACCCACAGGAATATAACTACTTATCCTAATTATTATTGAAATACACATAGGAAACAACTACTTGTGGTTTCAAGACCAGTTGAAGTCAAAAATCGAAAAAAAATCATCATGAAATTCAGTATTTTTTTCCAAAGTTACCTTCTTTAGATTGCTGGACCCAGATCAGTTTCACTCTGACCTAAGAACAGTTGGGGTGATGGTTTCAAATTAATATCTGCTGATCAAATTAAAATGTCCACCGCTAAAACATTTTTACACAGCATATATTAGGATAGTAGGATAAGATCATTAAATATTTGAATAATAATCTCAAACTATAAAATGTGTTGGAATTTTATTATCACGAAAACAATATAAAATATATATTTATGTCAAGCCTTAGGTTTCTAAAATTTAACCTAACTTTGTTTTATATGTTTAACTTCATTATTAGGCCCTTTGTTTTTCCAGTCGAAATTTTTTTTCTTCATATTTTTCTTATGGGGCCTTTTATAGCTGACTATACAGTATGGGTTTTCCTCATTGTTGAAGGCTGTATGGTTGCCTATAATTGCTAACATCCACTTTATTTGAACTTTGGTAGATAGTTGTCTCATTTGCAATCATACCACATCTCCTTATGTTTATGCTAAGCCATTGTGATTGGGAAGTGTAACACATCTGTCTACCTTGGAAACATTTCAATTTATATGTTTATTTTTAAGGTTTTATAAAGCATAATTTTAGCTTGTTTTTGTTTTTTACGTTTCATATTTTTAACCACACTTGTTAATATAATTTGATATCATTCCGAAACAAAAGTTAACCTTAACTTTACATATATCCCTTCCCATGATCAAAAAAGTAATCAGATCAAAACACTTTGGTACCACGTTAAGGATTCCTGTTTTTTGGGCCTATTAATTTGTTTATGTTTGATATTGTATTTTTGTAATGTGATATTCTGTTATATATTATTATAATACTGTAACACTAGTAGTTCTTTCATTTTGAATATTGTAATATCTTAATGTTATAATTATATTGCCTTACTCATTTATTGTTAAGAAATATTGTCTATTGTTTATGATATTATATTATTCAAAAGCTGTGATTTGTCAATTCATTTAGAACATAGCCCATATTCAACATTATCGCTATTTTACGAAATTTTCATTTGATCTTGCTGACTGATAATTTTCTTTCTCAGCGGAGTTGAGTGATATGAAAATTATCGCTAGAAACTGAGGGGGCACATAGTGTTGCTAATGAAATTTACATGAAATTGACAACGTCATCATAGGTCAAATAGTGATAAACAGATTATCATTGGTCATCTCAACTCGATTGCTTTTCTCACTTTCGCCGTACCGGCTCAAAGATAATTATACATTATCATTGGTTATCTCAACGAGATTGATCGTCCCGCTTGAGCCTGTATGACAAAAGTGAGAAAAGCAATCGAGTTGAGATGACCAATGATAATCTGTTTATCGCTATTTTACCTAAGAAGACGTTGTTAATTTCCTTGACAACAGCACATGTTCCCTTAGTTTCAAGAAATAATTTTCATATCACTAGACTCCATTTTCATATCACTCAACTCCGCTGAGAAAGGTAATTATCAGTCAGCAAGATCAATGAAATTTTCGTAAAATAGCGATAATCTTTAATTATAGCAAGACAGTAGAAATGGACAAAAATGAAGTTTAAAATGAGTGATCAAAATTGAAGGGTGAAAGAAAGATTTTGGATAATATGATATTATAATATGATTATTGTTGCCTTTTCATATCAGTCAATATTTATAGATTATTACATGGCATTTTCCATATGGCCCTAGTATCAGCCCTAGACTCCCATATCAAGCCAGAGGGTTTTAGCCCGAGGGCTTGATATGGGTCGTGGGCTGATACCATGGACCATATGAAAAATGACATGTAATAATCTATTTATCACATATTTTTAAGCAAGAGAAAACAAATAGCTTACACCAAATTATGTTTGATATTTCTTCAAAAATCAAAAAGATATTTACGGAAAAAAAATAAAAAATGTATCGCTGTGAGTTAAAAAAAAGTTCGTATCACAGTAGGTAAACAACGTTTTGTGAAAAGTTTCAGAAATAATTAACAATAAATATATTAATTCTAAGAATTGCAAATATTAAACAACTTTAAAGTGTTACATTACAAATGCTTAAGAAGAATCCTATATCGCTACTCATTCCAGTGTGGCTTCATCTATTTTCTAAATTCTTTATGAAGTCAAAATTTTTACGAACACTTTTGTGATTTTAACTGTTGATTTCTACTTTTTTTTTACAGTAGATTCGTAACATTCTCAATTTCTTTTCATTGTGTTCAACTTGTTTACAAATAGTTATGATTGACAGGTTACCGGAAGTTAAACTCGGGGGCTTGATATGGATTTCGAGGGCTGATATCGATATCGGCCACGAGGGCTGATAACCAACCTTGACTTCCGGCTATTATTGGCCATGCAAAAAGGTACATATCAGTACAAAATATGTGATAACTGTTTTTATTGACCCTTTCTTATTATGTTTGTGTGAAATATTAAAGGAGTAGAATCATATGGCCGTAATATGACCCCCCTATTTCTAACTTTAATTTTAAATAAGGATTTATTTACCATATCATAATAATTCTAAGCCAAAGAAATGACTAGATTGGAAACATATCTCTTTGTTGAAAATTTACGAATCAGCATTCTTTTAATGAAGTCTCAAAATACTTTTGCCTTGAGCATGATTTTTTTTTAAACGTCCAAAACATGATAGCATAATAAAATTGCACACAAGGTATTATTGTATAGATCCATCTGTTTTTAAATTGATCAGTAATTGTTAACAATGAATGTACAGGAATTGTCTTATTTAGGACATTTTTTAAATTTGCCCAAGATGTAACATTTTCTTGACAATCCTTTGAAAATATTTTATACCTTGCAGTCTTACCTCCCTTTGTATTTACATTTTATTCTGTTATAATTTACATATACATATTTCTGATATACATGTACCTATTAGCTGTATTGTTTCTGGTTTAAAACAAACTTGAACTAAAAAAAAGTATGATTTTGGGAATTTCACAAAATTAATTTTGCAACATTTGTTTCATTTGACTATCATATATTTTAATCAATCTTATTAGAATTGTTGACTATCATATATTGTAATCAATCTTATTCTTCTTAGAATTGTTGACTATCATATATTGTAATCAATCTTATTCTTATTATAATTGTTGACTATCAAATATTGTATTCAATCTAACTAGAATTGTTTCTTGCCTAGAAAATATTTTGCCAAAAGTTTAACAAATTGTTTACCAGGTGCTAAAGAACCTTTTTGCTTGTCTATAGTAAAATAAGAAACTTGAGTATACCAACTGACCTCCAATTAAAAATGTTGATTTCATTGAACAAGGAAATTTAAAGTATTGCAAAAGAATTTGGAGGTACAGTGTAGTAGTTCATAATTTTGTATTAAATGGTAAAAAACTTCCACTTGATTTACGTTTCTAACTAAGGGTGTTATTCTGGAATAGAATTATTAAGTAGGAGTATATGTTATCTTATTAAGTAGGAGTATATGTTATCTTTCCAGAATAGAATCATTAAGTAGGAGTATATGTTATCTTATTAAGTAGGAGTATATGTTATCTTTCCAGAATAGAATCATTAAGTAGGAGTATATGTTATCTTATGTTGAATTTTCATTAAAAGGAGATTTGTTCTATAGTTTATAAGTGTGAGGTAGCATAGCTTTAAAATCAGCGATACAAATGTTATTCTTCACATGCACATATGATTTGCAAGATTCCTAAAGATTTATTCCAAAAGCAATGGTTCAGTATTGATGAAAGTGTGTTTTTTTAGAGAGCTTTATTATTTAAAACACAATTTGCTCTTGAAACCGATATGCTTAGAATATCAAGAAGCAAGCCTAATCTGGATAACAAAATTTAGAACATGTAATATAAACATTCCAATTACAACAATAAATAGCACAAATTATTTTCCAAAAGAGGATAAGACCTGTACAGATTGCAAAACTGGTATAGGCAATCAATTCAACTACCTATTCAAATGCTCAGAAATAGACAGAAATTATGATCAAAATTTGTCTCAAATTATTTTTAAATGAATCAATTATCAATATAAAAAAAATATGTTGTCTGTATGCTATAAGAAGTTGATGTTCAATCTTGCCTTATTCAGAAATGTGTCATAATGTTGTTTTAATTTTAGATTGTTGCTACATTTGTTTTGAAATGATACGTGTTATTATACTGATATTAATGATTTTAATTTGCTATATATAGAAATCAACTGTCTCCACTACCAACATGTATTAAATATATTGAATATGTATTTATTTTATCCTCGTGTCTAATATATTGTTACTGAGTATATTAATGAAATCTTTGATGGGTATATAGATAAGTACTTGTCTCATTGTCATTAGTACTTTGCTATATATGTTAAAAAGATGGATCGTGCTGACATGACATTTGTACTTAAAAAATATGGAAACACCACACATTTTCAATAATAATGATTGATTCTTATTCTCTAATGTAGATTTCATAATGAAGATTATTTTTCTACCATTTAATTTGAAAATCAAAAAGAATACTGAATCTATTTAAAAAAAAAGGTTCAAATATTCACAAGAATTAAGGCTGTCAGATATCAGTAATTAGATTTTTATGCCCCACCTATGTCCGTCTGTTCGTTCATCCGTCTGTTTGTTCGTCCGTCTGTCCCGCTTCAGGTTTAAAGTTTTTGGTCAAGGTAGTTTTTGATGAAGCTGAAGTCCAATCAACTTGAAACTTAGTACACATGTTCCTTATGATATAATCTTTCTAATTTTAAAGCCAAATTAGACTTGACCCAAATTTCATGGTCCACTGAACATAGAAAATGAAAGTGCGAGTGTCAGGTTAAAGTTTTTGGTCAAGGTAGTTTTTGATGAAGTTGAAGTCCAATCAACTTGAAACTTAGTACACATGTTCCTTATATAATCTTTCTAATTTTAAAGCCAAATTAGACTTTTGACCCAAATTTCACGGTCCACTGAACATAAAAAATGAAAGTGCGAGTTTCAGGTTAAAGTTTTTTGGTCAAGTTTGTTTTTGATGAAATAAAAGTCCAATCAACTTGAAACTTAGTACACATGTTCCCTATGGTATGATCTTTCCAATTTTAATGCCAAATTAGATTTTTTACCCAATTTCACGGTCCATTGAACATGGAAAAGGAAAGTGCGAGTGGGGCATCCGTGTACTTTGGACACATTCTTGTTTAATTTTGCCTTATGTTTGCTTTAGATCTTCAAACTGCAAAAGCTGACAAAAACCTCACTTTGAGATATTGCCATTATTATTTATTTTCAACAGTCAATCCAAAAAAGATAATGTACTTAAATATGAGATGTCTTATACAAAGATGTTGATGTGAGTAAAATTATTTCTTGGATAAAGGCTAAAGCTGTTGTAAAAATTATTATAATATGGTAATTTTAATTACATATGTCAATTTCAGCATTTTATATGACAACTCAAATGACATGATTTTATCATATTTTAGATTAACACTAAATCAGAGTAATCTACTGATCCTGTTTGTAATATTAATCTTATAATTATATTTTAAAAGATCATGTTTGCTGTGGTATCAAAGCCAAGTGTACTCATTTTTTCTCTCTCAGAAAATAGAAGTTCATTTATTTCAAAATTTTAATAGGTTTAAACAATCTAAATGTGTATGTGTGCACTAATTACAGCTTGATGTACATAATAATAATATTAACAACAATTTTCCAATAAGATGGATATTTTAAGTATAAAATTGATCAGCATTTGAATCACAAGTTTACAAGATGATATACTCATTCTATGAAACAGTATTAAATGAAGGTATTTTTATACATTTCTGTCAGTGAACTGTTGATATTTGCTAGGTTTATTTACACTTAATACTTATATTTGTAATATTTATTGTGGTATTTTATGTAATAAATAGTTACATATAATATGTGTTTGTTTTTCATTATTGAGAGGATTGTGGATTTCAAGTTGTATTTTCATTTGTATTTCTTTACAGTGAGTTGACTGTTAGTGTTGCTCTCCACCAATTGCAACTCATTCAAAATTTTGACCGAATTGCAATTTGTTTTTTAAAATCAAATTGTTCAACTGGTCAGAAATTTGAACCAACTGCTGTAGAAAACCACAGCCAAGTCATGAAAGTGCAAGGTGATAAAATAAAACATACTTACAATCCTATAAGACTTTAACTCCACTTTAATGATGTTGTGACAAAATTAGTTTATCAGTTTGTATAGTTATATTATATTCATTTCCATGCTGAAGAGGAACTGTTTATTTTGAATTGCTATAAAATTGTCCAAACTAAGCTTTCATATAGTTTTTCTTTCTAAAAGTATTCTATATTTATAAGAATCAGATATCATTTTAAATAAAACATCATATATTCAGTAATATATGTGTGAAATAACAATATGCTATTGATAAGTTTTCAGGGGAGATAACCTAAAATATTATTCTTTTGAATAAAGACTTTTTGAAAGAAAAATTATTATCTCCCCCATGGAAACTCCCTACAAACATATATTGCAATTTTACACATATTTTACTGAATATGAAATGTTTTAATTCACATAATGTCTGAT
Organism: Mytilus edulis; assembly: GCF_963676685.1. Lineage (NCBI taxonomy): Eukaryota > Metazoa > Mollusca > Bivalvia > Mytilida > Mytilidae > Mytilus > Mytilus edulis. The sequence goes on along the minus strand of NC_092344.1, from coordinate 81,301,585 downwards.
TCTTATAAATATAGAATACTTTTAGAAAGAAAAACTATTAAATTGTCCAAACTAAGCTTTCATACAGTTTTTCTTTCTAAAAGTATTCTATATTTATAAGAATCAGACATGATGTGATTTAAAACATTTCATATTCAGTAAAATAAGTGTAAAATTGCAATATATGTTTGTAGGGAGTTTCCATGGGGGAGATAATAATTTTTCTTTCAAAAAGTCTTTATTCAAAAGAATAATATTTTAGGTTATCTCCCCTGAAAACTTATCAATAGCATATTGTTATTTCACACATATATTACTGAATATATGATGTTTTATTTAAAATGATATCTGATTCTTATAAATATAGAATACTTTTAGAAAGAAAAACTATATGAAAGCTTAGTTTGGACAATTTTATAGCAATTCAAAATAAACAGTTCCTCTTCAGCATGGAAATGACTATTATATAACTACACAAACTGATAAACTAATTTTGTCACAACATCATTAAAGTGGAGTAAAAGTCTTATAGGATTGTAAGTATATTTTATTTCATCACCTTGCACTTTCACATTTTGACTGAACAATTTGTTCAATATTCTGACCAGCTGAACAATTTGGTTTAATAAAACAAATTGCAATTTGGTCAAAATTTTGAATGAGTTGCAATTGGTGGAGAGCAACACTAACAGTCAACTCACTGTAAGATATGTTGTAAGGTGAGGATATTAAAAAAAGGTCTCATAACAAAGATTATACAAAGCTATGTATTGTGGAAATGGGTAGGAGCAGTAATGGTATTATTTGGCTCTAAGTATTGATTCCATAATTTCAAGACATTCAGAACGGTGAGCTTTTGCCATCACTTGGCGTCTGGTGTAAACTAAAACAGCAAAAATGTTCAGCAAAGTAAGATCTACAAAAAAGCTTATATGACCAAAATTGTCAATCGACCCCTTTAAGGAGTTACTGCCCTTTGAAAGACAATTTTTCTGAATTTGTTCATCTAGTTTGCTTCCTTTAAGACTGCTGAATCAAGTTCAGCAAAATACTTAGGCTGTAGAAGTATCGTAGGTGGGGCATAAAAAACAAATATGTTACCCAGCAACAAAAGATAACCACTGAATTACAGGCTCCTGACTTGGAACAGGCAAATACAGAATGTGGCTGGGTTAATCTCGCTTGAAGGCACCAACCCTCCACTAACCTGGGTCAGTGGTATAACAGTACAACAAAAGAACCAACCACCGGTATATCAAAAGAACAGAGTTCCAATGTTCCCCGCATTGTACATATTTTATATTTCCAAGGGGAATATATCTTTTAAAAATAATCAATTGTCCACAATTATATAACTTAATTGCTGAAATCAACCTATAGTACAAGTTTTATAAAAATCTGACAAGAATTGTACCTATGACAGTGCTTCTGAGGCCATTTTCAATAATTCTAATATTTCCAAAGAGCATAACTCTTTTAAAAAAAAGTTGATTGTCCAAAGTGATAAAACATGTCCTAGATATTTCTGATATAAACCTATAGTATAAGTTATATAAAAATCTGGCAGGAATTGTACCTGTCAGAGCGCTAACCACCTGGATGACGAACGTATGACGCCTGGTATTTCCATGTCCCCCGCAACATGTTAAACTAGAGGCTCTAAAGAGCCTGTGTCGCTCACCTTGGTCTATGTGAATATTAAACAAAGGAAGCAGATGGATTCATGACAAAATTGTGTTTTGGTGATGGTGATGGGTTTGTACATCTTACTTTACTGAACATTCTTGCTGCTTACAATTATCTCTATCTATAATGAACTTGGCTCAGTAGTTTCAGTGGAAAATGTTAGTAAAAATTTACAAATTTTATGAAAATTGTTAAAAATTTATTATAAAGGACATTCTTAAAATTACCAGTTCAGGGGCAGCAACCCAACAACGGGTTGTCCGATTCATCTGAAAATTTCAGGGCAGATAGATCTTGACCTGATAAATAGAGAATAATACATGGCAAAATCCGTATCATATGTCGTATCATCCCGAGACACCAATATCAGCCCAAGGGCCTTTAGGCCCGAGGGATGATATTGGTCGAGGGTGATACGGCATGCGATACAGATTTTGCCATGTTTTATACGCTTTATCATATATTTCAACAGGAGAGTATTATATTATATGAACTGTTTTCTGATCCATAGCACTGGGTTACCTGCAGTTCTACTTTTGTCTTGCTTCAAAAGCCTAAAAAGAACTTCTCAATTACTTATCCGAAGCACCTGGGTTACCTTACAATTTGCGTGCTGTTGTTTTAAAAATATTTTGTTTATTATTGTATTTTTTTGTGTGTTTTGTATTTTTTAAAGTTCCATTTAGTGTGCCAAAAAATATGAAAACTTGACGTTCGTGACGTCACATACCAAACAATGACGTCATTCAATAAATTACGTACTCCCGAATGACCGTTCTATCGTTTTGAGGAAAAATTTTCTTAAGCTTACATAAATAAAAAATTGACTTCATGTTAAAAAAAAAAAAAAATTTAAATTAGGGGTGTGATAAAGGGTATGCGATAAAGGGTGCGCATCAAAGTTGCGCGATATGGATTAAATCACATATGCAAAACTACTGTATTTACTACTAAACATATGATAAACAATTTTACCACATGTCAGATTTGCTCTAAAAGCTTTGGTTTTTCAGTTATAAGCCAAAATCTGCATTTCACCCCTATGTTCAATTTTTAGCCATGGCCACCATCTTGGTTGGTTGGCCGGGTCACCGGACACATTTTTTAAACTAGATACCCCAAAGATGATTGTGGCCAAGTTTGGATTAATTTGGCCCAGTAGTTTCAGAGGAGAAGATTTTTGTATAAGATTACTTAGATTTACGAAAAATGGTTAAAAATTGCCTATAAAGGGCAAAAACTCCTAAAGGGGACAACTGACAATTTAGGTCAAGTTGACTTGTTTGTAAATCTTACTTTGCTGAACATTATTGCAGTTTACAGTTACAATGGCCAAGTTTGGTTTAATTTGGCGCAGTAGTTTCAGAGGAGAAAATTTTTGTAAAAGTTAACAAGCTTAAAAGGCTTAACTCATCAGATTTTTGGATAAACTTTTCTCCATTAATTGTCAATCTCACACAATGCAAACATTTCTTCAGTATGAAAGGGAAGTAATAAATAATATGCAAGTTTGATTAGATATTTAATAATACAACCATCCTCAATATACAAATATAGATATATAATTTGATTTATACAACATAATCTGAGCATTAAAGATATTTAAATAATGAATTTTGTCATATGTCACAAAATAATACAAATTTTAAATATGTATTATTTATGGCAAAACAATCAAGTGCTCTAATCAGAGCACTATTGAATAACAAGAGGCTCTCAAGAGCCTGAATCGCTCACCTGGTAAACAATGCCATATTGAACATATTGAACCATGCCAGGCAAACATGTACAGCTAACAATTCTTCAATATTACAAATATATATGACTTACTGTTTATAAATAAAGAAAATGAGACCAAAACACAAACACTTAAAACTTACCAATGGACTGTGAAAATGAGGTCAAGTTCAAATAAAACCTGTGTAACCGACATATAGATCATAAAATATTTTCATACACCAAATATAGTTGACCTAATGCATAAAGTATTAAAAAAATAGACAAAAACTAAAAAAGTTAACTTTGACCACTGAATTATGAAAATGAGGTCAAGGTTAGATGACACCTGTCAGCTAGACATGTACACCTTACAATCATTCTATACACCAATTTTAGTAGACCTATTGCATATAGTATAAGAAAAACAGACCAAAACACAAAAACTTAACTATAACCACTGAACCATGAAAAGAAATGCTTTCCTTTTTGAGATATAAGCCAAAAACTGCATTTGACCCCTATGTTCTATTTAAAGTAAGGGCGGCCATGTTTTTTGACGGATCAAAAATCGAAGCACACACTTTGTGCAGGATAATCTAAGGAACTATCATGCTAAGTTTCATCTAAATCCATTCAGTAGTTTCAGAGAAGATTTTTTAAAGTTAGCAAATATGATGAACAAATTGTGAAAAATTGTCATTAAAGGACATTTACCCCTTAAGGGGTCAATTGACAATTTTGGTCATATTAACCTATTTGTAGATCTTACTTTGCTGATCATTTTTGCTGTTTACAGTTTATCTTCATCTATAATAATATTCAAGATAATGACCAAAAACTGCAAAATTTCCTTAAAATTACCAATTAAGTGGCAGCAACCCAACAATGGTTTGTTTGATTCATCTGAAAATTTCTGGGCTGATAGATCTTGACCTAATGAACATTTTTACCCCATGTCAGATTTGCTCTAAATGCTTCCGTTTTTGAGATATAAGCCAAAAACTGCATTTGACCCCTATGTTCTATTTTAAGTAACGGCGGCCATGTTTTTTGACGGATCAAAAATCGAAGCACACACTTTGTGCAGGATAATCTAAGGAACAATCATTTTAAGTTTCATTCAAATCCATTCAGTAGTTTCAGAGGAGAAGATGTTTGAATAATTGTTAACGACGACAGACGACGACGACGGACCCCAAGTGATGAGAAAAGCTCACATGGCCTTTTAGGCCAGGTGAGCTAATAATGGTTTCAACATCTTCATATCAATTTATTTTAAATAAATGATGCAATACAACGAAATCTCAACTGGCATAACCAACAAACACTGCTTGTTTAAACAAAGTAATGCATTAACATTATTACAATGTGATTATTAAGTTACTATAAAGAAATATAATTTAATTACAAAATCAGACTAGAAGCACTGCTAACAAAGTAACATAACCAAATGAATGATGCTGCTTACAACTAGCAAAGAACCCTTATATGGAAATAAAAATAATAATATGTGTACATACATGGTTAAGATTCTGAGAAAGTTTCAATAAATTTGAATTATGGGTTAAGACGAAGTTGTGGATACAAAATAGTCCTAGATGATTGCCTAAGGATTCATTAAAATAAATTTTGATCCAAAAACAAAGTAGGAGTTGCACAATGGTATCATATGGTGAAGTTAATAAAATTGTGTACTTTAGTACATTGATATTACATACCGGTGTCCATGTTATGCCAAAGTAAACCCCAAAAGCACATCACATGAGTTTTTTATGAAAGATTTTTTGAAAAATTTGTTAAAATTCTGTTCAGTAGCAGTTACAGATATAAAAGTGGAACGAAAGAATGAACGGACGGACTCCATCATCATAAAACACTGCCTGTTTTATAAATGAGGGGTATAACGACATAATAAATATTATACAATCTATACAAAGTAATACATACTGGACCACAACATATGAATATTACTATTGCAGCGGTTGTACTGACCAACAAATGTTATTTCCACATACAGTGCTAGTAATCTTTACATACCTTTATTTACATGTTATATTTTACATAAATATACAGACAAATAGCACTTTACGCCAACAGGAAAGCAAAATTTGGACCCTTGTACAAGTGGAATACATTCATCTACTATGCCTATGTACACATAGTGAGTATTAAAACAATCTTAATAAGTCATTATTGATTTAGCTAACTCCATGTCTAGTTTATACTGGGTTTACTAGCATCTCTTAAGAGAGGACGTCTCTCATCATCTTCTATTTCTTTTGCTACTTGTTCTGCTATTGCCAACTTTTGTTTTCTGCTAAGATTTAATATACCACCCTGAAAAGGAAAAAAAATAAATCTAATTATCGATATATTCATTTCAGTCTACACTTTATTGTCCATTGTAATAAGTATTTCATGCAATATCAGTGCCAGTAAAGGAGTGGTCTCCAATCAAATCTGATATGTCCCAGTATGTTTTAAATCACCATATCTAGATGTTTTTGTCATTGCACGTCTTTTCTTCTTATTTCATAACCTGAAAAACCGAGGGATGCTGATAGATGTGTCTAACTGAAGTCTTCATGAACTCATCAACCACAACAGTTCTTAGGTCAAATCTAAAAAAGGTCATTTGCACAAAAATTCCTGATTTTTTATAAAATTTCTAACTTCAACCGAACATAAAACCAGATGTAGTCATTTCCTTGGTGTATTTCAATATTAACCTGATCAGTATTTATATGCCCACAGGTTTACACTATTTTGGGAAGATTTGACCTCCGAAATTCCTTGTTCAGACATCCAAGGGAAGCCCTCCCCTCCAAAAAAAACCCAGTTTTATCTGATTTCAATTTTCGATGTTCAGGCCATTATATTATGCTCCCTGCATGGTAAGGGTTAATATCAAGAAATAAATTCTTGAAACTTTTCCATAGAATTGACTTATTAATAGAGTGGATTATGTCTTAAACAAATTACTGTGGATTCATTTATTCTGGTGGGTACCAATTTTCCTGGATTAATGAAAACATGTTTCATTTTCATGGAAATTTAATTTCATGGTTTTGCCAAAGTCTGCATAAATTCGTAAGCAAATTTTGTAATTTGTTGGACATTGGAATTCATAGTTCCAGGGTAACCACAAACTCAAGGAAAAATGGTATCCGAAGTATAATAATGAATCAACAGCATTCTTAAATCATGTCATGAATAAAGCACAGTTTGTATATATACTACACTCAGTACACTTAAAATTACAACTTATACCTATTAACTTCCAATATATTTAACTAGTCATGAACAAAGCAGCTGAATACATACCCTTCTTTTATCATTTAGATTAAGAATTGTAGTGGCTGAGAATACATACCCTTCTTTTATCATTTAGATTAAGAATTGTAGTGGCTGAATACATACCCTTCTTTTATCATTTAGATTAAGAATTGTAGTGGCAGAATACATACCCTTCTTTTATCATTTAGATTAAGAATTGTAGTGGCTGAATACATACCCTTCTTTTATCATTTAGATTAAGAATTGTAGTGGCTGAATACATACCCTTCTTTTATCATTTAGATTAAGAATTGTAGTGGCAGAATACATACCCTTCTTTTATCATTTAGATTAAGAATTGTAGTGGCTGAATACATACCCTTCTTTTATCATTTAGATTAAGAATTGTAGTGGCAGAATACATACCCTTCTTTTATCAATTAGATTAAGAATTGTAGTGGCAGAATACATACCCTTCTTTTATCATTTAGATTAAGAATTGTAGTGGCTGAATACATACCCTTCTTTTATCATTTAGATTAAGAATTGTAGCAGCAGAATACATACCCTTCTTTTATCATTTAGATTAAGAATTGTAGCGGCTGAATACATACCCTTCTTTTATCATTTAGATTAAGAATTGTAGCAGCTGAATACATACCCTTCTTTTATCATTTAGATTAAGAATTGTAGCAGCTGAATACATACCCTTCTTTTATCATTTAGATTAAGAATTGTAGTAGCTGAATACATACCCTTCTTTTATCATTTAGATTAAGAATTGTAGTGGCAGAATACATACCCTTCTTTTATCATTTAGATTAAGAATTGTAGTGGCAGAATACATACCCTTCTTTTATCATTTAGATTAAGAATTGTAGTGGCAGAATACATACCCTTCTTTTATCATTTAGATTAAGAATTGTAGTGGCAGAATACATACCCTTCTTTTATCATTTAGATTAAGAATTGTAGTGGCTGAATACATACCCTTCTTTTATCATTTAGATTAAGAATTGTAGCAGCAGAATACATACCCTTCTTTTATCATTTAGATTAAGAATTGTAGTGGTTGAATACATACCCTTCTTTTATCATTTAGATTAAGAATTGTAGTGGCTGAGAATACATACCCTTCTTTTATCATTTAGATTAAGAATTGTAGTGGCTGAGAATACATACCCTTCTTTTATCATTTAGATTAAGAATTGTAGTGGCTGAATACATACCCTTCTTTTATCATTTAGATTAAGAATTGTAGTGGCAGAATACATACCCTTCTTTTATCATTTAGATTAAGAATTGTAGTGGCAGAATACATACCCTTCTTTTATCATTTAGATTAAGAATTGTAGTGGCAGAATACATACCCTTCTTTTATCATTTAGATTAAGAATTGTAGTGGCTGAATACATACCCTTCTTCTTATCATTTAGATTAAGAATTGTAGTGGCAGAATACATACACTTCTTTTATCATTTAGATTAAGAATTGTAGTAGCTGAATACATACCCTTCTTTTATCATTTAGATTAAGAATTGTAGTGGCAGAATACATACCATTCTTTTATCATTTAGATTAAGAATTGAAGTGGCTGAATACATACCCTTCTTTTATCATTTAGATTAAGAATTGTAGTGGCAGAATACATACCCTTCTTTTATCATTTAGATTAAGAATTGTAGTGGCTGAATACATACCCTTCTTTTATCATTTAGATTAAGAATTGTAGTGGCTGAATACATACCCTTCTTTTATCATTTAAATTAAGAATTGTAGCAGCTGAATACATACCCTTCTTTTATCATTTAGATTAAGAATTGTATCATTTAGATTAAGAATTGTAGTGGCTGAATACATACCCTTCTTTTATCATTTAAATTAAGAATTGTAGCAGCTGAATACATACCCTTCTTTTATCATTTAGATTAAGAATTGTAGTGGCTGAATACATACCCTTCTTTTATCATTTAGATTAAGAATTGTAGTGGCTGAATACATACCCTTCTTTTATCATTTAGATTAAGAATTGTAGTGGCTGAATACATAGCCTTCTTTTATCATTTAAATTAAGAATTGTAGCAGCTGAATACATACCCTTCTTTTATCATTTAGATTAAGAATTGTAGTGGCTGAATACATACCCTTCTTTTATCATTTACATTAAGAATTGTAGCAGCTGAATACATACCCTTCTTTTATCATTTAGATTAAGAATTGTAGCAGCTGAATACATACCCTTCTTTTATCATTTAGATTAAGAATTGTAGTGGCTGAATACATACCCTTCTTTCATCATTTACATTAAGAATTGTAGCAGCTGAATACATACCCTTCTTTTATCATTTAGATTAAGAATTGTAGCAGCTGAATACATACCCTTCTTTTATCATTTAGATTAAGAATTGTAGTGGCTGAGAATACATACCCTTCTTTTATCATTTAGATTAAGAATTGAACAAAGTAGGTGAATACATACCCTTCTTTTATCATTTAGATTAAGAATTGTAGTGGCTGAATACATACCCTTCTTTTATCATTTAGATTAAGAATTGTAGTGGCAGAATACATACCCTTCTTTTATCATTTAGATTAAGAATTGTAGCAGCAGAATACATACCCTTCTTTTATCATTTAGATTAAGAATTGTAGCAGCTGAATACATACCCTTCTTTTATCATTTAGATTAAGAATTGTAGTGGCTGAGAATACATACCCTTCTTTTATCATTTAGATTAAGAATTGTAGTGGCTGAGAATACATACCCTTCTTTTATCATTTAGATTAAGAATTGTAGTGGCAGAATACATACCCTTCTTTTATCATTTAGATTAAGAATTGTAGTGGCAGAATACATACCCTTCTTTTATCATTTAGATTAAGAATTGTAGTAGCTGAATACATACCCTTCTTTTATCATTTAGATTAAGAATTGTAGTGGCAGAATACATACCCTTCTTTTATCATTTAGATTAAGAAATGTAGTGGCTGAATACATACCCTTCTTTTATCATTTAGATTAAGAATTGTAGTGGCAGAATACATACCCTTCTTTTATCATTTAGATTAAGAATTGTAGTGGCAGAATACATACCCTTCTTTTATCATTTAGATTAAGAATTGTAGTGGCTGAATACATACCCTTCTTTTATCATTTAGATAAAGAATTGTAGTGGCAGAATACATACCCTTCTTTTATCATTTAGATTAAGAATTGAAGTGGCTGAATACATACCCTTCTTTTATCATTTAGATTAAGAATTGTAGTGGCAGAATACATACCCTTCTTTTATCATTTAGATTAAGAATTGTAGTGGCTGAGAATACATACCCTTCTTTTATCATTTAGATTAAGAATTGTAGTGGCAGAATACATACCCTTCTTTTATCATTTAGATTAAGAATTGTAGTGGCTGAGAATACATACCCTTCTTTTATCATTTAGATTAAGAATTGTAGTAGCTGAATACATACCCTTCTTTTATCATTTAGATTAAGATTTGTAGTGGCAGAATACATACCCTTCTTTTATCATTTAGATTAAGAATTGTAGTGGCTCAATACATACCCTTCTTTTATCATTTAGATTAAGAATTGTAGTGGCAGAATACATACCCTTCTTTTATCATTTAGATTAAGAATTGTAGCAGCAGAATACATACCCTTCTTTTATCATTTAGATTAAGAATTGTAGCAGCTGAATACATACCCTTCTTTTATCATTTAGATTAAGAATTGTAGTGGCTGAGAATACATACCCTTCTTTTATCATTTAGATTAAGAATTGTAGTGGCAGAATACATACCCTTCTTTTATCATTTAGATTAAGAATTGTAGTGGCAGAATACATACCCTTCTTTTATCATTTAGATTAAGAATTGTAGTGGCTGAGAATACATACCCTTCTTTTATCATTTAGATTAAGAATTGTAGTGGCAGAATACATACCCTTCTTTTATCATTTAGATTAAGAATTGTAGTGGCAGAATACATACCCTTCTATCGAATTGTAGTGGCAGAATACATACCCTTCTTTTATCATTTAGATTAAGAAATGTAGTGGCTGAATACATACCCTTCTTTTATCATTTAGATTAAGAATTGTAGTGGCAGAATACATACCCTTCTTTTATCATTTAGATTAAGAATTGTAGTGGCAGAATACATACCCTTCTTTTATCATTTAGATTAAGAATTGTAGTGGCTGAATACATACCCTTCTTTTATCATTTAGATAAAGAATTGTAGTGGCAGAATACATACCCTTCTTTTATCATTTAGATTAAGAATTGAAGTGGCTGAATACATACCCTTCTTTTATCATTTAGATTAAGAATTGTAGTGGCAGAATACATACCCTTCTTTTATCATTTAGATTAAGAATTGTAGTGGCTGAGAATACATACCCTTCTTTTATCATTTAGATTAAGAATTGTAGTGGCAGAATACATACCCTTCTTTTATCATTTAGATTAAGAATTGTAGTGGCTGAGAATACATACCCTTCTTTTATCATTTAGATTAAGAATTGTAGTAGCTGAATACATACCCTTCTTTTATCATTTAGATTAAGATTTGTAGTGGCAGAATACATACCCTTCTTTTATCATTTAGATTAAGAATTGTAGTGGCTGAATACATACCCTTCTTTTATCATTTAGATTAAGAATTGTAGTGGCAGAATACATACCCTTCTTTTATCATTTAGATTAAGAATTGTAGTGGCTGAATACATACCCTTCTTTTATCATTTAGATTAAGAATTGTAGTGGCTGAATACATACCCTTCTTTTATCATTTAGATTAAGAATTGTAGTGGTAGTAACACAGGCCAAAGAATTGGCCAGCAGATATATCATTACATATTTCCATCTCAATAATGAATCTTCTCTTGACAAACTGAAAGTAGACAATATTTTTATGATTTATTTGTGGAGTAATAATAATAACATACATTTTTTCCACAGAAATACAATAAAACTACTAAAACATGTATTCATAAATTGCAATATGTTCATCCATTCATTCACTTTTAATACCAAACATAGAAGGTCCTTTCTTGAAACTAGCTACTTTACAGGTAGTTACAAGCATAAAACCTGATTTCTTTATCAGTCACATCCTATTTTGTCATTTGTTAAATTTTAACAGTGTCAAAAACCATTTTTGTTCACTTTTATTTCTGTATTCATGATGCAAAATTATATATATTTTTAACAATTATTTCTGTGAACCCTTTGAAATTATTTTTTTTATGCCATGCAATTATAAGCAAGAATCTATTTCCACATGACATTGTGATCACTCTCGCAATCCCATTTCAATGTTCAGTGAACAGTGAAATCAGGGTCAAAACTCTAGTTTGTAATACCGGTATGTTTCAAATATTTCTGATGTTTAAGGAGTTGATGTGATGACAACTTCATGGTGAACCACATATGTATTCATTATCAAAAAAATAATCGCGTATATTATCTATTATGTTTTATATTCATGTTTTTTTCCTTTGAATTGTTTCACATTTTTATTATAGCAGATGACATAGCTTTTCTCATTGTTGAAGACTGAACTGTGACCTATAGTTGCTTAAATCCACTTCATTTTTGGATTCTACTGGATAATTGTTTCATTGACAATCATACCAAGTCTCACTACTTTATATCTTAAACCAAAGTTTTAACCAGATCCTGAAAAGACCTACTAATGAACACTCTGTCAGGAAAACATGATGCCCTTCCAACATAGGCTAGACACAAAACTTTTCCTTTGTGCAATGGATCAAAGATATTTTTTTTTAATTTTTAATTTTCCTATATAAAAGTATTTGTAGATAAAGACAAGAAAGGGTCAAAAGGAACTATTTAAAAACAATTTAGAACAGACAAACTTACTCTTGACTTTTTCCCAGTATTTGTCCAACAACCAAGTTTGATATACCAATACCAATCATCTGTATTGAGGTAGTTAGTCCCATAGCTGTACCAACTGTAGCCTGACTCACAACAAGTGGGATTGAGGGCCACATACTAGCCTACAAATCACAAAATTTGATCATGTAAGTTTACTATGAAGAATTTGTACTAGTAACAGAGTGGTCTTGCCATCTTGTTACATTTAAAATCATACTAGTTATGTGTTCCAGTTACTAATGTGGATAAAAGCTTTCAAAACTGAATACTTTTATCAGCTGTACAGAAACCAAATATAATATTACTTTATTTCAAATCCAAATATGATACATACCTCCTTCAGACTAAACCAAGATGAAATGTTTGAAATGACCAATAAAGGCAATTAGGTGTCATCCATACAGGAAGTGATTATGTAACATATCATTTATCATGAACTTTCACAATTACTTTCTTTACAAAATCACAAAGTCACTATACCAACAATATATAAATATAGCCTGTAGAAAGTTGAATATACAAAATTGTCAACATGAGAAGGTTAATTCACAGAGGGCATTATTTTCATGGGAGATAACTCATGTGCAAATCAAGAAACTTAAAAAGTGACTTGCCGGTGAATAATAGGGTTATTCATCGCTGGTGTAAATTTTTAGGGTTATTTGTTCTTCCTATACATAAATGAAAATTAACTGAATTAATCCATGTCACATACAGTTGTTAAATACACATGATTTACGTATCCGATGGAGAGTTGTCTCAATGGCAATCATACCACACCTTCTTATTTTTATACTGGTGCCAAGATATTTACAAAAATTAAAGCACGCTCACATACCCCACGTCCCCACATTGTCACTGGAGAAATAAAAAAAATGAATCCTAATTTCCTGTCGATATGCACATCTACATAGTATGTCCTAATTATCTAAAAAGGTTTCATGAAATTCTGTTGTGTGGTTTGAGAGGAGTTGTGATGACAAGAAACAGGACTGACGGACTGATGGACATACAGACAGATGGACAGACAGACGGATGGACGGACGGACGGTACGACGGACGGTACGACAGACGGACCGACAAGTCAAAAACATTATACCCTTCCCAACTTCTTTGTGTGGGGTATAATAAGGACTACTCAAGTAAAATTTAGCATATATAACATGACATAAAAGAATAATTTCTTTAATATGTAAATGTCCAAAAGATGTCCCTTAAAGTGGAGAAACAAGTCAACAAGATTAAACAAATAAGCTGGTGTTAATTGAAGGTGATGCTGTCTTTCATAATTATTTTCATTTATGTTAACAAATCTAACTATAACTTACTGCAGCAAAAGAATAGGTAATTCCCAGCCATAAAGTTGCCACAAGCGGGTATACATAAGTAAAAGCTAGTATTCCAAAGACAGGTATAGTTAACAAGGCACAAGTTAAGGCAAGAATTCCTCTCATTCCAATAACATCCTACAATATATAAAGTTCAACAACTCAGACACAGTTGACAGTTCTCAGGGTAAGTCAATAAGCTTTGTGAATACTCTACAATATAATGAAATGATTACATATATATACAATAGTTGACACAGGGACATGTTTTATCTGTATGTAATTTTGATTATAAAACGCAAATGTTGATATCAAAGTATCAATAATTTGCAAAGCATATGAAGTTGATGAACCAAATACATCAAATGTGAATAAATTTACAGTGTTATTTCTGAAATTTTCTCAATTCAACAAAACACTGTGTGTGTAAATTGAAAGAAAACGGAGTAAAAGAAGAGGGACGAAAGATACCAAAGGGACAGTCAAACTCATAAATCTAAAACAAACTGACAACGCCATAGCTAAAAATGAAAAAAGACAAACAGAAAAGCAATAGTAAACATGACACAACATAGAAAACTAAAGAATAAACAACACGAACCCCACCAAAAACTAGGGGTGATCTCAGGTGCTCCGGAAGGGAATGTGAATCACAGACAACTTTTTACCATTTATAATTAACCAGACAACATTTATATATAAAAGCTTTTACATTAAAATAAATTACAACATGACATTAAAGATATAAACATAGTGTACTTACAATTAAACCACCAAGAAAAGGTGACAATACCATAGAAACATCATATACAGCACCAGCCAATATGGAGGATGTTCTCTTACTGAAGTCATATTTATCTTTATACTTTTCAAAAATAAAATCACTGAAAAGGAGGTTACATGTTTAATTTAATCCTAAATTAATTTATGCAAAAGCATGAGGTAAAGAATAGATTCACTTTATTGTTTGAACATTTTCATTGGGAATTATAACACTGTTTTTTCATATTTTAATATATTGGAGAAAAAAATTGCTTGTGTAAGTATGTTGGCATAAGGACTCTATTAATATTTCTGCTGACTGACAATAATTATTTTGAAAATTATTTTTTTTGTTTTTCAAATATTTTTGTATCTGGAAGACTATAGACTATAGCAAAGTTGATATTATTTTTAACCAATTAACATGAATTATTCCGTCTACAACATTTAGATATATACTATACCTTGCATCTGCAACAAAAGGGAAAACTCCATTATAGAAGAACATAATGGTCAATGCCAACAACCAGTATGACATGGAGAAATACTTTATGTCTGTTACTTTCTGTAATGTAGAACAACAAAAGGGAAAAACTCTATTATAGAAAAACATAATGGTCAATGCCAACAACCAGTATGACATGGAGAAATACTTTATGTCTGCTACTTTCTATAATGTAGAACAACAAATCAATTATGTAAATAAATCTACAGTGAATTGTAAAACACAGCAATTGCACGAAAGGATTTTTCCTTCCCTTGTTGTCAATCTGAAGTTTATTCTTTTACCAAAGTAATACCACAGTTTTACAAAATGTCTAACTGCAGTATTGAAACTTTATATATAAACCACTCAGTAACTACTAAGTGCCAATCTGCCTAAGAATCAGGCAGTGGTACATACATGACAAACAAAAACCGACTAAAATTGACAATAATTTATGTTTAAAATGAATAATGCACAAATGTAACATTCGTTTCCTTTACCTGTTCTGGTACTTCAAGATATAATTTGGTTGAAATGCAGTAAAAGTAAAAAGTAAGGGGAGATAACTCCGTAAATTGCTACCAATCTAACCAAAATTTATCTAGGTATTTCTCTAATTAAAATTACCAGACACAAAGATAAAAGACATTAAAAGACTACCATTTCTAACTCGGTTTGAGGGTAAGTTTTTTCGATTTTTTTCTTCAAAATTGCCTGATTCTTACAAAGACTTGTACTTTTAAAACTTTAAGCTAACTAATCTGTTGTAATAACATATACCGTATTTTTTTTTATTACTTTGAAAAGATAAGAGAACTACATCAAAACTAAATGGACAAATGCTCTAAATCAAAGGTGATGAAAGTATTTTTCAAAATGTGTAATTAATGGGAGGCTTTGGTGACAGCAAACTAGTTTAACCCTGCCACATTCTGCATGTGCCTGTCCCACAGGGAGAGATCGTAGTTCATTGGTTGTAATTTTTTGCTGTATACCATTTTGTTTTTCCTTCATTATTTTGAAAATAAATCAAGTTGTTAGTTCTCTCCTTTGAATTGAAGAGTATTGTTTCAAAATTTCAAGAGTATGTGTCAACTGACCCAAAATTCATTGAATAGCATTTTGTCTTCAGATGTGAACATTCAAATGAAAACGATATCAAAAACATAACATATGACAACAAAAATGTGTAGTCATATAAAGAGTATAAAATTTTAAAAATATAGTTTATTTGATTTGCCTGTGTTATTAGGATGCTGTCAATTGATGTTAAATCTACATCATCTTCATGCGGACTGCATGAGTTAATGAGCTATGTCATGTGTACTTACTAGTTTTTTAGACTCTGTTTGAAGGTTTTGTTCATCTCCAAGTTGTCTTACTCCATATATATCCATAAAACTTACAATAAAGGATGAAATGAATCCCAAACCACATAAGATTGCACCTACAAAAAGAATGCATTACTGTTGTTGAAACAATAATATTTGGAAATAAGACAGATATGCATTTTTACAATACATGTACTATGGTAACTTATAAATATTACAGAAAATAACATTTTCATAATATAGTGCAAATGAAATTCAAATCTTCATATGAGATATTCAATTTTGATGAAATTTACATAATTTTACAGTTATAATCTCCCAATATTTATGTTCTAACAGTTATCTTATAAAATCTTACCATTGAACACATTGGACTAGTAGTTAGACATTCAGGATACTGAAAATAACTTCATAATTTTTGAGTGAGAAAATTTTGTTAAATCACATTTTAACAATTAATACATGGTAACTTACTATACTACTTCAAGTATAATGGAAATGTTTAAAAAAGCCTTTAAAATTTACAGATTATAATCATATACCTGCCCATAAAGTCCATGTCAGTCCATAAGCATCCTCAAATATTTGTGTCATAAAGAAATTCAATACACTTCCAAGACGTGAAAAAGCCAGAGTTATTCCAAAGGCCATAGCGAGTTCCTTGTTCCTAAACCAGTATGCTGTAATTCTATTCTGAACAACTGAGAAGACATTAAGACATAATTTGTATTCAAAATATTTGAAACTTCCAAGCTAAACTTAACCAACATTAAATAACAAAACACATATACATTTGTATATATATACTTTCAGTTAAAAGAAAAATAACTAATGTTAAATGTTCTGCCAGCCATCACAAATGCATTATACTTTATACTTAAGAGTTATATTTACCCTTTTATTTTCTTATTTTCGAACTCTTTATTTTAGTATTGGTGTTTGTCAACTTATATTTTACAATAGTAAGTTCATTAAATAATTTTAAGTATTTTAAAGTAAGTAACATTAACAGTCTGTTGACAGGGTAAAACACTTATCAATCTACATGATCTATGAAACTTACTTGTCAAAGAACCATTCCCAGATCCAAATAACAAACGACCAATTAACATCACTGGTAACATGGCTGATGTTCCTTTAAAGAATACCCCAGCAGCAAACGTAGCTGACCCCAGAACACACAGGAATGAAAATAGGAATAATCCAACTGTCAAAAAATAATTATTCATATTAGTTGAATCGTGTAACACATTTTTTTTATATCAAAACAAATCAGACTTTTAACAAAATCCTTTGTTCAAATGGTCCTGAATAATTTGTACCATAACTGACCACATGAGTGGAGGCTGTCTGAGATCAGTCTTATAAATTCAATTTAAACTAAAGGCTCTAAAGAGCCTGTGTCGCTCACCTATGTGAATATTAAACAATGGACACAGATGGATTCATGACAAAATTGTGTTTTGGTGATGGTGATGTGTTTGTAGATCTTACTTTACTAAACATTCTTGCTGCTTACAATTATCTCTATCTATAACAGTACTTTCTGTGAAAAATGTTATTGAAAATCTTCAAATTTTAAGAAAATTGTTATAAATTGACTATGAAGGGCAATAATTCCTTAGGGGGTCAATTGACTATTTTGGTCATACTGACTTATTTTTAGTTCTTACTTTGCTGGACATTATTGCTGTTTACAGTTTATCTCTATCTATAATAATATTCAAGATAATAACAAACTAGAGGCTCTAAAGAGCCTGTGTCGCTCACCTTGGTCTTGTGCATATTAAACAATGGACACGGATAAATTCATGACATAATTGTGTTTTGGTGATAGTGATGTGTTTGTAGATCTTACTTTACTGAACATTCTTGTTGCTACAATTATCTCTATCTATAATGAACTTGGCCCAGTAATTACAGTGGAAAATATTTTCTAAAAATTTACAAAAATTTATGAAAAATGTTAAAAATTAACTATAAAGGGCAATAACTCCTTAAGGGGTCAATTGACTATTTTGGTCATGAAAAATTATTTGTAGATCTTATTTTGCTGAACGTTATTGCTGTATACAGTTTATCTCTATCTATAATAATATTCAAGATAATAACAAAAAATGGCAAAATTTCCTTAAAATTACCAATTCAGGACAGTAACCTAACAACGGGTTGTCCGATCCATGTGAAAACATCAGGGCAGATAGATCTTGACCTGATAAACAGTTAAACCCTGTCAGATTTTCTCTTAATGCTTCGGTTTTTGAGTTATAACTTCAATTATTATAAGCCAAAAACTGCATTTTACCCTTATGTTCTATTATTAGCCGTGGCAGCCATTTTGGTTGATTGGCCAGGTCACACCACACATTTTTAAAACAAATTACCCCAATGATGATTGTGGCCAAGTTTAGTTGAATTTGGCCCAGTAGTTTCAGAGAAGAAGATTTTTGTAAAAGATTACTAAGATTTACGAAAAAATGGTTAAAAAATTGACTATATAGGGCAATAACTCCTTCAGGGGTCAACTGACCATTTTGGTCATGCTGACTTATTTGTAAATCTTACTTTGCTGAACATTATTGCTGTTTACAGTTTATCTCTATCTATAATGATATTCAAGATAATAACCAAAAACAGCAAAATTTCCTTAAAATTACCAATTCAGGGGCAGCAACCCAACAACAGGTTGTCCGATTCATCTGAAAATTTCAGGGCAGATAGATCTTGACCTGATAAACACTTTCACCGCATGTCAGATTTGCTCTAAATGCTTTGGTTTTTGAGTTATAACTTGTAAGCCAAAAACTGCATTTTACCCCTATGTTCTATTTTTAGCCATGGTGGCCATCTTGGTTGGTTGGCCGTGTCACGCCACACATTTTTAAAACTAGATATCCCAAAGATGATTGTGGCCAAGTTTGGATTAATTTGGCCCAGTAGTTTCAGAGGAGAAGATTTTTGTAAAAGATTACTAAGATTTACGAAAAATGGTTAAAAATTGACTATAAAGGTCAATAACTCCTAAAGGGGTCAACTGACCATTTTGGTCATGTTGTCTTATTTGTAAATCTTACTTTGCTGAACATTATTGCTGTTTACAGTTTATCTCTATCTATAATAATATTCAAGATAATAGCCAAAAACAGCAAAAATTCCCTAAAATTACCAGTTCAGGGGCAGCAACCCAATAACGGGTTGTCGGATTCATCTGAAAATTTGAGGGCAGATAGATCTTGGCCTGTTAAACAATTTTACCCCATGTCAGATTTGCTCTAAATGCTTTGGTTTTTGAGTTATAAGCCAAAAACTGCATTTTACCCCTATGTTCTATTTTTAGCCATGGCGGCCATCTTGGTTGGTTGGCCGGGTCACGCCACACATTTTTTAAACTAGATACCCCAATGATGATTGTGGCCAAGTTTGGTTAAATTTGGCCCAGTAGTTTCAGAGGAGAAGATTTTTGTAAAAGTTAACGCAGGACGACGACAACGACGGACGACGACGACGACGGACGCCAAGTGATGAGAAAAGCTCACTTGGCCTTTCGGCCAGGTGAGCTAAAAAGGAAAAAAAAACAGAAAAACAGATTTGGTTTCCCAGATATAACCCTCAGTTTCAAGCTTTTTCTAAGATCATGTGTTTTATTTTGTTTGCTTCTTCTTCCTAAATAAACATTCCTAATTTCTGGTTATATTACAATTACATTAAAACAATGTTTCCTCCTTTTCTGTCTGTCATAGATATAAGAAGATGTGGTATGAGTGCCAATGAGACAACTCTCCATCCTAGTCATAATTTATAAAACTAAATCATTATAGGTCAAAGCATACTTCATTAACAGAATAAAAATGTAACATTTAGATAGTCACATACACACAAAAAAATGTTCGGTACAAATGTTATAGTAACTGTAATACATACTTCTATTTCCTAGTTTATCAATCAGAAAACCAGCACCAATTACTACAACAGCATTCCTGTAATATAATTAAAAGTTGGTTTTGAAATCAAAATCATTTTTGGAATATTTTTTTCAAATTAATAACTTATTAAAAAAACTGTTTAACATAGTCAAACCAGTGTATAACCTATGATACTTGATGTCACATATGTGTAATAAAGAGCGCTATAAAATTGATCAGACACACATTTCAAATCACAGCCGACCATGCAAGACCCTCATGGACAGTCAAGGTTGTTGAAAACCACCCTCATCATTAAATCAAGGCAAATAATAATTGAGTGCTATAGAAAATAACTTAATTACAAAGAGGTTACTATAATATGATTAAAATATAGAATAAAAAACGCACCTGATTTATGGTGGATTTTTTTTTGTAAGACGAATTGCGTTTTCTGAAAGCCAGTGTGAGGACAGGTATGCCTCTAGTTTATAAGAGCATTGCACAAGGGGGCAACATTTTCTGTGACATCTTTACATTAGATGTTTTGGATGTAAGATGATTGATATTTTGTTCTGAGTAAACACAATTTATCTTATACATTTGAGTTGTGATTGGCTTTGAACTACCTTTCAGTAACTGCAAGTACTAACAGATCTTTACTTTATTGGCTTTGAACTACCTTTCAGTAACTGCAAGTACTAACAGATCTTTACTTTATTAGTTGTTTTTTGTGGTTCAAGTTGATCTTACTGAATTACCCTTTACAATTCAATTTAATACCTAGTTTTATATGTTGTGCTGTAACACGACTGTTCCAGGTTAGGGAGAGTTGGGAGCTCGCAAAGGTGTTTAACCCTATGATATGATTGCCAATGAGATAACTGTCTACCAGACCTCAAATGAAGTGGATATAAATTCATTTATGGACCTGAAACCTTATCCCTATGGACACCTTTAGCTAATGGAAAAAATCTTACGTCCATGCATAAATAGCATATAACAGATTGTAATCATCATTAGACATTCCAAGACATCCTTTACACTCATCGCATATGGTGGAATTTTCTGTGCAGTTTGATACCTGTAACAAAACACATAGAAAGATAAATTGCAATAATAAAATTATGACATTTAAAAAACTATATTCTATAAAGAAATATTGTTTCTTTTGTCAATATGGTGTACGTCTGAATTATTGGAATATCAATCCAACAACTTGTACACTATTCAGTAAACTGTGCTTGCATAAGACTTGGCGTATTAACACACCTACCCCAGTAATTTCAACTACCGGTATGCTTGTAAAACACTGCATATCAAAACACTTACCCCAGTAAAATGTGCTTGTAAAGCCTGTGGTTGTAACATTGGGCATATCAAAACCCTTACATTTACCCAAGTGAACTTTGCTTGTAAAACATTAGGCATATCGCATGCATATCAAAACACTTTACTGCAGTAAACTGTGTCTGTTAAACATTCTGAATATTAAAACACTTACCCCAGTAAAATGTGCTTGTAAAACACTTGGCATATTAAAACACTTGCCCCAGTAAAATGTGCTGGTAAAACACTTGGCATATTAAAACACTTACCCCCAGTAAACTGCTTGTAAAACACTTGGCATATTAAAACACTGTGCTTGTAAAACACTTGGCATAATATTTCAATACTTACCCCAGTAAACTGTGCTTGCAAAACACTTGGCATATCAAAACAAAAATAAGATCCAAATGTCAGCATACAGTTGAAAAACAGCAACAAGAAACGGTATGATCCTGAAAATATATATATGTACTACTAATCAAATCTATTTTGGACCTACCTGATAGTATCATTCAAAATAAGAGATCATTCGTTAAAGGTGCTTTGAGGTTGTTTTCATAGATGTATTCTTTGGTTACATTATCAAAATAATTATTATTGTCGTGCTTGTACTTGTGTTTTGTTATCTATCATACAGGTATAATATATTTGCTTTTCTTATTCAATGAATGTAACATGAACTATTTTCTATTCATTTAGCTTTTGTCAGATTACTAATCAGTATTTAAATGTAAGCAAAAGACTTCAGTCTGTGTGTACAAATATGCACACTGGATCATCCCCGATGATGAAGTAAAGGCATGCTTTAGATTGGAGAATTCAATTTTTCGTGAAGTTAAAATATTTTTTTTGGTCATCAGAGAACATGATTGTAGAAAGGGGTCATATGTGACCTTAACAGTAAAAATTATGGCAAGTGTATGGTTGCAAACATGATTCATATGAAGTTGATACAGTCATACAGTGTATGATACCACTTGACACTATCATTATAGACAATATATTTGAGAGACTTTTAAAAGTTTTTCTAAATGAGAGGCAATCATTAGTTAATGTATTTTGCAGTGATATATATATATGTAATGATTGGCATCATGCTGTTGCACTGGCTTTGCTGATCATTGCTGCTCAAGTGTAGACATATGCTTCAGTGATATTTCATATCTTTGTCAATTAAATATGTGTATGCCTTTAATATAGATATCTCTTTATAATATAAGGTCTGAGTATTAAGGTAGAGCATAATGTCTGGAAAAGAATGGTTTTCGACTGTTCAAAACGCCCCCTTAGATTATATATTTTACTGACAGTTTTTGTTAATTAAACAGTTTTAAGACTTACTATCTGTTGCTTCCATATCTATTTTGTCCGACTATATTAACGGCTTATATTGTGTTACCAATTGTCAGCGTCGGGGACAGATCAAAAGTCAGTGTCACATGATCACTCAGAAGCTCTCATATTTAGTTTGAATCAGAATATTGTCATACTGGTTGTCAGTATAAATCACAGTTACAAATGAGACTTTTGTCAGAAAAATCCGTTAATGATTCTAAATACTTCAATATATAATAATTGGCAGCGACTTAGTAAAGTTTAGTAGTAAGAAAGTCGTGAAGTATTGTGTTGTTTATATTTGTTTCCATTCGAGTACTCTCGTGTCTTTTCCTTCTGGAATGAAAAGGACAAAGGCAAAAACCGCGGGAAATCTGATTATTTACTGTCGGTAAAATTAAATTTTTAGAATTAAAATTTAGTTTTGTAAATTAAATACTCACCTTCATAAATTTAGATATCAGTCCACTCGCTGCATTATTCAACCGGAAACCAGCCAGAAAAAGAAACCATGACCCCGTGACAACCTCTCCCACCTGACACCTGTGTGTCCTAAACCTTCATCATTTATTCCTTAAAATGCTAGGCACTAAAAGGGGGATGAAGGGGAGGAGGGAGGGACCTCTGATTTATGAAGGTGAGTATTTAATTTACAAAACTAAATTTTAATTCTAAAAATTTAATTTTTATTACATTAAATACCTCACCTTCATAAATTTAGATAACAGAATTTAACGAAGGGCTGAATCCCCATCACTAGGAGGAGGAAAAACAACCTGTTGAGCAGCAACCAAAGGCCCTAAAGAATAGAGGTTGTCACAATGAAGAGGCATGGACCGTAAATAATGGTTATAAAAGGCACTATCAGACCTCCAAAAACCAGCTGACATGATTTCCGACATAGAGGAGGAATTAAAAATGTTCCAAGAAGAGGCTAAGGCTCTTACTTCGTGTGCTTTAACTTGATGTTTAACTAAAACTTCAGAAGAAGAAGATTTATAGGCCAAAATGACAGTATTGCAAATCCAAGTAGAAATGGTTTTGGCAGAAATGTCAGAAATTCCTTTTTTAATAGGAATAAACAACCTAGAAGAACCAGCAGATCTTAATTTCGCTGAAGAAGCTAGGTAAACAAGCAAGGCTCTCACTGGACACAAAACCTGATTATCCGATGTGGGAGGTAAAGCAGGAATAGTAATAATACCAGAACCTTTATCAGGTAACTGGTTCTTTGCTAAAAAAGATGGATCAGTGAGAAGAGTAACTGAAGACTTATCAGATGCAAAGCGGAGACAAGACTCAGAAATTGACAGAGCATGAATCTCACTCCTTCTGCGACCAGTAGCCAAAGCTATCAGAAAACAACATTTATAAGATAAAAATTTGAAGGAGGCTGAATGTAAAGGTTCAAAAGGTGAAAACTGAAGAACCTTCAAAACTAAACCTAAGTCCCAAGAAGGAACCAAACGCCTTTGACGAGGTCTATTAAGGCAAAAGTTTTTTATCAATAATGACAAAAACTCATTATCCCCAAAATCAGAGCCTCCTGAAAGTGATATTGTTCTGGCTATGGCAGATCTATATCCCTTTATAGTAGAAGGCGAATAACCTTTCTCCTCAAAAAGGTAAAGGAAGAAATCCGCTAACTGTTGTACAGTGACAGAGAGTGGATTAATCTGCTTCGACAGACACCAAGTACAGAAGATAGACCATTTGGAGTCATAAACTGCTCCTGTAGATTGTCTGACTGATCCTGAGATACGCTTGGTTGCTCCCTCAGAAAAGCCTCCCTTTCTGAGGGAATCCCTGACAACAACCAAGCGTGCAGATGGAGATTCTCCAGACCTTGATGCAGTTTTCTTCCTTTGAATTGAGACAGTAGATCCTCTCTTAGAGGCAAACAAAGGGGCTTCGCACAACACAGAAGTAGTAGTTCTGGGAACCAAGACTGTCTTGACCAAGCCGGAGCAATAAGAATGGTCTTGCAAAGATCCCTCTGAATCTTGTGCAAGATCTTTGGAAGAAGACGAAAAGGAGGGAACATGTAACTGAACATTCCCTTCCAAGATAGGGTCATAGCATCTACTGCCCAAGCTTTCTCGTCTGGAATGGGAGAAACGTAAGTCTCCAATTTGTGATTCAGACTGGTGGCAAAAAGATCTATATGAGGACGATCCCAACGAAGAATGATCTCCTGAAACACTGATGGATGAATTTCCCATTCTGTGTTCACTGGAACACGGGAACGGGAGAGAGCATCCGCCAGAAGATTTTGACTGCCTGGAACATGTCTCACTGACAGAAAAATATTGAGACTGTGACACAGAAGAAGAATTTCCTTGCTCAGATGATACAGAGAAAAGGAATGGGTCCCTCCTTGATTCTGAAGATAAGCCACTACTGTGGAGTTGTCCGTGGCAACCAGTAGTGACTGACCCTGAATCACAGCCTGAAACTGACGGAGAGAAAGAAACACAGCTCTCATCTCTAGAAGATTGATGTGTTCCTCCAACTGAGCACCTGACCAAAGGCCTGATGCTGTCCTGCCCTCCAGATAAGCTCCCCAACCCATCAGACTCGCATCTGTGAACAAAGTTAGGCTGGGGTCTGGAGGATCCAACAAAACTCCCTTCCGAAGATGTTTTTCCTGAAGCCACCATTGAAGATGAGGTAACAACCGAGGAAGGATGGGAACAGGTGCCTCCCACAACTGAGAAATTGGATGCCAAAACTCCATCAGATACCACTGGATTGGACGAATGTGTAGACGTCCTAGTGGAATGACGTCCATGATCGAAATCAAGAAACCCACCAGCTGAAGCAATTGACGAGCTGGGACAGATGAAAACTGAGTCAGAGCATTGACTAACTGACATACCTTGACTACCTTCTCTTCTGGAGGAAGCACTAGACCCAAATCTGTCCGAAAATGTTCTCCCAGGAAATTGAAACTCTGACTGGGAATTATCTCTGATTTTTCCCATGAAATCAAAAAACCCAGTCTCAGGAGTAAAAGGATAGACAAATTGGTGTGTTCCTCCAAAAGAGAACGGCAATGATTCTTGATGAGAGAATCGTCTAGGTAGGAATGAATGAGAACTGCCCGAGTATGAAGATACGACACCACCGTCTGAAAAATCCTGGTAAAAACTAGGGGTGCAATAGCCAGGCCAAAAGGCATAGCCTTGAAACTGTAAACCTTGTCTGCCCACACCAGTCTCAGGAAATGACGAAACTTGTGAGAAATAGGGATGTGAAAATAGGCGTCCATCAAATCTAGAGAGGTTGTCCAAGTTCCTAAATGAATTGTCGACCTGATAGACCTGTTGGTCTCCATTTTGAAATGTGGGACCACCAGATACTGATTGAGAACAGAAAGATCTAGAACCGGTCTCATTTTCCCGTTCTTCTTGGGTACCAAAAACAGCCGGGAATAAAACCCTAGATGAAAAGGAGGATTTACCTCCTCCAATACACCCTTCTGAATCAGAATGTTCACTTCGTTTTGTAACAACTGATTCTTTTGAGAATCCTTTGTCACTGACAGATTGATTGGAACAGGAGAAAGAGGAGGCTGTTCCAGAAACTGAAGTTCCAATCCCCTCCGTAAAATCGAAAGTACCCACTTGTCTGAAGTTATCAGAGCCCATTGATCTAGAAAGTGGGACAGCCTGCCCCCCACTGGAAGATGAGGAAGAGGAGAAGTATAATTTTCCTCTTCCAGTGGGGAACGATTCAACGGAGGGGACAACACATCACTTACCCTGCTTCTTTCCCTTAACCACTTTAGCTTTCTTCCCACTTGAATAGTTGGGACGAGAAAAAGCTGGCCTCTTCGTAGACTGTGAAGAAGAAGAAGAGGTAGAAGCCTTGGGTTGATGAGAAGACGAAGAAGGATTATTCATCCGAGTAGTTTTGACAAATCTTTTCCCATCAGTGACCTTCACATCCACCTTGACTACAGGAGGGGCCTTATTCACCTCCTCCTGTAACTGCTCTAAGGAAACAGAGAACAACTTGTCCTTAGACAAAGGAGAACTGACAAGTCTCTGCTGAAGAGCTTCAGAGACAGTTGATTTTTCAAGAATCTCCTGTCTCTTAGCAAGAGTAAAGTTGGCCACAGTACCAAGAAGAAGGAATTGAGACATTCCAAGACTCTTGTCTACCTGAAGCAGCATAGACCTCAAATCTGAAAATTCCTCCCCTTTGTCCTTTAACAGAGACCCAGCTGCTGACAAAAAGTGCTCAGCTGTCTCAAGAACAAAAGTCAAACACCTCAGATTATTCTCTGACTTGACATAAGAAGCTTGAGAAAGTCTGAGGCCATCCAAAGGTTTCGAACCAAGCAAACTAGAAAAAGCCCGGTCACAAGCAGGAGCCGACATACCCAAGGAAGATCCATGGATCTCAAAGTCCTTAGATCTACATCTCCCTGGGTAAGAGGCAGGTCCGAAACCAGAGAACTTACTACCACCAGTTTTGCTAGTGTTAGCAAGATTCTCAGCCAGAGAAGAGTTTACAAAAGACAAAGCAGTTGTAAAGTGCCCAGACTCTGGAAAAGAATAATACCCCTTAGACTCTGGCTTGACTATACCTGAGCAAGCCATGAAATCTGAAGGAGTAGAAGAAACCCTAGGTGGAGACGACATGGGCATATCCGACATATTCCTACGAATAGAATAGACCAGACTCCTAAGGCATTCTGGGTTGCCTGAAGCAGGATCCTTAGGAGCGAAAGCATCTCCCTCTGTGCTTACTACACTATCAACATCAGAAATACCATCTTGGTCCTCCAAAAAGTTACCTTCCTGACTTCTAGGGGCCAAAGAAACTGAGTCGTCTTCCAACAACTGTCTAGGAGGTCTGGGAGGATCCTGTGCAGGATCCTGAGACAGACCCCTAGACTCCATAAGATCAAGCCTGTTACCAAATTCCAAAAACTTAGCATTAACAGTAGCTTGTATCTTGTGAATGGAGGTGGTAAGACTCCTCATCTCATCCTTAAAGGAGGATGACTCTGAAGAGGATCTACCACCAAACCCCTGACCAGACCAAACTGATTGAGCCGAATAAGGATCAAAAGGCTGGGGATAAGGCGGCAAGTTGGGCATTCCCATAGGCATGGGAGGGTATGCAAAATTCATGGGCCACCTAGTCCGAGAAAAGGGGTCACTCCTGATGCCAGCTGGTAGTGTCTCCTGCCTGCTTGTCGTGCAAGCCACAGGAGACGTTGGTATCTCTGCAGGCCTAGTTACGGTATGTGATACCCTGCTAGGCCTAGATAACCTCAACTGACTAGCACCAGGAGTGAAAGGCAAAGTCCTGACAGGAACAGGTTCCGAGTCCTGTTCCAGACCGACACCAGAAACACCTGGAATAAACTCCAAACTTCTATCCCAAAATTCATCTGAATGGGTGGCCGAACGCCAAGGGGACAACAAATTACCATTGGATGTGTGAATTTGACTGTCACTTACCTCTTGGGTACCTGAAGCTGGAATTTTATCCATAATATTCAGATAAAATTAATATAAAATTATCCAAATATACTATAATTATAAACAAAAATATCAATATAAATTACTAAATATATAAATTATCAACTTGTTAAACTGTTTGTGAAAAAATAAACTTTTTCCTCCTCCACAAAAAAAACGTGCAGCATGCGTTGTAGAACCGGAAAAAAATGATGAAGGTTTAGGACACACAGGTGTCAGGTGGGAGAGGTTGTCACGGGGTCATGGTTTCTTTTTCTGGCTGGTTTCCGGTTGAATAATGCAGCGAGTGGACTGATATCTAAATTTATGAAGGTGAGGTATTTAATGTAATAAAAATTTTCCAATGAGCTTTTCGAGTATAGATCAATATAGACTCCCTTTTAGAAATTGTCATCTAACTGAGGGTCTGGAAGTCTTTACTGAGTTCTTAGATATTTAAAAAATGAAATTATTCGGTAAAATACTCAGGAAAAAGATTATTCCACCAGCAGTGTTATTTGGCATCTCTTTTGTTGTTATTTAGGGAGCTACCATTTGATTTTTTAGCTGTAATCTCTGTCCTGCCTTTTTATTTTTCTTTCTGTTTGGTCCTGCTTTTTTATTTTAGTTTATCCTGACTTTTTTTTACCTAAATTGTCGTCCTGACTTTTTTTTTTGGCAATTGTCTCATCCTGCCAAATTTCATCCTAGCCCCCCCCTAAAAATCAAATGGTAGCTCCCTTATTCAACCAGCAGTGTCTTTTGGCATCTCTTTTTTTTTTAATTTCTACAGTAGTGTTATTGGGCATCTCTTTTGTTGTTTTTTTCCACCAACAAGGTGATTGTGCATCTCTTCTGGTTTTTTTTATTCCTACAGTAGTGATATTGGGCATCTTGTTTGTTGTTTATTCTACCAGCAGTGCATTGAGCATATATTTTGTTGTTGTTTATTCCACCAGTGTCATTGGACATCTCTTTTGTTGTTGTTTAATCCACCGGCAATGCTATTGAGCATCTCTTTTTTTGTTGTTTTTCCTCCAACAAGGTGATTGTGCATCTCTTCTGTTGTTTTTTATTCCTACAGTAGTGATATTGGGCATCTTGTTTGTTGTTTATTCTACCAGCAGTGCATTGAGTATATATTTTGTTGTTGTTTATTCTACCAGCAGTGTTATTGGACATCTCTTTTGTTGTTATTTATTCCACCAACAGGGTTATTGTACATCTCTTTTCTTGTTGTTTATTCCACAAGCAGTGGTATTGATCGTCTCTTTTGTTGTTTTTTTATTCCACCAGCAGTGGGATTGATCATCTCTTGTTGTTTTTTTGTTCCACCAGCAGTGGTATTGAGCATATCTTTTGTTGTTGTTTATTCCACCAGCAGTGGTATTAAGCATATCTTCTGTTGCTTTTTATTCCACCAGCAGTGGTATTGATCATCTTTTTTTTTATTATTTCACCAGCATTGGTATTGATCATCTATTTTGTTGGATTTTGGGCATCCCTTTTCTTATTGTTTATTCCACAAGCAGTGGTATTGATCATCTCTTTTGTTTTTTGTATTCCACCAGCAGAAGTATTGAGCATATGTTTTGTTGTTTTTTATTCCACCAGCAGTAGTATTGGACATATCTATTGTTGTAGCAGTGTTATTTGGCATCTCTTTTGTTGTTATTTATTCTACCAGCAGTGTCTTTTGGCATCCCTTTTTTTTATTATTCCTACAGTAGTGATATTGGGCATCTCGTTTGTTGTTTATCCTACCGACAGTGCGTTGAGCATAAATCTTGTTGTTTATTCCACCAGCAGTGTTATTGGACATCTTTTTGTTGTTGTTTATTCCACCGGCAGTGTTATTGGGCATCTCTTTTGTTGTTTTTTTTCCATCAGCAAGGTGATTGCGCATCTCTTTTGTTGTTGTTTATTCCTACAGTAGTGAAATTGGGAATCTTGTTTGTTGTTTTCATTTACCAGCAGTGCATTGAGCATATATTTTGTTGTTGTTTATTCCATCAGTAGGGTTATTGGTCATCTCTTTTCTTGTTTATTCCACCAGCAGTGGTATTGAGCATATCTTTTGTTGTTGTTTATTCCACAAGCAGTGCATTGAGCATATATTTTGTTGTTGTTTATTCCACCAGAAGTGTTATTGGGCATCTCTTTTGTTGTTATTTATTCCACCAACAGGGTTATTGTACATCTCTTTTCTTGTTGTTTATTTCACAAGCAGTGGTATTTATCGTCTCTTTTGTTGTTTTTTATTTCACCAGCAGTGGTATTGATCATCTCTTTTGTTGTTTTGTATTCCATCAGTAGTGGTATTGATTATCTCTTTTGTTGTTTTTTTATTCCACCAGCAGTGGTATTGAGCATATCTTTTGTTGTTGTTTATTCCACCAGCAGTGGTATTAAGCTAATCTTCTGTTGTTTTTTATTCCAACAGCAGTAGAATTGATAATCTTTTTTTTATTATTCCACCAGCATTGGTATTGATCATCTATTTTGTTGGATTTTTTATTCCACCAGCAGGGATATTGGGCATCCCCTTTCTTGTTGTTTATTCCACAAGCAGTGGTATTGATCATCTGTTTTGTTTTATCTATTCCACCAGCAGAAGTATTGAGTATATGTTTTGTTGTTGTTTATTCCAGCAGTGTAATTTGGCATCTATATTGTTTATTCTACCAGCAGTGCATTAAGCATATCTTTTGTTGTTGTTTATTCCACCTGCAGTGATATTGAGCATCTCTTTTGTTGTTGTTTATTCCACCAGCCGTAGTATTGGGCATATCTATTGTTGTAGCAGTGTTATTTGGCATCTCTTTTGTTGTTATTTATTCCATCAGCAGTGTTATTTAGAATCTCTTTTGTTGTTTTTTATTCCTACAGTAGTGATATTGGGCATCTCGTTTGTTGTTTATTCTACCAGCAGTGCATGGAGCATATAATTTGTTGTTTTTTTATTCCACCAGCAGTATTCTTGGGCATCTCTTTTGTTGTTGTTTATTCCACAAGCAGTGTTATTGGGCATCTCTTTTGTTGTTTTTTCCACCAGCCGCAGTATTGGGCATATCTATTGTTGTACCAACAACACTGCTGGTGGAATAAACAACAACAAAATATATGCTCAATATCACTGCAGGAGCATCTCTTTTGTTGTTGTTTATTCCACCTGCAGTGATATTGAGAATCTCTTTTGTTGTTGTTTATTCCACCAGCAGTTGTATTGAGCATCTCTTTTGTTGTTGTTTATTCCACAAGCAGGGTTATTGCGTACTCTTTTGTTGTTGTTTTCCACCAGCAGTGTTAATGAGCATCTCTTTTGTTGTTGTTTTTTCTACCAGCAGTGTTATTGGAGCAATCTATTTTGTTTATTCCACCAGCAGTGTTATTGGGCCAATCTATATTTTTTTATTCCATCAGCGCTGCAGTGTTATCAAGCATCTCTTTTGTTGTTGTTTATTCCACAAACAGTGTTATTGAGCATCTTTTGTTGCTTTTAATGACTTTAAACTGACAAGTTTTCAGTAACAGTGGGTACTCTCAGATGGTCACTTTGTGACGTTTTTGTCTTTAATGTTTTGTTGTTGTTTATTCCACCAGCAGTGTTATTTGGCATCTCTTTTGTTGTTGTTTATTCCACCAGCAGTGTTATTTGGCATCTCTTTTGTTGTTGTTTATTCCACCAGCAGTGTTTAATATTTGGCATCTCTTTTTCGTTGCTAGTGACTTTAAACAAGTTTTCAGTAACAGTGAGTACTCTCAGGTGGCCACTTTGTGACATTTTTGTCTTAATGTTTTGTTAGTAGTTTATGTGCTTCATATCAATCTGTTGAGTCAAGCTCTTTTCAAGTTTGTACTTATATTGTATTGTGAGACCACTGTCCCAGGTAAGGGGGAATGTTGGTCATACAAAATTATGTTTAATCACACCACATTCTGTGTGAGCCTGTCCAAAGTCATGAGTCTGTAACTCTTTGGTTCGTCTTTTGTTGCTGCAAAGCATACAATTTTTTGTTCGTTGTTTTGTTTATAAATCAGCCATTGTGTTTTTTGTTTGAATTGTTTTACATTTTGTCATGTCAGGACCTTTTATAACTTGCTATTGGGTATGAATTTTGCTCCTTGTTAAAGATGTACAGTAATCTATAGTTGCTGAATTGCATCCTGTATGAGCTGGAAACATAAGTTTATAGATTATTGTTAAATTGACAAATTTTTATCCATCCTAATTTTTTTGGGTGGAAAAATTGCAGTATTTTTAATTTAAGTCTGTTAGGCAACAATGACTACCCGGTGGTGATAACATTAAGATCTAACTCAAGTTGAATCTTCATGAAATATTATGTAACCAACTTTTATAGTCAATGCTTGTCGCCTTTCGATCAGCGAAAAAACCTAATACCGCAACTGGAACTCAATCCAGATAATGCAAAAGGGCACATGGCGTCAATTTTTTCAGAAGAAAAAGAGCATGGCGAAAAAAAAGGGCTTGGTGTCTGAAACAAGAGGCTCTCAAGAGCCTGAATCGCTCACCTGGTAAACAATGCCTTATTGAACATATTGAACCATGCCAGGCAAACATGTACAGCTAACAATTCTTCAATATTACAAATATATATGACTTACTGTTTATAAATAAAGAAAATGAGACCAAAACACAAACACTTAAAACTTAGCAATGGACTGTGAAAATGAGGTCAACCAACAATGGTTTGTTTGATTCGTCTGAAAATTTCAGGGCTGATAGATCTTGTACCTAATGAACATTTTTACCCCATGTCAGATTTGCTCTAAATGCTTTCGTTTTTGAGATATAAGCCAAAAACTGCATTTGACCCCTATGTTCTATTTAAAGTAAGGGCGGCCATGTTTTTTGACGGATCAAAAATCGAAGCACACACTTTGTGCAGGATAATCTAAGGAACTATCATGCTAAGTTTCATCCAAATCCATTCAGTAGTTTCAGAGGAGAAGATTTTTTAAAGTTAGCAAATATGATGAACAAATTGTGAAAAATTGTCATTAAAGGACATTTACCCCTTAAGGGGTCAATTGACAATTTTGGTCATATTAACCTATTTGTAGATCTTACTTTGCTGATAATTTTTGCTGTTTACAGTTTATCTTTATCTATAATGATATTCAAGATAATGACCAAAAACTGCAAAATTTCCTTAAAATTACCAATTAAGTGGCAGCAACCCAACAATGGTTTGTTTGATTCGTCTGAAAATTTCAGGGCTGATAGATCTTGACCTAATGAACATTTTTACCCCATGTCAGATTTGCTCTAAATGCTTTCGTTTTTGAGATATAAGCCAAAAACTGCATTTGACCCCTATGTTCTATTTAAAGTAAGGGCGGCCATGTTTTTTGACGGATCAAAAATCGAAGCACACACTTTGTGCAGGATAATCTAAGGAACTATCATGCTAAGTTTCATCCAAATCCATTCAGTAGTTTCAGAGGAGAAGATTTTTTAAAGTCAGCAAATATGATGAACAAATTGTGAAAAATTGTCATTAAAGGACATTTACCCCTTAAGGTAGCAATACACAGTTAGGAGTTTAGTTTCGCATTATGGCCCCTGTGGATTTTTCAAATAGGAAAGTTATTGTGAAATAAAATTCATTTTTAGACAGATGAGTGTTAATTTAGCCTTCAAAGGTAGTTTATAAGAGCATCAAGATTATTTTTTACATGTTTTATGGGCTGTTTTCTGTTTGACAGTCCGTATTTTCATAGCTAGACCGGCCATCGGTCCAGAAATTAATGTACTGTTTACAAACACTCTTTTTCTACACGAAGTTTTTGACGCAATTTTACAAAAAAATGAGATGAAAGACATATGATTTTCATTGGATTTGCTGAATGATATATGTACACAGTTTCAGAAAAGGTATTACTTCAAGCAATTGAAATTCTACTTTTAGTAAAATTTTGGGGAAATATGTGACATCTTTCCCCCCCTTTTTGCAATATTTTATAACAAATAAATGCAGATTGTTGCCATGGATACACCAAAAAGAAATTATATTTTACCATTTTATATACTGGAAATAAAATCTATGAAAGATTCTGATTACATACATATGCCCATATATGACACAAACAGTAAGCTTGATATTGCAAGAAAGCAATGAAAAGGGAATGGTAAAATTCATAAGGGCTAATTTTATTATTTTTTCCTAACTGTTTATTGCTACCTTATGGGGTCAACTGACAATTTTGGTCATATTAACCTATTTGTAGATCTTACTTTGCTGATCATTTTTGCTGTTTACAGTTTATCTTCATCTATAATAATATTCAAGATAATGACCAAAAACTGCAAAATTTCCTTAAAATTACCAATTAAGTGGCAGCAACCCAACAATGGTTAGTTTGATTCAGCTGAAAATTTCTGGGCTGATAGATCTTGACCTAATGAACATTTTTACTCCTGTCAGATTTGCTCTAAATGCCTCCGTTTTTGAGATATAAGCCAAAAACTGCATTTGACCCCTATGTTCTATTTTAAGTAACGGCGGCCATGTTTTTTGACGGATCAAAAATCGAAGCACACACTTTGTGCAGGATAATCTAAGGAACAATCTTTTAAGTTTCATTCAAATCCATTCAGTAGTTTCAGAGGAGAAGATGTTTGAAAAATTGTTAACGACGACGACGACGACGACGACGGACGCCACGTGATGAGAAAAGCTCACATGGCCTTTTAGGCCAGGTGAGCTAAAAAAGGGCATTGTGCCATGCTTAAATGTTTTAGATAAAACACTAACACTGTCTATGACTGAACACAGTGCTCTACAATCATATCTTATTAGAAATAATTTGAATTATATATTACATCAGGTACAACCTAAATACACTCTATACATATCAAGGAAAGTTATACATGCTCTAAGGAGCTGTTGAGATGGGAAATAAAATTATTCACAATAAAATAATTCCTGTGTGATTAATTTATTTTTTGCACTGTTCCTAATAATGGCTGATTCTCATCAGATACATTGTTATCCTTTTCAGTTGAATGTTCCACTGATATCGTCTTCTCAGTTTCCAAATATTTACTTTGCAACATCTGTTTTCTGCTTTGATTCAAAATGCCTCCCTACAAAGAAAATTAAAATAACTGTTAGATTACTATTAAGTCTCCAATAATCAGTTATATTGTTCAAAACCATCCTTTAAACCTTGTATACATTCATTACATGATGTTATGTACCTACCGTATGTAAAACCATGGAAGTTTTATATTTACTTTTATGGTAAAACATAATACATCTTAAGGATGTATTGCAAAAGGACAAAGTATTTCCCTCGTTTGAGTAGCTTTAACTGTATTGTTTTATTTTTTTGGACAATAAACTATCCCATTTAAGAAAACAGATCAATTTAAATGAAAAAAAAAAATTCCCTAAATAGATGAAAATATGGTTAATGGACTTGGTGGTCACATACTACGATGTCTATTTCAAACCTCATTATTTTATATAATTTATAGATTGAATAAAAAACAAAATTAAAATTTAAAAGTGCTCATATCGATCATGTCCAACCCATTCTCAGGTAAGTGTTTGATTTCTTATTTCGCAGATGTAAAGTTATACATGAATTGAAAAAGGGACATTGATATAATAGTTTTTGAAAAGAGCTCGTTCAATTTTTTTTTAGTAAAAATAGTAACAATTGAAACCATAATCACATTTTCATAAGCAGTAACTACATTGATATAAAAAGGATTGTTTTTTTTTAAAGTGGATAACGTTTTGTGCTGTTCTGTATGTAAATTTTTGAGAGTATTATATCATTTTCTTGGAGACATCTATTATCAATTTTAATTGTTGAACTAATTAAAACAAATATTACCCTATTTGCATCACTAATATTGACAAATACTGCAGCTGTGAAACAGGCTATAGCTGTACCCATTAGGAAAATCATCATATACTTCCACCTCACCAGTCTCTCTTCTTCTGTTAGGCTATCAACAATAATCATTAAGTAAGTATATTGAGCTTTGGCATCTACTTGATTGGTCCTTTATACCTTACAGTTTCGGCTTTTTATCATGTAATTTGTAACTGTATATATAACCCAAATATGTTTTAATGAGGCAGAATTTTGTTTAACAAATTCAAGATAAAATTAAACAAAGGATTAGAAAGCATAAAAATATAGAATATATACCAATACACATAATTAACAGCGCCTGGTGATGTTTCATAGCCTGACCGGTTTCGGTCCAAAAAGGACCTTCATCAGAGGCAGAAGGCAGAATGGTGGATTAATGTTTGCACCCTATTTATATAGATATGGTAACCGGCGGTTGAGTTAACCGGCGGTTGAGATTTAACAGGCGGTTGAGATTTAACCAGCGGTTCAGAGTTAACCGGGGGATCAAAGTTATCCAGTGGATAAATATGTATCTGGTTGATGTCTAAACAGGTTAAATTATCCTTTCAGTGAAAAATCCTCGTGGGGTTTCCTTGGTTACAGTTATCTATATTTAGCTAATGTACAAGTTACAGTAAACTTTTTGACATGTTACGGTAAACATTTATTTTGACATTATACGGTAATGTGACCTAATGATATAACCATACTTGGGCTTTAGCATTGGGTAAAGGGTGTTTTAATAATTTAAGAAGTACATGGTAATCATTTAGTCGTGATCTGTGGCTTATGATACACCTAAATATCAAGTCTTGGAATAGTATTTCATGGTAGTTATGTGATCTTGATATTTGGCTTATGATACACCTAAATATCAAGTCTTGAAATTGTACTTCCTAGTAGTCATGCAGTCTTGATTTCAATCTTATGATACACCTGAATATCAAGTCTTGAAATAGTAATTCATGGTTGTCATGCAGTCTTGATCTTTGGCTTATGATACACCTCAATATCAAGTCTAATAATAGTATTTCATGGTAGTCATGCAGTCTTGACGTTTTAGCTTGTTAACTCAACCGCCGGTTACCATATCTATATAAATAGGGTGCAAACATTAATCCACCATTCTGCCTTCTGCCTCTGATGAAGGTCCTTTTTGGACCGAAACCGGTCAGGCTATGAAACATCACCAGGCGCTGTTAATTATGTGTATTGGTATATATTCTATATTTTTATGCTTTCACATTTCTCTCACTGATACACATAGTTAATATGGCTTCTACTA
Source organism: Mytilus edulis (assembly GCF_963676685.1). Lineage (NCBI taxonomy): Eukaryota > Metazoa > Mollusca > Bivalvia > Mytilida > Mytilidae > Mytilus > Mytilus edulis. The sequence continues at coordinate 81,263,881 of NC_092344.1, read as the reverse complement.
ACGAAAGCTCCATTTGGAGTTAATGTGTTTAGAGACTTCTTATGTCAGTACACCTTTCCTATATTGCCTAAACAAAGGATTAGGTCCAGTAAGACCCCTATTTGGTCCCAAAATATAGCAGTTCTACAAAATTGTAAAAATGTAAACTATTTATTGGATGTAGAATGCTTCTGCTACATAAATATGGGCTGTTTTTTGACAATACAATGCACATATATCGAGAACTAGCATCATTAAGTCATGTAAATTACTGAAATCTTCACAATTTTAGCATTTAAGTTATATTTTAGACGGTTTCCATCTTAAATGAAAGTGGCCACATTTGTGATCATTCTTAATATTGAAATGTAAGTTGTATTTGATGATAATACATAACATATATAAAGGTTGAGGATGAACACGGATGCGGCCACTTTCATTTTTGACAAAAACCATATGGAAAGTGACATTTTTTGGTATATTTGATAGAATTTTCCTATTTAAGCTTGAATAGGAGCGTTTTTAATGATTAAATCATTTAAAATCTTTCACATAAACTAATTGAATCAACTGAAATAGACACTTTAAAAAGTGTCCAAAATCTTTCGACAGATGAACCTGAAATTTGAGGCCAAAATCGGCCCTTATTGGACCTACTCCTTTCAGATGTGATATGACAATTAAATATAAAGACCCATTGCTATTGTTTTTTGTACATTGTTAACTTTTAAAAAAAATCTCTTCTGAAACCATTGGGCCAATTGAATCAAATCTTGGCATACATCGTCTCCTCTGGTCTACTTTGAAAGTTTTGTAAAATGACTCTGTTGGTTTTTCTTTCTTCTTCGTGCCAGTAATATAAACATAAAGATAAAGAATACATGTAATATAATTTATTCTTTACAGAAGAAGGTACACATTATACCTGTTATTTTTGCCCAGAATTTCTCCTACAACCAGATTAGCTCCTCCCACACCAAGCATTTGTATGGAGTTATTAACACCCATAGCAGTTCCTAACATAGACTGTTTTACAACTATTGGTATAGATGGCCATATAACTGCCTGAAATGATAACTAGGAAATGAATAGTTATATAGCCATATTAACAAAAATAGATTGTTGACATTATTCTCAACTCTTTTTCCAAAATTCATAAAAAAAACACCTTAAAACACAAATTTCTGACAGAAAATCAGAACCATAACTTTGCACACAAACAAAATGAAAATACCTTGTATTTCATGAATGCATAACTGTGTCAAACGTATAAAAAAATTGGTTAAGAAACAAATATTTATATAGAAACATAAAAAAATGTCAAGGTTTTTCATACAAAAGAAAGGAACTTCTTCTTTAACAATAACTGTCAGACTTGGTAAGTCAGGGTTTGTCTTTCATAATATGGTAAATAATATTGTGTAAAAGGAAATTTAAAGATATGGCGACAGGTAAAACATACTTAATATATTAGAAATCCTTGAAAAAAAGTGATTAAAAAGGGCCAACACTTTGATGAACTTGAAATCTGTGTTTGTGGCTTTTTATAAAACATTTATATTGGTGGAGAAAGTAATCTACATGTGGGATGATTTTTTTAATCTACATAATACTTATAGTCTGAACTACACTTACACTAGCAACAGAATATGTAATCCCTAACCATGCAGTCACTATCACAGGATGGATATGGGTAAAGGCTAACACTGTATAAACTGGTATCATCATAAAGGAACATATCAACATCATAATGCCTCTCTTTCCTATTCTATCCTATAAAAAATAAACTGGTATTATTATAAAGGAACAGATCATATTTAAATGGCAATAGTTCTGTAATGAAAGGGGTTAGTTGACGTTTTGGTTATTTGACCTATTTGTAGGTCTAACTTTTCTGAACATTTTTCCCTTTTAAAGATTCTCTTAATCTTTCATAGTTTCTGTAAAAAACTAAACTAGAGGCTCTAAAGAGCCTGTGTCGCTCACCTTGGTCTATGTGAATATTAAATAAAGGAAGCAGATGGATTCATGACAAAATTGTGTTTTGGTGATGGTGATGTGTTTGTACATCTTACTTTACTAAACAGTCTTGCTGCTTACAATAATCTCTATCTATAATGAACTTGGCCCAGTAGTTTCAGTGGAAAATGTAAATAAAAATTTACAAATTTTATGAAAATTGTTAAAAATTGACTATTATAATAAAGGACAATAACTCCTCAGGGGGTCAATTGACCATTTCGGTCATGTTGACTTATTTCTAAATCTTACTTTGCTGAACATTATTGCTGTTTCCAGTTTATCTCTATCTATAATAATATTCAAGATAATAACCAAAAACAGCAAAATTTCCTTAAAATTACCAATTCAGGGGCAGCAACCCAACAACGGGTTTTCCGATTCATCTGAAAATTTTAGAGCAGATAGATCTTGACCTGATGAACAATTTTACCCTGTCAGATTTGCTCTAAATGCTTTGTTTTTGAGTTATAACTGCATTTTACCCCTATGTTCTATTTTTAGCCATGGCGGCCATCTTGGTTGGTTGGCCGGGTCACTGGACACCTTTTTTAAACTAGATACCCAAATGATGATTTTGGCCAAGTTTGGATTAATTTGGCCCAGTAGTTTCAGAGGAGAAGATTTTTGTAAAAGTTAACAACGACGACAGACGACGGACGCAAAGTGATGGGAAAAGCTCACTTGGCCCTTCGGGCCAGGTGAGCTAAAAAAAATAAATGGTAAAAATCATCTTTCAATTGCAATAGTCCAATAAGGGATCAATTGATGATTTTGGTCATGTTTGACTTATGTGTAGGTCTTAATTTGGTGAGCATTGTTACTGTTTGAAGTTTCTCTATTTCTGTCATAGTTTCTGCAAAAGAATGAAAAAATGTCTTTCAATGATAATAACTCATATAAGAGTTTAATTGAAATTTTCTGTCATGTTGACTTATTTGTAGGTCTTACTTTGCTGGACATTTTTGCCATATAAGTTTTCTGTCTATCTATCATAATTTCTGTTAAAAATTTGTTATATGCAAGATAATAAACAACAAGAAGTCCTTAATTTCTTATGGGAAATAGAATTTGACCTGCTGATCAGTTTTTTTCTAACTGCTTTAATTTTAATACATGCTAAATCTTCAAATTTAGCTTCTGTTGGGTTAAGGAGTCCAAAACTGTCCAAATAAATTATTTAGGTGAAAAATATGAAATTGTATTTCTTAGTTTTAATAAATCGAAAAATGTGAAATAAATAGCAGCTTTTAAACATTTAAATATCCAACTTATTTTTGTTTCTCAACATGAATATAACAGATTACAAATTTAATTATTTGATAAAACAATACATTGAAATTGACAAATAAAATTGAGAATGGAAATGGGGAATATGTCAAAGAGACAACAACTTGACCAAAGAGTATTTTTAAATTTAATTGCTTAAAAATATTTAAATCAATACCCCCAATTCTTCATATTTGATGACATATTCTTTCTTTTTTATAGAAATTGTTACTTACTATGATCATACCAATGATAGGCACCAGAACAATAGACAAGTCATATACAACTCCTACAATTATTGAAGACATTCTAGGACTGTAACCATATTTCTGGTGTACAAACAAGCTGCAAGAATAATACAAATATACAGATACTACTATATATGTTATTGCTGTTCATACAAAAACTTACATCTGAACTTTTAAAGTTTACACAAGATAAAAGTCTTGAAGATATCTAGTATAAAGAATATTCTTTAATTTCATAATTGAATCATTTCTCATTAAGAATGCTTGCTGCTCAATGTTCATTTCATATTAATATTTTTCAACTTCTCAGACATTTCCGTCATGAAAGAAAAAAACTAAAAGAATTTGTTCAGGGACTGCTATATTTCAACATTACTGGGGTAATTGTTGTCAGTCTTTTAATATTTTGTGTATTGTAAGCATATAGGTGTCTCAAAAACAAGTAAGTGGATCTATCTTTTATTTTCAATAATTTCTATTTTTGCACTTTACCTGATGATTAACTTTATTAAAACAAAATAATTTTGACCATCTGTAGCAGACCTTTCAAGAAAATAATCATTTCTCGATCAATTCATGTAATTCCAATAAAATGTTCATTTTTTTCTCATTATAATTTACAACATCCTTGTTAAAATTACTTATAATTACAACTTTTAACATTCAAAATGAGCTTATACACAATTGCTTTAGAGGGTTTGAGCCTTGCAGCAACATTTAGGTGAAGAATTTTTAAGTGAATATAAGCTTTGGTCATAAATTGCAGGAGCAGTGTAATTAAACGGGTTACTAACACTGATCTGACCTGGCATCTGCCATGAATGGTAGAAGTGAGACATAGTAGAACATGACTGCCATAACCAATAACCAATAAGTCAACGTAAATTGTTTTATGTCAGAAAGTTTCTAGAAAACAAAAATGTTCTGAATAAAGCTAAAAAAATAGATATAACTAAAATGAGCAAAGCATTGTGACTTAGGGTCTGTAGCTGCATTAAACATGGTATTGAGATCTAATAAACATGTTAAACCCCGCCGCATTTTTGCGCCTGTCCCAAGTCAGGAGCCTCTGGCCTTTGTTAGTCTTGTACTATTTTTAATTTTAGTTTCTTGTGTACAATTTTGAGTTTAGTATGGCGTTCATTATCACTGAACTAGTATATATTTGTTTAGGGGCCAGCTAAGGGACGCCTCCGGGTGCAGGAATTTCTCGCTTCATTGAAGACCTGTTGGTGACCTTCTGTTGTTGTCTTTTCTATGGTCGGGTTGTTGTCTCTTTGACACATTCCCCATTTCCATTCTCAATTTTATAAATAATCCTCAAAATTGGAGAATCAACTCAATGTATTCAAAATATTCAAAATTGCTTTTATAAGGACACCCATTAATTTTACCATGTATATAACTTTGTTGAATTATTCAGACATATGCAACTTTTTTCTCCTTTTTTTGTTAAGATATTTAATATACATATGCTTTAAAGATACCGGTTCTTAAAACCTGCAGTCTTTTATCTCAAATTTTGACTTGATATGTTGAATCTGTAAGCTTTTGTGAATCAAAATAATGAAAAATTGAACAATAAACAGAAGATATTTGTTAGGTTTACCTAAACAGTACTCTGATGAGACAGTAAACTTAATCATTGTTACACAGAAACAGTAGTTAATGAATACAAGCAACTTACAAATTTTTTGGATTCTGTTTGTAATGCTTGATGATCCCCTAACTGTTTGACTCCATTAATATCCATTATACTGACAATGATGGCTGATATAAATGCAACTCCACATAAAATAGCACCTACAAAGTTAAACACTAATATTTTCCACAATTTAATATTTTCCTAACTATACAATATGTACATTTTGATTCTTAACTCTTTGTTCCATGCAATCAAATTAAGAGTAACCTAAACCATGATTTGTTTATGTCTTTAACAAAAATACACATAATATAATACCTGTTCTTGTAAAACATGAACAAACACAAGAGGGGACATTTTGCTTCCTTACTTATCATAATTATTTTTGTGGTAAGTCTTATAGTAAACAACAATACATTTCATTACATAGACTTTCTAAATGATTCATATAGTTGAGGTAAAGGTCAGACGAACCCTGTCAGACAGAAATGTACACCATTCAATCATTTCATACACCGGAAATAGCTAACCAGTATTCAGTATTGCTTATAGAATCTGAAAACGTACATGACCATGAAAAAATTACCCTGACTTTGAGATCCATCATGATAAGGTCAAGGTCAAACAACTTGCCACACAGACATAAACACCATGCAATCATTTCATACAAAATACAGTTGATATAACACTTCTAATATCTGAGAAACAGGCCTTATAATGAAAACTTAACATTGACCAATGAATCATAAAAATGAAGTCAAGGTCAAATGAACTCTGCCAGATAGATATTAAGGATACGGACTTGACCCCAATAACTTAAAAGTGATCACTGATCCATGAAATGAGGTAAGTGTCAGGAGAACCCTGTTTGAAGGACAAGAAGACCTTGCAAGGATCCCATTTACCAAATAAAGGTAACCTATTACTCAATATTAGTGAGAAATTCATGCAATATATATTAAGGTACATAAGAAGGGGGACAAAGGATCAGAGACAAGTACTTGTGTACTTACATGCTCAAAAAGATGTAAATGAAAATTATCTTATGTCTACAACATGTTTTACTTATACATGTAATACTTTGTATGAAAAATGAATATGAAAAACAGTCTGTATATACATTATCAGAGAATGATTCACTGTCTCTACTTTGAATATAAAGTGTAATATAGAAAGTTGAAGGATACTATATTAAAGCTAAGTCAGATTTAACAAACATACAAATGAAACTGTCAATATTAACAATTACCATTCCAAACAGCTAATATCAAACCAAAGTGACTGGCAAAACTCTCAGTAAAGAAGAAGTTTAGTACACTAGCCACCCTTGACATGGCAGTTTTACAGGCAAATGAGAAAGCCAGTTCTTTGTTCTTGAACCAGTAAGCTGTCACTGTACTCTGAACAACTAAAATAGGTAAACAATGTAAACATTGATATTTTACTGTAAATTGTAAGAATATATGTGGACAGAAAAATAGCCAGTATGACATATTATCTTCAAACCAATAACTGCTTCTTATTTTCTTACTATGAAGTGCATCTTTTGAATGAAAAAAAAACAACACAAAAAAACACTTCTATCACTTATGCAATATATAAGAAATAATTCATGGGGGCTTGAATATATCGTGATTTTACCACAGGTTGGCCCTTAATGACAAATATTTTACCCTGAGCGATCTTCATGAAGGGCCAACCTGTGGTAAAATCAAGATATATTCAAGCCCCCATGAATTATTTCGATTCTAATTGGACAAATACTGCAATTCTCATGGATCGAAGCGCTCTAGTTGGAGGCAAATATTTGCCTTTCCCATAAATAAACGCACTCTTCAATTGGTGTAAAAGAACAGAACAAACTGAATTAGTGACATGCTTGAACTATTTACAATAGCGTATTAAGATAGTTTTGGATGAATGTAAATGATAATTTACTTATGTGTCTTATATGTTTTTAAAAAATGGCTTATATCACATTTTAGCATCGTTTGTTTACGTTTCCTTGTTGTGATGATTTTCAGTTTCACAAGTGTGTATTTTCCCGTAAACTGCTTATATTATTACATCATCGTTCTATGACGTCGGGATGCTCATTCATAAAAAAGCATATGACATGGGAGTACGATCAGAACAGCCAAGGAAAAATATTCATATTTTACCACGGGTGTGTACTCAAAGCGTTTGAAGGATGTCGTCACGTCATGTTAGAATACTGCATATATATATATGTTATATATGAAAGAAAGAGTAAAACATAATTATCATTTAAGGGCAATAACTCCCATGATATATAAATTCTGTATGCCATGGACAAACAATTACCCCTACAGTCATCATACAACCTTTTTTTTGTAAATTCTCAGGCTGGTATTGTATTTTGTGATAATATTACTAGAAGCCCAGAATATTTTTGTAATACAGGAGGAAATAACTCTTGCAAAAAGAAAAGTAGCATATGTGTAAACCAGAATAAGTATACCTGTCAAAGCACCTCCGCCAGATCCAAAGATAAGTCTTCCAGTCAGCATGAGAGGAAACATTGCAGATGTGGCCTTCAGCATGGTACCAATAGCAAATAAAGACGTCCCAAGTAAACACAAAAAGGAAAACAACAACAGTCCTACTGAAAGCAAATTCAACTAAGGTTAATGATTCCATGAAATATATATATAGATACAAAATTAATATCAAACAAACAAGTTATCAAAATAGATAACAAAACTCATTTACTTAAATTTTTTTAACTACCATATATATACTAAAAATTTATAGTCCATGTTAATTTTACAAGGACTTTTGTTAAAACTGATCATAATCATTGATAAAAAATAAGTTTTCTTATTATTTTCCCTTTTTATTTATTATCAGTTCATTCCTCTTTTAAAGCTCCAAATATTTCATTCTATTCACATATATGGTCATGTATGAATTAGACAAAAATATCTCCATTAAAAATTATACCTCTGTTGCCAAGGCGATCAACTAAAACACCAGCACCAATCACAACCACAGCATTTCTGAAGCAGACAAAATTTCTGTTAAGCCAAATACATGTATTTTTTTAAAGGCTGCTGACTTTCAGCAAAGCCCTATGTTAATCATAATTCCTATCATTTAAGTTATTCAGAAATTCTAATACCAAAAAACTAATGTTGAAAGAAATATTGTTTATTACAATGCAAGAATGGATTAGAGTGCACTTACAGTAAATTAGCCTGTAATATAACAGAATAAGAATGTTCATTTATACTTACGTCCATGCATATATAGCATAGAGTATGTTGAACTGTCGGGATGACATTCCAAGACATCCCTCACACCGTACACAGGTTTCATTGTATCTTGTGCTATTATCTGTACAGTTTGTTATCTGTAATATAAAAAGAATTTGTCAAATGAATCCAAATACATTTTTTTTTATTTAAATATAAATTTTTAAATAAAAATTTGAATATCATACTTTGATATTACTATCATTAATTAAAAGGAGGCTCACGGATATAAAAATTTCAGAAAAAATTAAACATTTTTTTTTTTTCATTACAAATTTAAATAATTACATTATTAGTTGTTACTTTATCATATGGTACAAAATTCATTAAAAAAAATCAATTTGTTTTGGCCACAGATGATTTTTAAAATGTATACATCATTGAAAAAGCTCCAAATTATCTCCCTTTGGTGCCAAAATGCCATTTTTTAGCCATAAAATTGAAATATCTTTCTTAACTCATCGGTGACCTATATTTTTTATTATAATTTTCAAAAAAGCTTTACTTAAACTAAACTATTGTAAAATTTGAGCGATTTCTGTAATTAATTTCTTTTCTTATTTCGATATTACCTCTATTTCTCCTATTAATCCAACAAAAAAAAAGTACCCTTACAAAAATGTATGCTTCTTTCAAAGGCAGATTGTGAGCGTAAATGAAAGGTGACCCCATTTTTTTAATTTATTTTTCTATTAAGTATAATTTAAAGTTTATTCATAGAAAAATATAGCGAAATCCTATATTAAGAAAAAAATTGATTTAGACCCGCGAGCCACCTTAACAACTTTGGCTCAACAGTAAACAAAATGTATTTTTGTTCTTTAAATATATTTCAGCACATTCAACAGAGATTGCCCAATTTATTTTCTTTCAAATCTTTCACATTTTCAAGAAATAAAAGCCCAAGATTTAAAGCTACATACAATAAGGTGCAAAGATGCAGAATATTCTATTCTCTAAAGTTTAATTATCTTTTTTCATAGTTGTCACAAACCCAAACCCCTGGGGGTGGTCTCAATTTCTCCAGAAGGCAATGCAGATCCTGCTTCACATATGACATACCTGGTGTCGCTCATGTCAGTACATATATGTTTCCAATACTGAATTAGAATAAATCTTAATTAATGCAAACAGTTAAAACTTACTCCTTCTAGTCTATGCTGCAACACTCCTGGTAGATCAAAACTAAAGTACATTCCAAAAGTAAGAAGACATGCAAAAAATAGTAGTACAAATCTGTAAGTACCTGAAAAAACTATCATTGTCAATTTTATATATAAACATAGGTTTTAGTACAACACATTATGATCATTGGTACTTTTTTGTTTGTTTCTTTGTTGGGTTAATGCCACATTGTATTAGACATTCATACAGTTTTATTAGAGTTCCCATGGAAAAGTACATCATGGACCTTGGGTAAGTAACAGATTAACTAAATGGTATTGTAAATGCATGTGCAAAACAGTCAATTGAAAATAAGTGCAATGTAAATATTGCATAGATTGCAAAAATCAAGTCCCTTGATTTGGTTTTAGAGAATTTACACTATAAAATGAAAATATCTGAAACTTTTTTCTTTTTTTTTTAGGACAAACTTTTATAATTTCTCATTTTATTTTTGTTGGTTGAAGGAAAATAATATCTGTTGGTAATTAACAAGCCACAAATATTGTATGGCTTATGGTCCGAGTACACAGTTATTTCGTAGTGCATTTCTTTTAGACAATAAATGTAAATAAAAAAAATCCCACCTGCGCTTTCTCAATTATATTTTTACAGTGTGTTGTACTACTTTTGGGACAAATTATATCAAAATTATAGAAAACTTCATCAGCTCTAACTCAAAATATGGACAATTTTGTGTTAAGGGGGTCTTGAAATCTTTTGACAGCTTCCGAAGTGCTAATTTTTGACCTTTTTCAGCTGGACCTAATCACTACTTTACCTAAATATTTATGACCCAAATTTTTTTACAGTGTCATTTCACCCCCCAACTTGCTATATGAGGCATAAAACATGGAGAATTAAATTTGGAAGGGGTATAACAAAAATTGGCAAGTAACACACTGTCCACATTAGGGACTATATTCGTGGACAACGAAAATCAAAGGACGATAACTGTGTACTCGGACCTAATAGGATAGAAAAAGTTGACCAATCTTTATAAAACTTTGTATGACAAAAGCTCAACATATTACAAGACTGCTTACAAAGTTTCATATCAATAGGATATATATTATAGACACTATGATTAATTCTATATTCAACTTTACGTGTTAAATTTGAACGTTAAAATTGAGAAATTTCAACTATCAACATTTGGGGCTTTTAAAATTAAAATATTGCAAAAAAATACTTTTAAAATGCCTTAATATATAATACATCATGTATTTAAAGCAATAGAGTACTCATTTGATATATCAGACTTAGCATAATTTTTCAAAAGTCAAATTTATATGAGCCTGTGCCTAAAAATGGAGGTTTTCCAATGAAGGGGAGCCTTACATGAAGATGTAATATTTCCAGCAATTTTAAATGTGTGAAGCTTTTTGATTATAAATAATCCTTACATATGTACTTAATATACTTTAAATGGAAAGAAAACTTACAAATAACATATCATATTAGTTTAAAAGGGTCTTAGGCCAAGTATGACTAAAAATAATTTAGGGTCAATTTAGGCCGTAGCACATATTTACATTTAAAAATGCATATTGAAGCTATAGGAAATAAAAAATTGTGTCTTTTCTATCATTTCTATACTCAGGTGACATGATACAATAAATCTGAGCACAAAAAGGCTCTTACATTCAACTTTTTGAGCAGACAGTATGGTCTGATACAAAGATTTTTCACTTTTTGGTGAAAAACTTGCATGCAATTTTAGTCTCAACAGGCTTATATTTGAACCACATGGTACCCTACAGAGGTAAAGAAAGATATTATGTGAAATGCAACAGGTGCAGAAGACATTGTTAAATGCTTTTTATACAAATTTAGTGAGGTCTTTATTATGGACTTCAACTTTTATGTGCCATGCTCCTCACATTTAACTTGATCCAAACAGGGCGTTAGATGAGGGTCATTTATACAACACACTTTGCTCATATTGTCTGAGATAATCTTCTTTTCTGTAGATTCAGAGTTCACAAATGAGTAATACAACTGGATTAAAGCATAGAAACACAAAAATTGACAAATGAAAACATGTCAGATAGAAAGTCAAAATGCCACTTATGCATCAAAATTGAAAAAGCTATGAAATGCTTATTTTGACCATATAATGCCAAAATTGGTCAATTTTGCAGAAATTCTATCAAATAAAAGTTTAAATCCTTTAGTTTTATGCTATTTGACAAATTGACACAATCAAATCATTCAGGGAAGTTGCCAAAGTACAGATTCTATATTTCCTGATTTCACCTCTTAGGTCCGAGTACACAGTTATTTCGTAGTGCATTTCTTTTAGACAATAAATGTAAATAAAAAAAATCCCACCTGCGCTTTCTCAATTATATTTTTACAGTGTGTTGTACTACTTTTGGGACAAATTATATCAAAATTATAGAAAACTTCATCAGCTCTAACTCAAAATATGGACAATTTTGTGTTAAGGGGGTCTTGAAATCTTTTGACAGCTTCCGAAGTGCTAATTTTTGACCTTTTTCAGCTGGACCTAATCACTACTTTACCTAAATATTTATGACCCAAATTTTTTTACAGTGTCATTTCACCCCCCAACTTGCTATATGAGGCATAAAACATGGAGAATTAAATTTGGAAGGGGTATAACAAAAATTGGCAAGTAACACACTGTCCACATTAGGGACTATATTCGTGGACAACGAAAATCAAAGGACGATAACTGTGTACTCGGACCTTATGAGAAACACTTGAGATGGTCTTCATTAAGGTGAAAAATATTATTAGTTACCGTATGTTTGTGACCTAATACGATATATACAGGGTCAGTAAATTCCATATTGGGTTTCTTTACTTGACTGTAATGTTATTTTTTGTAGCAAGTCCATCTGTTCATTTCTTATTGCATCTTTGGTGGTTCAAGGAATCATAATCTTCTTCTTTTCATAAATGAGTTATTGATGTTTGGAATTGAGATGTGATGACTACACTGATGAGGATTCCAGTCTATTTCTTAATATATTGAAGAGGGATGTTATTGGTCAAAGAAATTAAGAGTATACTTACAATCTGTTGCCTTCATTGTGATATAGATCTTTATTCACAGACTTGCTCATAAACATGCATCAAAATTGTCTAAAAACAAAAACAAACACATTAGGTCAAAATAAGAATATTGCAGTTTATATCTGGGCGTTTATATTTCATTGGTCACTGTTTTTGTTATGTTTATAAACTGTTTTTTGAAGTAGGAATGTAGTTTACTTTATCATTACATAAATATGAAGAAAAAATTAGAGATGGACCATAAGTTACAAGAGCCCAAATTATTTATAATGCACTTTCCATAGGGCACCAGCAGAACCTTTTTAGGGACGTTGGGATCGGGTGTTTTTAAGCTCGGGATATCGGGATTGATCCTTTCGGGATCCAGGAATTAATTTCGGGATGTCAGAATTTAAATTTCCTTTAAATTTGGGACCTCAGGATTTCATGTTTTTAAGCCCCGGATTTCGGGATCAGAACCATTTGAGACCTATGACAAATCATGATAAGAATGTTTGACGAATCACAGTTAAATTTTAACAAATTTGACTCTGGAAGTAAAAAATTACCGTTTAACATCTGACATTTTATACCTATATTCATATCTGCAAGCAAAATTACAAGTGTAAGCTCATTTAAAATCCTAAGCTGAAGACTGCCCAGAACCTGGTGAGTGATGTCATATTTAACAGTTCCCAACGACGATAAGCCCGGCTGGGATGTCAAGATGCAAGAAACAGCAAGTAAGCAGTCAAGAGTATCTACATGGTCAATCTCAGGGAGTTACGGAACTACAGATACATTTGTAATATTTGTTTGTTTGTTGTTTGTAATACTAACTTTAACCAGGAACATATATATTGACTAGGTATACTGTTCCCAGCTTTAACCAATTTCCCAAAATAAATAGTACAACAAGTAAACAAAGTGACTACCATTCACATGATAAGAGGTATTTTAAATAATATAAGGCTTTTTTATTTCTTAGTTTCTAGGTGATACTTTATTATTCATTCTATTTGTGATATCATTTGTAACCATGATAGCCAGGCATCAACCATTCATATGGGGATAAAAGAATTTAAAGAAGCCAAACTCCAACAAAGAATTTGATAAGTTGTCTTAAGTTTTTAGTGAGTGTAAGCTTGACACCATAATCTCTCTGTATTTTACTTTACTCAACACACACACACAAACATTGAACGTGCTAGATTTTGACCTATAGGACATTCACCTCTAAAATTACCTCCCCTGAAAAATATCCGGTTTTGGCAGGAAGACAACTTTTTGTGCATGGATTATCAAATTCCTTGTCAGATCGATCTAATTTTCATTAGAACATCATATTTTTGAACATTTTCAAGTTTAATAATAAGGTTGTTGTCTGTTATAGAACGTAGATATTTACTCTGAAAAATTGTGCGCAGGTCGACCTGTCATAAGAAGAGCAACAGGCTGTTTGGCAGTGTTGCAAGCAAGAGTTACAAACTTACATGTAAAATAAATTAACTTTCAGTTACGTCACATGAAATTGAAAACAGAACAAAAAGTCTTATTGAAACTAACAACTGCTACCAAGTACATATATTGCATATTATTGAAAAACATGAGTTGTAGCACAGGCACTTGTTTCTATCCATGGGAAAGGTGACATCCATATTCTGTTTATACTGGGCCCTCCCCTAACTCAGCCTCTCATAAAGATATGTGGATATGAGACCAGAAAATCGTTCGCCTACCCATTGTTTTAACATTACCAAGTTATGCAAGAATTGTGTCCGTTGGTCATGTTGGTCTGTCAAACTTCTTGTTTTTGTTTGAGGTTCATGTGGACCCTATGGCTAAAATGGCCGTATTTTCACCTCAAAATTTTCTCTGAGTACAGGCAAACCTGTGCATCTGGAAAAGTTTTAAGGCATAGCATGCTCTAGATAAATAGAATTCAAATGCATTGTATGATTTAGAAAATTCATAACTTAACTGGATTTTGCCGTACACTTTTTTTCGTCTCTGCAGAAGATGATAAAATTAACAAACAGTTGAGTTTACCTTGATATGGTCCACTCAGGTACACAGTTTAAATAATCAATTATTGTCGGGTATCTATTGTCCATCTAATGTCCATGTCAATTAGAAATGCTCACTTTAATTTTTACCTGTGGGGAAGTTCTTCCCAACTTAGTTTATTTTGGCACCTTCTGGAGGAATGAAAAAAAGTGCACGGCAAAATCCGGGTAAGTTTTTATTTTTCTAAAACATAAAACATACTTAAAATACATTTATCTAGGGCATGCTATGCCTGAAATTTTTTACAGATGCGCAGGTTTGTCTGTACTCAGAGTAAATTTTGAGGTGAAAATACGGCCATTTTAGCCATTGGGTCCACATGAACCTGAAGTCGAACTACAGGTATCTGAAAATATTTCACTGGTCTGGCTGACTTCAAGATAATGAGAGACAAATGTATATGATTATTGTGTACTGTACATTTTGTACTTAACTTAATCAAGCACAATACCATGAATACTGTGTTCAACTTCACACTCTAGATCTCTTGTTATTTATATTGGAATGATTTTGCTTCATTTTTATGCAGTTAAGCTGCATTATGCGAGCACCCTAGATTTGTGTTCTACCCAATAAATACTGAAATACTTGCCATTGTTATTATCTAGCTCGCTATATATGTTATATATAACTAATTGAACACTTTTTTAATACTTTTTATTCTGGATTACAAAAAATATGACCAGAAAAACCTAAAATGATCGTCGATTTATCCAAAAGTTTTAAAGTTACACATAGGAAGTAGTGCTTATTAAGAATCCTTGTGTAGTTCATTTTGACTTGTGCTTTTAGCTAAGATGTCAAAGAACAATTGTATGAAATATTTAATCGCCGAAAATCTCTTAAGACAAGTAGTTTAGATTTCCCAAATGACAAAAGTCGTAGGAATATTGTTTGTCATCAATACGTAGTACAACTACGTCAGTAGTCTATCATATAATAAGTTCAACTGTTCATGCTGTTGGCGGCAATTTCAAATTAGTCTAGAAAAAGAAATTTTCGTAGCTTTTCAATTTGGAGGCAAGTGTGCAAATTAGCGGTGGTCCGAGGTCCGCGACCTTCCACTTTTGCAAGCGGAATTTCGAATAGGATAGTTGGTTTCTAGCTACGCCCGACGTAGTCACCTTCCACTTGAAAGAAAATAAGAAATTACTTTGCAAACCTTTTCACCATGTTCACCAAAGTCTCCAATTAAACGAGCTAAAAACTTATTTTTATCATTATTAGTCATGACAGCGATGTTCATTTTGTTCAACCGCTAGCTTTATACAGAAAATCGCCGACAAATATTGTATAAATTCGAGTAAAATCGTATCTGATTGACACAAACAACATTGTAAACACATAACAATGGCGGCCGTGAAGACCAAATTTTATAATATCGGATCCGATTCCGGAAGCGGATAAGGGTAATTCCGGGTTTGGCGATCATTTACAAAATAAATCCAAGCAGGTGAAACAACACATCTATGCATGGTAAATTAATGAATATAAACACTAGAATTGTAAACCAAAAGATATATGTAAAAGAAAGAAAAATCAGAAAAATATTTTATTCAGAAACTCAAAATTACTTTTTGACAAAGGAGTATGTTCGATAAGGTCCTAAAATGGCCCACTTTTTTAGTGTAAATTTCAAACTCGGATTTATTGACCAATATCACGATAAATTATAGCTAATACATTGACTAGATAGGATATAAGCCATTTTGTTTAAAATTTTACGTTTCTGTGTTTCATTATGACGTCACAAGTTGTACTCATATTGATTTTTCACGAAAAAATCAATGAAAATGGGGAAATTTCCAAAGATTATTTGACAGGAAACATAGAGCGCATACGTCGACAACAAAGATCTTTTAAAATAATGTTTGTGAAGACATTTAACATGTCTTATTTGAATATTAAGCTTGTCGACGCCTGCGCTCTATGTTTCCTGGTCCTTTATTTGGTTGAAATCCCGCTGATTTTGTCAAATTTCACCAAAATCCCTTATCTTGACCGTTTTGGAATGTAAAAATCGTTCTGTTAGAATTAAACTTTGACAAAAACAGCTCTGTTTAACTTTTTCACATGTCTTTAAGGCAACTTAAAACAATTATTGTCTTGTAACCATGAACTTTATAATTGGGGCCAAATATGGCACTTACCGAACTTACTCCTTTTTAATTTAAAAATCCAATACACAGTGACAGCTGGGAACAGTATATCTAACAATATACATGTTCATGGTCACAGTCGAAATTTTCTTTATAAATGATAAATGATGATAATGCATGTGAGATGCTTTTAAAGTGTAAACATATTACTGCAATTTCGAAGGGTTATTTGTTTTTCTCAATTTTGAAGGGTCAATTAAAGTAGCTGAAAGTTTCTTTCTTAATTTTCACAAATTATGCAACTATATTATATATACCTTAATGTAAGTAAATCATATGATATATAGGTGGCATTCTTTGGGCCACTCTACCCCCTCCTGTTTGATAACTTGGAAACGGTTGAGCTCCCCACCCCTAAACCATATGAGGGGCAGATCCAGGATTGTAGGTTAGGAGGGGCGCAAACTTAAATTTTTGCCGAGCAGAGCGAGGCTAAAAAAATTTGAGGTAAAATTATCGGAATATTCTTTATTAAGCTAAGAACAACCCATGCTTTGCAAATTTAAGGGGTGTGCAAGCCCACAACCCTCCCCCCGTCTGAATCAACCCCTGCATATATTCAAGTATAGGACAATATAATAAATAAAAAATGAAATATAGGGGGAGTCCCTGGAGTTACCCCACCCCCTCCTGTTTGAGAACTTGAAAACGGTCGAGATCCACACCCCTTAACCATATATATTCATGTTTGTGACAATATGAAAAATCAAATGAAATATAGGAAGAGTCGCTGGGGGTCACCCCACCCCTCCTGTTTTTAGAATTTAAAAATGGTCGAGATCCCCACTCCTAAACCATATATATTCATGTATGGGACAATATAACAAATCAGATAAAATATAGGGGGAGTCCCTTGGGTCATCCCACCCCCTCCTGTTTGAGAATTTGAAACCCGTTGAGATCGCCACCCCTTAACCATATATATTCATGTACGGGACAATATAACAATTCAAATGAAAGATAGGGGAAGTCCCTGAGGTCACTGTTCACCCTCCTGTTTGAGAAATTGGAAATGGTCAAGATCCTTACCCCTAAACCATATATACTCATGTATGGGACAATATAACAAATCAAATGAACTATAGGGGAAGTCCCTGTGGTCACCCCAACCCTCCTGTTTGAGAACTTGGAAACGGTCGAGATCCCCACACCAAAACAATATATATTCATGTATGGGCCAATATAACTAATTAAATGAAATATAGGGGAGTCCCTGGGGTCACCCTACCCCTCCTGTCTGAGATCCCAACCCCTAAACCATACAGTGTATATATTCATGTATGGGACAATATAACAAATAAAATGAAATGTAGGGGAAGTCCCTAGGGTCACCCTACCCCCAGTGGCGGATCCAGAAATTTTCATAAGTGGGACCCACTGACCGACCTAAGTGGGGCCCGTTCCAGTGGTTCCCTATATAAGCAACCAATTTTTTTCCCAAAAAAGGGGGGGGGTGGGACGGGCCCCCTGCCCCCCCTAAATCCTCTGCCTACTTTGAGAACTTGAAAACCGTTGAGATCCCCACCCCTAAATTATATATATTCATATGTATGGGACAAAATAACAAATCATTTACATTTACTATGGGCAGGTCAGTCAGACCTCACCTTTGATCCCTGTTGTAGTGAACATTTGTCTGATTCGTGTCTCATAACTTTTGTACTAAAGAACACAAACTCAGTTTTCTTTCCAGGGAAAACCAGTCCATTCATACTATTACATGTTCATACTAAGTCAAATTGAACTTCTAGCAGTCAAATAAAACCAAGGTTAACTACCAAGTAGAACAACTGCAATCATTGGGAACTTGTACCACTGCAGACTCACCATAAAAAAATATACATTGATATATGCATTGCTTTTGAAACCTTGATAACATGAAAATTATTTGCCTTAATAATTAAATCATTAGATAAACATGAATGTACTATATATGAATGTTTAATGTTGAGGCAACATTGCCACAGTTTGCCTTGGTTTTTGGTTAACTGCCTTCAGCGCTTACAGCGCTTTGATTTATATTTATAACTGTACATGTTATTCATAAATTTAAAATATAAATTGTATTTTTTTTAGGACTAAGGACATAAGGATATGTCTTGGATTTCGTAAGAACAGTAGCAAAATGTACGATACTCCAGTCAGCCTGCAGGGCTGCTGTGTAGACTTTATATGTGAGAATCTAGAGGCATTGTGTGATGTCAATCCAGTGGATTCCCCACTTCCCAAAATGACATTTAAAGACCCTGATGTGTATTTCCATGGAGATTTGTCAGAACAGCTTTTGACAAAGTTATGTGACAAAGGAAAGTTGACTGATGATACATTAAGTCTGTTTAATCCTAATACTACAAGCTTAAAAAGAGTATCTATTCAGAATTCACAGCTAACTACAAGAGGATTGAGAACCCTTCGTGCACACAGAATTTCAGATCTTGAGATTAAAGGTCTGCGAACAGTAACAGTGAATGATGTTATTGGTTGTCTTGGAGAATGGACACTTTCACATCTTAAATCACTGAATGTCACACATAGCACATTTATGAATAGTACTAACTTCATAGTAGTGATTTCATTGACAAAGCTTCAAAACTTGCAAAGTCTGAATGTTAGTCACACAGAATTCAATAATCATGGCCTGGAGATCATTGCAACAGATCTTCCATGCCTAGAACATTTGGACATCTCAAATACACGTGTCACAGATATATCATCGGTTAAAAAGTGCAAAGACAGGTTGAAATCACTTTCCATCTACAATATACGTCCACTAAATGAGGAGGAAGTTATTCCCATCCTCTTTGAGATGAAGCATCTAGTTCACTTAGATATTTCAGAAGATCCATCAGTGCAGCCGCTTCTAAATTTACAAAATGGAAGATTTAAAATTAAAGCATTATTAGCTGTGCCATCTTGTTTACCATGTCTGACATCTTTAGATATTTCAGGAAAGGAAGGGGCCAATGAAACAATGATCAGGTAATATTATGCTAAACAGACTCCATGAAATTTATTTATCCTAACCAACAACATTTCATCAGGCCTGCCATTTAAACATTTTGCACTTGCCCAGTTACATGTACTACTGTTTTACATGTCTTATACTGACATGACTGACATAAAGAAAAGAATATGATGCGTTTCTAATTTATTTTAGATTGATTTGCTCTAATCATAATAACATTTTCATACAGACAATACATCTGGATTTGTGATATTTAATTTTAAACTTTAAAAATGTGAATTTGTTTTTTAAAGAGAAATGATTGTAATTATACTGTGTTTATATTTATTTTAGGGATTTTATGACAACACACACTATGAGATTTGTAGGTGCAGCTTTAACACCTTACTGTGAATATGAAATGCTGGCAGATGAAATAAACACAGATATTGTTGTAAGTTTATTGTTTTCATATACTAATATGTGATTGTTCTCATTTGAATTATTTTTGATAATTTAATAACAGATTTAAAATGATTGATCGAGGTTAACAATCATCAAATTTCATCCCTACATTTATTTTGATAAAAAAATTATGGATTTCTATAATTACTTTATTTTATCCGTAGTTACTTTCTAATGTAAACATATATATCAACACCACCTTTCATTTATTTTCATTTCTATTTGTCAATTAGGGTCAGGTATATCAGGGTGTAAATTGTAATATATTAATATCGATTTATGCATGTACGTCTTGGTACAAGATTTAGGAAAGTTCGGTTTCTTGTTTATTCCGGATTTGGTTTGAACATGTTATAATGTCATATATGTTTGTTAAGGTGACCGGTGAAGCCAACGAGAAGCAGATACTAGAAGCTCTAAAGAGATATGTGTTAAGAGCAGTTTATGTTCAGAAGTCTCTATATACACTGTTCAGACTGACCCAGGTCATGGTAGAACCTAGAGAAGATATAATTAGGGTAAGTGTCCAGAGTATGGCAATTCACATGTGACAAATGTGGGGTGCTCTTTTCTTCGTGGGTTTTGTAAGTTACATGTAGTTAGTTTAAAATTGAGAACGAAAATTGGGAATATGTCAAAGAGACATCAACCTGACAAAAGAGTGAATATAGAAAGCCTTGCTGCAGACCATATGAGTGATGTTTGAAGAATGTCATGATCCCTGTATGTGAAAGGCCACTTGAGTTGTTGTCTAAAAGAGAAGTTGTAGGTTTATCAGTATAAAACTCATTTACATTTGAATTGATGACATACATGATAAACTACAGTTTACAACAGGTAAACAGATCACATACATAACAAACTACTATTATACACATGAAACAGATCACATACATAACAAACTACTATTATACACATGAAACAGATCACATACATAACAAACTACTATTATACACATGAAACAGTTCACATACATAACAAACTACTATTATACACATGAAACAGTTCACATACATAACAAACTACTATTATACACATGAAACAGATCACATACATAACAAACTACTATTATACACATGAAACAGATCACATACATAACAAACTACTATTATACACATGAAACAGATCACATACATAACAAACTACTATTATACACATGAAACAGTTCACACACTTTTTTACAATCAAAGAGACTTATAGTTATTAGTCTTACTCAAATACTCAAACTTAAATATTTTATGTGAAATATGGAGATGCTTGGGATCTAAAGTGATAAACTGTCATATATTACCTATGTGATATATACAAGGAGATATTTTAGAGTGTCAGAAACACCTACATTTGTACCTTCACCAGCAGGGAATGTGAAAGTTCACAACTAGAGTAATAACAATCTGAACTACCTTTGTAAACTGTGTTTTTTTTCACAGCTTGTATTACCAGCAATGAATGGACATCCTAAACAATTAGGTGTACAAATGGCAGCCACAGCATGTTTATATAACTTGTCTAAAGGAGATGTTGGAATGAAAGTCCATCCAGCTTGTCTGAAACATGTGGTCAATTCTACACTGTCAGCCATGGAAAACTTTCCCAATCATCAACAGGTATTTATTTTACTTCTTTTAACTATACTTTCAACAAAGATATCATAACACATTGTACACATCAACAAGTGTCAAGAACGGTCAATTAAACATACGAAGAAAAAGAATAAAGAAGAAATGTGATAGCTTCTATAAATCTGTCTCCAACCTGAAGTCTGAAGCACTTTATGTTACCATTGGCATAAACAGACTCCTGCTGTCAAGGTTTTATATAATTTTCTAAATTTTACCAAAGAGACTGTGGGAAATATAGATTCCACAACTGCAACAAGTGTATTATGATATTTTTCCATTCGAGACAGTTAAATTTTAATATTTAAAGCGTGAGGCTTGCCGAGCTTTTTAAATAATTAAAATTTAACTGTTGAGAGTGGAGAAATATCGTAATTTACGAGTTACACTGTTACAGTGGTGGAATCTGTTTTTCTTATGAATTTTATTCTTCTTTTTCAAAGATTTGAGGAAAGTTGTGTACTTTTGATGTGACGTCATCAGGCATGGTCGCCTTTTGTCATGACGTCAACATAAGAAAATTCAGAAGAAAACAAGAAAATTTAAAGTCACAATTAAATTTCAACCAATCATTTGCTGAGAACAGATTTGATTATATATTAGTTTGAAAACATCAGATATAGATAAACTGTTAATAGAAATAAGAACCTGGGTTATACTTTTGATATTGTTTGTAGTTACAGAAGAATGCTTTGTTGACATTGTGCAGTGACAGAATACTACAGGATGTGGTAAGTAAACGGTGACCAATCAGATTTATATAAAATTGAGTATGGAAATGGGGAATGTGTCAAAGAGACAACAACCTGACCATAGAAAAAACAACAGCAGAAGATCACCAACAGGTCTTCAATGTAGTGAGAAATTCCCGCACCCGAAGGCGTCCTTCAGCTGGCCCCTAAACAAATATATACTAGTTCAGTGATAATGAACGCCATACTAATTTCCAAATTGTACACAAGAAACTAAAATTAAAATAATACAAGACTAACAAAGGCCAAAGGCTTGGGACAGGCGTAAAAATGCGGCAGGGTTAAATATGTTTATGAGATCTCAACCCTCCCCCTATACTTCTAGCCAATGTAGAAAAGTAAACGCATAACTAAACGCACATTTAAAATACAGTTCAAGAGAAGTTTGAGTCTGATGTCAGAAAATGTAACCAAATAAAATAAACAAAATGACAATAATACGTAAATAATAACAGACTACTAGCAGTTAACTGACATGCCAGCTCCAGACTTCAATTAAACTGATTGAAAGATTATGATTTCATCATATGAATATCAGGCACAATCCTTCCTGTTAGGGGTTTAGTATCATACCATCATAACATATATGAGAAGAACATAACCTGTGTCATGCCAACAACTGGTTTTTAAATAAATGTGTTTAGTTCCAATGCAAAGACCCTATAAGTGAATCAATATTAACGCCAAAATATGCAATCTTTAATGACCTGACAACAGTATCGTAACTGTATCCCTTCTTAATAAGTCTATTTAAAGGTTTTGTTAGTTTCTGAGGTGAATACTGACATTTTTCTGCTTTATTAAGAATATTTCCATAAAAAATTGAATGTGAAATACCTGAACGTATACAATGTAAGAAGTCTGCATGTTGAGCTATATTTACAAATGATGTGCTTTTACCGATGATAAAATTTAGTAAATGTTTTGACTAGTTTGTGATATCGAAAACCCTGGTGTAATAATTTTTCAGTAATACATAAATTTCTCTCATTAAAATCTAAAACATTGTTGCATACACGAGCGAATCGTACAAGTTGAGATATATAAACACCATAAGATGGTGACAAAGGAACGTCACCATCTAAAAATGGATAATTAACGATAGGAAATGAAAAATCATCTCTTTTATCATAAATTTTAGTATTAAGCTTTCCGTTTGTGATTATATACCTGAAAATCAGCAGTTGTTGACCAATAAGATTTATTTACAGGAAAATCACCAGTGGACTAGTGGTCTAGATATGAATTGTTCAATTTCTATTTGTACGGTCATAAAATCTTGCTCTTTTTAGATTAAATTGTGATTAATAGTGTTTACATGTAGGTCAGTGGTTTGTCTTTTTTATGTGACAAAAAAGTTGACTTTCTTCACAAATATAGACCTGGATAAAAATAATTGGAAAAAGTGACAGAAAGTATTTATTTTGATATTTTCTCACATTTGTTTATGCACTTAAACAAACATTGTAGCCATATAGACATCATTTACAGTATTTCTGTAACAATGTCGAAATAAATCAGTGGAGATATCTACATAAAATAAGTACTAGCGGTCAAAGAACAAATATATGAAAAATCCTTTACAATGAGCATGTTTGATAGTATCAGATTATTACATGGCATTTTTCATATCGCATGTATTATCAGCCCTAGGTTCAATATCAGCCCAAGAGCCGCATGATCTTTTTATCATATGCTTCAACAGTAGAGAAAAATAACAGATTCATATATTGATCCTTTTACATGGTTCCCGAAAAGAAGTTGAAAGAGTAAAAAGTTGACGGACGTCGGACCCAAAATTTGATACATTCAATATGAAATCTTTCTATCATATATGCCTCAACAAAGAAAAAAAAACACATTTTAATATGAATGAATCGACAAAAAATAATTCAACAATAAACATAGTGAACATTGTTTGGAAAAGTCAACTTTTTTAAAGTAACTTTCTAAATTATGTTTCAGAAAAACTTAAAAAATGCATTTATTTAATATATTTTTTTGAATTTTTTTTGAATTTAATTTAATTATTTTACACAATATTCTTTTCAGTATTCAAATAATTGTTTTGTACACTACTTTGTAATGTTTTTCACTGAAAACGTAGCATTGAAGTGTATTTTCCGGAATTTGCCAAGTATCACCGGAATGCCATGTGATAACGTTACGGAAAGGCATGTGATAACAATCGAAGCATGTGATAAACTTTTCATATCAGCCCGCTACGCACCAATTCGAAAAATATGGAAAAATACTTTAATTTAATGCTATTATCATAAGGTAAATATCATATGTTATTTAGTCTAAGTATATGATAATGTACACTAACATACAATTGGTAATTATGATATACATAAACTGTTTATAGTCTATCGATGTACAAAATGTAAAACTGTATTTAGTATTTACAATATTGATTCACACAGATATATATTTTGTAGACATTTGATAGATATAGATGTGCCAGACTTGTAATGGAGTGTCTGTGTCAGTTTGATGAAACATCTATGAATAGAATGTCTGTTGCTATATGCTCAATACTAGCAGCTAAGGTGAGTTATTACCAGTTTTAAAATTATTATGTAGAAATTTAATTTCACTTTCATTTTATTACTTGACATTTGAAAAAATTGCTTCAACAGTATTTTAAATAAGCCAACTAAAGAAGTGTTAGAGTTCTATCACACATAGAACTGATCAAAGCATAACCAACACAGATAGGAAAGTAAACCTAAGAAATATGTCTAATGTGTATTGTATAAATTGTTAATAAGTGAATTTTGTTTCAGATTTCAACAGAACAAACATCAATGCTTGGAGCCAAGGCAAGATACATGAAAAAGATGTTAGAACTTGTGAAACAGAAAGTAGAAAATAAAGTGATAGATATAACTCTGAAGTTTACACTTAGTGCTTTATGGAACTTAACAGGTCAATATTTACAAATTTATAAACTTCATTGCAAAAGTTTTGCTGTGAATATGATGACCTTGACATGTTGAAATTGACATATATGACCTAAATTAAGCATTGTACAAATGTATATATTTTTGATATTTTAAAAAGGAGCCCCAGTCTGACACCAAATGACATGTTTTGCCCCCATCAATTTATTTTGTAATAGGCTAATTATAATCTCTTTTGAAAAGGGTGTGTCTCTGTTGTAATCTCAATGACAAGATATCATAGCGATGTTGCTATCACGTTGGCGTCGTCGTCTGCGTCGTCGTCGTCCGAATACTTTTAGTTTTCGCACTCTAACTTTAGTAAAAGTGAATAGAAATCAATGAAATTTTAACACAAGGTTTATGACCACAAAAGGAAGGTTGGGATTGATTTTGGGAGTTTTGGTCCCAATATTTTAGGAATTAGGGGCCAAAAAGGGCCCAAATAAGCATTTTCTTGGTTTTCGCACTATAACTTTAGTTTAAGTGAATAGAAATCTATGAAATTTTGACACAAGGTTTATGACCACAAAAGGAAGGTTGGGATTGATTTTGGGAGTTTTGGTTCCAACAGTTTAGGAATTAAGGGCCAAAAAAGGGCCCAAATAAGCATTATTCTTGGTTTTTGCACCATAACTTTAGTATAAGTAAATAGAAATCTATGAAATTTAAACACAAGGTTTATGACCATAAAAGGAAGGTTGGGTTTGATTTTGGGAGTTTTGGTCCTAACAGTTTAGGAATAAGGGGCCCAAAGGGTCCAAAATTGAACTTTGTGTGATTTCATCAAAAATTGAATAATTGGGGTTCTTTGATATGCCGAATCTAACTATGTATGTAGATTCTTAATTTTTGGTCCCGTTTTCAAATTGGTCTACATTAAGGTCCAAAGGGTCCAAAATTAAACTTAGTTTGATTTTAACAAAAATTGAATCCTTGGGGTTCTTTGATATGCTAAATTTAAAAATGTACTTAGATTTTTAATTATTGGCCTAGTTTTCAAGTTGGTCCAAATGGGGGTCCAAAATTAAACTTTGTTTGATTTCATCAAAAATTGAATAAATGGGTTCTTTGATATGCCAAATCTAACTGTGTATGTAGATTCTTAATTTTTGGTCCAGTTTTCAAATTGGTCTACATTAAGGTCCAAAGGGTCCAAAATTAAACTAAGTTTGATTTTAACAAAAATTAAATTCTTGTGCTTATTTGATATGCTTTATCTAAATATGTACTTTGATTTTTGATTATGGGCCCAGTTTTCAAGTTGGTCCAAATCAGGATTCCATATCAAGTATTGTGCAATAGCAAGAAATTTTCAATTGCACAGTATTGCACAATAGCAAGAAATATCTAATTGCACAATATTGTGCAATAGCAATTAATTTTCAATTGGAGTTATCTTTCTTTGTATAGGATAGTAGTTGATAATATATGTTGGAAATTTGCCAGACATGACTATGATGTCATTTTCTATTTTTATTTGCCAATAACTTTATGTAAATAACTTCATTGGAAATTTGCCAATATAAAATGTTGCTGATGAAGCTTTTTTTCCTTATCTTATCTAAAATGTTTTTAGATAATGTATGTTGGACATTTGCCAGACATGACTATGATGTCATTTTCTATTTTTATTTGCCAATAACTTTATGTAAATAACTTCATTGGAAATTTGCCAATATAAAATGTTACTGATGAAGTTTTTTTTATTGTTTTATACAATAAACAATGTATATTCACTTTTACTACCAACCAATCTTTACCATTCAGTGATAACAAGCACTTTATTTTACATTTTAATATTTTATGATGTATTTAAAAGAGTAGTTATTGTTGCAAACTCCATTAGAAATTTGAATTGATATCAGTTTTGGAAAAAGGGAAACGGGGATGTGAAAAAAAAGGGGGGGGTTTAAATTTTTCTCATTTCAGATTTCATAAATAAAAAGAAAATTTCTTCGAACATTTTTTTGAGAGGATTAATATTCAACAGCATAGTGAATTGCTCAAAGGCAAAAAAAAACTTTTCTGTGTCAGAAACCTATGCTGTGTCAACTATTTAATTTTAGATTTAAAAAGTTTGAAGAAGAAATCTTTAATTGATTTGTAAAATCTTGACATTTGTTTTGTGTAAAAAAAAACCATGTAATGTCAAAAATTTGATCATAATCCAAATTCAGAGCTGTATCACGCTTGAATGTTTTGTCCATACTTGCCCCAACTGTTCAGGGTTCGACCTCTGCGGTCGTATAAAGCTGCACCCTGCGGAGCACCTGGTTACAAATGTAGAAGTTATTTATTAAATGAAAAATGTTGAGGGTATCATTCAAATGTGTAAAACAAATTTCAAAAATAGATTTGTAGTAAAATAATTTATATTCATAATAATCAAACATCAGTTTGAATTTAAATATGTTATTCACATAAATAAATGTTTGAAATACAATATGTGGTAAATAAGTTTCCATGGGAGATAATCCAAAATCATTGATCTTTATTAAAAATATGCATCTTATCTATCTCCCTTTAAAACTTCATTAGAATGTATTTTTTGCTTAAAATATATTTCACCAAGTATTTTAGAGATTACCTGAAATTTAGAAACTTCAGGGTAATGATATCACAGAGTTATTAATTTGAGTTTCTAGGTTAGGCACGAGTCCATTGTCAAAACAATTTAAAGAAAGCTGTGTAGCTTTCATAGAAAAACATCCTTTTAGAAGTAATAATTAAAAAAAAATTGACATTTCAGAAATTATTACCTATCGCTTTTTGAATAACAATTACAATGAAAATATGTATAAAAATTCTTTAAAAAAGATTTTCATAATATTAATAATGTGGAATAAAAGTCTTACAGGATTCAAAGTTATGGTTTAATTTATTTTATCATTTTGTCCATGTTTTAGATGAATCTCCACCAACATGTCATGTATTTCTGAAGGAGGGAGGTTTGGATTTATTTATGGAAACATTACAGGTCAGTTGTAGTATAGAATAGATGATTGGTATCTTACAAATAACAGTTAAAGAAAGACGGATAAAATATTAAAGGGGCATTCAAACTCATAAGTCGAAAATAATCTGACAACATCAAGTCTAAAAAAAGATAAAGACCAACAGACAAACAAATCACAACATACAAAATAAAAGACTGAGTAACACAAACCCCACCAAAAACTGGTGCTGCAGAAGGGTAAGCAGATGCTGCTCCACATGAGGCACCTGTCATGTTGCTCACATAGTACAAACATGGTAATAAGTTTAATTTAGTAGGTCACATACAGCAAAAAGCAACAGGATTGTATTTACAACATTAGGAACTTATTGGCTATCATCTGTTAAATGGATGTTTACCTGTATACCAGTAATGTACAAACTAAATTTTATTTTACAGGTTGTCAGTGAAATGGAACCAGACACAAGAACACAAGTGGAAACAAAAATACTTGGACTGCTGGTAGGTATACAGTCAAACCTGATTAAACCGGACCCTGAATAAACCGGTTTCCTGTCCATTCCCGCCGAAAATGAAAGTCCCATATTTTTCCATTCAAAGTCTTTGTTAAAATACCCTTTGTAAACCGGACCCTGTGTATTCCGAATTCCAGTCTTATTATGAAGTCCCAATACTCTTAATTACATTAATTTTTACCTGTCAAAACCGGTTTGTCTAATTAATTTCAATGATCGATATGCAATCAAAACATATTTGTTGATACAATATAACTTTTCGTGATAATCAATTAGTCAGGTGTCAAACTGTGAACCTACAATCGTACAGTAGTGAGCTGTATTATTTATTAAAACATTATAAACGTGTCAATTAAACGAAAAGACACACCGAATATATATCTCGGATTGAACTTACGTTTTAACTTGGATAAACAAATTAAAATCGCGAAGTAAAAAGTTCACATCGTAATTTCGAAATCCTTGGTTCCTTGTTGTGAACCCCTAAACAAATGACCTTGATAATGAAAAACACCCGGATGACAACAATCAATGGATATTGTACACTGTACGACAACGTTTCGAAAGTGATGACATTACGTTTGATAATATTCTGGCTTTTTAATCGGCCATTCCAACATTTCAAATTATTGATCATGGGAGTAAATCGAAACTCTCGTCTTACAATCCAAACAACGCGAGCATTATGATGCAAATGCAAACAATGAAAAACGAACTGAAAGTATTTTACTTTATCAGATATAATTTACAATCAGAGATAATTTTTTCATGCAAAATGTCGGACGTCACAAGTCATTAACTTCCGGTCAAAACAGAAACCTGAATAAACCGGCTCACTGTCCAAACCGGCCCTTTTTCATGGTCCCGTAGCCGGCCGGTTTATACAGGTTTTACTGTACTCATAAAACTAATTTGGGACAGTAATAATATCCTCCGCTTTATTGATTAATTGATATCTACATAATAACATTTAAAATTGTAAAGGTGTAAACTCATATTCGTGAATTGATCAATTTGTGTTACCACATGAGATCGGAAATATCTCTATTGATATTGGGGTCAATAGCTTTCAGGTATAGGTCACAGCAGCTATTCATGAACATTAATTAAGCAAATTTTTGGTTCCAGATGTTATTTTTGGAAATGTAAATTCCGTTTTTTTCCAATTTTGATAATGCCCCATGAGTGAACAAACATTTTTGATTTTTATGTCACTAGCTCAAGTTTTAGGAAGATTAGTGTTAATGGCAATATATTTATATTACATTCTTGATATGAAATCAAACATGGATTGTTAAATGTAATTAAAAAAATAAATCCAACCTATTTTAGTATTACAGAGATAAAATAAATTTGTTCGTATACATTAATGTATTCTTTATGATTGTAATCTTGAATGTAAATTTTAATTTTGTTTCAGAACAATATTGCTGAAGTGAAGAATCTTCGAGAAGCGTTAATGAGAGATGACTTTATGATGTTAGGGAGGAGGTTGATGCATGCTGATCAGATAGATGTAGGATACTTTGCTGCAGGAATTATAGCACACCTAGCCAGTGATGGTCCTCAGTCATGGCTTGTAGGAACTCCAGAAAGAGAGGAGTTATTAAATGAATTAGTAAGCAGTTGTAACACTTTAAATTTTGTTTTTAATCTATAACTTTAAGGGAAATCTTATCAATCTACAGTGTAACCTGCCTAACCCGATGTCTGAGTATTCCAACATCCTGCTTTAACTGACACATTTTCCTTGTCCGAAAATATGCCTATGCTTTCAGAAAAAACCTGAGTATTCCGACATCCTGCTTAATCTGACATTTTTTTCTGGTTTGCCAGTGTCAGATTATTCAGGTTACACTGTATTTCTTTAAATTTAAAAACCACAAATATTAATTATTGCATGGTGACCAGGCAACATTTATGTTATTGAAAGCAAAAAAAAGTTCATGTTGACAGTCTCCAACAAATTTTCTAGTAATTGGTAAAATGTGCTGAATGTTAGTTACATTGCCATTTTTAAAAACTTTTGAATACCATGCCGTAGATTTTGAGTTTTAGTGAATTTAGTTCTTGACCAATTTGTATACTAAGTATAAGAAAATAAAATGACAGTAACAAAAGTCTTTATTATATCATAATTACGCAGTCAGAACATAACAGTATATATATATATCTTAATTTGAAGGGTGAAGTTGTACTGAAATGGGAACAACCTAGTGGTGAAATGGTTGCATACAGGTAAAATAAACAGATACTAAATAATCTTGAGTGTATGAGGTGCTCAAAAACTTACCTAGTAAGGGAAACAAATTGTTTAATTTTATCAGTCTCTATTTATTTGCCACTTTTTTACCTCAAACCATGAAAACATGAAAAACAAGACTGTGCAGAATAATATCTTTATTAGTCCCCTACCGACTGCCACATTAGGTTTGCACTCTGTCTGTCTGTCTGTCTAATATCAAACATACAGATTTATAAATAATATTGTGTAAACCCTGTTGTTCAGATAAAAACTACTGTAAAAAAAAGATAAAACATCACTGATGACTGAAAGGGGAAAAAAAACAATTTCATCTTTAATGCTTCTTGGTATATTTCATTTACATGCAAAGAGAACACTGTCTTTTTGGCCGAGTTCACTTGAAACTCTAGAGTCAACTTTACTAACTCGGGTTTCAACAATTCGAGTTTACTCAAACATCTCGAGTTAACCCTGCTTATCCCGGTCCCAACCCTCACTGAGCCAGGGTTAAACTCGAGAAACCCTTGAATGACATCAAACCAATCAGATTTCTCTTTTTTTAATGCTTAGTCAGGGCCTTACCTTAGAGTTACTTGGAGTTGTTCCGAATAGCAACTCCAGTTTACGTGATACTCTTCAAACTCTGAAGTGAACTCGACCCAAAAGAGGTCAAAGTAACAGCTGATGTCCAGGATATAGATCAAAACCTTGTTAACTTGATAAAAATTAAATCATTTAATCATTCTTCTTTAAAACTTAAAAAGGGTAATCTCCGTAATGAGAGGAGATAGCGCTTTAAAGATACTATTGTACATGTAGTACATTTTGTAATTCTCATTTTAGAAGACTGTCAGTGAAATCTTGTGCTTTAAGGAAATTCAACTTTACATTTCTCTTGTTTTAAGCTGGTCTGTATGTAAATTTGTACCTTTAAAGTATATTTTTGTCATTTTTTTCAGGTCTTTCAAACCCTTCTTTCCTTTACTGAGATGCAAAACAGCACCAACTGTACAGTTGTGGGCTGTGTGGGCTATTCAACATGTATGCACTAAAAATGGTAAGCTTTATGGGATGAGCAGCTGTCTGAAGAAACAACTGCTAATCTTTAGATTCTATTTATTAAAACAATTGTTTCATTTCAATCTTTTTATACTGTTATACAAGAGATCTAGTTGTCTCATCACTCCTTGGATATTTACTTTGGATTGTTTTACTAATTGATATGATATCTTAACTTTCAAATTGTTTCCTAGAAGCAAAGTTCTTATGAATGGATCTATAAACATTGATAAATTTAGGTTAAGGAAATACATATTTTTTTTTAATTAACTTGAAGTTAAAAAAATTCTACAATTATTGAATCAACAACAAAAAAATGATGTTAAAAGAAGAATACCATAATTCATACATGTTATAGAAGTTTTATTGTACATGTACTTCGTTCAATACTTGCTATATTTTATGAATTATAAGTACAAATTAACAGTATAATAATACCAAGTAAATTATTTTCAGGAAACCGTTATTGTCCCATGCTAGAAGAGGAAGGTGGTGCCCATATTTTAAAACAAATGATTGACAATCCTGAGTCACATGACCATGTCGTTCAGATTTCCAAAGATATACTCATTCTTAGCAGGGAAAACAAGGCTCAAGCTCAGAAGAAGAGAGAAAAGAAAAGATAACATAGTCCTTTTTAGAGCTTCAATTTTATCTTTGAAATTTCCTAAATTATTGGAAAGTTTTACCTTCTACTTTCATTTTTCTCCTAATTACTCAGAAGGGGGAGAAACTTTTTGTGAAGATAATAAAAAAATTGTAAATAAATGTTTAAGAATACTGGCTTCAACATGTATTTTGTTTCATTTAATGTTATGATGTTTGTTTCCCTTGATATTTTTTAAGAAAATAACAAGAAATTACAGTCTACTTTGAATTAGTGTTTGAAATTTGTTCTCTATACTAAAGTCTTAACCAAAAAGTTAAGTTAAGAGAAAAACAATTAGGTACTGACTAAAATTATTCAGCATGATATCAGATTTTGTTCTTTGAAAATGATAGCAGGATTTTCTTACTCAATTTGAGTCTTAACAAAATGTCATTTATTACAATTTAAGTGCTAAGAAATGAAGTGCTCATATTGACCCGATCAAGTCTTGAGTGTATGATGAAATTAAGTTCTGGATTTTTTATGTTTTATATATCTACATCAGCAAGCTTAGTTTAAAAATGAGTACTGAAAAAAATCATAGGTAATATTTTACTATAAAAATTGTCAATCATGTTTATGTATGAAAATTTAGAAAAATGCTCAAACAATCATGATGTTTATTTCATAGTATGTAAACCAAAGGGTATTATTTTGAAATGGATGCTATTTGTGTTTATAACTATCTTTATTGTTCATTATGCGGAAACATCAATGCAAAATTATCATTTATCTGTGAAGTTTCATTCCCTTGTCCCATTTTAATTCATGATACTACATTGTCGATTGGTTTTTGGTGTTTTTATTCATTCCAGTTTGTGCATTAGAATGATATACATAATGTTAGCTTGCTGATATATGTAAAAATGCTCCAATTATATACCAGTCTCATGGTCATCTGGATTTTTTCATCTGTAACAATCATGATTCCCAAACAATAATCTATTAATTGATATTTTAGTTTATTCTTCTGTAAATGAAATTTCAGTGAGTTGATGGTGAACCATCTTCAGTTGTCTGTATATGCTTGACAGTATTATCTAATATGCATCTTTAACTTAAATATTCTTCAACCTTAATTAATTGGAAAATACTATGACAGGTATTTAGAAATGTCAGTTTTTTGGTTTTTAAAATATTGGTTTCATACTTTGTTAAAAATAAGTTATTAAAGTGTAACCATGTTATATCATGGGTATTTTTGTCATTTCAGTAAGGAAAAAATGATATTCTTGTTATAAATAAATAAGTAATGTGTTTTTAACCGGATTTTTGTGACAAAAATGTCGGTTATTGATTTGGGGATGTACGGCGGGCGGTCGGGCGGGCGGCAATCAAATGTTGTCCATGCATTAACTCATGAACCGTTCAACCAAAGCTTTTATAATTTTAATATGTTATTCCTGACAACTATCTGAAGGTCAAGTTCAATAATGGCGATTTTGACTTTTACCATTCAGGAGTTATGGTTCTTGAAAGATTGAAAAATGGAGTTGTCCATGCATTTACTCATGAACTGTTCTACCAAAGCTTCCCA
Source organism: Mytilus edulis (assembly GCF_963676685.1). Taxonomy (NCBI): domain Eukaryota; kingdom Metazoa; phylum Mollusca; class Bivalvia; order Mytilida; family Mytilidae; genus Mytilus; species Mytilus edulis. The sequence goes on along the minus strand of NC_092344.1, from coordinate 81,229,343 downwards.
AATTTTAATATGTTGTTACTAATGAAAGAATGGAGGTCAAGTTCAATAATGACGAATTTGACTTTTACCGTTCAGGAGTTATGGTTCTTGAAAGATTGAAAAATGGAGTTTCCAGTCGTGTCCGTGCATTTATGCATGAACTGTTCTACCAAAGCTTCCGAAATTTTAATATGCTGTTACTGATGACAAAATGGAGGTCAAGTTCAATAATGACGATTTTGACTTTTACCGTTCAGGAGTTATGGTTCTTGAAAGATTGAAAAATGGTTTTTCCTGTCGTGTCCGTGCATTTTCTCATGAACCATTCAACCAAAGCTTTTGAAATTTTAATATGTTGTTACTGATGACAAAATAGAGGTCAAGTTCAATAATGACGATTTTGACTTTTACCGTTCAGGAGTTATGGTTCTTGAAAGATCGTAAAATGGCGTTTCCATTCAGGTTGTTGCATTTACTCATGAACCATTCAATCTAAGCTTTTCAAATTTTAATATGTTGATACTGATGACAAAATGGAGGTCAAATTTGATATTGACGATTTTCACTTTCACCATTCATCAGTAATGGTTCTTGTGATATTGCCAGGACACAAATAAATGTTAATAAATCCGGTTTGCTGTCGTTGTGACAGCCTCTTGTTTATGAGATAATTTTGCTGTTGTACTTTTGGATCACAAGAAACATTGTGACAGTGTTTAATTTTCTATAAATTGAGAAATTTAATTTAAATGATGAAAGTTATTTGGATAAATTGTAAAAGTAATTATTTTTGCGTTTTACCAAAATTAGATTATTATTTTTTGTAGTGCATGCTTTAATTGAAAACACAAAATAGAACAAGAAAAAAATGATTTTCAAGGGTTTCCATGAAAATTAATTTTTATTTTGTGTCATTTTTTTATCAGTATGAATCATTTATAAGTTAATGTTGAGTTGACAGTCTTGCAGTGCCAGATGTCTCTGGTAAAATTTAAATATCATTGAAAAGCATTGAGTTGATATATATCATGAGTCACTCGTCACACTTAATTATGTCTAATATTTGAACTATTTACTGATAGAACAAATGGCGGAGACCAAAATAACCCCATTTTTTTGTATGATGTAGACGCTAGAAATTGATTAGACATAAGCAAAAAAATTGAGACAAACATGAATAGAAGCTGTATTCAATTTACACAAGAGTTAAAAAGATAACATTCAAAGTTGTATATCTGGGGTTTGTTTGGTCTCAGCCATTTGTTCTATCAGTAAAATTGATTGTAATTGAATTGCATGTTCTTGATGAAATCAAGGTAAAAAGTATATCTTCTAATAATAAAAGATATACAGAGTAATCTTACAGTTGCAAAAAGTGGTGAAAAGGACTTATTGATTTGTAATAGATAATAACCTTAAAATAGCAGTTTAGAATTTGGAGATGAACATAGATGGTATGGTGAAGTTAGGATTAAGAATGTTAATCTTGTTAAAGTTTATATCATGAAATACTTAGAGCAGTGATTTACAAGAAATGTTCTTGTGATTTTGTTACTTATGAACATCCATTGTTAAATGTGTTAATTTTATGTCATATATATTTTGAAGTTGTTAACTTATAGTCATGAATAAAATGGATTCAACAATAATGCATTCAATACTTCACACAGATCTATACAATATTGTTCAGTAGTACATTATGGAATGAGACAACTATTCACCAGAGAACAAAGAAGGATGTAATATAGAGCACTGAACAGCCTTCAACAATCAGCAAAATCTTTACTTACACTTCTAGATTTGATAGGCCATGGCATTACAAACTACCATAACCATTTTAGACGGTAACCAATAAGAATCAATGGATTACAGGCTAGCGACTTGGAACAGACATACAAATAAGTTGCAGGGTTTTAAATGTTTACTTATGTTTATATTTGAATTTATAGGAAGTCTTTTGCCTACAAGTATCACATAAAGTTGTCAATATTGATGACCAATGTAAATGAGGGGATGGAAAGATGAACCCTGCCAAACTTCCAAATCAATCCAAAATTCAAATATAGTTGACCTTTTGCTTATCACTGCTTGTAGTATCTTAAGAATCCAGCTGTACAATATTACACATTGTTTGATGACCTATAATTTTATATACCAAATATAGTTTACTTAATACTTTCAGTATCTGATGAACAGACTTAATTGAGGAATTTTTTCAGTGGCCCAACTTGTGTATAACATTATAAAGTTACATTACTCAAGAACACTAAAAGTTACTACTTAAATTGGTACTTGGTCAGAGTTTTTGTCTAGCCTGCGACTTTTGTCTACATAGGGAAAGGGATCTGGTGGCAGCAGCGGCGTCGTTAGCTTATTTCTCAAAAACTTTATATTTTAGAAGGTGGAAGACCTGGATGCTTCATACTTTTATAAAGATGCTCCATGTTATGAAGTTTCTGTCAGTCACATGTCCAATGTCCTTGACCTCCTTTTCATGGTCCAGTGACTCCTTGAACAAAAAGTTAAAATTTTTGTAATGTTAAATTCTCTCTTATTATAAGTAATAGGATAAATATATTTGATATGTGTGTACCTTACAAGGTCCTCATGCCCGTCAGACAGTTTGCACTTGACCTCGACCTCATTGCAATGAACAGTGAACAAGGTCAAGTTTTGGTGGTCAAGTCCATATTTCAGATTCTATAAGCAATAGATCTAGTATATTCTGCGTATGGAAGGACTGTAAGGTATACATGTCCAACTGGCAGGTGTCATCTGACCTTGACCTTATTTTTATGGTTCAGTGGTTATAGTTAAGTTCTTTTAGTTTAAGTCTTTTTTTCTTATACTATATACAATAGGTCAATTATATTTTGTGTATCAAAATATTTTTTTATCCATGTCAGTCGCACAGGTTTTATTTGACCTTGACCTCATTTTCAGTTCATTGCTAAGTGTAAAGTTTTTGTGTTTTGGTCTGTTTTTCTTAAGCTATAAGCAATAGGTCAACTATATTGTTGTATGGAAGAATTGTTAGCTGTACATATCTGCCTAGCATGGTTCATCTAACCATGACCTCATTTTCATGATTGATTGGTCATTGTTTAGTTTTCTTGGTTAATGTTAAGTTTATGTGACAGTCATAGGCGGATCCAGGGGGGGGGGGGGGCGATTATATAGGGAATCATTGAAGCATGACTGGAGCGGGCTTCCCTTAGGAAAAGTTCTGGATCCGCCACTGACAGTTGTAAAGTTGTAATAAAGCTTTATATTTAGAACTATCAACAAAATATCAAGGATTAGTTAAGAAGGCGAGACATTTCAGCGTGTGCACTCTTGTTAGTAATAAGCATTGTGTATAAGTTTCATAACATTTGGTTAAAGCAAACTGATGTTAACAGAACAAAAAAATCAGCAATTTTCCCTTTTGAAAAGGGGCATAACTCAAGAACATTAAAAGTGATGCCACCCAAATTCAAATTTCACCTGTAATTTGTGGATATAAGCATGAAGTACAAGTTTCATAAGATTTAGCGGAGGCAAACTTAAAGTTAGAGAATGGAAACCATTATCAGGACCAACCTACATACACACAGACAAGGATAAAACATGAGACTGACAAAGGACAAAGACTCCCAACTAAGTACAACTAGAGGCTCTTATGAGCCTTTGTCGCTCCCCTTGGTCTGTGCATATTAAACAAAGGATACCGATGGATTCATGACAAAATTGTGTTTTGGTGATGGTAATGTGTTTGTAGATCTTACTTACTAATCATTCTTGCTACTTACAATTTTCTCTATCTATAATAAACATGGCCCATTAGTTACATAGGAAAATATTAACGTAAACACTTACAAAAATTTACCAAATTAATGAAAATTGTTAAAAATTGACTATAAAGGGCAGTAACTCCTTAAGGGGTCAACTGACCATTTTTGTCATGTTGACTTATTTGTAGATCTTACTTTGCTGTTTACAGTTTATCTCTATCTATAATAGTATTTGAGGTAATAACCAAAAACAGCAAAATTTCTTTAAAAATTACCAATTGGGGGTAGCAAGCCAACAACCAGTTGTCAAATTAATCTGAAAATTTCATGGCAGATAAATATTGACTTGATACACAATTCAACCACTTGACAAGATTTCCTCTAAATGCTCTTGTTTCAGAGTTATAAGCCAAATCTATATTTCCCCCCATGTTCAATTTTTAGCCATGGTGGCCATCTTGGTTGGTTGGCTGGGTCACCGCACACATTTTAAAACTAAAAACCCTAATAAAGATTGTGGCTAAGTTTGGTTAAATTTGGCCCAGTAGTTTCAGTGAAGATTTTTGTAAAAGTTAACGACGAGGCCGGACGCCAGGTGATGAGAAAAGGTCACTAGGCCCTTTGGGCCAGGTGAGCTAAAAATGCAGTGTGGTTAAACATGTTTTGTGATATCTCAACACCTCTAGCCAATGAAGAATCAACAATCACATATTCATCCATTTAATCTGCAGTATTTTTGTGCTGTGTTCCAGCTAGGATTGTCAGTCTGTGTCCATCTGTAAAGTCGTTTTTTTTCTTTCTGGGATGGACCTTTTTATAGATTACTTTCCAGTATGGATTTCACTCAGCGTTGAAGGCTGCATCATATATGATGACCTATATTTGATAATTTGTTCCTTTTGTCTCTGGTGGAAAGTAGTCTCATTGGCAATTATACCAATCTTATTTTATTTTCTATATTAACCACACAAACTTAATATTTACCAATGAACCATAAAAATGAGGTAAGGGTCAAATGAATCCTGCCACAAGTGCATGCACATCTAACAATATTTTATTACACCCAATGTAGTTAACCTATTGTTAAGTATTTTCGTAATGGACCCAACAATGAAAACAAATATGGTTAAAGTTGTCAAGAGATTTTCACAATTAAAGAAGAATGAAATGAGTGCAAAGTTCTAGTAATAAAGTACTTTATACAAATAATAGGTAAACTAGTGATATCTCTATCCAACCATAGAAGGATCAATATGTCCATTATACAGGCCAACAAGACCTCGACATTTGTATTTCTCAACATATACAGTACAGTACCTGTTACCATAAAACAAATGTCAATTTCTAATAGATCAACTATATTTGATTCATTAAAGACATAACCATATGAAGGCTGGACTTTTCCCTACTCCATAAATAATGCACACTGTGGATTCACTATTGTTCCTGGGGTACCAATTTTTATAGTTTTTCGTTGGTACAGGTAAACCACGAATTTAATAATATTCAACAATTCACCAATTTGCTATTGTGTTGTATAGACTTTGACAAAACCATGAAATAATCAAAATTCAACGAAAATTGATGCCCATGAAAATAAATGAATCCATATAAATAAATTATTTTATTGTCAGTTTTTTGGATATTAAATGGTATGAAAGAAATATGTATGGTTAAAGGTGTTCATGCCAGTCTCGTAAGACCTAGACCTCATTGTACTGGATCACCTTAACTGTGTTTTTATAGCACATATTCTCAAGACGTTGTGATTGTATGATCAGCAAGAACAATCATGAAACTAGACACCCTAGTGATAAAGTTTTGGTGACCAGCTTTAGAGAAATTTTTTTTGTAAAAGTTTATGTCTCTCTATACTGAAAAAAGACAAGACCACAATCATAAGAGAATAAAAACAATGATTTTGCTTTGGGCAAGAGTTGTAATAATATTTTAGACAATGATTTTATCTATATGATGGGTCTTTTGTCCATCATTTTATTGTGTTGTAAATGCCCCTTTTAATATAAAGACAACTTCATATCACATTTTTTTTTTATTTTAGTCCTTTAAAGAACATATTCTGGAAACTCAAAATTAACGTCTTTTCCAGTTAACTTCTTGTACACAGCCCCGAAAGTGTCCAACTGAAATGACAAATAAAAGATAATGATTAGATTTATATACAACTATAAATATGCAGGACTTTTCCATAACAATGTGTATATGATAGTGTTGTATGGCTTTTCAGAATTTCAAAGGATGATTTTTTTTCATCTTAATTGACATTTCTGCAAAATTTCATCTCGTTCAAAGAAATGTTTGTTTTTAAAGTATATCCCCTAAACAAATGTCAACATGAGAGCTATTACTAACTTCTTTACCAGCTATACATTTAAAATTCAAAAGGCCATTAATCCCATAAAAGAATTTAAGCAGCAGTCCTTTCTGAATTTGAGATATCATTTATAAAAATATCTTAAAGAATTCTGCTTAAGGGCATACGATACAGTTTTGATCCTGTATTTACAAGTTGATGAAAATTTGCATATAGGCTATTTTAAACCTGATCAAATCAAATATGTTATAAAAATTATACCTTCATGTGCTACTTTTTGAGTAAATTGAGGTTCAAATTTCAGATATTTCCTCAAAATACGGATTTGTGGACATATTTTTCCTTTCGATAGAAAGACATAACTTTTTTGTTTTAAAAGATAAACACGATCTGTTTTTTGTTAAATTATTTGTAATTCGTGTGTTATATAAATATTGCATAAATTTGTACATTTTATTTTTACAAATAACTCAAATTTATCAAATGATCATGAATGCAGGAAAAAAACGTAATTTTTGGCTGTATATTTATCAAATTTAAAAAATTGCACTATTTACGTTTTCATGAAAATTGGTACACATAATCTTCTTACGTAATCAAACCAAATGTCATTTTAAAAAAGGGGGGTCCATGAACTCATTTTCAAGTTAAATCAGTATGAATGCTAACAATTAGCCGAAAACTGCATCTTTTCCCACTAAGTCACCGTTTGACATCGCGAAAATAACAATTTACGTTAGCAACGTCATTACCTCCCCTGTAACTGTATCGTATGCCCTTAAGCTGGTGCTAGGGGCCTTCAGGCTTGCAGTGTGGCGAGACTTTTAGATGAAGAAAACAGCAATACAAGCACTGTTCCTTTGCTTTTTGTGTCTGTTTTGCTCTGTGTGTACTGATTCTGTGTTATGGATGGATACCACATATCCCTTTTCTAATTCATTATCATTCATATAAAATTATGTGTGAAAGCACATAGAAAATGTCTCATTGATGTGTGTTACATTTGCAAAGGAAGGCTACAACTACCATCACTATTTTGCAAACTATGAAAAATATGAAATAAATCAAAGTATTTAAAGGCTCCCCTTACTTATTTTTCTCATTGTAAAAGGCCTTAAAAAAAGTACAAGACAATTTTGTTTTTAGTTTACATATCCAGGTGCTACTACTCCCATAAAATCTGCCCCCTGTTTCTTAAGACATCGATAAAGATTTAGTTATGATGAAACTAAATACATGTAACATTTATTGGTAAGGAAACTTCGAAATGTTTTACAAATTTACACTCAGGCATTTACTTATCTGCAACCAACACTTCTTCAATGTTTGCATAGGCACAGTATCAATTTGTCCCACAACCAAAGAATTTTGTTCTCTTAAAGACCATAATAATATATACCTTGTGTTCAATGTTTGTTTGCTGTGTCTTATCCAAATGAACTTTAATCAGTCTGGAGCCATCTAACTTGATTCGGATTCTTTTACCAACAATCTCAGCTGGGAAGGTCAAATCATCCAAGATTGCATCATGTACAGATGTCAATGTACGTCTAGAATTAAATAATAATAAAAAGAATCAATTTTATACTCTAAGACTAAACATAAGTATTAGTTATCTCCCAGAACTAACTGGATTCAAGACCTTATTGCATTTTTTTCCTACTACCAATCTAGGGACAATTTAATATCATTCTAACAAATTTCATTACTATCACTAACCAATTACAGTACCTAGAAGAAACAAGACTTATAGACTGATTGCTATAATTTATTTTTGAGAACTTCTAGCTTTAGATTATAAACTTCCTTTTCGTAATTCAAAATCTCATATTCTCGTCTTGTTTGAATGGCCCATAGCTGCTGATAATCAGATACTACTGGTAATATAATGAAAGTTTTATTAAAAACTAAGACTCAAATTTTAAAACAAACAAACAAACAAATCTAAATTTAGACTTAAAGCAATTCAATATCCTTATATTCAAAAATCGACATACGAAATTGGTCTTTTCTGCTTATTTTTCCTCCTTGTTTTTCTTGTTGGTTTTGGCAAAATTCTTCTCTGTAATAAAAAAGAAAGCTTTAAATAAATATCATACTAAGCTTATTTAGTTATATAATTCATTTTTTTTATCAATATAATGTATGGTAGTCATATGATTACATAGTTTATAAAAAGTTCACATGTTGAAGATATTGCCATGCTAGCATTTTCTTTTTAGAATTTATTGAAAAATAAGTGGGGAATGTATCCAAGGGAAACAGATGATGCCCTTAACATTGTAAAGGGACATAACTCAAGAACAGTAAAAGTGATACTACCTAATTAAGTACTAGATCTTGAGTTTTTAGGTAATAAGTCTTGTGTACAAGTTTGATAACATTTGGCCTAGCCAAATAAATTTAGAGAATGGAAACAATAATTCAGACCTTTTTCCATTTGTAAAGGGGCATAACTCTTGAATGGAAAAATTGAAGCAACTAAAATTAACCCTAAATCTGTATTTGTGGTAATAGGCATTGTGTATAAGTTTCATAATATGGTTGAGACAAAGTCATATTAGAGACTAGAAACCAACTTTGGGACTCATTGACAGTCTAAAAAGGCTAAAACATAATGACCCTTCCACATGCTATTTTCTGGAAACTACAAAATGCTTATTTGGGCCTCTTTTTTACCCTTAATTCCTAAGCCGGTTTAACCATAACCCCTAAATCAAAACCAATCCCAACCTTCCTTTTGTGGGTATAAAGACTATGTTTAAATTTCATAGATTTCTTTCTACTTGTACTGAAGTTATTGTCCCGAACAAAATGACATGGGACGACGCGATACTTATATATGAAAGGTTGTACAAAATGGCTTCTATCCAAATTTCATAAAAGTAATAAAAGTTGTTTAAAGTCTAAAAAAAACTTTTGACCACAGACTGAACCTTAATGTTGACGCCCTGATACCAAATCTTTTTCTTTTCCATTATATTGAATTCTAATTACCTGTGCAATAAACACAACATGTTTGCCACTGAATTTTTTTTCCAATTCACGAACAAGTCTGGTCTGTATTTTCTGGTAACTTCGCAACTGTGGTACTGGTACAAAGATGATTATGGCTTTTTTGCCGGCAACATCAATCTCCTGCAAGAAAAATCTTTCTTTAATGGCATTAAGTAGGATTATTCACAAATAACTGTACCAATGAGTTGTATTAAGTGCAATTTGAAATCAAAACAACAATATCATAATTATAGATAAAAGGAGATATGCCATTGACATTAATGCGTGAGCAACAGCAACCATTGATAAAAATAAAGTGGTCTGTTCAAGTGACCTTAGGATATTTTTCATAATTAGGCCTAAAATAAAATTTCATTTGTTTGGCATTGCCGCCCGATCCACTGAAAAACTTGCCGACCAAATAATTTTATTTGCGTTTCAGAATTTATTTTTTTTTTATTTGAAAAAAAATCAAAATTGTGCCGGAATTTGATCGTATCCGCCGAGTTTGTTCCTGGCTTTACTTATTTCAAAACACGATCTTAAAAGCACTTGCCTTACACTGTATTGGGAGCAAACATTTAAATGACATGGAATAGAAAAAGTCTGCCAAAAGTAATGTCAAAGAAGCAGGCAGGGGAAAGCATCTCCCCTATGCTGCAATACATTGGTTAAGGGAGATAGATTTTATCAAAAATCAAATTTTCAGCTATTCTTTGAAAGAAACGTTCTGAGAGACCTTGTAGAACAAATATGCGTGGCTCTTACATTTGTTGAAGTTTGTTGAAGTTATTAAATATATGAAATTTATCATTGACAAATTTTCCCTTGAACCAGAGAACAAAGTTTCTACTATAGTCAGAACCACAATGATGCATTCAAGATAATTGTGGCTGTAAGCACCAAAGCTTAAAGACCAAAATGGTCCCAGATATACAGGTTTATAGTAGTTTTGTACGAGAAGATGCTAGCCTGGTACAAAACATACATATTTTAAAGACTAGCATCTTGTGTTAATTGAAGTACTTCCCCCTTTTCTTGCCTTTCTTCTTAACATGAATAAGATAATTCTTAAAACATAAAAGATACTGACAGAAACATATTTATAAATGTTTCTGGTGTACTAGTGATGAATAAAATCCCCTCCTTTTCCACAATTCTAAGGGCTCATTAAATTATCTGTATTCATGTAATGCATGTCCAGATTTCTGTTAATCAAACAAGCATTACAACCCATAATTTATTTATCTGCAAAAACTGTCTGTCCTGCTGCATATTTCCATTTTAAATTTATCATACGTTTTAAACCTAGCCCTGAAAAACCTTGCACTTGGATAATATTAGTATAAACACCATGTCTATTTGTGCCAACCTTCCAAATTTTTAATATTTTGCTATCCTAATTTGGTACAGATCCTTTATCCTCAAAACTTATTAGGGTCAGTAGGCGTGTTTGTATGGTAGTTCGTCACACCTTACATGTATGATTACTAGCCTCTAGGTATTGGTTTGAGCCCTAGTTGGGCAGTTGCAAAATTAAGGTTTGATTTTCATGTCATATGTGATAAGATTAGTCAGTTTCCTCCCACAGGTTGGCGTTTTCCTTCAAGTACTACGGTTTAGTACGCCACTAAAACTGACTGCCATGAAATTACCAATATGGTGTAGAAAGTGATGTTTTAAATCTTTTGTCCATTTGTACAAGGAGCCGTAGTGGTTGAGCCATTTAACTTATGGTAATTTTACCAAACTGTGACCACAACTTCAAGATGTGACATCAGGCCTCTGTTCAATGGGCAGTCCCACAATAAAAGTTCAATTTTCACGTCATACATTTTATATGGTTAATTTGTCAGTTTCCTGCCTCAGTTCTGTGTTTTTTTCTGAGTACTTTGGTTAACTCTGCCAATAAAACTGACTGTCTTACATGAAATTATCCATATGATATAGAATGTGACATTGACGGTTGACCCCTTTCAAAGAAATCACCAGCATGTACACACAACAATGCTGCAATGCTTTAGACAACATTGATCTAGAGACTTCATGATTTACATGTATAAAGCTTTTGAATGTAAAAAAAAAAATTTCCCTACCTACCTACCAACCTGCTGATAGTGTGGGTCGGCAATGCAAACCAAACAATTTTTTAAGGGTGGCCTTAAAAGTAAACATTAGGTATACAGCATTCAATTGTAAATTATAAGTAAAAATGTACATCCATGACAAACAAAAAGAATTTTAATAAATAACAAAAAATTTCATGCACATTTTGAAAACATATCAGTGAAAAGATAATTTTTTGTTTTTATTTTTTGCAAGAACATGAATCTTAACCCTTTCAACACTACACAAAAAAATAGAAAAATGGCTGCTGCTGCTGCATTTTTTTTGTGTTAATTCATTAGAACAGTATATTCCTTTTCAGACTGCTGTATCTTTTTTATTATAAGAGATACAGAGAACGTTATTGCATGAAAAATGCTCAGGGGAGTATGAACTAATGTTGGGCAGTTATTTCAGTAAAAATTTTATTAGGTAACCTGCATTTTCAGGTAATTAACAGGTAAAAGATGTAATTTATTACATTTGTGTTGAATTTGGAATAAAAACTACTTTTAGTCTTCATATATTTTGTTGTTTTATCTGCCATATAATAAAGAAGACACCAATTGCTCGATTCCGTAGCGTATTGCACCATACACAACATATTATGTAATCGTGGCACAAATTTTCAGTCAACCTCCGTTTTCCCCCCTTTTTCTACGTTTCGTAATGATCGATCAAATCGTATTTCCCACACGAATTGAATGTAAATGTAATAAATACATTGAGATAACAAGAAACCTTTTAACTAATCCTCGTTGTCAGTTTCGTCATAGAATTGCTGAAATATTTCCATATTTACAGCTTCGTTTCCGATTTCCGCCATTTGCATTTGTCAAAATATTTGTTTTTATTTCCCTTCAATTTTCCTTCTACTGCATGATTTTACAATAAAAATTTCCAGGGTTTCAAGCGCAAATGAGACCTTGTATATCCTCGATTTATACAAGGAAAAATTAGAGAGGTCCCGAATGAAAACTGAATGGTTTAAGAGTCCTTATGAAAAATCTGTTGTCATCGCGGCATATGCCGTGAATAGCAGTGGCGGACAGCGTATGTCATCGCGGCATATGCCGTGTATAGCGTTGAAAGGGTTAAAAGAAAAACCTATTTCAGCTACCTTGAGCATAGTGCCTAAAAATATGATTTTTGTCAATCATTTAATCACTGTGTTCTGCCTTTAACATCAGGATGCTACTGAAAGTTTCCAAAATCTATACTTGTCCACCTTTTGTTTTATATCTTACCTTTGCACCAGTAATATATAGTTCACGAAGTTGTTGTTTCAGGTCACTATTCATTTCCAGTTCCAACAAAGCCTACAAAAAATATAACAATTAGTTTCATAAGTAACGTATGTAAAAAGAAATTCAAATTATAACAAGCATTCTGAGAGTAATAGTCCCCTACCAGGTAAAAAAATCATTATTCTTGAATAAACTGCTAACTTGTTCTCTAACATGTCATGGTGTAAACAAAAAGAAAATATCAATTCATTATCTTCAAACATGAAAAACTGATTTTATGAGTGAATTTTTTTCAAGTCTAAAGACCATTGCTCTGCACAAAATTATGACTGAAACAAACATAAGTTAATTTACACACAGTTCTCTAAAATTAGATATGATGTTATATAATGTATATCTATTTTCAAATTATAATCAAATATCATAAATAGTTCTAAAAAATTCTTTCATTTGTCACAAAAAAGGATTTTGAGATTGTTTGTCAAGTCTATTGACATGATTGATGGGAAAATAAGTTTAAAATCACATATTGTCTGTATAATGTACATTTGTACATGTAAATCAATACCATTCACTTCTGATTACTTTGCAAACATTGAAAAAATCAAATCAATCCATTTGGTCAGTCTGGTCTTTAATATGAAGGAATGATGACCTTTAACATTTAGGTACAATGTAGGATTATTATGAAGTCAATGCTGGAATTTGGCCTATAGGTCAACAATGTCACATCTTTATCAACTAGATACTTTGGCTCCACATATACTTTGTCCACTTCAAACTTGCAAATATCATCATTAAATATTTCTATTAAACAAGAGCGTCAAGTATGTTTGTTATTTTCTGGTCTGGAATTTTAAACAACACTTACCTGTGAGATCGACTGTTCAAACTCATCAGGCTTCTCACCTTGAGGTTTCACAATTTTAGCGCTCGCCGAATACATCTGAAAAATGCAAATGTAGAAATATTAAATCTGGAATACACGACATACATTGTACATGCAAATTTATATTCAAATATTGTAATAAAAAGTTTTCTCCCTAGTTGTTTACTCTGAGACGCCAACAATGTGCACGTGGTAAGAGTTTTACTAATTGTTGAAGGCTGTATGGTGACCTTTAGTTATCAAAACATTTGGTTTGGTGAAGAGTTCTCGTTGACATTTATACCACACCTTTCAAATCTATAATACTAAAATTACGAGGTCCAATTTATCAGCCGGCATCAGGTAAAAGCGGCATATCAAAGAATTCAACTTTATATATAGCTAATATAGGACAATTGTGTAGATTAAAAATTACACCACTCCAGACCCTTTTGTTTTCCACATAATTAATATTGCCAATAATTAACAAGTTCCGGGTCGAATCCGGTACCGACACCAAAAGTATATTCACCTGTTACCCATTACCTTATCTGTACGTTCCGCATCTAACAGGCGCACCACCAAATGGTGTATTTGATTTTACTATATACACGGGTCATAATCACAAAGTCGACACAACTAAATTCAATCATTGTCAAATTGTTCCCTATTGTAGTTTTTTAATTAGTAAAGTTTCTAAGATAACAATACGAATACTAAAAATTTGGACTAAGGCGTATAGGTACAGTTTTCAATTTGTTAGCGGGCATGACGCAAAACAGCGAATCAAAGATTTGAACTTTATTGGACAATGCTGTTGATTAAAAAATACTCAATTCCAGGACCTGAATATTACCAATAATTGAAAAGTTCCAGGTCGACGGGTTCAAACAGAAAGATTTGAAAGCAGAGAAAACTGTGTATCTTATAATCGGCACGACTTTATCAGATGACAATACCAATACTAAAATAAGGCTTACGCATAGTTATATACTTTAATTCAGTCACGGACCTGCGATATCACGGGTGTGTTCTAGTATTATATAAACATGCACCTGGTCACCTAGAAAATAAATGAACTACCAAAATCCATAAAATTTGACTGACAGGAGGACTGACAGGAGTTTTCACTTTAACATCAGTTTAATGTTCTAGAATTTAAGTCCATCATATTTTACAGAGTTTGGTTCAAAAATGTATTCTATATTCTTGGAAAGTAAAAAATCTTGTTACAAGTTGTGAAATCAGGGAAACAAAACAAAGTATGTCATCGCAAATCTCAGATGAAATAGACAACTTTTGAGTTCGATGCATTCAAGATGAAGGTTTTGGTTTTAGTGAACATAATTTGTGCGTTTAAGGGCATCGTCATTTCAGTTCCCATGTTGAGTGAGTAGTTGGAATTACTGTATTGCACAAATTATTCAGCAAATTGAACTTCAGCACTGCTGTCATTCAGGAATTGTGATTAAGTACTTACAGAACAAACATTATTTCTAATTTATCCTGCACAATGACAATAACTCAGATGGTTGATAAACATTAGTAGTATAGGGATACAGGCCATCCCCTCTATCTGGTGAATGATGTAATAAAGGTGCTCATAATTGACACGCTTCTCGCAATGAAGGACAAAATTTCTAGTCATCTATTGAACTTATGTTGTCACTCACGAGGATATAATTTCAAGAAATATTTTGAACCAACATGCAATGTGAAAAAAGTGTGTTAAATAATTTATGTATGACAAAATTTCTAGTTGTAAATAAAGATTTCATAGAAATGCTCAAATTTTTTTAGTAGTCCCAGTTCAGACAAAAAAATCATAACATGTTTTCAGACATCTTCGCAAGCCAAGGGTTAGGATCCACTCCCGCTCTCTTCACCCTTGGCAGATTGAGATAAAATATCAGACATAAGGTAAGGATTTTTATTGGTTGCAGTCGAAACTCGCCGCATGCAATCAAAAAGCGCCTAAAAAATGATCACGTGTAAATGTAGAAAGTGTTTGTTAACAATTGCTATGTGTTTATTGTGCAACAAGTCTTTACATCCCTAAACATACGACTACATGTATCAACTTGAATGTTTTTAATCAACTAATAGAAGTTCCTGTGTATGTTTCATGCACAAATGGATGAATGTTGACATATATTTTTGTTTCCGGCTTTATCAAGAGTGTAGATAGACGCTACCGTGTTTTTACCTCCAAATTGAAGAGTTAAAATGCTACCATTGATCAATAATAATATATTCGGAATGGGCATGACTTTAAACTTCCAATAGATGGTGTAACATTGTTTTCACAAATGTTGGCTTAATCTGCCAAGGGTGAAGAGAGCGGTAGTGGATCGTAACCCTTGGCTAGCGAAGATGGTTTTCAGAATATGTCAAAATATCTTTTAACAGGCTTTCACATTGTTAAAATTGTTTTTGGCCCCTAAGGAAAAAGGAGGCTAATCTTTTTCTAACATTGTCATTGAGTACATAAGGAAATACTTAAATATGCAAGACAACATGATCTATAACTAAAAGATGCGATCTATATATTGAATAATTAATTGGTTCAGAGAAGTTATGACGTGATCAGGACAGTCTCCGTTGCGATCTGATATGTCAAGATACTGAAGGACTTAAGTGTCTTTAAAAAGGACTATAGTACCCTATATGCCAACATTCAAGCAAAATATCATCAAGTAAAATAAAAAGAACGTGGACAGAAGGGGTTCAATCCATGAATATCTTTCTTTGTTTTCTTCATCGGAGAGCAATGTAATGGCATATCGATCTTAAATTAATATTGAACACATGATATACTTTTTCAAATGTGTAGGTTGAATAAAAAGGTATTAAAATTGAGTTTGATTTGACATGTTATCTCAAACAACCTTGTTCAATGGCGGCGACGGAAGAAGAGAATTACACCGGAAGAGGAAGTAAAAAACTTATATGCTAGCGCAAAAGTTTGTATTTGTAAGTCGACCGCAACTTGCGATAGTTCGACAAGTCATAGAAGGCTTTGCGATGCCGTTTTATGCTGTTAGAACTGGCAGAAATCCAGGAATATATAAAGACTGGTATATAAATTTGTTGCTATGTTGTTGTCGTAATGGGCTATTTTTTTGACAACCCTTTTGGAAACAAGTCGTTTCGGCCAAAGAGCCAGTTCGGCCTTGGACGTTTTGGCAATGTAATAAAAGATTTCGGCCATACAGTACATTTTTTACATTCAGACATATTTCATTTCAAAAAAAGATTTTGTTATTTACACATGGGCTTTTATTTTTATTTACCTTTTGTAACTTTAAAAATGCTTTTGAAGAAAATATGACCGACACAATGAATATTTAAATGGCTTTTTTTTAAAGCCACTCATTTATATATGGCAGTGTCTGCGCGTACCCACATGTGGGTACGAATAGTCGAATTGACATTCGTAGGCTTTGCGTACCCACATACAGTTTTATGATAAAATGCATTTCAAATCGGGAATTAAATGTGAAATATATACAGAAATTATCGATAATATGGGGATTTAGAGTAGAACGAGTGAAGGGTATGACAAATAATATTTTCGAATTGTATTTATAAGTTAATAATATATAATAAACCTTGCAAATTAAATGCACATTGATTGAAAACAAAATATACAGCCTGTAAACTATAGTCCTATTATATATAATATCCGAATTTTAAGTTGCTTCCACGCCTCAGAGGCAAAATATTCTTTGATGCGCTGAAGGTTTACATTTACGTCAAACATTTTGTTATTTATTAACGAAGCTTTCATAGAAGACTATTGGCATTGGCCTTTGTTTTTCAGAAATAATGTATTAGGCCTTAATTTTTCCTGTCGAACTTGTTTAGAATTTTTGCCTCCGTGAATACAGGAAAAAATTATTCAGTAAAACTTGATTTCCTCTTTATTTTTTGTGTTTCCAGTTCTTCTTTTCTCTGCAGCTGCAATTGACTCCGAGTTTGTTTTTATATACAATTAATCGACTGATACTTTTGAACAAAGTGTTCCAATTCATGATAACTTTGAAATGTCTGCCCCACATGTATATCACCCTTTTCCCATTTTAAAAATATTTATTAACCGAGAAAAACTGTTCACTTACATATATATATAAATGTTTACAAAACTTCTAAGTAGTTGATCAATTTTATTCACTAATTGCGATAATTTCTGTATATATTTTACGTTTAATTCCCGATCCTCTGGCAATTTATTATAAAACCGGATGTGGGTACGCATAGCCTACGAACGGCAATTTTGCTATTTGTACCCGCATGCGGGTGCACTCAGACACTGCCTTAATATATATTGAAAAGCAAAAATAATCGTTGATGAAGATTTAAGCAAAAACAGGTGAGCGATTCAGGCTCTTGAGAGCCTCTTGTTTAAATAAAAAAAAAACAGTAACTGGCATCAAGGGGATTATCACAGTGGGATTTAAGAGGACAAGGGACGGCTTTCCTTATGAAGACTTTTTCAAAGTACCACTCTAATACCAGAAATGCCACCAACCCTTTTTTGAATCCTTGATCATGTCAATATTTCTGTAACTACTAGATTATAATGCTGTTTCAATCAAGAAGCCAGTGAGTTATGTTTTACTGTAGGCAGGAACGTTTTATTTGGTTTGCTTTTATTTTTTATTATTTATTAAAAAATTAATGTTCAATATTTATGTCAGAGGATATAAGCTCGTTTAAGATCACCTGGCCTGAAAGGCCAAATGAGCTATATGCATGTATTCTAATCACTTTTTTTTTTATCTTTTATTTGTTTTTCAATAGTCAGGATTTTACACACCCCATTACACTACCACCTGACAATGGTATATCAAAGGGTAAACAAAAAAAGAAAAAAATAGCAATGTACAAAATGAATCTCTGACTTATTAATTTTTAACAATAAGAATATTTTAGGTTACATATAAATTGTATTTGATTTATCTCTCCTCTCTCTATAATCACTTGGGGATTGTTGTTGTTCCTTGTCGTTAACTTTTATAAAAAATCTCCTTTGAATATATATATATATACATGTATATACTGGGCCTATTTTAACCTAACTTGACCAAAATCATCCTTAGGGTTGTAGTTTTAAAAGTGTATCCAATGCACTTGTCTGCCAACCAAAATGGCTAAAAATAGAACAAATGTATGAAAACTGCTATATCATGTATATATAGCAGTGTTTTCCATTCGGCATTTAAGCCGGGTGTGCCGACCCCCTTCTTTTGAAAGCCGACCACCTTTCGATTTTAGGAGGTGGTCGGCTTTTTTTTCAAATTTCGGATTTTTTTCGGTTCCGTACCGTTAAAATTTGAATACTTATCGCGCCTCGCTGATTTGTTTTCATTGACAAAGTAGGCGTCCAATCGTCAAATTTCAATGTTTTCATTTATCAATCGGGGTACAAGAAAGGTAGATGACGATGATGATAAAGAAAATACTAGACCAAATAAGTTAAATAAAATTGATAGTTATGTTGAAGTTGTGGAAATTGAACAAAAATCAACCAAACAACAGAAAAGACACGCAAGTGAAGACAAATATGAGCAAGACTTCAAATGGCTTATAGTCACAGAGGAAGGATACTACTGTTCTATGGGCCAACAATATGGCACAAAAGCAAGAAACAGGAAATAAGATTGTAAATGAAAGAAGAGAGAAAAGAGATAAATTGTTGAAAAAAATCAAATCAAAGAATATTTGACAATTAATATGACTACGTCTATTTATGTTTGTTCAACTCCATTAAATGTGAATATTATACTAATCTTTATTTTTGTGACCCCCACGTGCACCCACAGTAAATTTTAAAAAAAACGGGTGTACATTTAAAAAAAAAACCACCCGGTTGCAAGTGATTTTTTTAAAACACCCACCTTCCCTTAGTGAAAAAAGGAAAACACTGTATAGAGAACATCTGAAAGCAGTATAAATGTTCAAAAATTTTGATATCCATTATTATAGTAAATTTTCTTTAAAACTGTCAGACAACTTTTTAAAGTAGTTATTGCCCTTAAATGACAAATTTAACCAACTTTTGCCTACTTACCTATCCAAGTGATTGCCTAAAATAATAGTATTTAAAAAAAAAAAAAATGTGTTTTGGAATAAAAAATACAGAGAAATTTCAAACAAAAACATTATCAGCAATACAAGGTCAACAAATGTTTTTTAGTCATGCCTTCTATTCTAGACACATGGCTTGAGAGAGTCCACTTTTGAAGGGGCTCATAGAAAAAAGTATTTGCCCCTAGTTTAATTTATGGCTTTTCTCAAACAGTTCTATAGATAGAGAGAAACTGTAAACAGCAAAAAAATGGTCAGTAATATACAATCTACAAATAAGTCATAATGGACAAATTGTTAATTAACTATTTATAGCAGTCATAACATATAAATGTAAATTTTTACCCATTTTTTATGCCCCACCTACAATAGTTGAGGGGCATTATGTTTTCTGGTCTTTACGTCCTTTCGTCCGTACATCCGTTCGTCCTGCTTCAGTTTAAAGTTTTTGGTCAAGATAGTTTTTGATGAAGTTGAAGTCCAATCAGCTTGAAACTTAGTACACATGTTCCTTATGATATGATCTTTCTAATTTTAATGCCAAATAAGAGTTTTTACCCCAATTTCACGGTCCACTGAACATTGAAAATGATAGTGCGAGTGGGGCATCCGTGTACGGGGGACACATTCTTGTTTATATATATATTCTTGAAATTACACTGGTCAGATAGAAAACATTAAATTTGTAGAAATGATCAGCTACATTGTATATAAGATCTACAAATAAGCAAACCTAATTCATTCACGACATTGCTATAAAGGTGAAAATAAATATATAATGCCATATTTTTTTTAATCTGACCAATGCAGGCTCTCTGGAGCAACTAGTTAATTTTTTTTTAATTAGGTGAGGAAGTATATACATTAATTACATATTAAATTTTTGCTAATGATATTGAATTATTGGTATTAATAGGGGCTCCTGTAAGTCACAAGTAGACAAGTTTCCACAAGCACGCTACAAGAAATTTAATACTCAAGAAGAAGCAGAGGACTTTGTTAAAGGAAGTGGTGGACCATTACGCAACTCATATACAAATAATAATGGTATGCTTAATATAGACTTTTTTGTATTAATAAACTTGTAATTCTTTTAGGTAAAATGACCTGTCATCTGAGATCTTTTCTTTACCAAAAGGTCCTTGATCCATATATTCTAAAGTCTTTTGGGAGTTTGATATCTGTACTATAAATTCTTCGGTATATAAACAAGTTTTGCACTATTTTAAGAAATCTTATTAAGATATTAAACAAGAAAAGCCAAATTATACATTACTTTTTGTCTTGCTTTGGCGGAGTCAAAAAGCAAGACATAGGTATGCTGATTCCTGCAGCGTCAACAATGTATTAGTTTGTGATTAGGTCAGTTGGAGAACCACTAGTGGTAGGTCAATGATATTTGGTATGAAGTTGTATTAGCATTGGCATACCTTATTTCCAATACTGGAGATTGTTTACACTTGGGGCCTCAGGGAAGTTCAAGATTAGTTATATAGGCTATAGCTAATTGTGTAACTTTCTTGAAATAAAAATATTGTTGTAACTTGTTGTTGGTGTTCCTTCAGTCATCGTTCATTGACTTTAAATATTTGCATTACTTACATGTTAAAGAATTCAGGCGCGGATCCAGAGGGGGGGTTCCGGGGGTTGGAACCCCCCCTTTTTTTTGGCCGATCAATGCATTTGAATGGGAGCATATAGCTGGAACCCCCCCTTTACTCTGGGTTGGGAACCCCCCCTTTTTAAAATGGCTGGATCCGCCCCTGGAATTGCTATTTTAATTTCTCAACATTTGCATTTTTAAAATTTCTTAAAGGCGAGAAATATCTCTAGTCAGTAGTGTTTATTATTATAATCACAAAAAGGTTTTTATTTACCCATAAATCTTTATATAGAATAAAATAATTTTTGATGATTTCTTTCATTGAAGGATCATCCTCCAAGCCAGCTTACCAAAAACCTGTAAGTAATTATAATGCACCATCCTCATCTCACAAACCAAGTCTGAAGGAACAAGTGTCTCATCTGTCTGCTGTTGTTCATCAGTTATCAGAAGAGATAGAATCTTACGAGAAAACTCACGTACCGTCCAAAAGATCTCACCCATCTAGTGCAACACAGCCTGGAGGATCAAGGTCATACTCAACTCATTCTTCTTCACAGTATGGCAGCAATCCTAAACGATTCAAACATGACAACTCAGATGGAGGTATGAAATTACAGGGTGGACATTTCAACCAAAAATTCATGTAGCTATGAGAAGTGTTCTTCCCACAAACAAATATTATGATATACATGTATTTTTGTTCTCCTATGCCTTTGTATCCTCTTTGTTCTTTAGTATTCTTTTTATGGAGCATTTGCCCTAGATTCATGCTTTTACAAGGGTAATAAATTTCACATTTTTTACTGGAAAATTTATATATATAAGGAAATGTGTGAAAGGAAAACAGATCTGTCAAATATTTCTGAAATTAAAATCTGCACATTTTTTACTGAAATATATAAATTTTTAAAGAAAATGTGTAATTGATTTTTTTTACACTGTACAAAATGTATATCAGATTTGACTCTATGGTAATAATTTTTTGGTATACAAACAGAATATTTGTTGTTTATTCATAAATGAAAAATATTTGCAAGAAAGGGGAGATAAGATTTTTTTTATTGGTACATTGTACAAGCTGTAAATTATTAAACAAAGAAGTCTGATATGATTGCAAATTAGACAACTTTCCATCCAATTCAGATCTATTTTTATGCTTACCAAAAAAAGCTACAGTAATTCTTTATTTACATCAACTTGCCAAAGGGTCATAGTAACAAGCTCATTGGAGCCTTACTTATGTTTATTTTCTGAAAAACATTTTGATAAAAGCTATTTTTTTATCTTTATTGTAAATGCTATAATTTATTTACTATCTAGTCGCATATTATATTGCTTTTTCCTTATATAAATATTGTGAGACAAGAAACAAGAGAAAATGTGTCCGGTTTAATCTCTGATATGTTTTATGCCTGTAGGTTCAAATTCTGAAGAAGGTGTAACAGTATATACAGATGGTGGATGTTTTGGGAATGGCCAAAAAGGGGCCACTGCTGGCATTGGAGTCTACTGGGGAGATAATCATCCCGAGTAAGTATTTATATTATTATGCTTTCTGTAATGCTTATTGAGAATTTACAGTAAAAAGTCACTATACCCCTTCAAACAAAGTCAGATTTTAAAAGTGTTAATATGTTGATATATAGGAATCACCTTGTCCACCCATCTGTATCCATGTGCTGTTATTGCTACTCCTTATTTGCTGAACATAGTTGTGGAGCACTACCAGAGTATGATCTTAAAGAAACAATCCTGGTCCATAAAAAAGATGTGAAACAATTGAATTTACTAACTTAAATTTTTGTCTGTCTATCTGTCCATGAACCTTGTAAGCCTAACTCTGCTATTTCCATTATACTTAACACAAATGTATTACTCTACCTGAGGCTGTGTATCAATGAGCAGAGTCCATACTACATAGCCAGCTTTAAAAGGCCCAGAAAGGACAAATGTAACACAAGTTAAACTAGAAACATATGGCCTTGTTTATGTACAAAATAATAAACTAAAAACAAATATATTACACAGCAACAAACAACAACCACTTAATTACAGGCACATACAGAATGTGGTGGGGTTAGACTCATTTGACAACCCTCCCCTAACCTGGGACAGTGTTGTAACAGTACAACACAAAAACACACCATGAAAATCAGTTGAAAAAGATTTAACTTATCAGATGGATACAAATAGAAATCTTTCCATGGTTGGGGGGGGGGGGGAGGGGGGGGGTTGCTGATGAATTTGATTTGGATTTTTTTTTTCATTTCTGAGTCAATCAGTGAATGTAATTTTTAACAGCATATGATGAAAATTACTTGCCAATAGTCAAAGAGTAAATCCTGTACAGTATGTCAAAATTCAATTATTATACTTCAGTAATCTGAGTGAAAGGTTAGGAGGGAGACAAACAAATAACAGAGCGGAAATACATGCAAGTATATTTTAAATAATGTATACATATTATGTATGTCTTGTCCATTAATTGCTTCCTACTATTGATTTCCTTTAGACTGCAAGACTGTTCAGATAGGAGGATTTTGAAAATAAATAATGCAGCCTTGATAATCACAAAAATAGATGGTTTGTTCTGTGGTAGTTTGAAAATAAATTACCTGGCTTGCAATGTATTGAAAATAAATTACTCAGCAGGTCTAATCGAAAGTATGAGATGGCACTAGATTCTTCATAAGTTCATTTTTTTTCCCATAAAAATCGAGAAACACTTCCCAAATCATTTAATAATAAAAGTATAAATATACTGTGGATTCATTTATTTTCGTGGATAGAGAAAAAAAGACGTTTCGTGGTATACGTAAATTCGTGGATCGCTGATTACAACAACAAAAAATAGATACGTAATTCGTGGATTTCTTTTTGATTTAGGAGATCATATAACATCCTTGGTTCGATCAATAATAAAACAAAACAAAAAAGAAGGAATTCATTGAAAAAGTTTTGAATTGTCAAAATCCTCGCTTAATTGGTCATTCTAGGTTAAAGTGTTCATTGATAACTTCGATTACAATAATGGGCAGAGACAACTAATTATTTGTTTGTTTTACAATTTATCTTGTCTGAATTCTATAAGGCATTCAAAACTTTATGATTGAAAGCTAATTTCCCTAATCACGATATAATAAACAGTGATATAAGTATAAGGTGTGAAAATTAATGTTCCTGTCATAAACAATATTACCTATGGGCAATATCCCCGTACTTAATCCTATTGATTTATAATCACAGGTAAACTATGACACGGTAATTAACAACTTGCAGTTATTTTCCATGAACAGTTTTAATCAATTTTAAAAAGTAATTCTAATATGACGTTCTTCTTAAGCTTTGGGTACAAAGCCATGTTCTAATTCAAATACAACATGGGCTGCACGTGATTGACGTCACAATTGAAATTGCAACGTCAGATGAATTTTGAACAACGCCAGAGATCAAAATGGGCATTTTTGTTGGTGTTGCTCGCTAGGAAATTAAATGAAAACATTCTAAAAGTAAGTTTAAATGTTTCTGTTCTTTTTTATTGATCAACTGCTGATTTTCTATAACGTTTTTGGGTCATGAAATCAAAATGGCGACATTCCGAGCGTCTACTATAGGTCCGCTTCGAAGTGAAAAAGTTCAAATATTCATATTAGAATCGAAATAATTCTTTCCTGCCATGCTCTATGCTCATTTTAATATGGGTGGGCATTATATTTGTAACATTTAATACCTCGCTAATGCTCGGTATTAAGATATTAACAAATATAATGCCTACCTATGTTAAAATGAGCATAGAGCATGGCAGGATAGAATTATTTCTTAAATTATCACTGATATTCAATATATTTATTACAGATTTAATCAAAATACTTGTATCTTCTTTCAATCGAAATCACGTGTTATGTTACAATGTTTATCGCTAGTCAACACTATACTAGAACTGCATAACATAACCGGAAATAAACATCCAACTCCATACACATTTTTCGGGATTATTCTTCGTTGAGTTCTTAAACTCGTGGTTCGCTGTGACCCACGAAACCCACGAAAATTGGTATACCACGAATAAAAATGAATCCACAGTACTTGAAATGTCTGAAAATTGGTATCATTTAACTTGAGGTATATTTTCTCAGAAACACTTACCTCACTTTTATTACAGGGCCATAACTACATTGAGGTAAATGCCTCATGTAGGAAATTTCAAAACCAAACGCTCATCTCAATATCAAATTGTGTTCATGGTGAGTGTCTTGCAAGAAGCAAGTTCTGTTCTCTCTCAGACGTAGCCCCTGATTTTTCAGGATCAATGTTTCTTATTTACATGTATTTGTCTATTGTTCATTGATTGCCCTTCTGTATTCTGTTAGTGTTGCATTCCTTTTGTAATTTAGTAATTTTGTTATTAACTTGATCATGAGTTTGAAAAAAACAGAAGCCACAGACTTAACTATGTGAATAATATTTTTGCTTTATCATGCATATTGGTCTTTTGATGTTGTCCCTAGAAACTTAAGTCTTACACTGAATCTATACATTTTGCTTTGAGACCAAAATATTATCAAAAAATTATTAAAACAGAACTTGCATTTTCAGATTAAGAAAGGGTTTGGGGAACACCCTGAAAGCATGATTTTGCATCATTTGTTCTATAGCTTCTTGGGCCTTCAATGGCATTATTACCCTTGCAAAAAAAATTGGCCTCACTCCGCTCGCCTTAACATGTTTCCAAATACTTTTATAAAAGGCTAGATACAACCAACTTTAATACTGTGTATGTATGCAGTACATTAATATATATGCAGTTTGGAATATAGAAAATTCATTTCTGCAGAGGAGGAGGATTAATTCAGATTAAATGGTACATAATGACTTGACTATACATGTATTATTTATAATAAACAAACAATTTAAAAATTGATGTTTTCAAATATTATAAATATTGTTTAGAAAATAAATAAACAGTCTCTTGCATTAATGAAAAATGAAAAATCTTGCTTCAAAAGTGCAGAAAATAGATAACCTGTCCTCTTAGTTTACAAAAATGAATAACCGATCCTCCTGCCCTAATATGCTACCTTCAGATCTTAAACATGCCACAAATAATTCAAAAAGAGCAAATCGAACATTTGATTTTAATTAAATTTTCTACTCATTGTAGGCTGCAGCAAAAGCTATCCAACAGGCCAAAGCTAAAGGAATTACAAACCTAGTCCTAAAGACAGACAGTCAATTCTGTATTAATGGTAATGCATAAGGATAGTAGTATACACATGCATTTTAAAATAGTATAATTGCTAAGCCTTCAGTTATTTGACTATTGGATAAGTTTGTCATCTACTATGTTTCCATATATTTCATGGTTCATTGTATGAATTACCTTATATCAAAGTAAACCTTTATGCCTGCGTCACACTGTCCCTATTTTTATATACGATTGACACCCGAATGCGAAAACTGTAAGTTCGTACAAAGTTGGTCCCGATCTCGTTAAAATACCAAAAAGTGACCGAAGCAGGTACGATGAATAACAAGGTCTATACGATGGTGCCGAAATTATATTCGATAGCAAAAGATGGACATACGAAGGTTAACCGAAGACGGGCATTTAAGCTTCATATCTCAGCCGAAGCCTACACGATGGATCATGAAGGCTACACGATGGATTACGAAGGCTACACGATGGATTACGATGATGGCGCGATGGCCATACGATGTCTAAAAGACGTCGTGTACAGCTTACGATGCATTTAAATTATATGCCGAAGGCATCACGCTTTTTAGATTGTTTGATCAATATTGAATATATATATATATATTATATTGTACATTTAATTTCTGGTTTAATCATAAGACGGAATACCGTGGGCTTGAAGGGTAAAACTTGACTTTGAGTCTCTGCATATAATGCCACCAAAATCAGGGAGAGGAAGAGGAAGAGGGAGGGGTATGAGTCTGTACAAGTCTGCCATGCATGGCGGGAAATCGATCTTTTTGTCTAATTCTTATAAAACTTAGTTTATTATCCCCTCGCCTACTACATGTAAGTTGCGTGTAGATAAAATTGTATAAATGGACACTCTAGAACCAAAATGCTCAAAACTTGGTATGGTGTTACTCGTTCAGAATATCTTAAGCGTTATTGACTTTAAAGTTCAAAGGTCAAGGTCACAGTGGCAGTTTTAATACAAGGCAATATCACTCTTGTGGACACACTAAAACCAATATGCTTCAAAAGATTTTAACCACATTTGGTATGTTCCTCCTTGTAATGATCTGACAATTTTTACGTTCAAGGCCAAAGGTCAATGTCATGCAGATGGACTTGTTTTTTCTCCTTGAAATAGCATAATACACAGGAAATTGGTTGCTCATTTTTTTACCTGCTGGTTCTAAAGACAATATTAAAGGTATTTCCAGCTACTGAAAGTTTTGGTTGATTTCTAAAAAAATAGTTTATGTATCAAATATGCATATTCAATTTAACATTTTCTGCATGTGTCATATACAAATATAGTGCCTATATTTGTCCCCAATATGTTACATACGAGGGGATGCCACGCTCGGCATTGCCTTGTTTGAACTGTAAAATGTGTGCACTAGTCTGAATAATCACCCATAATTATGCCCATGTTTACTGATCTATCTTAAAGGTAAGGTAATGGGTTCGTTGATCCCTTTTATTCAAAAAGAGCTCTTTCCAGGAGAATATCATAATAATATAGACAAAAGGAAGAATGTGGGGAAAGCATCAAATGCGGCAAAATATGACATATAGAAAACAAAATGGTTATGTAGTAAACATTCGTGTGACAACAACTCAGACGATACATAAAAAATCAGAATAATGAAGAAAAAGTTGATTTCCCTATATACGTGTACCTCCAGTGTTGGTGTATGAGGCGCGTTTATGATTTTCATTATGTTACTTGATATGAAAAATTGACAAACAATAATATTTTACTTGTAAAAGTAAATCCTGAGCCTGTAATAGCTGCTCTTTTTGTTCCATTTGAATTAATAGAAACAACGCTGTCGCCTTTCTTGTTCTCATAGAATTATATGATATAAGCTCCATGTTTTGTGAACGTCTTTTTTAACTGTTGTATTAGACAGACCAGTGCATATCGTGCATGGCACTTTAAATGTATTTTAGCGCGAAAATTAACTTACATTTAGCTTGATTTATTGCTGTCGTAGTTCCATCTTGTCACCTTCGTACTTTTATTTGATGGCAACACGACGGGATAACGAGGTCTTCACGAAGTCGTGTTGCCATCGTAAGACCTTTGGGTAGCTTCGTGATTCATTTGTGTAGACATCGTAATGGCAAAACTGTCCGATGGAAACGATGGAAACACGAATGCAATATGATGTTCAAAGATGCATTCCCGGTGACATTACGATGGTGAGGATGGTGATACAAACTCAATACGAACCCTCAACATTGGACGCACCTTCAGGGATTTTTTAACATGTTAAAAAATTAAGAACCCTTCCCAAAGTTGTCCCCGAAGGATAGAAAAGTGGCCGATGGTTCTTCGATGGTTAAAGATGGCACTACAAATAGTCCGATCTGGATACGATCAGTCCCGATTTTGAAAATTTCCATAATCGTGTTGCCATCCGCGTAAAAATCGGGACAGTGTGACGTGGGCATAAAGAGTTATGTCCAACCTCAGGATCACATATATGATTGTGTATCCTTGAATATAGGTCAGCACCCAGTCAAAGGTTGTTTCATGACATATAATTCAAGCTTTCGAACAACAATGTGTGCATCTTTTTCAAATTGAAGATCCTCCACATTACTTTTACTGCTACAGTGTTGTTTATGTTGTAAGTTTTTTTATATTTCAAGGTCATACATCAGTTTATAATGTCTTTATTGTAATACAAATAACATGTAAATTATTTTGTGACGAATTTCATGTTAAAGGAGTAGGTTCAGTAAGACCCCTTTTTGGCCCCAAAATATAGCAGTTTTACAAAATTGTTAAAATGTAAACCTTTAGTTATTTATTGGACAGTAGAATGCTTCTGCTACATAAATATGGGCTGTTTTTGACAATACAATGCACATATATCCGGCACTAGCACCATTAAGTCATGCTAAATTACTGAAATCCTCATAATTCTAGCATTTTAGTTAAATTTTAGACGGTTTTCGTGTAAAACGAAAGTGGCCGCATTCGTGTTCATCCTTAATATTGAAATGTAAGTTGTATTTTATGATAATACATAACATATATAAAGGTTGAGGATGAACACGGATGCGGCCACTTTCATTTTTACCAAAAACCATCTGAAAAGTGATATTTTTCGGCATATTAGGTAGATTTTTCATATTTGAGCCTGAATCAGATCGTTTTAATGACTAAATCTGTTAAAATCTTTCACATAAACTAATTAATTCAAATAAAATAGACACTTAAGTGTTTAAAAAGTGGTCAAAATCTTTCGTCAGATGAACCTGAAATTTGAGGCCAAAATCGGTCCTTACCGGACCTACTCCTTTTGCATTTCCGTTATTATTTGAGATTGTAGGTATAATCTATATGGATTTTATGATGAAACATGTTTTTTTTTCTACTAACCTCTAGGTATAACAAGTTGGATACATAAGTGGAAAAGGAATGGCTGGAAACTGAGTACAGGTCAGCCTGTCATTAATAAAGATGATTTTATAGAATTGGAGTCTTCACTACAAGGAATTAATGTGAAATGGGTATGTCTAACATTTGTTCTAAATAAAACAGCATTTTCTGCAGTTTTCTGTCAGACAGTATTGTGATGAGAGACTCACTCTGATAAAAAGTATAATGACTTAAATTTAAAAAAAAATAATCAAATAATGTGTAGAAAATGCTGATCATTAGATAACAAGAGTCCAATCTTTTCTGCCTCTAGACTTGATTCAAATTGCAAATTTTAAATGTATCAAGTCAGCAATATTGCCAATATGCAACAATTAAGAAAATATTAATGTAAGAGGTGTGGTTCATTGTTGTTAATTATTTTGGTGAATCCTGCATGCAGTATATATTTGCCAGTCAGATAACTATTTCAAAAATATATCTGACAAGTAAAGACACCTGTGTAATGTTGAAGATTGTATGTTGCCCTCTTGATGTCTTTTGCTATGTCATCATTAGATTGCTGTCTCATTGCTGTATGCATAAATAAAATGAAAATCTAAATTCAAAAATACAAATTTCATTAAAAAATTGGCCAAATAAGGTCCTTTATCCACACCCTGTATATTCCACTCAACTTGAAATGTGAAATTGTTTAATGAATAAAGTGCCATAATTTTATTTTTTTACAAGGTCCATGTTAGAGGACACAAAGGAATACCTGGGAATGAGGCTGCAGATAAACTGGCAAATGCAGGAGCCCTTAAACCTGCTGTCTGATGATAAACTGGCAATGAGGGAGCACTTAAACCTCAAGTCTTATGATAAGACTGAGTGATAAATACTGTGGATTTATTTCCCAGGACTGAGGGAAAATTGCATTTTCGAGGATACCAGTATTTGTTTTTTTGGTTTTGCCAAAGTCTGTATAAATGCAAATAGAAAATTTGTTCTTCATTGAGCATTTGATTTTATTGTTTACCTATACCAACGAAATCCATGGAAATTTGTATCCAACAAAAAATATTCAATCCACAGTGGTGGTTCCTCAAGGTGCTAGTTATACTTCAATGACACGTTAAAAACAGAACATTAAAGGAGTGAAAAGTGCCAAATGTATATAAGAAAAACAATATGCACTCAGTAATGCTAAGATAAACTGCCAATTTAAACCTTTTTATGAACAGATGGTTAAGCATTATTATGGGCACATATAAAGTTAACCTTTATTTCAGTATGGTGATATAAACGTTGTGTAGCATTGTATATCTAAAGTTGATAACAATAACTTTGTCATTTTTGTGACAAGTTTGTAAATTGTGTATATGTTAATGCGAATATGGTTGTTTGAACTTATTACAATTTCTGATTATAAATATTATTGTTTTGTTTTTAAATTTTTTCGAAACGGTTTTTGGTATGTTTTTGGAATTACAGTCCTTTGATAACTTATTTCTAAAATAGATTACTCTGATTTTCAGAATCAAATCAGTTTTATTGTGTAATACCGCTTTAAAATGACAGAAAATTCAATACTAATATAGAGCACAACTCTCACCAAAAAAGATATTTAACAGTAATTGTATTTTGTATCTATTCACTACCAAAAAACAATGTGGGCAACACTTTTGCTCTAAGCTTATTAAGCAAACTATTGCAAAATTTGTCTCATGTAAAAACAATGTTTTCCATTTAATAATTTGAGTTCACTTTGAAGGGGCTTAAGTACTATATCTAACTTAATGAAGGTCAAATATGGTTTTCACTGATTAAATGTACCTTTTCAAGTTTAAACCCCATGAATGTCACAATATGGTAAAAATGGTTTATTATTGATAATGTAAGTGCTTTGGTATAAGTCCTGATAATATCAGAACATAACTACTAATCATCAAAACATTTTGGGTTTTAATTTAGCTGTTGCATCAAATACTTTAAATGAGTTATGCCCCTCCCAGGGGTTAAAATATGAAAATTTGCTTTTTAGTTGATAAGGTAATTACTATTAGCTTAACTCTCATGATATTGTAATAATTAAAAAATAATTAATCGAAGAATCCAAATAGAGAAAAATATTCAACGAGTGACCGAACAACACATTAATTCACAAATGTGCGTAGCGCAATAGTTAATTATCAAAGTTGTTCGGTCATGAGTTGAATAGTTTTCGATATTTGAATTCTTTAATTAGTTATTCTTTTTATTACATTGGCAAATGGTTTTTTTAAAGAAATTAATGTAAAACATGTAAGGAACTATATCTTTTTTTCTAGGCATTCACAATTTGTTTTTATCCACTGTTACCAATGTCTTGACAACGCCTATTGTTGTATGACGTCAGAGAGTGAAATAACCACGTTTATTTCACATGTGAAATTATCGGTTTTTATTTAACTGGGAAATCAATGTAATACAAAAATGTAATACAATTTACTATGAATTAAGTTCTGTATGTTTGAAATGTTGGTTGTAACTGATTTTTATTTCAGATGAATTGTTTCAAATAAAATTGGTATATTTTGCCTAAATGATTTATTTTAATGCTATAAATCTTCACATCATGGTGCAGTAGGTCTAAAATTCTACACATTTTATGATAACTTTATTTTATTTTAATAGATATAGGAAGATGTTTTATGAGTGCCAATGAGACAACTCTCCATCCAAGTAAAAAATTATAAAAGTAAACCATTACAGGTCAAGGTACAACCTTCAACACAGAGCTTTGGCTCACACCTAACAGCAAGCTATAAAGGGCCCCAAAAATTACTAGTGTAAAACCATTCAAACCGGAAAACCAACAGTCAAATCTATAGAAAAACGAGAAACACTTATGAACCACATAAACAGACGACAACCACTGAACATCAGATTCCTGACTTGGAACAGGTGAAAAGGTCAGTCAACCCCAAAAAGGAGTCCATTGACTAATTCCATCTTTCATTTTCTTTAAGATCATGTCTTGCTGATAATTATTGTTGGTTGGAGTTTCTCTTATTCTACTATTGCTTTCACAGATAATGCCAATTATGAATTACATAATTCATCACTCCTATAAGGTATCAACTGATTATTTTGTCCATGTTGATTTATTTTTAGATAATCATCCGATCAATTATGGTGTAAAAAAGATTCCATCTATCATAATCTTCAGGATTTTAGACAGTCACAAAACCAAATAAGTGAAAATGGTCATTGACAGACAATACATTCTACAAGGAGTCAATGGACAATTTTAGTTGTGTTGAATTATTTGAAATCCTACAAGAAATGATCAGCTAGTGTTTTCAAGAAAATAGCCATCAACTGTGAAATTTCCTAAAAGTGCATTGTAAAAGCAATAATGCCATAACTAGGTTTCTGTTTTTTTCTGGGAAGTAGATAGATCATTATATGCTACTAATTTTTATCCAGTCAGTTTACCTGCTTAAGGTTGTACTTCTTTAAATATAAAGAATGCATTTTCCATTAGGAACTCCCTATGCGGCTAAAACTGTGACACTTCATGAAGTTTCGTGAAAAATAATATCCCAGAACGGAAAGTTTATAGGAACTTCTATTTTATTCAAAGGTCAAAATATAGGGCTAAATCTTGGACATAATTTATTAAATAAAAATATTCACACCCAGTATGGTTCAAATCAAATTGTTGGTTTTTAAGGCGAAGAATTTTTTAAAGGTTACATCCACAATGGACTGACACAATGATAAACAATTGATTGTTGGTGTTTTAGTGCCACTTTTACGCTATATTGGGGCGCCCAGTTTTAATTTGTGAAGGAAGCTGGAGTGCCCAGAAAAATACCACAGTCCTCGATAGGAAAACTGACAATCCTAGTAAATTAAGATTGGAGTCCGAGTGCACCCGCAAGAGCCAGGTTTGAACTCATACCCTCAGTGCTGACTGGCTAGTGATTACAGTAGTAGAACAACTTAGACCACTTGGCCACCGAGGTCCCTCAATGATGAACAAAGGAAACTAAATGATAGCAATAGCTCATATGAAACTTTTGCTCTAAGTGAGAAAAAAATATATATGTGGTCTTCAATGATAGACATCATGTATGTTTGTCTCAAATAATTTTGTCACTGCATTGTAATGTTCTCAGGATTTCTGTCTTGTCTTTATTACCTAACCTTAGTTATCCTGTAATGTTTTACTTGCTTCACTTTTGTTTACATTAAAATGTTTAATCAATACACATGCATTATAAATAATACATAGAAAAAATACACATGACTTTATTGGCAAGGTTCAATTAATATGATACAAAGTTGTAACTGGCAGAGATTATGGATTCATAATTCTTTCTATTCAAATCTTTGGTGAACAGTTGTAGAAATGTATTATTTTGTAAAAATACAATTACAAAATTACAAAACATAAAATAACAATACTTTAAAATAAACAAATTATCACAACTTAAGATTCAAAGAGTCTTCGCTTATCTGAATCATTTACTAACACAAAAACAATTATTCATCAGTTAAATCAAAAAAAGTTTAGACTAAATCATTGCGTCAAGTTATTTTTCTACCTCTGAGGAAATAAAAGGTTATGAAATTAGTTGGTTTACAGTTATATGTCTCTTTAACATACTAGGGTTGTCTTCGTGAAATATAGGTTGCTATTAAAAAAATCAGTCATTATTCCTTGGCAAATAGGTTGAAATTTATTATCTTCAAGTTATTGCTCATGTCAAAGCTGATCCAAATTTTCTTTCTTTGAATATGGTCAAAGTATTCACAATAAACTTTGGTATGATATATTACTTTTAACATCAGCTTGATTGCAGAAATTCTGCAACCTACCACAAATGGATTGTTAGGTATTACTCAAGATACAACTGAGATGGAACACCATGCCCACTTGCACATTCCTGTCCATGTTGAGTGAACTGTGAAATCTGGGTCAAAATTGAAATTTGTCATGTAATTTAAATGAACAAGTTGGTGTGCCCAAAACTTCATGATTAACTAACTTAAAACTTGAACCTGAGAATGAAATTATTTCCCAATCTCACATTTCTATGTTCAGTGACCCATGTAATTGAGGTAAACACTGATTTGGTATATCATTTCAGATGAAGTTCACATTATATGAAAATGTGCACTTAAGCTTTAAGTTGATGTTACCACAACACCTTCATTACAAACTACCTTAACCAAAAACTATAACCTGATATTGTACGGACTTACTAATGCACAGATCAGTATACATAATGCCCCCTTCTATCTTAGTCAGAGCAAAAATTCAGGTTACGGTGTTGGTTTGAAAGTTGTTTTCAAAGTTGTCTTGTATCCAGTATAAACCCCGTTTACTTATTCATAAGGTTTTGTGTAACCTACATATTAATTTTTATGAACCCTACAACATAGCTAATGATGTTCAAAAACACTCTTCAGTAAGGAGGTATCAATGTCAATCAACTATTTCCCATAGTTACTTTCCTTTTACTTACAAATGTACATACATAATGGTACTATATAAATATTACTTGTGATTTGAGAGTGCCATTTTAAAGCAACACTATTCAAGGATATGGTTTTTCATTGGAGTATTGTAAATAGAATTTGAGAAAAAATGATAGTACCATTTAGAACATTGTAATATAAAAGTTATTTTGCATTTTTAATTGAGTATTATATTATATTGAATTTTAACAGAAAATGAAAGCACCATTTTAAACAAATCATTATAAATACAAAAACATTAATTGAAATTATCATAATAAATAAAAAATTAACATCATATTTATATACACAAAACAAATATAATATTGTAAAATAACTTTATAGTAGAAAAATATAAATATATATATTGCACCAATAACACTTCATTACACACATTCAGTCAAATTAACTACCTTTACATGTATACCTCAATTCAATTGTATAACTTAAAGCTTTCTGTAATTATCACAATAACAAAATTAGATTTTCCATATCTAAATTCGATTTGTAGATTTAACTCTCTATTATTTAGAGTCTTACAAAATACTAATTTCTAAAAAGTCTATTCTGCTTATGAATTATTTATTCTTGGTACAATTTTTTTTTGGTTTGCATAAAAATCATAGTTTTGTAGGTACTTGATTTTGTAGTTTTGAAAAATTCTGCAAACAGGTCTACAGATAATTAGTATGATATCCACAAAAATTAATATCTTACTAATAATAGTTCAACCACAGTATAGAACAATTCTAATATATACACAAATGCTTATTCAATAGTTTTAAAACATAACAAAAACAATTTAAATCAACAATATTTAAGTTTATGTACAACAACAATAATAGTCAACAATACTATAAATTATAGAGTATAGGAATGATTTAAATACATTTATTTATACACTAAACTGCCTTTGATTTTAACCTGGACTAGAAATCTTTTATCAAATTATCTGAATGTTCAGTTTAAATTTATCTAGAGCTAGAACAATGAAATAGAAATTATGAGGCGTTCCAACTTTTGTGTCAAATAGTATGTGACTGCTTGGTAGATATGAAAATCACTTACAAGGAAACTCAACATTATTAAATTACAAATTAGATATCAAATATTATACATCTGCTGTATTTAAGAGGAGTGATCATTATTTATACAGAAGTTGCATAATATGTAAAACAAGAATGTGTCCTCAGTACACGAATGCCCCACTCGCACTATCATTTTCCATGTTCAGTGGACCGTGAAATTGGGGTAAAAACTCTAATTTGGCGTTAAAATTAGAAAGATCATATCATAGGGGACATGTGTACTAAGTTTGAAGTCGATTGGACTTAAACTTCATCAAAAACTACCTTGACCAAAAACTTTAACCTGAAGCGGGACAGACGGACGGACGAACGAACGGACGGACGGACGCACAGACCAGAAAACATAATGCCCCTCTACTATCGTAGGTGGGGCATAAAAAACATGGCCAGAAAGACCGACAGATGCTTGAAGAAATAATGTCATTGCTAGTACAACCTACTCCTTGTGATATAATTATTCTCTCTTTATCATTTCACGACTTTCAGGGTTATCACGTTCATGTAACTAAATAGCATGTAATAAGTTAGTTATTTTTTCTGCAAAAACAAAATAAATGCTTTGTACAAACAACTTTAAATAATTATATAATTTGTTCTGACATTACAAAAAAATATTGCACCAAATTTTTACTAAATAGTTATCGCATACTGTGAAATCATTTATTTTTTCGTGACTAGCAAATTTGGTGGATTGAGGGAGAAATGTATTTTTGTGGCTATTTGATATGATGATTTTTCCAAAGCCTGCATATATGTCAATATATAAATAACACATAGCTGAGAGGGTGATAGAGTAGATTATTACCCCGAGAAAATATTGTCAACCGCAGCGAAGCCAAGGTTGAAAATGCTTTTTAGAGGGGAACCAATCTGCTCTATCACCCTCTCAGCTATGTGTTATTTAATCTATTATACTGAATGTCCTATCATTATAATCTTTTACAGATTTTTTTTTTAAAGTATTTTCTATGACGTCACGTACATAACAACGTTACAGGTATTAGAAATAACAACAAAAGTTAAGCAAGATGTTTTCTTTTTTTCTTTTTACAGTCAAATAATAAAATCTGAGCCAAAACGTAGAACTTTAGCATTGTATTTAATTACTTTATGTAAATTCAATTCATTGTCCTTTAAACTATCGATTTTTGATTGGTCTAGACGAGATGGTAACATTAAAAAAAATTGTCACCCTCTCAGCCATGTGATAGAGTAAATTAACACCCTTGTATCAAAATATGGCATTTTATCATGAAGTATAATAATAGAAAATTTCCACTATGTTAAATTTTACATTTAAATTTGTGGTTTACCTATATCCATGAAATTTGGTATCCAACGAAAAAAGTTTAAATTCACAGTAACACAAATTCTGAACAGTAAAGCATAAAACTAGAATTACAATGAAAATAAATACTGTATGTTTAACTAAAGATCACTGATCATCTTTGCTACTATCATCAAGATCTCTTTTTTTTTTTTTTTTTTTATTCAACAACAAATTGCACTTTCTGCTGTTAACAATATACCTCACTAGTCCAGCATACAAGTGAAGAGTCCCTGTTTGTTAATACCAGAAATCCAGGGTTGTTTTCAGGTAAGCATTAATATCTTAAATCAACATTAGTCTTATAATCTAACAGTTAAGTTGTAGAATTATCAGCATGAAATAATAAACAAGTAAATATCAGCGAGACTTATTTGATTACCTATATATATATTAATAGAAAAGAATACTATATATATCATCTAGCAATAAATGACTTTTGAGTATAGTTTCCGGAAATTTTCCATATTTTTTCCGTTAACGTGTGCGTTGTTTTCCTATCAAATAACTTCCTGGTTTGAAACAAAATTTTCACACCGGTTTATATGACTTTAAAAATAGAAACAAACAGAAGTGATGTAGCATTTTAACAGGTATGTCTAAATCAAAATGTATCAGTAGTATAAAGAAGATCAAGAGTAAATACTTGTTTCTTTTTAAAATCTTCTTTTTGTAACGGTAAATTGATTTAAATAGCCTCATTATTATTCGTAACATGTGGCGGTGAACGGTTAAATTTATATTACTTCATCAGTTCCTGATGTGTAATTTGTAAAATTTATATCTTTGATTAACTTATTCAAGATCTCAACCACAAATCTGGTTGTCTAGTGGATAAATCACTGATCTCAACCACAATTCTGGTTGTCTCATGAATAAATCATTGATCATCACCGCTACTATCATCATGATCTCCACCACATCTCTGGTTGTCCCGTAAATTACCTCTCATTCTATCCAGTTCAGCTAGTTCATTCTGAAACATATCATAAAGAAAATCAATAAGCTAGAAAACCACCCGTCAGTAATAGCCAAACTGAAAATTTTTGTGTGAAGGCACAGCAACAAATAATTAACTTGCGTAAGTAAAGCAATTGAATTTCATCAATTTTAAATTAGGAATAAATTCAGATTCTGTTCTCTATCAATATAAAGTTTTGATAAAAATCCAAGCATAATGTATTTTGGTGGCCCTTACATAAATGGCTCAGAAATCAATTTGTTATGGCAAACAATGTTTCTCTCAAATGATTACTTTTTAAAAACAAGAGGCTGTCACAACGACAGCAAACCGGATTTATTAACATTTATTTGTGTCCTGGCAAGAACCATAACTGATGAATGGTGAAAGTGAAAATCGTCAATATCAAATTTGACCTCCATTTTGTCATCAGTATCAACATATTAAAATTTGAAAAGCTTAGATTGAATGGTTCATGAGTAAATGCAATAACGTGAATGGAAACACCATTTTACGATCTTTCAAGAACCATAACTCCTTAACGGTAAAAGTCAAAATCGTCATTATTGAACTTGACCTCTATTTTGTCATCAGTAACAACATATTAAAATTTCAAAAGCTTTGGTTGAATGGTTCATGAGAAAATGCACGGACATGACGGGAAACACCATTTTTCAATCTTTCAAGAACCATAACTCCTGAACGGTAAAAGTCAAAATCGTCATTATTGAACTTGACCTCCATTTTGTCATCAGTAACAGCATATTAAAATTTTAGAAGCTTTGGTAGAAGAGTTCATGCAACAATGCACGGACACGACTGGAAACTCCATTTTTCAATCTTTCAAGAACCATAACTCCTGAATGGTAAAAGTCAAATTCGTCATTATTGAACTTGACCTCCATTCTGTCATTAGTAACAACATTTTAAAATTTGGGAAGCTTTGGTAGAACAGTTCATGCGTAAATGCACGGACACGACTGGAAACTCCATTTTTCAATCTTTCAAGAACCATAACTCCTGAACGGTAAAAGTCAAAATTGCCATTATTAAACTTGACCTTCGTATAGTTGTCAGTAATAACATATTAAAATTTTAAAAGTTTTGGTTGAATGGTTCATGAGTTAATGCACGGACAACATTTGATTGCCGCCCGCCCGCCCGGCCGCCCGCCCGGCCGCCCGTCGTACATCCCCAAATCAATAACCGACATTTTTGTCACAAAAATCCGGTTAAAAAACTAAATATTTTAAACTCAAATTATGACTGAATAATTTCTTGTCATTGAGAACAGGCGTGGGGTAATCGTAATCAGTAATCGTAATCAGCTGTAATCGATTACATTTTGCAGTGTAATCCTATGTAATCAGTAATCATGCCATTTCTGATTACAAGTAATCGTAATGTAATCGATTACATGACAAAAAACAGTGTAATCATGATTACTTTTAGATTACTTTGAGATTACATTCATAAGATTACTTGATGATTACAAATCTTGTATAAATATGAACAAAGATTTTGATAGACAAGATGAAAATAAGAAAATGTAAAGCTTGAATGAAAAATCATGAAACTAGTAATCACAATGATGGGACCTTGTTTAATGTGATCATCTATATAACAAATTTGTATAACCAAGTGTTTTATTTTGTTTTAACAGTTTACAAAAAGAAATTTACTGTCCAATATTTCTTTGTGAAATTGAGCTCTAATGATAAAAGAATATGCCTTGAAAGCATTTGTTTGCCTTGATTGAAAACTTCTGATATTAACTCCAATTTCATATTAGTTTACCCAATATTTTTACATAAATACATTGAAATTCAAATGCAGAAAGCATTTAGTTCCTATTTGACTTTGATGGTCGGCATAAATATATAAGCCCACTTAATTCAAAATGGAAGTTAAAACCAGGTTTCATTTATTGACAAAATTGAATGAATTTTATTTTCCATAAATTCATGTATAATATGTGCTTTCTTAATTTTATTCTTTATTAACTTTATTAGCCTTTTAAGGCTCACCAGTATAAACAAGTACATTTTGTACATGTACAGTGTATACATATGGCATAAATATTGCAAACAATAGGTGACGTCAGAAGTTTCATCAATACAATAAACTGTTGCTTCAAGTATTATAAATTTTCAAACAAATAATGACAATCAACCACTTTTAACTTTATTTATATCGTTATTAAGACAATAAAATTTTAATACCCAAGCCCACCCATTGTTTGTTTAAAAAAATGAAAGTAGTGATTAACACCTGTAAAAACATTAATGGATGTGTCAATTATGTCCCAACAGACAATAAAACTATACTTAATTAATTTTTCCTTATTTTCAGTTTTTTTGTTAATTAGGCAGTTGGTTACAATTTGTAGTTAAAAATAAAGTTTCATCTTTTACATAGAGAAAGGACACTTGTCTATAGCTATTTTATCAAATTACACATGTTACACTGTAACTGTAACTGTCTTGTCTATAAATTCTTTTAAAAGATGAATAAATTAAGGCTTTTAAAAAAAATCACCACAATAAGCGGATAAAAAGTTATAAAAAAACTTTGATATAGCATGTACAATGTAATCATAAGTAATCTAAAGTAATCATGATTACAATAAAGAAAAGTAATCTAATGTAATTGATTACTTATGAAATAGGGAGTAATTGTAATGTAATCGATTACATTTTATTAGCAAAGTAATTGTAATTTAATCGATTACATTTTAAAGTAATCGACCCCATCCCTGATTGAGAATCAATTTGACTACCATATCATCATCTATAGTATCTATACATAAATTTTTATTGAAATACTTGCACAAAATTTATCTTAATTTTTTTTTTTTTTTATATTTTACCTTGAATTTTAAAGTTAGAAACTATAACTTTATAAGGTTATAAA
This sequence comes from Mytilus edulis, assembly GCF_963676685.1. Taxonomy (NCBI): domain Eukaryota; kingdom Metazoa; phylum Mollusca; class Bivalvia; order Mytilida; family Mytilidae; genus Mytilus; species Mytilus edulis. The sequence goes on along the minus strand of NC_092344.1, from coordinate 81,187,963 downwards.
TGAGATGGTTTAGTTTAATTTATAGATATCTATCAATCCAAACAGGAGTAGCAAATGCTGCACACCAAAAGTTAAAAAAAAGTTAAATAAAACCACTCAAAACAAAAAACAAAGAAAAACTACTTTCACATACTTAATCCCCCTCTAATAACTTTTATGGAACAGACCTAAACATAACGTTGTTAGTTACCTTAACATGCTGCAGATGGAATTGTCTTCTGGTACTTATCATCCTCATTGGAAATGGATTGATCCAATTAAAGGCAAGCTGAAATAAAAAATACTAAAATATTATTATTTCATATATTATTTATCTATTGACTCGCCTGGATAAACAGGAGGAGGATAGCTCAAGAAACTAAAGGTCAATAGGGGTTTTCCTATAACGATGGGCCAATTAAACCAGATTTGGTAAGATCTTCATTATGGTTTACAAAAGATTTCCTACAGCATTCTTCATGCTATAAGCCAAGTCTTATTTTGTTGCAACTAAGGTTTCTAGAAATTAATTGGTGCATCAAATAGGAAAGTGGAAGTAGGATTTCTAGATTATTGAGGAATTTATTTGAGGTAAATTTTGGTTCTATTATACTTTTTTGGGGAAATGTGCATGAAACTGATGAAAAGAAAGAGGATGAATTCAAGGTAGATGAGTGAGCCTTCCCTACCATGATTTTCTCCTTACAGTTACAGATACAGTTACAGGGGAGGTAATGACGTTGCTAAAGTAAAATGTTATTTTCGCGACGTCAAACTATGACATATTGGAAAAAGATGCATTTTTCGACTGATTTTTATCATTCAAACTGATTTAATTTGAAAACGAGTGCATGGACCCCTATTTTTTAAAACAACATTTTGTTTCATTTTACAGGGAGATTATGTGGACCAAATTTTATAAAACTGTAAATAGTGCAATTTTTTTAATTTTGATAAATATACAGTAAAAACATACGTTGTTTTCTCAATTCATGACCATTTGATAAATATGAGTTATTTCTGAACAAAAAATGCACTTTTTTTTTAGAATACTTATAAAATGCAGAAATTACAAATTATTTGACAAAAAACAATTTTTGTTTATCTTTTAAAACAAAAAAGTTATGGCTTGCATTCGAAAGGGAAAATACGGACACAAATCCGAATTTTGAGCAAATATACAAAATTTCGACCTAATTTAACTCAAAAAGTAGCACATGGAGGTATATTTTTTATTACATATTTGATTTAATCAGGCAAAAAATAGCCTATATGGAAATTTTCATCAAACTGTAAATACAGGATCAAAACTGTATCGTATGCCCTTAAGTTTTCCCCTCTCAATGTATGACATGTCTTTATAGATTTGTGTGAATATTAGTACTATAAAAACTTGGTACCTGACATATGTGTTTTGGATTGTTCATTTTGTCTCCCATTACTCTCATGAAATGGTTCAGTTGTAGGGCAGTTGTTTTTTCCAAAATATCCTCCTCAACACTTTTAAAAAAGGCAACAGCAAACCTGAATAAAACCTAAAATAAAACAACTACCTTGAGTGTATAAATAATTTAATTTATTAGAAAATGTAATAATTATGAGGTATCTGGATTCATTTACACATAAAAAAACTGCTGAAAAAAATGTGTGAAATTCTAAATTTTTTTATTTTTTTTTTTGGTTACATCTTTGACCTAAACTACTTACTTTGCTCCCTTCATATAAGAATGAGTCCCATATTCGTAGGAATGTACCAGTTGGAATATTATCTATGAATATTGTCAGGAACCAGTTGAATGTAAACAAGGAAATATCAACATCTAACTGCTCAAAGTGATTATATAGTCTTGGTAGCTTGTCATGAAGCAAATCTTTAAGAACCCTCTGCAATATAAAATCAAAATCATATGAATCTAATAGACACAAAAATGTATTCTTCTGAAATACCCAACACTATGAATAAAGTGTGTTGACAATTTGGCAAATTCTTGTGAGGGATAAAAAGCCACTTAAACCATCAAAGATAGGTCAAGATATGATTAGAGTCTTGTTTTTTCCCAACAGCATTCTCTAGTTTAGTTTGAGAACATATGGCATATGGTTCAACAGATATTATGCTGAAACCATATTTTTTTTACCAAGTTTCAATTTATTAATTGCTCCTGTGACATTGACCCTTGTTGATTGTCCTCAAAATCAATGGGGGTCTTAGTAGTATAAAAAAAAATTGGTAAAAGATTGAATCGTGGTTCAAAAGATGACATCAGGAAACAAAATATGTTTTCCATTTTCAATCCTTCAACAGGTGCTGTGATAATGAACTTGGATATGATGATCCCACAACTAAAAGTGGTCTTGAACATTTCATGTGCATGATGGAACCATCTTTGAACAAAGCTGCATAAATGTTATAATTAACATTGCCATTAAAGCGGGAGGTTTGGCATGCCACAAAACCAGGTTCAACCTACCATTTTTTCTTTAAAAAATGTCCTGTACCAAGTCAGGAATATGGTCATTGTTATATTATAGTTCGTTTCTGTGTGCGTTACATTTTAATGTTGTGTTTCTTTTGTGTCGTTTGTTTCCTCTTGTATTTGAGTGTGAATTCACATTATTATAAGACGTGTCACGGTACTTTTCTATCCCAAATTCATGTTTTTAGTTTTTATGTTATATTTGTTATTTTCATCGGATTTTGTCTAATGGTTAGTTCGATTCTGTGTGTGTTACATTTTAATGTTGTGTCGTCATTCTCCTCTTATATTTAATGCGTTTCCTTCGGTTTCGGTTTGTGACCTGGATTTCTTTTTTTCTATCGATTTATGAGTTTTGAACATCGGTATACTACTGTTGCCTTTATTTAAAAGATAACATATTGAGAATATTTCTCAAATGTCATTCTATCAGTAGATGTGGTGACATTGCCATTTATTCTATTGAGCCAGAAAATAAAATCAGGATTTTGAAAGCAGAAAGTGACTTCACAGAATTTGATCTGATATCACTAATTTCCCAAGATTATGAAATCATAGATTCAGCTGTTTGGAAAGGTTACCTGTGTTTTAAATATGATTTTGAGAGGATTATTTATCCAGCTTAACAGTTTCAGAAAAGAAAGAAAACTACTGATAAGCTATGTATACTGTGGCCTTTTTTGATAACAAGATGAATTATAATGTGCTTAAAGGACATAACGAAAGATTTATCTTACTTGTTTCATTTCAACGTGCCAAGTGGTTTTAAGTTTACAGATTACTAAAAGACATAAATCTGGACAGTTAACAGATGGAAGATCTTGAAATAATAAACATTGGTCAAAGAGATATCAATAGTTGTTACTGGTCAAAGAGATATCAATAGTTGTTACTGGTCAAAGAGATATCAATAGTTGTTACTGGTCAAAGAGATATCAATAGTTGTTACTGGTCAAAGAGATATCAATAGTTGTTACTGGTCAAAGAGATATCAACAGTTGTTACTGGTCAAAGAGATATCAATAGTTGTTACTGGTCAAAGAGATATCAATAGTTGTTACATGTCAATCAGATCAGGTGAAGTAAAATACTGTAAAACCTACCTGGTCAACCTGAGCTGCCAATAAGGCTTTACTGTAGTAACCCCTCGGCATCAGAAAACCAACATTGGACAAAGAGATATCAAAAGTTGTTACTGTACACTAAGATCATTGCAAAACTTACCTGGTCAACCTGGGCAGCCAATAAAGTTTTACTGTAGTAATCCCTTGGCATCAGAAAATCAACAATAGCTACAAGATTCCAGAATGCCTCCTCTTCTGATAGGAATAATAAACTGATTGCTGCTAATCTGTTTAAACCCTAGCAAGAAAAGAATTAATAAGGATACAAATTATCTTTCTAATCAGTATCTATTACAGAAGAAACTTCAAAGAATCTTAATAACCTTTAATTATGTTCATTGTAAGGAGTTTCTAAAAATAGTTTTAAAAAATTCTCCCACCTGCTACAATTTTTTGTATCAGGAGTATGAAAATTTACACAAATCAAAGTTTGTGATCTAATGTGTCTTGATACCAAAGCACAAAATTGATAACTTCATTATATACCACAAGTTTTCTTACCTGACAATAACCAATGCTTGGATTATGCCAGCTATAACTTAACAAAACTTTCCGTAATTTCTCTATGCCTTCATTTTCAATACTCTCGTAATGTCTGTTGTTTGGTAATGTTCTTAGAAGATCAAGTTCTATCTGGGGAAAAAAAGATAAAAACAATGGTTTAAGATTTCGTGTGAATTCGGTTGTTAAATATGGTTAAAAAAACTTACTTTACATTTTCATGGTTCTTAAATTTACTGGTACAGGAAGCTAAAGTGCCAAGGGTAAATCTTTAATCAATCTCCATTCTCCAATGAGTAGTAGATCAGCTATTTAGCATACTAGGAGATACAATGAACCTGAATAGATTGAGACTTACCTGTCACCCTTAGGGTGGAGGGATCTTTAAAGGTAGATTATAACTGGTTACATAGAATATTTACCCACAAAAGCTATCAAACAAGTCTGTGAAAAAGCAAAATCAAAAAGATTTTTTTTTAATCCAAAAAGTTATGAAAATTGGTTACTTAGAAAAGTTATGTAAAAAGATTATCAAACTTTATTTTAATCCAAGTACTTGCAATTACAATCTACTGCACATGCAGAAGTGTCCATTTCAATAACAAAATTCATCTCTGGCTTAAAGATCCAAAAACTTGATATTAATGTTTTTTTCAAGATACACTAGTAAACCATCTTGCTACTACACACAGTATAAGAATTATTATCATGCATTCTTCCTTTCACAAGTTGGTGCAGGATATTTTGCATTACAAGCTTTCGTCTCTACCAGACCTACATTCAATACAAAAACAATGTCTTCTTTTAAATATGGAATGCATGAGTGACCTTTAGGGGATGATACATTTCTTGGCATGTGAACCCAATATAAAACCATACACACCTGTTTTGTTTCTGGACTAAGGGAGGCATTCTTTGTTTTATTAGCCAATTCCTTATAATAATTGGGTCCCAGTTTGTCTCTGGTCTCTCCAACATAAAAATTCACACAACTGAAACATAGAAGTCAAGTTCTTCCATTATAAAAATATAAAATCACATTCAATTTCACCACACATAGAACTTCAGGTAATAACAATGTTGGAATGAAAAAGACAAAGCCAGATCAAATTGAAGAGAACTTAGAAATAATGGATAAAATTTTAGAATCTATTGATTTTGAAACAAAAATGGTAAACAGATACTAAATACACTTGAGACAATTGCATAGTTCAATTGAATGAGCATGAGGCATACCATATAAGTTAGTTATAAACTAATACAACAAAAAGTAATACCTTAAATAAATGATCTATGCTACTTTTTGATAAAACATGATCTCTACAATAAATTAAATCTGTAACGGTAATTAAATCAGGTAATATATTTATAAACTAGATGTGTCAAAGCGACATGAATGACCCCGTCTCAAAAAGTTCAAAAATCTGCAATTTCAATAACACTTGTGGACACAAACATGATGGTAGTCATACATATAAAAAATCAGCTCAAAATCTGGATGCGTATAGAAAAAAAGTCTGTAATCTGTGATTTTCAACAATTTTCAAAGTTGTAAACCCTTAATTTTGGCAAAAATTAGCCGAGCGGAACAAAACTTAAAACTTGATCTGTAACTAATCATGAGTAACTCACATACCAAAAATCAGCTCAATATCTGAAAGCATTTAGAAAAAAAGTCTGTATCACTGTGATTTTCAACATTTTCAAAGTTGAAAACCCTTTATTTCGGCAAAAATTAGCAGAGCGGAACAAAACTTAAACTTGATCTGTAACTCATTATGAGTAACTCACATACCAAAAATCAGCCCAATATCTGAATGTGTTTAGAAAAAAAGTCTGAATAACTGTGGTTTTCAACAATTTATCAAAGTCCAAAGCCCGTAATTTCGGCAAAAAATAGTGGAGCAGAACGAAACTTAAACTTGATCTGTAACTCATCATGGTTAACTCACATACCAAAAATCAGCCCAATATCTGAAGGCGTTTAGAAAAAACTCTGTATAATGGTTTGTTGCGGAATGACGGAAATTTGGAATTAAGGAATTACGGAATTACGGAATATCGGACAAGGGTAAAACTATATGGCACCGACAACTTCGTTGCGAACTTGGTTGTGGGGCCATAAAAAAATGTCTTATATTTTGTAATCAATGAAGAGTATTACCCTTTCCATATTTGTTCTCTGTATTCATTAGGAATACCCATTCTTATCAAATTCTTCAACTCTGAAGATCTTGTAAGTGGTTTTACACCTAAACCAACCATAAAGTTCTCCCATCTCAGTTTAAAGGATTGGATTTCCTCTGCATCCTGTAAAATACAAATGTGAGGGGTTTCTTTAACACAAAAAACATATATCTGTTTTATTTCCTTAAAGTTATTTATAAGCAGTAACTATGATGACTAGAAATACAATAAAGATATACCTTTTCAAGATTAGGGCTTTGTCCAGTGTTTGTAGAGATAAGTATTTTAAATCAATAAAAGGATATCTTTTCTTTTTTTCTATTTGATCATTCTGGATCTTAAACTTCTCATGTTTTCATTACTACATTATTTTCTTCCAACGAATATGCATATATTTCAAATAATTTATAAAAAGCACAGATTTACAGAAAATGAAGAAAAAAATTTACATAAACAATTACTGCCAAATACTACCTTTATTTTATTATTTATTTCCTCTGAGTGTCTTTCTAATTGTTCAGCTTTAACTGCTAAAGGATCTATTTCCTCTTCATCCTCTCCATATCTCTTTACAAATCCATACCGATCATATTCCTGTCCACTAAAAAAAAGCAAGTTATATATATTCTTTATTCCAAAAACAATAAAGCTTAGGTATAAGATAATTCATCATGGTCATAGTGATATCTACAAATATATGTTGTTTTCAAACATATCTAACTTTAATTAAGTTTTATAATCTGAATTACTTATATCTTCAAAATGTCATGAAATCAAATATATTACAATTATCATGCAAGACAAAATAAATAAAATGACTTCTTTATTCTTGTTAAATCTTATGCTGATGGATTGGTAATGAATAAAATTGAGAAAGGAAATGGTGAATATGTCAAAGCGACAACCACCCGACCATAGAGCAAACAACAGCCGAAGGCAACCAATGGGTCTTCAATGTAGCGAGAATTCCCGCACCCGTAGGTGTCCTTCAGCTGGCCCCTAAAATATGCATAATAGTACAGTGATAATGGACGTCATACTAAACTCCGAATTATACACAAGAAACTAAAAATTAAAATCATACAAGACTAACAAAGGCCAGAGGCTCCTGACTTGGGACAGGCGCAAAATTGCGGCGGGGTT